>NC_057940.1:43867169-44542938 GCF_018555375.3 Anguilla rostrata | reverse complement strand
TGTTTCCTCTTTCAAATAGCTGCTCAAAAACCTGACCACACGCACACACACACAGCACACGCACACACACACACACCTACTCTCTCTCTAGGAATTATGACTATTTATTTGTTTGTGGTGCTTGGTTTGTGGTGCTTGGCTTGGACTTATCTCCAGCCCTGCCTTCTACTCCTTAACCATTTGAGTACCAAATGAAGTGTGAGCACATATGTTCGCAAACACAGACAATTACTCTTATGTCATATAATATGAAATCTATACCTCTTTGAAGATGCTTTGTCCAGCACTCTCTCTCTCTCTATGTATAGCCTATATACCAAACCTGAATCCTGAAAGGTTACATGAAAATGTATTACCAAATCAGAATCCTTGCCCTATTGACATCCCTGGCTATTTGAATACAGTCATGACAAGCTCAACAAAGAGTCTAAAACCGAAGCAACTGATATCTATAGTTCATTCTTTTTTATTTTTGCCATTTTCTCCAATTTTAGTCGTTATACCAATTCTCTGTGTGTATCACGGTCCTGGTCGATGCGCTATCCTCTGTTGGTCTGGGGAGAGTGTAGACTACTACATGCCTCTGATACATGTAGAGTCGCCAACTGCTTCTTTTCACGTGACAGTGAGGCAGAGGTGGGAGTAAGTCACACTTGTGCAAGTCTCAAGTCTTAACCTTCAAGTCTCAAGCCCCATGTCACTGTGTTTAGACTCAAGCAAGTCAAGTCGAGTCACTAGTAAATGTCAAGCAAGACAAGTCAAGTCATTGCTCAGGTCAAGCAAGTCACAAGTCAAGTCACCATGAAAGAAGTGCTTAAAACAAGAGAGAAAGGGGCACAATGGCAAGCCATGTCATGAGAAAACTGCACCTGTTAGTGAGTTAGTTAGTTTCTACAACTAGGGATGGGCGTGGTTAGGAGTTTATCAATACCAATACCACTATTGATACTGCTTATCAATACCAATACTCTTATCGATACTTTCTAATTTGGAGTGCAAAATACATGTTGTTAAAATAATTATCAGTACTACTTTTATATTAGTTTGGGCAAAAAATATTTAACAAAATAGTTCTGTTGAAAAAATGAAACATATTGTTTTCTGAGACAAAACATGATGCTGGGACCAATTGGTATAGATACTGTAAATGTAATGTGTATCAAGAGAATGTTTAGTTCTTTAAAAAAGGGACGGTAAACCATTCTTTATTATTATGATAAAACTGAAAGATGTGTTACCAAATTTATCTTTGTAGGTCATGTTATATACTTGTCACGGTGAGGGCGCGGGTATGGACCAATGTTCCCTCTAAGCTGCGCGCGTGCGCAATCGCGCACTGCCCGCACATTCTCAGCGCACAAGAAAATCTATCCAGCGCATAAACAACATCAACATAACGTATTAATTCATATCTAATATTAGACCTAATCTAATCTAATTAATTCGCCCAATAATATTGTTTTTTTGTTTCTCACTCAGTGAGTGACAGGTGTCCAGCCAATGATACGATACGGTTCACTTACGGTACGAAGCCAATCATGGCATTGACGGTGCTTGCGTCTGGGCCCTGCCTATATGCGCCGTGCAGGTTAGCTAGCAGGTTAATAGATGCTAATACAAACCCCGCATCATGGCGAAACGAACAGGCAGCGACACATCCACTCAGCAAGCCACAGTAAAAAAGAAATGCAGTTCTTTTAAGATGGAATGGCTGTCGGAGTATGTGCAAATTGAAGAAAAAGCGGTGAAATTGGGTGAGATTTTTTCTTTTTCAAGTGAGAAAGGTCTACTCTGCAAAACATGCAGCGATGCCAAAGTAGCAAGTGAGTTTTCAGAGGGAAAAATGTGGACTGAATGGAAGCTGGACTATCTCAAGCGTCACGTTCAGCATAAAAGTCATTTAAAAGCTGTCGAAACTGTACGAAGACTCAAGATGGGACAGGGGATTGGTACATTATTGCGGGAGAGCGCAAAAGAGCGAGAGAAAAGGAACGAGCTGTCACACAAAACAAAATCGGACCCTGAACAAGTTAAAGTTCTCATTGACAATATTTTACTTGCCATCAAAATGAATGCATCAATTCTGTCAGTTCAACAAATCCAGGAGAAGTGAGAAGGACAGACGTGAAAAATAAGGTAAAATTTAAGTCAGATTTGTGCATATTCTAGTGACGGTTATTAAGATTTTGTCTTTATGGATATTAATCATTAAATGTTGTTACTATTAGATCATTTATGGGTAGTAGAAATGCCAAGAAAAACTGTGTAATTAGATATTTTACAGACAAAGTGTTACAGGAATTTGCACTGTATCACAAGCTACAGCACAAGTCATTGTGCAAAATGTGAATGTTTTAATGTAAGCAAAATGTTATGTCTGAAAGGTGTATATGTCTCATATCTTCCAGAACAGGACCCTCAGCCAGGCAAAGCAGGACTCTTCCCATGGCCAAAGCAGGACTCTCACATACTGTATAACATCTACACATCCCATTTTTCAGATTTTTGTCTTTTTTTAAGTGGACCAAATTACTTATTTAAAAATAAAGCGTGCATGTCTAATGTTGCTCACAGTAGTCCTCAGTTTGCTCAGGGAGCTTGTGTGTATGCCCAGATACATGAAAAATTAGACGGAACATTGGTATGGACCCAAGCGCAGAGTGCAAAAATACAAACTCCAAAATGGGGAAAACAAAAGACTTTAATGAACTCAACGGGGAACAAGGGGAACCGAAAGCCTCGCAGGGCGGTTTAACAAACACAACGAGAATCCTAAAATGGCGGGAAAAACAAAAGTACAAAAACTCCAAAAAACGTAGAGAACCAGGCTGGCAAGGAACAGGGGACAGGCGACAAGCAGGCGTAAGGCAAGGAAACAGGCAGGCTACAAAAGGCAAGCGACAAACAAGCAAGAAGGCAACAGGCAGGCCACAAACAAGCACGCAACAGGTAGGCAATGAACACGCACGCAAGGATCCAGCACCTGAGTCGGGGAAAAGGGGGACTTAAGTAGACACGATGCAGACGAGACACAGGAGGGCACAATGAACAATCAGGCCACAGAGAGGGAAGGGAACACGAGACAATCAGCAACTAATAATGGGGTAATTGGAAACAATAAAACAATTAACAGGACACAAAGCAGAGGTGCCGCCATCTGGCGGCCCAACCAGGAATGACAGGGGGGAGACACAGAACCCTGACAATACTATATTTTACAGTTCAGAATTTTGCATTAAGAGGTTGAAAGTTGAGCACAAGGGATAATAGTGCCAGTTTGGTTGAAGGAGTTATTTAAATGCACTTGATTAAAGATTATATTTTTCATGGAAAGAAGTGGTGGTCTTTTTTATTTGAGAACACAGCATCTTCAAAGAGGTATATATTTCATATTATACAACATAAGAGTAATTGTCTGTGTTTGCAAACATGTGTGCTCCCGCTTAATTTGGTACTCAAATGGCAAAGGAGTATAAAGCAGGGCTGGAGATAAGTCTAACCATCAAGTTACACAAACAATTAATTCCTAGAGAGAGAGAGAGAGTAGGTGTGTGTGTGTGTGTGTTTTCTCAGAGTTAGGACTAAGATTCAGGGGTCAGGATTGGCCTGGTTTTTGAGCAGCTATTTGAAAGAAGCAACAGTAAGGGTAGGCCTAGGTGTTATGGAAGTTTGACACTTGATAATAAATAAAACTTATACATAGTGATACAAGTATATTATTACATTATTGGCTCCTATTATTACATTTTTAATGATTTTTTTAAACCCAGCTAATAATTTAATAACCAGTCAATAATCTAATAACTTATTACATTATGTGCAAAAAGTTATTACGTTATTGGTTCAGAAATTTTATTACATTATTGGTAAGTTATTACGTTATCGACTTTTATTACATTAAGAACGGAAAAATTATTACGTTATTGGCAGTTATTACATTAACTGTAGTTATTACATTATTGGCTGCTACAAGGCTTAAACCCCAAATAATTCTGCTCACTCCTTTGTTCATCCCTTGCTCCTCCCTATCATTGTCTACCCATGTTCTTTTGGTTCTGCGTCACATCCTCATGAGGGAAGTTTTCAAGTGAACTGTGTGAGAACAGAGCATCTAACGGATTGGACCTCAGCATGTATTTTGGTATATAAAATGTATGCTTTCAAAAAGTTCTCTTTCATGAAAAAGTTATGCTTTTCATTAAAAAGTCATGTTAGTCATGTTTTCTAATTATGGCTTCCTGATTCGTTTTTTACAGTAGCTAACAGGTGTATAGCAAATGGCTTGTAACTGTTTGCTAAAGTTAAGACAGTTGTGTACATATATTGCCATGGTAACGGACCCTTTTTGACAATTAGGCATACAGTAGCCTTGCTGTTCATTGGGAACTCCCTTTGACATTAAATGAAACAATTAATCTTTTTTTATATAATACGATATTGGGTAGCCACATTCTTTGTCTTGTTTGAACAAAGTATTATGTATATGAGAATATGCAACTTCTTTATAGATTATATGCAGTATGTACATTAATAAGCCAGATTTGATATGGGCTAGCAGAAATGTCTCAGCATGAGGTATGCAGTATGTTGCCAAATAAATAAGAATTGATCATTTATTTTTATTTATATACATATATGGCTTTTTGCCCCTATCTTTATTTCTCCTCATTGAAAGACTTTATTTTCCAAAATTATGTAAAATATATTGCTATTCTCTAGGGATGTAACCATATACTCATTGTGAGCCACGACGTCGGCGGTTCGAGTCCGACCGGGTGACATTTGTCGCATGCCTCTTCCCCTGTTCTCCCTGTCTCTCTTCAATGTACTGTCTAATATTGCTGAACCCCCCAGCGTATACGCCAGCCTTTCCCAAACTATTTTATCATAAGCCCCCCCAAGCAAAATGGGCGTCGAGTCACGCCCCCCCCCCCCCCCCCAATTAGTATTATTATTATTAATATTATGAATAAAGGCCTAATAATTAATTTAAATCACTATACGTGGAACATACAACACGAGACATAGGGCTTACCTTTCTCATAGTGGAGACCATGTCAACAGCAGCTGGAAGAATTAATTCCTCTGCGATGGTGTGTGGCTTCTTACACCTAGCTACACGGTACGCAACCTGGTAGGAAGCTAACAAGGCTTTGGACGGAATTGATGCGATTTTCACAAAATGACTTTGCTGACCACAATACTCTTGTAGTTTTTTGGTGAAAAACTCCAGAGGCTTGCCAAATGGTCATTATGTTTAGTTTCTAAATGTTGTCTGATTTTGTTTGGTTTTAAACTGTCTGCTGCCAGAGTTTTTAAGCATAGTACATACACAGGCCTCTCCTCTCCCCCTACCACGGTGCACGTGAACCCAAAAGCCAGGTATGAATCGTCATATTTTCTTGTTTTTGGTTTCGTCGCTTCTTCCTTTCCACTTGTTGATGGTGTTGCGTTGTTTCCTTCTGTTCTTCTTTTTGGCCCTATTTAAAACTTGTCCATTTTTTGGTTTTCTTCCATTCTGCTTTGCAAATGGAACTGCATCACGGTGCATTTCATTTTGCCACTTGACGTAGTTTCGATATTAATTTTACGCATGCGCTAAAAATAGGTATAATCATTCAATAGTGGTCGGAATTGACCATTGATGTCATTTTCCCCCGTTCTCCTTGTCATTGACAATGAAAATATACCCATTCACCAAATTAAACAGGGAAATAATTTTATGACATTATGTATATATTAAAAAAAATCTTTTTTCTATCTGTCCCAATTCTTTTTTGCCCCTCCTGTGTATCTCTGGCGTCCCCTAAGGGGGGCACGCCCCACAGTTTGGGAAACTCTGCTATATGCTAACTAAGACCTGCCCATTTGTATAAATTTTTGCCAGTGGAAAGGCATTAGTTTCAGTTTGGTGCAGTTTAGGAGCCTATCCCAGCATGCATTGGGCAAGAGGCAGGAATACACCCTGGAAAGGCCGCCAATCTATCGCGGGGCACACACACCATTCACGCACACACTCATACCTATGGGCAATTTAGACTCCCATAGGTATGAGTGTGTGCATGAATGGTGTGAGTCTCCATTTAGCCTACCCTCATGTCTTAGGACTATGGGAGGAAACCGGAGTGCCCAGAAACCCACGCGGACACGGGGAGAACATGCAAACTCCACACAAAAAGGCCCCAAGCCAAGATTCGAACCCACAAACTTTTACGTTCTGAGGTGACAGTACTACCCACTACACCACTGTGCCACCCGGAGTAGGTTGTGCTAATTATAAAAATGAGATCCTGTATAAATTAATTATAAATATTTTTAATGACTAAAAAATTAGTTTATAATGGGAATGACTCCACAAAAATAGTAAATTTATCACTGACTGAATGAATGAGTAACCAAAACAGGTGCCTTTTAACCTTTCACCTCTCCCCCATTTTACAATAATCAAACAATTACTAATTTCTTACTAGGACGTGTCCTAAATCTGAGAAAAAACTGATGTTTGTCCAGCCTTTGTGCAGTCTCTGTGAGGTTGTCTGTATACGAGTGGGACATCATCAATCCATATCTACAGCAAATTAATTGCCCCCTACCCCCTAAAGGAACTTGTGATTGCATCATTTACCATGATTGTGTGCACAAGCAGGGTACCACGGAGAGTTGGAGCATCATTAAAGATGAAAAAACTCACAGAGGTGCTAACTGAGTCTCATGATTACTCCATTTATGCAAGTAGATTGAGAAAACAACGCCTTCATCTGTTTTTCTGTCATCTGGACTGTATCAGTAGATTAATCAAACCTATCCTGTTGATGCTATCTAGTGAAGATGTGTTGAAAACATTCATTTATTTGCCATGGGAAGGGAAGGTGTAAATCACTAATTGCCTTTCAAAATTAACATATTTACCGGCACAAAATAATGCAAAAGTACTGAAGAAATAGCCCCCCGAGGATAATAAGGACATTTCTACATATCTATGTATAATGTGTTACTGATATTTTGCCTATTTTTATATAGTTGCAAATATGTTTACATTTTGCTTTCTATTGCGCAAACCCAGTCGATAATAGGTGCTCTCACTCTTTTTTTCACTTTGTGTTATCTTAGTGTTGCCAAGTGTTGCCAAAAGGCTGGCTGCCTGTTATGGCTCGCATCAAATTTAAGACCTTGGTGCTTGCATACCAGGCAGCTAAGGGGTCAGCACCAGGGTACATCCAGAGGATCATCAGACCCTACACACCAGCCAGACCTCTCCGTTCTGCCACCTCTGGACGCTTGGCACCTCCCCCTCTTCGCGTCTGTACTTCCCACTCCCGTCTGCTGTCTGTCCTGGCCCCTCGCTGGTGGAATGACCTCCCCGTGGCGGTCAGAACAGCAGAGAATCTTACCACCTTCAAACGCAGACTGAAGACTCATCTCTTCAGGCTGCACCTCTCCCCACCCCTCCCTAGCCTATAGTTTAGCTCACTGTACCTAGTTAATATGATTACGTTAGTGTATCTGGCAGGATTGTTTTTGTCTGATTAGGTGTGATTAGATGTGATTCCAGTGCTAGTTTGTACTTGGTAGGATTCTTGCTTGCTGAACAGCTTACTCTACAGCATGGGTGTCAAACTCTGGCCCGCCGGCCAAATTTGGCCCGCAGTGTAATTATATTTGGCCCGCGAGGCAATCCCAAATGACTACTAGAGCTGGCCCGCCAGTATTATAGACAAATCCGGCGAAACCCGGAAGTAAAGCAGCGCCGCCATTACTGCGTGCCTTGCTGCTAAGAAAGTAGCGGAAGTAGCGTGTTGGTCCCGTTAGCGGCAGCCCTGCAGGATGCTTTCATTGAAAAACCATTAGAGGGCACCGGCAAGTGTCAGACTGTCACACTCCGCGGGCACGCAGTAATGGCGGCAGGCAAGATGGCGGCGCCCATAGAGTTCTCGTCGGATTTGTGTATACAGCGCATTCACCGCTAATACTACAAATCCCATAATGCTCTGCTGTTGTTTTGGCGCGTCAATCAGGACAGGACCCAGAAACGCAGTAGGACGTCCAAACGTTCAACAACAAACGGACAGTAGTCATAGCGACTTCACGCTACAACTTTCACCGTGCTACCCCTTCCCAAAAATGGCGAAAAGAAAGGCAGAAAACCGGAGCTTTCTGGACAGGTGGGAGGAAGAATATCTGTTTACATATGTAAAAGACAGACCTGTTTGTCTTGTTTGTGGAGTCAACGTGGCTATAACTAAGGAGTACAACATTAGACGACACTATGAAACGAAACACCATGACAAGTACAAGGACCTGGACATGACTCAAAGGAGACAGAAAGTAGAGGAGATGAAAAGTTTGGTTTCACAACAGAATATGTTCAAAAAAGCCACATCACAAAGTGAGGCTGCTGTAAAGGCTAGTTATATTGTGGCAGCAGAGATCGCAAAATCAGCCCGGCCCTTTAATGAGGGAGAGTTTGTGAAAAAGTGCATGATGAAAGTTTGTGACCTCGTGTGCCCCGAGAAAAAGCAAGCATTTTCAAACATGAGCCTGAGCAGAAACACAGTAGCTGATCGCACATGTGATCTTGCCACCAATCTGTATGACCAGCTGATGGAAAAGGGAAAAGATTTCGTTGCATTCTCCCTTGCTGTAATGAGAGCAGCGACACATCTGATACTGCTCAGCTGTCAGTCTTCATCCGTGGAGTGGACTCAAATCTGTGTGTTACGGAGGAGCTATTGGGATTAAAATCAATGAATGGCACAACCACAGGAAAGGAAATCTTTGAGGAGGTTTCCAAATGTGTAACTGAAATAAAGCTGCCGTGAGATAAACTCGTTGGATTAACGACAGATGATGCGCCAGCAATGTGCGGTAAAAAGAGTGGACTGGTGGGCAGGGTTCGGGAGAAGATGCGGGAAGAGAACTGTGCAGGTGAGCTAACTGTTTATCACTGCATCATACATCAGGAATCACTGTGTGGCAAAGCCCTAAAGATGGAACATGTTATGACCACAGTAACACAAGTAGTTAACTTTATAAGAGCCAAAGGTCTGAATCACTGCCAGTTTAAGTCTTTTCTGGAGGAGTGTGGTTCGGAATACGCAGACGTGCCGTATCACACAGAGGTGAGATGGTTAAGCCGAGGAAAAGTACTGAACAGATGTTTCGAGCTGCGTGAGGAAATATGTCAGTTTCTGGAAAGCAAAGGGAAGGACACAGCAGAGCTCCGGGAGCAAAAGTTTCTGTGTGAGCTGGCCTTTCTGTGTGACATCTCGAGCCATCTCAATGCGCTGAACCTGCAGCTTCAGGGGCGGGGGCGCATCATCACAGACATGTACGCTGCAGTGAGGGCTTTTAAAACTAAACTGTGCCTGTGGGAGAATCAGATGCTGCAAGGAAACCTTGGCCATTTTCCCTGCTGCCAAACCATAAAAACGCAGATCTCTACCGCCTTCGCAGTTGATGTGGAAAACGCACCAACCAACCTCCAAATGGAGCTGATTGAACTCCAGTGTAATGACACGCTGAAGTCAAAGTATGATGCTGTGGGCGCCGCACAGTTTCCACAGTTCATCCCTGACACAATGCCTCAGCTCCGCACCCAAGCTGCTCAGATGCTCTCCATGTTCGGCAGCACTTATCTATGTGAGCAACTTTTCTCCTCGATGAAGATGACTAAAACATCTCACAGGAGACGTCTGACTGATGAATACCATCGCTCGATACTGAGGATTTCCTCAGCTCAGAGCCTGAGTCCAGACATTGATGAACTAGCATCCAAGAAGAGATGCCAGGTATCTGGCTTGGGCACATCAGATTAGATCAGTGTGTAGCAAACTGAGCAATAATTAACCTTTTCTTTATGCACTTTTTCTTGCTACTCCAAGGCATGGGCTTGAATGGTTGATTGATTTATTATTGTTGTTTTATTTTTAAAATTATTAGCCTGTGGAAAAAGTTTATTTTGATATTTAAATCAGAAGGCTGCAAATAGAAAAGAGGCATACGATTTTTATTTAAATTTCATTTAATAAATTAATGCCATTGATGTGTTTTTTTATTTGAAATTCTATTTTGCATGTCTGCACTATTGTTATATATTGTATAGTAATAAGCGTTGCTTGTTCCATATTCAATGTTAAAGCAAAACTTGTTTGGGTCCATATTAAAAGGTTCATTTGTTCAATGTTGGCCCGTGACTTTGTTCAAGTTTTAAATTTTGGCCCACTGTGTATTTGAGTTTGACACCCCTGCTCTACAGGGTTGGAGTCCTGATCGATGTGGTCACTTCTGGCACTACGATCCTTACTTCACTCTAGTGTTTCTTTTGCACCTCTACATCGTGAACCAATGCACTTGTTGTACGTCTGCTAAATGCCTGTAATGTAATGTAATGTAAAAAAGGGAAAATCATCCTTGCAGTTTTAGAATTCATAAAGCAAAAAGTGATTTGCACTTGAGAGCTGTTTGTTGTGTCTTATTTTTGTACGTTCGTGTTTTGCATTTCAGAGCCACCATACTTGGGAATCAATCGGCAATTATCAGCAGAGGCAGCCAGAGCCGGTCCTGACCTCCCTGGGGCCCTAAGCAAAATTCTGCTAAGGGGCCCTCCTACCTGACCCTTGAGCCATGTAAACCAAACTCTGCTGCCTAGTAATTAGTCCAGTCCTCACAATATTATACAATTAGCTTTGACTATACAATGTAAAGAGAAGCCTATAGGCCATGGCTGCGGGTTTATGTCACAAAATAGTAAAATAAAACCTATACAGCTGTGTGATTAACTTTGGCTATGCAGTGTAAACATGAGCCTACAGGCTATGGCTGCAGCTATATGTCTTAAAATAGTCAAATAAAACCTATACAACTGTGTGATTAGCTTTGGCTATACAATGTAAACATAAGCCTATAGGCTATGGCTGCAGCTATATGTCTCAAAATAGTAAAACAAAACCTATGCAGCTCTGTGATTAACTTTGGTTCCCTCTACACCTTGGGCATTTTCAGCATCAGCATGGGCACCAGTCTATCTGGACTGTCTGGAAGAATTTGAGAAAGTATGTCACAGTTAGATAAGCAGTCATTTACACATATGCACTTCTGCCACACAATCTTAAATGTTACTAAGTGTGTAAACATTTGGATGTTTGAATTAAAATCTTACCATCAAAATATTCCTCTTCTGCACTTTCTTGAGGCAAAATCATCAATGATGTCATCATAGGACATGTGTTTCCCCACATCATGATTTATGCTCATGATGGCCTGACCACGCAAATGTTCCTGTGACATAGAAGACCTCAGGTAGCTTTTTATGAGCTTAAATTTGAAATGCTCCTCTCTGCCGATGCTGTTACTGGTAGGGTGACTGCAATTCTTAGGGCTGTCCAAAGGTTAGGATAGAGTTCCTCCAGATTTGTCTCACAGAGAAAGGAAAGCAGCTCAAAGGCAGTCATCTTATCTGATGGCAGATCAGGTAAATTCTGAATCTCGTGTGCCAGATCCATTCCCCTTATGTCACAGTCATTTAAAGATTCTTTAAAGATTCACTGGACATCTGAGAGGCAGTGCTGAAGTTCAGCAGCACTCCATATTTGGTTTTCATCTGGTTGAGTGTTTCAAATCTCTCATCCATGGATGTCACAGCAGAGTCGATCACAATGTTGAAGTAGTTGACTTCAAGGTTTTTCAGTGCATCACTGGTTCATCAGGAGCCTCATAGCTGAAATTCCTCTTGCTGTTTCTCAGTCTCTTTTCTTCCGTTTTAATCAATAAGCAGTAGCGGAATCCTCCCCGGATTTTCCTTGAGTATCAATGCAATTAATCCACAAAATAGACTACTCAATAGCAATACCATCATATATAGCCAGCTCTCCCCAAATAGGCAGTTTTAGCGAGTAGCCCAGGCCTTATAGCCTACATTTATTTTCATTTGCAGTACGAAATTGTGCACATTTTTAATCAACATTATTTGTGAATACATTCACTTCTTTCTCCGTACTCAAATTCATGGCAAATTTCTGGAATGCATAGATTGTAAACAAAATTGAAGTGCAAGTTTTGTTTTTGCTGGTTATTCTGAAAGCTAACACGGTAGAAAACAGACTGATGTATCTTGTTTGTTAAGTGTAGACTACTTGGTGATTAAAACAGATTTTTAGATAAATTAAATTCATGATTTAATCCCCCTAACACGGTATGAAGTGTGTTAGGCTACTTGCCATTTGATTAGTCCGATCATTGGCACGCTTGATAATAAAGGAAAAATTACTAATGAAAACAGGTTGAGATCAATGATTAGTTTAAAGGAAAGTTTTGTGCCCCACCAATTTTCAGCTCACCAGTTGCCGCTGAATAAAACATTATGTATGGGGGAAATATTCAATCCTATCTTAGCTGCTGACCAGCAACCTGCTGATTTTGCTCAAGCAATCAAAGTTGCCGTTAATAATAGCCGGCATTCGTGAGTACTGTTTATTCATCTCTCTTTAAAATGTTGCATACATGAAATTACATGTTAAAGAAATTACCCACCGCGTCCGCTTCCAAACAATCAAGACAATCAACAATATTTTTTCTTTCTGTGCCTGTCTATATAAACGACTGTTCCTCCTGTTTTTTTTTCCTGAGTTTTTTTTCTTCGGATTTTTGAATAGTTGAGCGAGTAACTGGCTTGAGGGAACACATGGACTGGAGCATACGAAAAATGGACTGGATTGTCATAGTTATTTGTAAAACTGCCGGTCAAAATGATTTATTTATTTACCAAAGGTGGGTGGATGCCGTCCACCCCCAATTTAACCCCTGCATACGACACAGCAAATCAAGAAGCGTTAAGACCCAACTTCCTCTGCAAGTGCTTGTGCCTCCACTTTGGCCACAGGATCGTTGATCATCTGTCTGGCTTCCAGTAATGCCTCCCGAACCTCAGAAGCCTGATACCTGATTGCATGAACACTTTGGAGCTGTTATGAATCCTTCCTGATCTCCCTGTATTCATTCATTCAGTTTACTCATTTGTTTTCATGGTTACTAACTCTTAGTTTCTTCATCTGGGTTTGTTTTCTCATGCCATGTCACTAACTCTCCTGTCGTTTCAGATCCTGCCACTCCCACATTCCATGCTATCACCTCATTCCCTTCACCTGGTTTTCCCCACCTGCAGCTCATTCCCTCATTAGTTCCTCAGTATGTATACCGGTCCATTTCCACTTGTTCCTTGCCAGATTGTCTTTTGCATTGCGCTAAGCTTTCCAGCATTTACTACTCAATTTCTGTACCCTCCTGTCTGAACTCCTGCCTGATTACCTGGACTCTGATTCTCTGCCTGCTCCCTGTCTGTTAGGTTTGCCTTCGCTGATTGATTACCTGGATTCTGATTCCCTGCCTGCTCCCAGTCTGTTAAAGTTTGCCTTCGCTGATTGATTACCTGGTTCTGACCCCTGCCTGTTTTCTGGATTAAACCTTGAATCTTGAATTCTCATCTGATCGTTTCTGTGTCGTGCTTGTGGGTTCTTATCTGTTTTGAGTCAGTGCTCATTACAGGACAATCTGGCCTGAAATTAACCCAGCCGACCCTGAGATGTTCAGAGAAGAGATGGCGGCACAGGCTACTGCTCTATATCAACATGAGCAACAACTCACCGCCATTGCGGGGGCTCTCCAGGAATCCTCCGCACGCCATTACCAACATTTGGAGGCTCTCAACGACTAGATCCAGCATCTTACCCTGGTCAGGCAAGCGCTGGGTACCTGCTGGTCCTTCCTCACTCTCTGCTCATTGACTTTTGAACTGCAGCCCCCCTCGTATCCCACCGAGAGGTTCCGAGTGGCTTCCATGATCACCCAGCTCACTGGAAGGGCTAGGGACTGGGGAACCGCCCAGTGGGAGAGGCAATCGGACCTCTGCTCTTCGGTGATAGCCTTCTCTGATGGTCTCCGGAGGGTTTTCGATCACGCTACCCCTGGCCGAGAGGGTGCTTGTGGACTGTTTAACCTGGTCCAGGGGGGCCAGCGAGTTATTGACTATTCCATTGAGTTCCGGACCCTCGCAGCGGAGAGCGAGTGGAATTCTGCCTCGCTGGCCTTCCACCATGGGCTCTCGGATGACATAAAGGACGAGCTGGTGGCTCGGGATCCCCTGGCAGATCTGGACACCCTCATCGCCACGGCCATCCGCATCGACAGACGTCTCCAGGAACGATGGTGAGAGAGAGGGCACTGACCAGAACTCCCCGAAGCCTCCCGCGACCACCAGCATTGCTGTCTTCTTCCTTGTCCGTACCAACCTCAAGCGCCTCTAGCGACTTAGCAGAACCCATGCAACTCCGCAGGACCAGGCTGTCATCAGCGGAATCACAGCGCCACCAGAGGGAGAACTGCTGTCTGTACTGTGGCCAGGGAGGTAATTACGTGTCTAACTGTCCAGTAACAGGAGGGGCTCATCAGTCAACCAGAGGGCGCTGGTGAGCCATGCTATTCACTCCAAAAGACCCTCTCGTCCTCTGTTCCATGCTCAGTTAGGATTTACCGAGCCGTATCACACGGTTCCGGTTCTCATCGACTCTGGAGCTGATGCTAATTTTTTGGACTCCTCCCTGGCTGTGCAACTAGGCATTCTAGCCTCTGTTGGACCCCATCAATGCCAGAGCTCTCGATAGTCACCTTCTCTACTCTGTCATTCATAGAACTGTTCCAGTACACCTGGAATAATATAACGGTGAAGAACAGGTCATATCATCTACCTTTGAACTCTTGCAGGGGGAAACCATGTTCACCAAGCCGGACCTTCAGAACGCTTATCATCTGGTCCGCATCAAGGATGGGGACGAATCGAAGATGGCCTTCAACACCCCCAGTGAGTACCTGGTCATGCCCTTTGGTCTCATCAATGCCCCTGCTGTCTTCCAGGCTATGGTAAATGATGTTCTCAGAGACTTTATGAATGTATTCATTTTCGTCTACGTAGACGATATCCTTATATTCTTCAGATCTGAGCAGGAACATGTACGTCACGTCGAGTGTGTCCTGCAGAGGCTTCCGAAGAACAAGCTGTCCGTAAAAGCAGAGAAGTGCGAATTCCATGTCCCCAAGGTCTCCTTCTTGGGCTTTGTGGTTCCTAGAGGGAACATGCAGATAGACCCAGCCAAGGTTCGGGCAGTCGTTGACTGGCCGGTCCCGGCCTCCAGGAAGAGGTTGCAGCAGTTCTTGAGGTTCGCTAACTTCTACAGAAGATTCATCTGGAACTATAGCATGGTGGCGGCCCCTCACTGCATTAACCTCCCCAAGTTCTCCTTTTCTTTGGTCACCTGCGGCAGACAAGGCCTTCAGTGAGTTAAAGAGACGGTTCACCTCCTCACCCATTCTCAACCTGCCTGACCCCTCCTGTCAATTTGTGGTGGAGGTGGATGCCTCTGATGTTGGGGTGGGGGCCGTACTCTCGCAGAACCATAAACTTGTGCCTGTGCCTTCTTCTCTTGCAAGTTATCCCCTGCAGAGCGCAACTATGATATTGGGAACCGGGAGATGTTAGCAGTCAAGATGGCGTTGGAGGAGTGGAGGCACTGGTTGGAGGGAGCGGAGCTACTGTTCATTGTCTGGACTGACCACAAGAACACATCCGGTCAGCTAAGCTGCTGAGTTCCAGACAGGCCAGATGGGTGCTGTTCTTTAACCGATTCGACTTTTCTCTCTCTTACCACCCAGGATCTAAGAACACCAAACCGGATGCCCTCTCTCGCATCTACTAAGCCGAGGAATATCCATCACAGCCAGAGGAGATGAACCCCCTAACAATGTTTTTTTTTTTTGGCTTCCTCGGCTCTGGGCACCTGCCTGGAGCTCTAGCCCAAGTTTGCTGAGCACCCCCCCTGGCATGGAGCTCCAGTCCTAGACCAGCTAGACCAGCTGGGCACCCCGCCTCCTGCCACTGTTGATTCAGCTGTAGCACTAAGCCTGTCCCCGTCTGATCCTGCCACTCATTGGCGTTCCTGCCCATCTCTGTACGTGACAGGAGTCACCTTTGCTTGTACTTAATTAATACTGGATTGGTTGTTTATGTATTATAATTTATCTGTTTTCATGTACGCCATTTCCATAACAAACCAGTGCCTGCCAGTGGTAGATGGGTTCCCCCTCTGAATCCGATTCTGCTCAAGGTTTCTTCCTGTTATCAGTCAGGGAGTTTTTCCTTGCCACTGTTGCCCTAGGTTTACTCTTTGGGGGCCGGTTCCCTCTAAAGCTGCTTTGTGACAAAGCTCTTTTGTTAAAAGCGCTATGCAAATAAAAATTGATTGATTGATTGATTGATTGATTCAGCCCCAATCCTGCATAGTCGGTGTGGTTGCCTAGGAGGTGGAGCAGAAAGTAAAAGACTCTCTCACTAACTACCCATCTCCCAGCACCGCCTTTTTGTGCTAGCCGATGTACGCTCTCAGGTTCTGCAGTGCACTTTATTCCGTTGCCTAAGTTGCCCAAAGAGAGATAGCTGAAGTCATGCTGAATCAGGCCCATTCAAACTGGCTCCCCCAGATTTCCTTTTATACATTTTCAAATATAAAATACTATTTATACTGTGGCTTAGCTGAATACTTGATGGTTATTATTTACTGAGAGATGTGCATTCATATTGCCCAGTATGCCCAGCTAATCAATATTTTAAATTCAATAGTCAATGTCAATCCATTGCTTTCCATCTTGCATTCGTCCAGAGTTGTAACTAAACCTTGACTGAGAGTCTAGATAATCATTGTCTTGTTTTAAAATTATATGCGCCTATGAGGAGTGCCATCACGCCCATATATTGTCTGGACTGGTCACCACAGAGTTTGCTGCTGGAAAGCGCGAGTTTCATTTTGTGCATGCGCATATGAACACATGCTCACACGCAATGCGGCTATTTTTTCCAAGCTGCAGTTTATAAACCCCGTTGCCCATTGGCGTTTATCATACATAATAAATAGTTGTATTTCACTCTCACTTTTGTCAGGCACAAAGTCACAGAACACAGCCCTGGAAGTGGCTGGCAAGCAAGCGAGACACAGACAGACCAAGAGATGCACTGCCCAGCTAGGTTAGCAAGATAGACAGACTAGATGCACTGCAAGCTAGCACATCAACTTAACGTTACTGTTATTTGCTGACATCAAACTTGGAGAGGAGAGAACACAATTCACTCTCGTGGTGTTTTTTTTTCTCTTTTCATGACCAGAAGGATAGTTCCGCTTCATCCTCTCATCGAAGTTGTAAACACCCAGCTAGTTTAAAAAAATTTATACATTTTTTGATAAATTACGTTAACTTGGCATTATGGTGACCAGGTGTACCACTTTACATTGCACTGCACAGCATTTTGACCCTTTGTCACTGGATCTTACCCAGTACAGTTATCCAGCTAGCTAACTCTGTAATCCTGCTTCATGATACAGGCCCCTGATCTATGGATGATAATGTCAGGAGGTGAGCCTGAGAAGCCGCTGGCATCACTGTGCTGGAATCATGGGGGAATTGGTTAATTGTGATCCGCGCGTGGAATGCACGCCGGGGTAATGGGCTGATTGCGGGTTGCACTGGCGGGGGAACGGCGCAGCTGAGTCCCATATGTAATTAGTGATTTGTGCGGGTATAAAGAGGGGAGGTAAGAGGAAGAACACAGGAGAGACGCGGGATGAATGAATGGGTTTCCTCATGAGAGGATTTTAGCTTCTGTTTTTCACTTTTTTGGCTTCGCTTTCTTTGACGTTTGTTGTTTTTGAATGAATATGTTGTCTCTCTTCCGTCTGGCAGTGGCTTGCTGGGGAGCGGTCCCGGAAGAGGAGGAACGCTGCAATGACCCTGTGAGAGACGCTGCGCTGGTCCTACGAGGAGAGATGCTGTGCTGGTCTCGTGAGCAAAGATGCAGCGCTGGTCCTATGCTTGGCAGTACCGACGATCAGGACCGGGCCAGGGTGCGGCGGTGCAGTCCAGGATATAGGCGAAAGCGGACCAGGACTGGAACTAGTGCCTGCTCCCTCCTGAGTAGTGTGGGGTGCAGTGAGATCCACACGTGGCGGTCTCTGAGACCAGGTTGGAGCACAGTGTACAGCAGAGTGTTCCGGGATGCAGCTCAGAAGTGTGGATGGGCGGGACGCAGCGTGTGTTCGTTCTGGTTTGGTTTTTATGTTTTGGGATGTAGGAAGGCCAGGCATAGAGGCTACATCCCTTTTTTTTTTTTTTTTTTTTGTTATTGCTTAATGTGTGTTTGTGTGTGGGAGTGAGAGGTGTGGAGCGTGTGTGAGAACCCCTTTTTGGTGTTGGTAATTCCCCAGACGGCTGAGTGGGGCCCCCCCCTCCTGGTGCGGGACCGCGTGCAGGGGAGCCAGATTTGGGAACACTATTTGGTGTGTGGAGTGAACATGTGTGAGGGGGAAACCTGCAGTGGCCTATGTGTGTGTGCTATGTGAGCAGAGTGTGCTCTTACCTGTGCTGGGGCTCCGTAGGAGGGAAGGGGGGCCATCGGCGGGTAGCAGGGTGTAGGAGTGGGGAGGTGCAGGAATGGGGAGGGGAATGGGGAGGGGAAAGCAGTAAGGTTAGGAGTTAGTGCGAGATTGTGGCGTACCCTACTTGTACAAATTGTATAATGAAATAATTTGCCTTTCACTTTCCTCGTACTGGTTTCCTTGTGGTGGGTGGGTTCCTGTGGGGGGAAAAGAGAACCTGGTTACTGTTGGGTGGGAGGAGCTAACGTGTGCGACTCCTGACAATAACAAGCATGTATCGCACTGCACCATTCACATTCATACGGATCATCCCACTGTGGTAGCAATCTACTCTGTCATTTTGCCAGTCTCCGAGATTGCAAAGAAAATAACGTGGTTGTACAAAAGCAGATTTAATTTTGTATTTCATTTTTAAGTCCTCCTAACCATCCAATTAATGTCCAGGCGAGTAGATATTTGATTTTGACATGCAAGATTTGCACTTAATTTATTTTATGCCTAATTATAAAGCCAGGTCGGGATTAGGAAGGCTGTGATTGAGCTATCTTGTTAGCTAATTCCGACTGTTTTGCTAACTGTTCATTCGCAAGTCAACGTACATATTTTTTTCAGGTACTGCTGGTACCGTTTTAAAATCCTGAATTGCTAATAGGCTATTAGAACCTGCATGCATGTGGATGGATAAATGCTGAAAAATGAGTCTAGAGCTTTTTTGTGTTGTGCTGCTAATTATATTGGTGACATCACAGCCTTTAAACTGTGTTTAAAATGTATATTTTCATTCCGGAGAATGAGATTTTAAAAAGGAGTGAGACTTTTAACAGTAACTTTAGGCAATAGCTACTGGAAATATGCGTTCATTACTTCAACAATGACTTTTCAATCCAACAAATCTATTTTGTTTTTGAAAACTTTTTAGAAGACTGTTTCAACAGTCACGTTCAATAAATAAATAGCTAGCACAGTCTGAGAAACTTAAACAATGAAACTGTATCAACTTTGTAGTAAAAGTTAAACTTTTCCTCCAACTGAACTAAAGAAAAAATGGTGTAACAAGCTAACGTTAGGCACCCATCTCCAACTGCCGTCAGGAGAACGGTGTAACAATATTGATTTTACTGAAACACTTTCGAAGCTTACAGTTGTCATCAGTTGTTGTGGTAGGCCAATTCTTGCATGAGAAGTTACTTTCTGCTGCCACATTAATTCAGTAACGTACGTTATCTCTTCCATTTATGGAGTCCATTGAAAACACGGAGTACTGCTGATTTTGCCTCCTGTTTTATTTGACATCTTTCAGATTGTTAACCTACTTTTCTTGTGTACATGCCAAGGTAAACCTTTATAAAACCACTTTATTTAACCAGGCGACTGTGCTGAAATGGCTGCATTAGCCGATAATTCGCGTAGCCGACACTCGCTGGCAGTGCTGACACTCAGCCGTAGCTAGCTGGGCATTCACACCGCTTTGACACGAGGGAGCGGGCCTTGCATAATTTGCGGGCCCTAGGGAACTTGTGTAGTGAGGTATAGGGCCCTGGCTCGAGGCAGCATCCAGTCACTTTACATTATCAGCACAAACCTGGTTCTCTTGGCACAGATTATACAGGTCTTTGACTTAATGGAAATACCCCAAGTTAGTCAACTCTGCTGGTATGCGGGAGGAGTCATATATATTTGAGTGAGAATGACAGGATTGGTAGCGCTATGACAAGCTTTGATCGCTCTAATAAAATGTATTCAATATTTTCTCGTGACTGCACTGGCCTCCAATGTTAGAATGAACTTTCCATAGTGGTCAGGACAGGAGAATTGTTGTGTACCTTTAGATGAATTGCTGTGTACTTTCAGATGCAAAATGATCTAAATCAAATCAAATCAAATTTTATTTATATAGCGTATTTTACAACAGTTGTCACAATACGCTTTACAGACAGCCCTAGCCTAAACCCCCACAGGAGCAAGCCTAAGGCAACAGTGGCAAGGAAAAACTCCCTGTGGCAGATGGGGAGAAACCTTGGAAGGAACCAGGCTCAAGGGGGAAACCCATCCTCCTCTGGTCGGCTCAGGGTGCCGACTGGTGACCAGCATGTCAGCCAGTTTATGCAGAAGATATGATAAGTGATGTGGCTCAGATGATGGGTGGGGCCGGGTGGCGGTGATGGGGAACAGCAGGTGGCGGCAGATGTGGGCAGGGTGGAGGCAATGACGAAGGAGGGGCTGGACCGCAGAGGTGGGGGAGACCAGACGACTCTCAAAGCACTCTCGAGGGTTGGGGCAAGAGCCCCGACGGCAGCGTGGGGAAGAGCGTGGAAACAGCAGTTAAGGAATTTGCAATATAGCAGACAGTGAGTAAGTGCCAGTGGTATGTATTGTGGGACCCCGCCAGGAGTAGAATATGGCTGCATATCTACTAGGACAGGGATGGAGAGCCCATGCAGTCATGAGGGGTAGACAACCATACCCGCCTATCAAGAGCCAGCCCATGTAAAGTCGGGTCACAGCTGATTGACAGGTGACAGTAAGGAAAGGATTGCCACCTAGAAAGCTCTATGACTACAGGCTTCTCGCACCCTGTCTCCAGACTATAACTGATTGTAAGCTTGAGCATAGAGGTGCGTTTTTAATCTAGATTTAAATATTGAGACTGTGTCTGACTCCTTTATAAATATTGGAAGCTGGTTCCACAGTAGTGGGGCCCTGTAGGAGAAAGCCCTACCACCTTTTAGGTTCTTGGAAATTCTTGGGACTACCAAGTAGCCTGCGTCTTGAGATCGGAGTGACCTTGTGGGCTTATAAGGTAGGAGTAGGTTCGATATGTACACAGGTGCACGTCCATGCAGAGCTTTAAAAGTCAGGAGCAAAACCTTGAAGTCTATCCTATACTTAATGGGTAGCCAGTGAAGCGACGCTAGTACTGGTGTAATGTGCTCATACTTCTTAGTTCTGCTCAGGATACGAGCAGCTGCATTCTGCACAAGCTGGAGACTCTTTAACGAGTTATTAGGGCAGCCAGAAAGCAGGGCGTTACAGTAGTCTAACCTAGACGTAACAAACGCATGGATCAATTTTTCAGCATCCTCGACTGACAGGAAATGTCTAATTTTAGCTATGTTGCGCAGCTGAAAGAAGGCAATTCTGGATGTGTTTTTTATATGGGTGTCAAAAGATAGATCAGGATCAATGGTGACACCAAGGTCTTTAACGACCATATTAGGTTCAGCCAAACAACCATCACAGTTTAAGGTGAGAGTAGACAATTTCTCCCTTAATATTTTGGGACCTAAAACCAACATTTCAGTCTTGTCTGAATTTAGGAGCAGAAAATTTGAAAGCATCCAAACCTTGATATCTACAATACAGGCCTCTAACCGTGAAAGCGGCAGTGCTTCGCCAGGTTTCATTGAAATATAAATCTGGGTATCGTCCGCATAACAGTGGAACTCTACGCCATGTGCCCGGATAATATTGCCAAGTGGTAGCATATATAGCGAGAAGAGTACTGGTCCTAGTACTGATCCTTGTGGAATACCGTATTTCATTATTGAGGAGCTGGACTCATCTTCTTTTAATTTGACAAACTGTTTCCTATCACATAGGTATGATCCAAACCATGCAAGTGCCTGTCCATGAAGTCCAACACAGGCCTGGAGTCTGTCCAGGAGAATTCCATGGTCAATTGTATCAAAAGCTGCACTCAGGTCGAGGAGCACAAGAACCGACACAGAGTTACGGTCGGCTGACAGTAGTAAATCATTTGTAACCTTGATAAGTGCGGTTTCTGTGCTGTGGTGGGGTCTAAACCCAGATTGGAATACTTCATGGATACCGTTAGAGCTAAGGTATGCACTTAGTTGCTTAGCAACAATTTTCTCCAATAATTTTGAAAGAAATGGAAGATTTGAAAAAGGTCTATAATTTTCCAATTTATCAGGTTCTAGGTTTGGTTTCTTCAATAATGGCTTAATGACTGCCACTTTTAGTGACTCAGGTACGTATCCTGTGACTAGGGATGTGTTAACGATTTTTAGTATATGCTGGCCTAGTATTGGAAATAGTTCTTTAATCCAGTTTGAAGGAATAGGATCGAGTACACAAGTCGTCGGTTTTGAAGACATAACTAATTCAGATAACTCAATCATGCTAATGGGCGTAAACAGCTCAGTACTGCTGTCTGTAAATCTTACTGTTGTAACCAGGTGCGGGGCTGTTTATTAGCATGAACAGGAATAGTGCATGATGGAGACAGTTTGGAAATCTGGTCTCTAATAGCCTCAATTTTCTGATCGAAGAAGTTCATGAAGGCATTGCTGCTAAGGTTGGAGGGATAGGATGAAAACTCTGATGATTGTTTTTTAGTTAATTTATCCACAGTGCTAAATAGGAATTTTGGGTTATGTCTATTTTGTTCAATAAGTTTTGAGAAAAAGGCAGATCTAGCAGAAGCAAGAGCTTGCTTATACTGAAGAAAGCTGTTTTTCCATGCAAGATGAAATACTTCTAGCTTTGTTGATCGCCATTTTCGCTCTAATTTTCTAGTAGACTGCTTCAGGGCCCGGGTGGTATCGTTATACCATGGAGTGTGCTTTTTCTGACTAGGGTTTCTTCTTTTAAGGGGGGCAACAGCATCAAGAGTGTTCCTGAGGGTAAAGGTTAGCTGGTTAGTCAATTGGTCCAGTTCGGCTTCATCAGCATTTTCATCAGTCTTTTCTTCTGTGGAGAGGAATGACTCCGGAAGCATATTTAAAAACTTTGGAATAACCTCAGGATTTATTGAGCGGCTGTAGTAATATCTAGGCTGTGATACAGGAGGATTTGATGCCTTAATATTGAACGTAATAAGGAAATGATCTGATAGTATAGGGTTATGAGGTGCGATGGTGAGATTTACCACACTAATACCATGTGACAGAACTAAGTCTAAGGTATGGCCACGGTAGTGAGTAGGCTCACAAACATTCTGTACAAAACCAATGGAATCAATAATAGAGGCAAAAGCTGTTCCTAGGGGGTCACCATTTTTATCCACATGTATGTTGAAGTCACCAACAATTATGACCTTATCTGCTGAAATTGCAAGGTGTGATAAAAAAGTGATAGACTAAAGACCCACCTTTTCAGACTGCATCTTGGTTCTCCTCACATCCCCTACCTGAGCAATCCTTTGTAGCAGTTCAGCTTCTCATAATTTTACTAGCCATAGGTTTCTCTTCTTAGGGCTTATTTTGGATGTAATCTGTATGTGCTCAGCATGTGTATTTAGTTTTTTTGTTAGCATAGTTAATTTGCCTGAGTGCTTCAGTGATGGTACATTTATATCCGCTAGTCTGGGAACGATGTAAACCAGGTCTAGCACTTTCATGTGTGTATATTAACTGAATTAACTTGTGTTCTTCTCCATTTTAAGTTGCTCTGGATAAGAGCTTCTGTTAAACTAATGTAATTTTTGTTTAGTTTTTCTTAATTTTCCATGAACTCCAAGATAATTCAAGTCACTGCACGCTCCACTCTGTTACCATTGTAATTCTGGAATCAACAAGTGTTTAGTTGAAAGCGTTTTAGCTCTTTCGTCTTGACCCATTCTCTTATTTTATTATTTGATTACATCACTGACCTTTCCCAGTTTTGATCTCGGTCTCCTAACGCAATCCCCTGTACAATTAATTTAATTTAATCTGATGGGGATTCATAGAGAACCACCAAAAGAAAAAAAAAACAATGGCAACCTCTTTATATAAATGTGACTCTACTGCACTTAATGATCCAAAACGACTCTGCAAGACCAGCAAGCTACATTATGTAACACCGTTTATGCATATTCGCAAAACGATATTCTTTTTTATTTTGATAGCCTACATTAAGTATAAGGACAGAATGTTTAATTGTTCAATGAAACTGTAACCTCTTCCTTTATGAATCTCACAGAAGAGCATCAAGAGACACCCTGTGTCCATTCAAACTTTTCTTGTCTGCAAACTTCACCAACAGCAGCGGATGTGTTGCTGTATATGTCTGTAGCGGTAGTTGTCTCACTGACCGTGTGTGGAAACTTGCTTGTGATCATCTCCATCTGCCACTTCAAGCAGCTTCAGACACCAACTAATTTCCTCCTGCTCTCTTTGGCCATAGTGGACTTTCTTGTTGGGGTAATTGTGATGCCCCTCTATTTTACTATGTGGATAGGTCCATGGAGGTGCTTTGATATATTGTATTGCACAACTTTGAAGATAGCATCATATTGCTTTACTTGTATATCAGCTTATAATGTAGCTTTAATTGCATTGGACCGATATCTTGCTCTCTCCAACCCTTTTCACTATTCCATGAAAATGAAAGATAATATAACTTTGAGGATTATAGCCATACTGTGGTTGTATTCATTTATCTACAATATGGTGCTTCTTTATTTCAATGGAGATATTCCAGACATGAAAGCAAACATCACATGTGGTGAGTGTGTTGGTAAAATTAATAAAGTATGGGCTATTGTTGACTTCATAATTGCATTTGTTTTACCATGCTCAATGATTGTAATTATAAACTTGAACATTTTTGCTATTGCTAAAAAGCATGCAAATAAAATTAGGAGTGTCAGAAAGTGCCCAAAAAATGATCATGGTTCTATGGCCTCTGAAAGGAAAGCAGCAAAATCCCTTGGAATTCTCGTGGCAGTCTTCCTTCTGTGTTTAGTACCCTACTATGTAAGTGCCTTCGTTGATATGTTTTTTAGGAAAAAATCTGACCATCTTGCAATTTCAGTTACAGCACCTCTATTATATTTGAATTCTTCCATCAATCCAATCATTTATGCTCTTTTCTATCCATGGTTTCAGAGGTCTGTTAAACTCATACTAACACTTAGAATATGTGGTTCAGAGTCTTCTATGTTGAATGTGCTTGAACAGGAAATATAAAAATCTCTGATGAATGTCAAATAAATGTGATGTTTATAAACCAGTTAAAATGTTTTCATCCTTGTTTTACACAGATTATCAAAAAGCTCTCTGCTTGCAGTGTCGAACACACCCAACATAGCATTGATTGCCCTCATGATGTCATTATAGTAGTGTTTTTGAACTTCATTACAAATGTACAGGGGACTATTAAGGCTTTAAAGGGCTTACATAGAAATTGTGGCAATGTGAGTGCCACCCCTCCTACCTTCCAACACACACTCACGGGAGACAGCAGTTCTGTTTTTAGCACTTAAGTGCTCTTTTATTCTTCTGTTTGAAAATAAACCAATACAGGGTTTTTTTTCTTTTAACAATCAAATACTGTTTTTCTGTTTTCTCCGGCATCTGCTCCACTCGCGAAGACTTCCGGTCTCGGCTTTTAAAAACCCCAGGCTCACTGTTGAAAACAATCAGAGGCAATCAACGCAATCAAACAATTAACAATTATCGGTGCTAATTACCTCCGCCTGACAGTTGTGACGATGTATCCGAGAGCTGCTCCTCTCACTCTCACTGCAACCGATGCCAAACCATGCCCAGCCTACCATATACCCCCACCGCCCAACTTAGGCCGGGGAGCCATCCGGCCGATGAATAACCCCCCCAACCCCCTCCCCCCCCCTCCACCTCCTGGGGGGCGAGAGAGGAAGTCAGCCATGACCATCCGGTCTAGGGACCACCTTGAAGTTAAAAGGCTGTTAAGCCAGATACCACCGAGTGATCCGGGCGTTGGTATCCTTCATGTGGTGGAGCTATTGGAGGCGGGCAGAGGGTGAGTGGGTGACCCAGAAGGTACTAACGGAGGGCCCCGACCACCCACCGAATGGCGAGGCACTCTTTCTCCACCGTGTTGTACTTCGCCTCCCGTTGCGACAGTTTTCGGCTAATGTACAGCACGGGGCGGTCGACTCCCTCCACCTGCTGGGTCAAAACAGCCCCCAGCCCTCTGTCCGACGCATCGGTCTGCAAAACAAAAGGGAGAGAGAAGTTAGGTGTGAACAAGAGCGGCTCCCCACTGAGAGCTTCTTTTACCCTCTCAAATACCTGCTGGCACGGTTCCGTCCACTGGACCGGATCTGAGGCACCTTTTCCTCTTAGCGCAAAAAATGGAATTTCGCAGCGCCACCATTGTCGCTCTGGTCGTTCATTTAATACGCACCCACTCCCTGCAGTCTCATCTAGAACTACACCCGCCACCCATGACATTATGGACAATATTGTCTATCTTGGCATTCATAAAAATATTATTTCACCTCTAAAAAATCATATTCCGTCATAGCAACAAGATAAACCTGTCAGTAGCCCTAAGATATGCCAATACAGCAGTGAAAATGCTGCTCACTGAATAACGAAATAAACGAGAAAAAGTTTTTTAAAATGATACTATGTCATTCTACAGTTGATATCTGGAACTAAATATTGAATAAATATACAACCTTACTGTTGGTTTTACGTGTAGAGATGTCCCTTTTGAGACTGAGTGGTCATATATTGTCTTGTACAATCTGTTTGTGATGCCTGGGTACCTTCCAAAATAGCTGTGTGTAATACCACACCTGTTGTTTATGGCGTTGTCACCCTTTTTAGTACAGTCTGGCTTGATTGACAATTCATTTATTCAGTAGGTGAGAGTATATGCTTTCTAACAATGTATAACATGTCTAATTTTGCTTTTGGAATAACGTTTTATAGGTCAGCGTAACCAAAAATATTCTTAGCATCGCATTCACATACGCATTCACTCTGTGGTAGCTGCACCTAATGAAACGTGGTAAACGATTTTTTGTAATTTCTGGGAAAATACTATTATTATTGAGGACTTCTGGACATAGCTAAGCCTCATGTTTGCTGATAGACCTAGCTGACATCGTTTTCTGGAGCAAAACAGAAGCGAATAGAACAGTATCATTGATACTGTGTCTGTCCCCATCTACTGAACATGGATGAGATTTCATCATTGCTATGTAGGCGTAAGTATTACTGCTCAAAATATTTCGGTTATATACGGTTTTTATTTTTTAATTGAGTGTCTTTAAATAGGTTAGTGGTGTTATATAATGTGGATATTTCACACTGCAATGTAAGCGTTAGATGGTAGTGTAATAGTTTTTGTGAAGCCTGCAACAGTGATGACGTGATAGTTGGAATATTGCCAAAACATGGTGGATGGTTTAAAATTGTTTTCATGTCGTCCCATCCCCATACAAGAAAAACATACGAGAGTACAGAGTATAGAAATACATATAAGAGTTCATTATTACACATTTAGGTACTGTATCGCTTTGTGTGACAATATTCTTGCATTATTCTTAAAATCTGATAGCAATGTTTCATCTTAAACCTTCATAAGAGGCTCATTTATATGCTTTATAATGGACAAAAAACATTTTATTTAATTTTGGAGAGATTTTGGATATGTTTCTGGACCCCTAGATATTTTATACCACTGTACGGACTGAAAGCTTGTAATTCCGTCAAAACAGTTGAACTAAAACAGTGCAAATTAATTTTTGATATTTTGTCTAGACAGCTGCATTTTGTGGTACTTTTTTCTTCCAAAATTATGAATATAAACTAATCTGCATTAGTACTGTAAATTGTACAAATGTCTTGCTTCATTTAAGCCATTTTTCAAGTCTCTGTGGTGTTTACATCTGGAGTCATAAAGATTTAAATAGGGTACCCCCTAAATGGGCAAGGATTGGCAAGATTTGGATTGCACGCTAAGGGGTTAAGTGTCGTAAAAGGTGCCTTATGCAGTGTCTTAAACGTGACTCCTCCTCCTGACTTTCTTTCCCTTCAAATGAATGTGAACTGTATGTACTTATTTATGACTGGATCATGGTATTTATGACTGGATTATAGGTTCACCTCAAATCAATGATTTACATTACATTTTAAATAAGTGAATGTTTTGCTTTTATTTATGTATGTTGTGTGCAAGTGCCGTTTATGTGTCTATATGTGTTCTGACAGCCAGAAGCGGTATACAGTTACAATAGGATTTTAACTTTTTTAAAGGCAACCATCGGACCCTCTCTAAAGAGGGGATTCAAGGACTTCACTGTCTACTGCAGAGGACACTCACCCAGCTGAAGTCCCACCAGCTAAGAGTAAAACACACTTGACCCCAGAGCCAAAAATGGTATGATATGACACTAGAAACTAAAAAAAGAATAGCCGCATGCATATAAATCGCTCAGCATTTATATGCCTAACTGAATCACAATTAACACATCGTTATTATTTATTGCAGCAGAAAGCCAGGACGGTGCTAGGAGTCAAGACCCTCGGTAACCAGCAAGAGAGCCCCTATATCACCTGACGAAATGCGCCCTTCTCCAAAGGTCCTCACGGACAAAGTTTTGAAGAGGCAGTGTGGTCTCAGGTTTTCATAAATTCCCTTCGCACATCCGAACAAGTTGGACTCCCGAAAACTTTGATAAATCCCAGTTTTTATGTGTAAATGTTACGAAATGGTACAAAGGAATTACGAGAAATTTTGTTCATATGTTGCTTGATAAATGAGGCCCAATGTTGTCATGCCACATAGAAGATGCATGTCAAAAATGAAGATTGTACTTCAAAAACTCTTCTGCTTATCATGTGGCATGATTTAGACAGAATATTGTAGTTATTTTCAACAATTATCAACACAGAAACTTTTTTTTAGTATGCACACTCCACTTGCATGTATTGACAAGTATATTAAGCAGAATATGATTGAGTTATTTTTTAATTTTATCATAGCAACTCAATTTTCGGTGCAGGCAACTCAACATTTTGTCGGAAATGGTCTGAATCATCTAACTACATCTGTGACAAAGAAACCTAAAGTATAACTGGCACCACCCAGCCACAACAACCAGAAATGTACACCTTGTCAGTCAGAAGGAAAGCCACTCTCATCGCACTGGACCCCTCACATCCCCTCCACATCTCCTTCCAACTACTCCCATCTGGAGTATGTATTAGGTGACAGATGGAACAAACATACCAAGTTTCTGAGTTGTATTGCAATGGGGGTGTTAACAGTGAACTGTAACAATGTCACAGGCTGTGTGCTTGACCTTACCTCAGACATCTCACTGTCACTGGTTCTTGAGTTCCTGAGACGTACTTTTTATAATATCCTCTGGTTGAGAATGACGTGTGAACTGTACACAGAACACATAACACATAACTTCTGAACACACTTTCAAGTTCCTGTTTGTGCATGGCATGGCATGGCATGACGTACCAAAGTGCATTTCATGGTCATGGACAACTGCAAAACACAGGTTCAATAAGTTACAATACTTACAGCTGTACAGCTATGTCTAGCTAAGTACACAGTTTAGTTCACACAGTGAACACTATTCTGACCTAACCTATGCCAAGCCAACTAGGCAGAAGAACAAGCTACAATATTAGGACAAATACAAATTACCAAAAAGTTCTGGGATGGGGGAACATGTAACGAGTGTCATGAAAAGGGGGGGGGATTTAGAATTAAATATACAGAGTGGTGGTAGTTAGTAAATGGTAAACAGACTGCATTTATATAGCGCTTTTTTCCAAAGCACTTCACAATTGATGCCTCTCATTCTCCAGAGCAGTTAGGGGTTAGGTGCCTTGCTCAGGGACACTTCGATACGCCCAGGGCGGGGATCGAACCGGCAACCCTCCGACTGCCAGACTTACCTCCTGAGCTACGTCGCCCCTAGTTAGTCCAGGTATAGTCTGAAGAGATGAGTCTTCAGATCACGGCGGAAGATGGGTAGTGAGGGAGAGATTTGAAGAGGGTCAGGGAGTTCGCTCCCCCACTGGGGAGCTAGGGTCGAGAAGCTCTGTGATCCCTTTACTTGGGTGGGAGGGGGTACAAGGTGCCCTGCTGCTGCAGAGCGGAGTGGTCGAGCAGGTATATAGGATTAAATCATGTCCTGCAAGCAGATAGGGGCTGTCCTGTTGGCTGCAGTGTAGGCGAGGGTCAGGACTTTGAACTGGATCCTGGCAGCGACCGGTAGCCAGTGGAGTGATCGCAGTAGAGGAGTGACGTGGGAGAATTTGGGAAGGTTGTAGATGAGTCGGGCAACAGCATTTTTAATCATTTGTAGTGGCTGTATGGCACAAGCTGGCAGGCTTGCAAGGAGACAGTTGCAGTAATCAAGGCAGGAGGTCACTATAGCCTGGTCGAGCAGCTGCGCAGAGTGCATAGTCAGGTATTGTACAGAAGGAATCTGCAGGACCGTGATGTTGCCTTGATGTGCTCCTTGAGGTCCAGTTGGTCATCCAGTACCACCCCCAGGCTCTTTACAGAGTGAGAGGCAGTCACTGTGGTGCCATCAACCGTGATTGAGAGCTCACAAAGTAAGGAGGTCTTGCACAGGAAGAAGAGCAGCTCAGTTTTGTTGAGGTTGAGCTTCAGATGGTGGCTGGCCATCCAGGTGGAGATGTCAGCCAGGCAGGAAGAGATCTTATCATTGACCTGTGTGGCCGAGGGGGGGAAAGAAAAGAAGAGTTGTGTGTCATCTGCATAACAATGATAGGAGAAGCCATGTGAATTAATGACTGAACCAAGAGATCTGGTGTATAAGGAGAACAGCAGAGGACCCAGTACAGATCCCTGCGGTACTCCTGTAACAAGGGGATGAGAAGCAGAGGCAGACCCCATCCAGGTGACCTGATAGGACCTATCTGGAAGATAGGAAGCGAACCAAGACAGGGCAGTCCCAGCAATGCCCATCTCAGCCAAGGTGGAGAGGAGTATTTTGTGGTTGACCGTGTCGAATGCTGCAGACAGGTCAAGAAGGATCAGGACAGAGGAGAGGCGTGAGGCTCTTGCAGTGGCGAGTGCCTCCGCCACAGCCAGGAGCGCAGTCTCTGTTGAGTGCCCAGATCGGAAGCCAGACTGGTGAGGGTCTAGCAGGTCGTTCTGGTGGAGAAAAGAGGTTAGCTGTTTAAGCACTGCTCGCTCAAGGGTTTTGGACAGAAAAGGTAGAAGCGATACGGGTCGATAATTCATTACATCAGAGGGGTCTGAGGTGGGTTTCTTGAGGAGTGGGGTAATGCAAGCCATCTTAAAATCAGAGGGAACATGACAAGAGGCAAGAGAGGAATTAACAATGGAGGACAGATAGGGAAGGATCTCGCTGGAAATTGATTAGAATCAGGCGTGTAACTGCTTGGTTGGTGCAAAAGCATGCACCCACACCAGCCCTTTCTGGCTAATATTGGCCACCCCTGTTTTGAACAATTAACATGTTTAGCTGTTAACATATTTTAACATATCAGGTCTAAAAGGTTGAAAATCAGGCTATAACTGTACAATGTTTGTGAAGTACAACAGAGACACATCAGATGTAATAGACTAACAATTATTAGACATACAAAGATGAAAGACAGAAAAGACATCAAAAAAATAGCATTAGTAGCCTATCTGCAGTAGCCAATGTTACTTTGCATTTACCCAATATGACCATGACGTTACATAACCAGATAACTAAGTAGCCTATGCATGATGCTTGAAACAAAACAAAATCATTGTAACGTTAGCTAGCAAGCAAACCAAATATCAAGATCACACTACTTCCAGATTCAAAAAATTTAATCCTACCAGAGATTGGATAATGCCCTGCACTTATACTGCATAGCACTGCATTACAACTCATCTGAGCTTTCAGAGCCACTCCCATGCTCATATTTGTCACTTGAAATGTTGCTTCAAATGTCCTGTAGCAAGTTGCTGTCTTCTGTAAGTAACAGTAAGTAACAGTCTCTTGCACAAGCCTTCATCCATTTAAGGTTCCACAGCTTTCTCTGGATGATGCACTGCAGTCCTTTGGACCCTTCTTTGGTCAGAATCCATTGTAAATCTTAACGGTATAACACAATGAAACACGTGCGTTAGTTAACTTTAGCAACAATTATTGTTGTGAACTTTTATGAAATATATCATTGAAATGCATGGTCTTACTCATCACTGTGTCATCAGACACCAGGTGGGACAGCTTTTCCAGGGTGTCTCTACGACTCAAAGGGGACTTCCAATGACGGTCCATCTCTGTGACCAAAATTTTCTTCTCCTCCTGGAGTCTTCTTAATGCCATGATTTGGTCAAAGTCTTTTGTTTTGGTCCTTAGATCAACAGAATCTGAAATGCATTTGAGAATAACTTATTCTAACAGTCTGTCCCTGTGACAAGTTTGAAATGCTCATATTTGCTTCCCATTCACCTTCAATACGGTTGCGGAAATAGCATAAAACTTATAACACATTCCCAAACACATTTTCTGCCAGTACCTGCTAGCTCTCCTTCAAAGGAGTGCATACATACCACTTTGTGGTTGCTGCCACGGCCATGCTGTTTCGTGAGACAGAATGGTTTCACAGTTTGTGTGCTTGGAACCATACTGTTGTACTTCTCCACAACAGCAGCCAGGATCCCCTTCTCCGTCCTGATCTTCGCACGGAGCCTGGCACGACCCTTGTTGCCGTCTCTTTCCTTGTAAAGCTGTTGTGACTGTTATTTTATCCCAGCCACAAGGACCTCGATCTTACTGCCTAAGTCAGCTGCTGCTGTTGTTCTGTCGTTGTTGCTGCCAAGAAATAGGTATGAAATGGGTAAGAATAGTGTTTAGTTTGGAATACTGAGACAAGATTCATTTATCATTTGTAACGATATGTATTAACAGTAATTGCCCCACTTTCTGCCCAGTATTTCACGTCATCCACCCAGTTGTCCAATTGGCTCTCTGCCACTCCCAACTGCTCTGACATGGACTCCAGGGTCTGCACCTGTTTTTGCAGAGCCTTGTGGGTCTGCAATGGCAAACAACACAAAAATAAATACAAAATCATTCAGATAAACATACTGGTAACACGGAAAAATAAACATCCACAAACGAATGACTGATGTTGGTTATATCTTTGCGTCAGTGACGTGGCCAAATTCGCAACCTTTTGCTGATTCCACCTTATCGCCATAAGGGTCAGCATGTCTACGTCCTGCAAGCACAGACAGTGGGATGTTAGCATTATCACACTTGGGCAACAGTGGTTGCAGGAGATAGAGCATGTTGTCTTGGAACCGGAAGGTTCGCTGGTTTGAATCCCGGGTTCTCCTGAGAATACGTCCTTAAGCAAGTCACTGAACCGCACTGAACTGCTCAGGATGGCTAGATTGGCACTGTGCATAGTTCCCGTCATCAGCACCAACAGTTCGTGAATGTGAGGCAAATTTGTAAAGTGCTTTGAGCGATTGGAAAAGCGCTATATAAATGCAGACCATTTACCTGGTTTTGACATGTGTTTAGTTGTCACTGCAATCCTAGAGAGAAAGGCATTGCACTGTTCTACCTCCTCCCCCAGTGTAGGATCAGCCCCGCTCCATTTAACCTGGTTTAAAATACACAAAACTCTAAAAATCAAGAACATTGGTGAGTGGCAGTCAAAGGTCATATGCAGATATCAGGTGATCTTATGTGCTAACTGTGCGTAACTCCATAACAGTGCTAAAACAAAGAGATGTAGTAAAATAAGAAATAAGAGATAAAATATAAGACACAATATACAAGTTCTAAGATAAATAATATAGGCTGATATACAAAAATACAATACAAATTATAAGATAAATAACATACACGAATATGCCAGTATTTTTCCAAAAAGGTAAGGAATATAAGGTATATAAATATACGTATAGGCTAATTTATGGCAGGTTTCGACTGCCGCACTATCATACACAATCACAAAGTTATCTACACCTACCTCACATTTGAAGTCATGAGCTTTGGCATGGAATACAGTGAGGAAGGGTCTCATCTCTAGAAGGTGCTGTAATTCTGGACACTTTTTTGAGACTCTCTGGAGGTAGGGCCAATATTTGCAGGTGACATCCATGCAGAAGAAATTTATGTTGTACCTAGTTGCCATCTCTTTTTGCAAGTACATAGGAAAAGCAAAGATTTCTCCCCCTTAGATGTTCAGGGCAGACAGCAGCACACCATGAAGGCAGACCGCAATCTCCAAACCCTCCTCATCCAACTTGTTAGCTGACCTCTGCGACGTCTCTCTGGCTGCTGTCCATTCCCCTCCACAAACACCTTTTCCAGGCACCTACAGTATAGAACATGGTTAATGACTATGGAGCAAAGTTAAAGACCATCATTATGACTTTTAAGATATTATTGTTTTCCTGTATACATGAGCTGGTAAAGAACAGGGCTAAGCTTGTAGGAAGTGAATTTACTGACAGAAAGCGTGTGCAGTTTGATATCACTATACACTTGACGATTGATGGTGTTTTGCATTAAAGATTCAGATGCAACATATACTCTGCAATTTTACACGAATAGTCTTTTTGAAGATGTAGTCCACAAATGCTGTGACGTCTTCGTCCCTGGCTATGAAGACGCCTTCAAAGATGCCCCCCTCCTTTGACCTAATAAAACACAAATATACAAAACAGGTATTCTTTAGTACGACATTCCAACATAAATATTGTTAACTCCAGTCAAAGGTTAGTTGGTACACATTTAAGTGTTATGTTTTCTTATTAACACAACCAGAGTGACATTATACACAATTCGGAATACCCTGGCGTGTTCTTGAACTGGTAATGCTTTTTGTTTCCATCCACTGAAACCACAAGCATATGAGGGTTGCAGGCAGGACAGAGGAATTGGTCTTCCTTGCATAGGTTGGCCACCTCGAACTGGACGGCAACCCACTCCATAAAACTTTTATGGAAGGTGTCTGCTGATATCTTCCCCATCTAATGCAATACAGTGAAATCAACAAGAGATTTGCGGCAAAATGAGCAACAAACATCTTTTCACTACACAAAATAACACGTGAACAATACTGTAGGATAGATGAAACCAACACTCACTCGGCCAAAGCGTACAGTACGTTGATCAAGCATTTTGAGAAATGCTTGGCAAGACATGCCTGGCGTCTTTTCTTGGAATGACCAAAAAATGTTGGTGTCATAAATGGTGCTGAAGTTCAAGGTGGCAGGACAGTAGCTACTTTTTATAAGGTCATCCACCCCAGGCGTCCAGATGGCATGGCAGGTCTCGCAAATCAGCTCTGGCACGTTGAGATCGTATCTTCCTACAAAAGTCACAATGCCGTCCACTATAATATAACAACTTGTGTACTGTCATCACTAAGCGTACACCTTGAGCTCAGTTATACAGCATTTCAAATCACCACTAGGTGTCACCAATATTTTCGTTCCAATACAACTTGGCAACTTAATTAATCAATATCCCTCAAGTACGAGTGCTTCGTAGGGAATCAAAGCCGTGCTGCTATTAGGTTGAACAGCACAATTGTGAATGTGATAGTCCTTTAACACAGAAGTTCTATAAACAATAAGTTTGTATCAAGTAATGTAACACATTAAGATATTGTGGCAGGGGTTGTGTAGGTGTAGTGGCGTCAAATGAATTCCAACTTCGCCACTACTTGGGGGCCCTAGTTCCAACAAGCAGTCCATAAACGGAGACGGATACGTGCGTATAAAAATAAACACGTCCTTTATTAAAACAAAAAGAATAGTGATTTGAATTTTTTAAAACATATTTTGCAAACAGGACAAAGGAAAGTACTTCACATCCTTACCATTCATTGTGACCAGAGCGACTGGCTTTCCCGGTCTGGCCTTCAATGCCTCTGGTGTGCAGCCGCACACCTCCACAGGTAAAGGCCGCACTGAAAAAAAAAACATGCACGTGAATTAAGATAACTTCTACGGGCCGAAATATAAAATATGGTGTTCGCTCGTATAAACTAGAACTTACTACACTGAGAAAGAACCTCATCCTCAATGACAGTGTTTGGCAGCAAAGGCTGGAAGAAACCATGAGTCATGGCATCTCTGTTATGAAGAACGTACCTTTCAGAATGTATGGTGATGTCACATTCTGTACAGGAATATGAGCTTGGGAGGCAATCTCTACAATGGATAGCTGCTGGATTGCTCCCACAATGTTGGCAGATGGTTGGTGCTACATATTCCTGTGCCAACATGCTGTTTACCAGGCCTGGTCCCTCTTCCCTCCACCTCTCAGCAGACAGACTGTTACGTGTGTCCCAGTCTGCAGAGGCCAGAAGAGGTGCTGCTGTTGGTGCCTCCTGCACAGTCCCCAGACAATCAGAGCTGATGAGTGACTCCTGAAGGTCTCGTGGCAGACTTTCTGTTAACATGGTAGAGAGTATTCAGATACATTACATGTGTTATACAACAGCAAAGTTTACTACATACTACATCACAAATTTGATATATTTGTTTTAAGATACATGGTGGCAAAAATAATTCCCCCCGCTTCTCTTCTCCCTCCCATCACTCTCAGTGTTTCTGTTCATGAAGAGTTGGTTGTTCCATTTTAAATGCATTTGCAGTTCATTCGATGGTAAAGGGGTGTGTTTACATGGAATTTTAAGGGATGGTTGTTAAATACTGGGCGGGAACAAGAAATCTGAACACATATGTGGCCAAAGAGCTTGCATCTAACTGTCAAATGTAGACGTAGCAAGTTGTGTTCCGATTAGCACATTCTGATGACTGAGATTGCATGAAACGACAGGTGTAACCATGGCCTAGGAGACTCACAGAAACCAGATTTTTTCACAGAACACTTCATTTATTGATAGCTGCTGGAATGTATTGAAGAAATTTAATAATTTAATAATTCTGCTTGAATTATAGTGAACTATGTCTGCATTCTGCAGCTTTACAATAGCTTAAGCTCTAACTCAGTACAGAATGAAATGTAAAGATTTTAAAAGGACTGATTCATTATAAAGATTGTAATAAGATCATTAATAATATTAATTATATGAGCATACTACTTCAGACCAATAAATGGCACAGTGAAGTACATACCAACAGTCTCAGGAGCAATGGTCTCCCCACAGTTTGTGTCCGGAGCAAGGCAGGTAGGATCAGGCCTACGGCTGTGACCAGCTGTAATGGAAAAACAACATTGAATCAACACTTGCAACATATGGGCAAGTTCACACCATGGTCAGCATTAAATTAATGTAAATTAAAAAGTAAATAACAAAGTTCACAAAATCAGATTATGCTATTAAATACAATGATTTCTGTAACACACATTGTAACATTATTAACTACATCCTATCAAAAGGTTATATGGTTTAAGCACAGCTTGGGTGCTTAATACATTATCATTACATCATGATACTGTACAATTTTGCAGCTCTCTATCATGGAAGCCCTAAAAGGTTGTGGATTAACACATTCTATTTACTCTGTTTACCCTAATATCGTTGTCACGGGAAAACAGGGTAAATAAAATGTGTGAATCAATGACCGAATGTGTGAATCCATTAGGGCTTCCGTACTCTATAGAGCACAGGTATTTTACATTTACTTATTGTATATGCAATTTCAATAGGGTTAGCATCTATACATAAAAAAAGATGCACACCATGTTGATCTACTGTACCGGTACATTATCACACTATCTACTGCGCACTTATGCTGGCCGCTGGCCCTGGCTAGAGGAAGATTTGAAATTATATAACACTAATCTCGCTGACCCTTTTTTTGACCCATCCTTCTAGAGGAGTTTGGCCGTTAGGCAACCACATCTCCATTCACATCCCTTTTCCTCCAACGCACTGTTATTGCTGGAGGTAGAGGTATGGAATTGGTGGTCTTGTCCTGTTAGGTGTATGACAAACAATACAAAAGTTTGTTGTGTGTATGCTTTGATTACAATGTATAGCTTTAACATAAGAGTATTGCTATCGCTGGTAACAATCATGGCACTAATCATCACTGCATGTTAAAAAGTGGGTGACATGCCTTTTCTGAGCATCTTCCTCTAACATTGGAGATTCATATTATGTGGTAAGGATGGCGTGCCGTTATGTAATTGGCCAGTAGCTCGCTGTCTCTTTAATAACACAAATATACCCATTGAATTAAATGAACCAATCATCTGTAACCAACCTGGCTCTTCAATTCCTCAAGCAGCCGGTCTGCATCTTTGAATACCTCTTACAACTGCTAGGGTGAGTAAAAATGTATTGTTTTAACATAGAGACCTGGCACACTATCGCTGGTAACAATCATGGCACTAATCATCAGTGCATGATAATAACATAAATATAGCTGTTGAATAAAAAAAGCATAATAAGGCAGCTGTTACTAACCTGCCCTTCCAATTCTTCGAGCAGCGTGTCTGCTGCTTTTAATTCATCTTCCAATGTCATCATTGTTGCTCTGCAACTGCAAGTAAATACATTACAAGCAAATGTTTATGTTATGGTTATACCTAGCTAGATGCTAACAAGATGGCTCGCGAGCTAACATTAAAACATTGCCACCTTCGTATCTGTAAACATAACACCAACAACAACACATGGTCTGCCTGTTTCAACCGTTCTATGATTTGGATTTAGGAAAACCTAAGTTGACTGCCAAATTAGCTGGCTAGTTAGCTAAAGTTAGCTAGCTATTGGTAACGTTGACGTTATTTATCGCGGGATAGGCAGAAGTGAGATCGTCACAGGGGATGACGTCGCCATGTCCAATTTGCCACATGATTAAAAAAAAAAAACTTTATTTAAATAGAGTACTTTCAATAAACAAAGTAATCAATGCTAAGATTGAAAAATTACAGAGGTCTCTTACCATCGGTAGAGTTAAGTATTGAATCCATCGGAGGACAGCCGGTTGCTGGCATCGTCTCAAATACCTTTTTGTGGGCATTATTTTGGAAGCCGGAGTCCCAAAGCACTGTCACAAACATTCTTCGTTGGCCAACATGATTTGGAATTGGACTTCAATTTTCCACAAAAGGGCAAAAGGGGACCGAAATACCTTTTCCAGGCAGTAAACCAATCATACCAGCCTCGAAAGAGATTAAATAATGGTCGCTGAACAAAATACAATAATAAAATGTCTGTTATATTTTAAAAAACGTTGATCATAGGTAATCCAATACACTCCAAATAAACATGGAGTGTATTGGATTACCTATGGATTACCACCCAGCATGCATTAGCCTAGGTTTATGCTGATGTTTTTAAAATAATTTTCTGTGTAGCCTGTAGTATTAAAATGAAATCATTTGTGATATATTTTGGTATGTGTATGTGATTTTAAGTAATTAAATTTGAATAGGTCACAATAGTATTGATTGTTTACAAATACGAGCTCCGAATTTGCGCTGAGGTTCAGGTTACTGTCTGTCCATAGCATCAAAATCCGCGAAAGTGGTAGGCTAATTCAATTCAATGGGCTACCTCACTCGTCAACCCAAGACGCCCAAGTCTTTCCAATGCATCGAACAGTGACGAGAAGGGCCCTTGCCCAAGCTGCAATATTTGACGAGTTGGGAATGAGAACATGTTGCTTTTTTGGGGAATCTGTGACTAACAAATGCATATCTGTATCCCCAATCATATGAAATCAATAGATAAGTGCTTAATGAATCTATTTCAGTTGACTGATTTACGTTTATTACCTTTGAACTCAATAAAATCTTTGAAATTGATAAGTGTTGCATTTATATTTCTGTTCAGATTCAGACAACTTTATTGATCCCAAGAAGGGCAATTAATTTGCAGCTTACCCAGTCCATACACACAACTCCGAAACTCACAGACAAGGTAGTTACATGTCAGAGGCAACAGATCAACGTACATGGGTCGATACAAGGAAACAACGAGCAGCAATAAATAAAATAAAACATTTTGTTATAGTTCCCTATAAATAACCGAGTTTAAAAGAATGTAGCAGTCATTTAAAATGACTACTGTCGGTTTTTAGTAGCCTGATAGCGGAAGGAATGAAGGACTTGTTTGTTCTCCTAAGGGGCACATTATAACACCGGCCTGAGGGCATTACAGTGAATTCGCTGGACAGAACATGGTCAGAATTGGCTGATAATTCCTTTTGCTTTCTGGGCCACCTGTTTCTCCCAGAGGGAGCACAAGTCTCTTTGCTGAGCTCCAATTATCTTGGAGCAGACTTTCACAATACCATTTAGGCTATTCTTGTCCTTCGCAGATAACCCATTAAACCAGCAAATAAATGAGAAAGTTAAAAAACTTTCAATGAATGATTGATAAAAATGACAAAATAGTATCACATACACGAAAAGAGTTAAGCTTCCGCATTAAGTGAATTCTTTATTGTCCCCTCTTGACATCAGACTCTGTGTTTACATCGAATTTGAGTTGAGAGTCGAACACTGTTCCTAGATACTTATATGTGTCAACAATTTGAACATCCACGCCATGTATAATGCTGGCTTTTGGTTTGTCACTATTCTGCCTAAAATCAATGATTAATTCCTTTGTTTTTAATACATTAAGGTCGAGGAAATTATCATCACACCATTTAATAAAGACAGGTAGGGTACAACCATGATCTGATTCCGAGCCCTGAAGAAGAGGCAATTGGGCGGTGTCATCAGAGAATTGCACAAGATAGATTCCCTCTTTAGAATTCATGCAACTGTCTGTATACATAATAAAAAGTAGGGGGGACAGGACACAACCCTGGGGTGATCCCGTATTTGAGACCTTGGTGTTGGACATATGTCCATTCACCAAATCCTGCTGGATTCTGTCCGTTAGAAAATCTAAGAGCAACATCAAAAACTGATTATTCTACATTATGTTAAACTGTCCAATATTTTTTGATGCCCGAAATTGGGGGGGACTATGTACAAAAGGTTCTATAATTTCTAAACGGTTCATCTGATATGTATGAAAATACCCTCAAATTAAAGCCGACAATCTGCACTTCAACCTCATTGTCATTGTGTGTGTGTATGTATATATATATATATATATATATATATATATATATATATATATATATATATATATATATATATATATGGCTTTTTGCCCCTGTCTTTGATTTCACCTCATTCAAAGACTTTTGTAGCATTCGGTCCACCGGAGAGGCGGATTGGTCTCGGTTGCGCCGGTTGGTGGAGAGAGCTCACGCACCTGGGATGTGTTAGCTAATCAGCCCAGGTGCTTAAAAGTGTGCTGCTCTCCACAGTTCAGGGCCGAGACCGGGAGCTAACACCGAGAGGGCAGTTATGATTATCGTTTCGTTTTTGTTTGAGCACGAATTAAAAAGAAAGGAATCCTCGGCTGGAATGCTAGAGGAATGGGACCTGGCCGGGAAGGCGGGTCAGCTATGGGCGGCGCACGGGAAAGTGGTCGCACCATCTTTTGTCATTGTTATTTTAGCTTGTTGTTTTAGTTTATTGTTTTTGCCCGGAACCAGTGAGGGGGAAGGGTGAAGAGGGTTGATTTTTGATTTCATGTGTGTGTGGGTGTGCTCTCTCTCTCCATGTGACAGACAACGGTGTTCCCTGGCACTGCCGCATCTCCCTCCCAGGGATGTCACACTGGGTTAAGACAACTTTATTTTCCAAAATTATGTAAAAATTATTGATGTAATTTTGGAATACTTTTACTAAGACTTGACCATTTGTATACATTTGGTAGTATTTAGATTTTTTGCCAGTGGAAATGCATTAGTATCAGTTTAGTGCTCTTGTTTTGCATCAGATTCTGATATTGATAGGGCTTTATTGTGTATACTTTCATATGATAAATAATTTGGGCCTAAAAAGAGTTAAATCCATCCCAATGGAACTGGTGTTGGAAAATGGATCTTTGCTATTGATTGTGTTCTGAAAAAATGGGAAACAGATTTTGGTTCTTTATTTTCTGGAAGTAACTGCCCAGCTGAGTGGGACAATTGTTTTTTTGCAAGGATAGTTGATCTTAAAAAATATTATGGAGGCTAATATGCAGCAGAATTCTTATTCCTTCAATCAGTACTTAAATGCTAATATCACTGAAGAGGAAGTTAAAAGGGCAATTGGTGGGCTCAAACTGAGAAAAGCAACTGGTATTGATAATCTGCCAAATGAACTATTGAAACTACCCTGTTTATTTAAAATTTGATGTAATCTTTTCTCTGTTTGCTTTAAGTATAGCCTGGTCCCCTCTGCTTGGCATAAGTCTATAATAAAACCAATCACTAAGTCCCATAATAATGATCCTAGAGTTCCTTTGAACTATAAGGGGATAAGTCTTCTCAGTTACGTTTGTGAACTCTATTCTAGTATTCTTAATGAGCGACTGTATTGTTGTTTAGAAACATTTGGTCTGTTGGTAGACGAACAAAATGGCTTTCGAAAGATTAGAGCTTGTATTGACTACATATATTCTTTATCTACTATAAATCATGCTAGAATACAAGAAGGGAAGCCTACTTTTAGTTGTTTTATAGATTTTCAGAAAGCCTTTGACTGCATAAATCATTACCTTCTCAGTTTCAAATGACTAAAATCTGGTATAGATGGTAAATTTTATAACGCCTTAAAAGCTTTTTATCAAACCCCAGTTGCATGTGTGCAGGTCAATGACCATAGAACAGGTTGGTTTCCAACCCCATCTGGTGTAAAACAGGGGGATGTGCTCTCTCCCACGCTGTTTGCTATATATATAAACGATCTAGTACTAGAAATTAATCAAGCAGCTTTTGGCGTTAGATTGGGTGATTTTACCATCGGCACTCTTCTATACGCAGATGATATAGTCCTTCTTACAGAGACTGAAAACGATCTGCAAAGTTTGTTGAATATTGTTTGTTGTTGGTGTAACAAATGGAGATTGAAGATAAACAAAGATAAAACTCAGGTTATGCATTTTAGGAAGAAGGGAGAGCTACAGACCAAGTTTAAATTTCATTTTGGTTCAACACCTCTGTTACTCACTGAGTATTACAAATACTTAGGACTTACTTTAGATGACCATCTTACCTTTGAAGAAGGAATAAAAGCTTTATCGGACTCTGCAGGTAGGGCACTGGAAGCTGTCCTTAATAAGGTTAAACTATGTAGGGATCTTGGTTATAAAACCTATACACAGTTGTATAAATCTTGTGTCTGTCCTATTTTAGATTATGGTGCAGGAGTCTGGGGTTATTGTAAGCAAACAAAGTGTGACGCAGTTCAGAACAGAGCTATGCGCTGTTTTCTGGGTGTGCATAAAATGGCCCCAAAACTTGCAGTATGTGGTGACATGGGATGGGAGCCATGTGAAGTGCGCATTAAGGGTGAAATGTTGCGACTGTGGAACAGATTAATCAATATGCCCAATAATAGACTTACAAAACAAATTTTCTGTTGGGATTTTTCAAATAATTATCCTTGGACAAGGGAGCTTGGCAGGTCTTCAATATATATTTAGGAATAAATTATCTTGTAGTGTTAGTCAAATTAAAACAATACTATTTGAAAATTATAAACAGAAATGGTCAGAACAAATTTTGTGTAAAACAAAACTGAGAATGTACAGTCTGATTAAGAGTATTTACCACCCTGAGCACTATGTTACCCTTAACCTGACCAGAGCACAGAGGTCTGTTTGTGCCCAGTTGAGATGTGGTATCATGCCTCTATCGGTGGAAACCGGATGCTTCCATTCAATTCCAGAGGAGAATAGAAAGTGTCACCTGTGTGATTTGGGAGAGGTCGAAAATGAAATGCACTTTTTGTTCCATTGTCTATCATGTCATAATTTTAGATATAGGCTTTTCCTTAAAATGTTTACTGAATGTCCTGATTTTTCTATGTCTGATGAATGTAGACTTCATTACCCGTTTAGACAAAGTGTTTCACCTAGCTCAATTTGTGTTAGATGCTTACCAACAGCGTGCGAGGGCGCTTTATGTTTGATGTGTTTAAGGCACAGGCTGTGCCCCAGATATGCCTAAATTATGTATTATAGCTGTAAATGTCTAAGGAGCAGGATTATGTTCATATTTGGGCTGATATTAATTTACATGAATGGAATTATATTACAATTGTTCTTTCGCTCTCATTATGCTATGTTATTGCTCTTGTTTATTTTTGTAGTCTTACAAGCCCATGTGGGCTGGGCACCTTTTGGTGCATGACACTTTGAAAAAATAAAAATAAAAACCTAAACCATATGCGTTCAGTTCATAGAGATGAACCTGTTGCCCTCAGAACATCAGAAGCGCATTAATGTAATTGATTCGAAAACAAAAGATTTCAGTAACTAACAAGTTTAATACTCCAAATTAATAGAAAAGAAAAAAGTGCAGATTATACATATTTTACGCTTGCATCCAGCTGCTCTGAAAGTCACCTTTTTGCAGCACAGATCTGGCCCACATCCACCATTGAGATATGTCCCAGGTGCCACATCTAATGCAGAGATGCCATAAGGCCAAATATCAGCCAACAGGCCAGGTTCAGTTTAGGCCTAATGGCTCTCATCTAAATAGGGTATAGCAATCAAATCTGTGGTTTCATTTTTGCATGTGCAGAGAGGAGCCATTCTTACATCTTCACAGCTGAATCCTTGCTTGGAATTGTTCATGATTAATGGACCTCAGAGACATAATAGCCTTTCAACAATTTTGCAACCTGTCAAGGTATTCTTTTTGCTCCTGAATTAATTTAAGGAATACTTATTCCTATCAACTATTTATTAACTTTTTTTTTTTTGCTTTGACGGCATGGAGTAGGTTGTGTCCTGTATAAATGTCTTGACACAATGTGAAAATGGAGTTATTTTTAATGACTAAAGAGTTTATATTGGAAATGACTCCACAAAAATAGTAAATTAATCACTAACTGCATAAATGAGTAACCAAAACAGATGCCTTTTAATTTTTCACCTCTCCCCCATTTTACAATCAAACAATATCCAATTTCTTACTCAGATGTTGTCACAGTTCAGGGGGGTTAGGACCCAGGCGCAGAGTGAAAAAACACACGAAACTCAAAAGGATAGATACAAACAAGAACTTTACTACAACAAGAAAAGGCAAACAGGGCCACGAAGGGCAAAACAACAAACTCAAAATTCTTAAGAACAAAAAAAACACAGAACAGAACACAGGCATGTGGAACACACAGGCAAACACATAAAAGAAACGCAAGAAGATACATACAGGACTGGAACAAGCACAAGTCAGAAACAAACACAAGGAACCAGCACCTGAGTCAAGGGGACAAAGAACTTAAATAGACAGGCGTAACAAGACACAGGTGAACTCAAAGAACAATCAAACCAGAAAAGGAGGGGATAACAAGACACAGGTGGGAACAATGATAGAATAATTGAAGGCAATAATACAATTAACAAGGGAACGAGCAGGACACAAAACAGAAGTGCCGCCATCTGGCGGCCCAACAAGGAAAACAGAGACAGAAACACAGAACCATGACACAGATGTGTCCTAAATCTGAGAAGAAAAAAAACAGTTTATCCAACCTTTGTGCAGTCTCTGTAAGGTTGTCTGTATATCAGTGGAACATCATCAATTCTTATCCTTATTTGCCCCCCACCCCCCAAAGGATTGCATCATTTACCATGATTGTGTGCACAAGCAGGGTACCATGGAGAGTTGGAGCATCACTAAAATGAGAACTCACACAGAGGTGCTAACTGAGTCTCATGATTACTCCATTTATGCAAGAAGTATATTGAAAAAACAATGCCTTCATCTGTTTGTCTGTTGGACAGTCTCAGCAGATTAATCAAACCTATCCTGTTGATGCTATCAAGTGAAGATGTGTTGAAAAACATTCATTTACTTTTCCATGGGGAGGAAAGGTGTGAATCACTAATTGCCTTCAAAACTGATCTGCTAATATTCCCACAGCTAACAGACTACCTTTCCTTGAATACTTTGTCTATCATTACATTCAAGCATTCAAGAAATTATATGACATTTTTTATTAAAGCACTGCTATCAACAATAGTGAAGGAAATGCTAATTCTGCTGTATCCTGAAAATAAATCAGTTGCTATGCAGCATTTTGTGTCATCCTGGTATTGCTCTGAGCATCTTTCACATAAGCTCATTGATTCAATATAAATAATATCATATAAATGGTTGCATCACACATGCTTTGATCAATGCAAGGATGATGCAAGGCCCTCTGTTCTTCGCTGAATCTTAGGCTTTCTTTAAGTTTGTATTGTAAAAATATCAATTAATGCAGACAACTAGGAGAAATACTGAAAATACAGTGAGAGCACCAATTATCGACCACCCTTGAGGGGTGTGGGGGCATGTAGGCTATTGACCACCTCAAATGCTGGCCTATTTATTTCGTATATATTAATATAAAATGCCAGTCTAAAAATACACACGATAAACTGTCTAGACTTGGAACACCCCAGGAACATGAACACTCCTTAATAACGATGAAGTGCCACTGCACGAACATCGCTTCCGTTTCCAACCACTTTCCTAATGATTATTTTGCTTCCGATGACTTTGGTTACAACTGTGAATATGTACAGATTGCTAGAAATCCTGATACAGACCACCCTTACTCATATTAAACTTAAATACACAAGGCAAGCCACTTCTACAATATGATCTTAAGTAAAGACCAGTTCGATTAATCACTATGGGTGGTCCGTACACATCCATTAGCAGCTAATGCTAGCGCTGGGAGACTTCTAACATATTTACCGCGAAAAAAAAAGAAGTACTGAAACAAATAGCCTCCAGAGGATAACAAAAACTTTTCTACATATCTAGGTACAACATGTTACTGATTTTTCCTATTTTTATATACAGTTGCAAATATGTTTACATTGCTTTCTATCATGCTGTCTATCCTGTCAAGAATGGGTTCTCTCACTCAATATTTTATCTTTTGAGTTGGAAAGCGGGAAAATCATCCTTTTGCGGTTTCAGAATTTATAAAGCAACTACATTTTTAACTCCCCAATTCCGAATCACAAATTGTAATTTAGTTCACGCTGTACCACTTACACCAAGGCAAGGAGCCCTTCATTTAGTACTCATGCATGCCTATGATGTTCAACAGAGTACAATCAAGTAAATAACCATTTCACACATCGGTGGAAAATTTCAGGTGGAGAGTTGCATTTTTTTGTTTGTTTCGTATTTCTTGCACTATAGAGGCACTTGTACTTCAGAGGCATTCATTTTTATGTGATTTGCACTTGAGCTGTTTTTGTGTCTTATTTTTTTACGTTTGTGTTTTGCACAGAGCCACAATACTTGGGAATCAATTGGCAATTATCAGCAGTAGCAGTAATCACCAGTCACTTTCACATTATCAGCAACAAACCTGGTTCTCTTGGCACGGATTATACAGGATTTTGACTTAATGGAAATACCCCAAGTTAGTCAACTCTGCTGGTATGCAGGATGAGTCACGATCTGTGACATAATTAGAAGAATACTTTTGACTCATAATATAAAATGATCATAACTACATATTATTAAAAAAATAATAATAATAAAATAAAAATATAAAAAATCCAGATATCAAAAATCTTGTGGGGCACGTGCCCCCCCAGCTTGAATGGGCATGACGCGTCTGATACTGTATATATTTGAGTGAGTATTACAGGGTTGGTAGCACTATGACTAGCTTTGATCACAATTGTTAAATGCATTCAATCCTTTCTTGTGAATAAATGATCCAACGCACATGCAAACGTGTTTTGTTATACACAGCAACATGTAAACACACTGCAACTACCAAATTACACTAGCCAACGAGTAGTTAACAGAACAGCAGAACAGCTCCATTATACTGACTATCCGCTCCCTCCATAGTCACTGCTGCCAGTCACAAGGCATGTTAGAATCAACTTTCCATGGTGGTCAGGACAGGAGAATTGTTGTGTACCTTCAGGTGCAAAATGTTAAACTGAACACCCACTTCTTCCATTGCATCTTGGTTCTCCTCTCATCCCCTACCTGAATATTCATATCCATTGTAGCAGTTCAGGTTCTCGTAATTTTAATGGCTATAGGTTTCTCTTCTTAGGGCTTATTTTGATTGTAATCTGTATGTGCTCAGCGCTTTAGTTTTTTTGTCAACATAGTTAATTTGCCTGAGTGCTTCAGTGATAGTGAATTTATACTCGCTATTATGGGAATTATGTAAACCAGGTCTAGAATTTTTATGTATGTAAATGAGCTGAATGAACTTGTGTTTAAAGATGTTTGCCTTAATTTTCCATGAACTCCTAGATAATTCAAATCACTGCATGCAATCCACTCTGTTAGTTAATCCACCAGTGTTAAGTTGAAAGCTCTTTCGTCTTGAACCCTGCTCTGATTTTATTATTTGATTACATCACTGACTTTTTCCAGTTATGATCTCGGTCTCCTAACACAACCCCCTGTACAAATAAATGTAATTTAATCTGATGGGGATTCACAGACAACCACCCAAAAAAAAAAAAAAAATACGATGGTAACCCCTGTATATAAATGTGCTCCTACTGCACCTGATGATCCAAAAGGACTCTGCAAGACCAGCAAGCTACATTATGCTACACTTTTTATGCACATTCACAGAAGGATATTCTTTTTTTAGATAGCCTACATTAAGTATAATGACAGAACGTTTCATTGTTCAATGAAACTGTAACCACTTCTTTCATGGATCTCAAAGAAGAGCATCAAGAGACACCCTGTGTCCATTCAAACTTTTCTTGTTTGCAAACTTCACCAACAGCAGCGGATGTGTTGCTGTATATGTCTGTAGCGGTAGTTGTCTCACTGACCGTGTGTGGAAACTTGCTTGTGATCATCTCCATCTGTCACTTCAAGCAGCTTCAGACACCAACTAATTTCCTCCTGATGTCTTTAGCCATGGCGGACTTCCTTGTTGGGGTAATTGTGATGCCCCTCTATTTTACTATGTGGATAGATCCATGGAGGTGCTTTGATATTTTGTATTGCACAACTTTTAAAGTAGCAGCTTATTACTTTACTTGTATATCAATTTATAATGTAGCTTTAATTGCATTGGACCGTTATCTTGCTATCTCCAACCCTTTTCACTATTCCATGAAAATGACAGTGAATGTAACTTTGAGGGTGATAGCCATACTGTGGTTGTACTCATTAATCTACAATATGGTGCTTCTTTATTTCAATGGAAATATTCCTGACATGAAAGCAGACATCACATGTGGTGAGTGTGTTGTTAGAGTAAATAAAGTATGGGCTATTGTTGACTTCATAATTGTATTTGTTTTACCATGCTCAATGATTGTAATTATAAACTTGAAAATTTTTGCTATTGCTAAAAAGCATGCAAATAAAATTAAGAGTGTCAGAAAGTGCCCAAAAAATGATCATGGTTCTATGGCCTCTGAAAGGAAAGCAGCAAAATCCCTTGGAATTCTAGTGGCAGTCTTCCTTCTGTGTTTAGTACCCTATTATGTATGTGCATTCCTTGAAATCTATTTTAGGAACAAATCTGTCCATCTTGCAATTTTAATTACAGCACCTCTAGTATACTTGAATTCTTCCATCAATCCAATCATTTATGCTCTTTTTTATCCATGGTTTCAGAGGTCTGTTAAACTCATACTAACACTTAGAATATGTGACTCAGAGTCTTCTATGTTGAATGTGCATGAACGGGAAACCTAACAATCTCCGATGAATGTCAAATGAATGTGATGTTTATAAACCAGTTAAAATTTTTTCATCCTTCTTTTACACAGATTATCAAAAAGCCCTCTGCTTGCAGTGTCGAACACACCCAACATAGCATTGATTGCCCTCATGATGTCATTATAACAGTGTTTTTAAACTTCATTACAAATGTACAGGGGACTATAAAGGCCTTAAAGGGCTTACATAGGAATATTCCTAGAAAGTTGTTCTAAAACGTAAAAAAAAAAAAGTTAAATTCCCTGTAAGAAGTTGTTCTTTTCTAAAGTTCCTTGTCTTTTTCAAACTTTGTATCTGTTTTCACTCTTGACAATCCATTGTTCCTATAATTTGATAAAATGCTACTGTTTTCCTTTCTTGTCTTTTTTTATATAATATAATAAAATATGGTCCATTTAGAAGTACAAGACATTTTCATGGTGGTTTGTGGGCAGAATGAGCCAATAAAGTTTTCCTGTTGTGTAGTGTTGTGGATTTTACCTTCAATGGAGGCAAATAACTCAGTCAGGTCGCAGAGTAATTCAGCAATATAACTTTTCTGGGCCAAAGAGAAGAAACTGTTAAAGCACTCATCACAGAGTTCGAGAAGAGTGTCTCAAACTTCTGTTTACAAGTTCTGCCTCTTATATCTTTCCGTAAGCTATCTTTCTATGAGGTGATTCGCCTGGCATGACACTTTCTTACTCCCCCGGCCATACCAACTTTCTGCTTTCCTGAGAACCTTTTTGTTTCACTCCAGAAACCCAAATGAAACACTTAGTTTCCTGGCGCCTCACGGCACGGGAGGGTGTCCCTTCTTAATCTAACTTCTTTTTCTGCCTTCGCATACAATCCTGCTTTGTACATGCAGTTTTCAAGAAAGTCACACAGGCTATTGATTAGGATATGATTTTGCGAGCAATGGTCATAAATATACCACCTGATTATATACTTATAGAAAGTGTACTTTTAACCATGAATTTTACTCCATTTACGAAGTATCCTTCAACTCATGTTTACATAGTTATGACATTTTCAGACACCTGTGGCAAGCTTTGTATCAAAAATTGTTGCAGTTGAAACTTGGCGGGACGCCCAGAACTTTATCTATCTGACTCCCTCACCTCATCCACACGTCTTCCTCCTCGAAGGTCGTTCCTTTCTAGTACCTTTCCATTTTGCACAATTAGTTATATATATAGTTTTGTTATAAACACATAAAAATACATTTCGTATAGTTAAACACAATAAGCAGGCTTGTTTTCTATCACAGTAGTACTAATTACTTCCAATAACTTTTAACATTTTCACATCATTAAAGAACATTAAATATTAAATAGTTTGGAATTAAGTTATCTTTATGTATGACAAAGCATTTATATAATGATATAATTTAAACTGCATTTTAATTCATTTTAATTTACCTATGTAGTTGTTGACTAATTTATCTGAATTATGGTTGCAGTTAAAATTTGGAACTCTTGTTTACTTTTTACGGAAACTAAAGTTTGCACCTTGTTGCGAATTTCTGAATCTAAACACAAATTTTCTGCGGCACTTGCAGACCAATAAAAATGAGCCTAGGCAGGTGGTGGAAAACCACATCTACCGATACTGAGAAATGGAACCAGTCGCTTCCTTTACTTTCTGAAGGTCTTAACTTCTTCACATATATAATCTTCTGGCCAAGCCATTCTTCTTGTATTGATATATTGTGGGGTGGAGTCATGTCTTCTGCAGGGGTGAAGCTACAGATATCTCTTGGCTGGGTTTTGTCCCCCATGCAGTCCAACCAGTACCTGGCCCTTGCCCTTGGCAATCATAGCGTTTAAGATGTTCTGGAAAAGCTGCTGCACTATTTCCGTAGCAGGAGGCCATACAGGGAGGGCGGCTGTCCCAGTCTCTCCACTTTTTCACCTGCATGCTTTGGGCTACATGACCACGGGGGTGAATGTAGAGGTATTGCGTTAGTGTTGGCCGCAAAAAACTTGAAACATTAGGTTATGACAGCCATTATATCGGTCGGTGATGGGCACGGGTACGTAGTATTATATACTGTTCCTTATTGATACAATTTAAGGACTCCAGTTGTTCCTCAAGGTCTGGATATGTCTGAAGGAAGGACTCCTGTTCTCCTTCAAAAGCAGCTCGGTTGGAACCTCCATTAATGTCATCAAGGTGAGGATTATGTGAAATATGTTTCATTTTCCGAACCCAGCAGTTTTAACTGTAAACACCCTCATTTGACATCCGGCAGTCTGAATACTGAACACTCATGAAATCGCTGAATTTGTAGATAAGGAGAGCAAACTATATAAATATTCATTAAAAATCTAAAAATAAGGTTCAACAATTTAAAAAAGTTGCAGACATGGGCAGTCATGAAGGTAAAATATGAAAAACACAGCTCATTTGTACTGAAGTAGTCCAAAATTTAAAAAAACCAAACGACAGCAGTATATTCCAGAAGAACCAGAGATGAAATTTAGAATGCCAGACCTACATGCAGGACTCAGATACCCACTTCCAACTAACTGTTATATACTTCTTCTTTGAAAGTTTTCTAAACTGACTGCTGACTAAAAGAAATTTAAGTAGTGAAAGAGAGAAGGGGGAAGGAGGATGGACAACCCCCTCTGACACACGTAGACCCACACTCACACACAGATACACACATACACATCTTAAATGGTAATCCACCCCAGTTCCTGCTTCTTATCTTGCATTTCTGACAGATGATATTTCAGAGTGTCTTTATTTAACATGTTTGTGAAAAGTGTGCTAAGTTTTATGTCTCTGACTTGTCTCACAGGAAATTGAATAGATTTAAGGAGAACATTTTTTACAGTAAAACCATAGGAAAACAATACAGGATTAGCCTGACACACTAAAACCAAATTATCCATGTGCTTAAAACCCTAATTAACCCAACGGGCTTAAACCCCAAATAATTCTGCTCCCTCCTTTGCTCATCCCTTGCTCCTCCCTATCATTGTCTACCCATGTTCTTTTGGTTCTGTGTCACAACCTCATGAGGGAAGTTTTTAAGTGAACTTTGTTAGAAGAGAGCATTTAACAAATTGGACCTCAGCAAGTTTTTTTTGTGTATAAAATTTATACTTTCAAAAAGTTCTCTTTCATTAAAAAGTTATGCTTTTCATTAAAAAGTCATGCTAGAATAATACTAGGAATAAGGAATGTTTACAGTTTTAACAACATCAGGGGGGTATTTCATGAAGCAGGATTGTAGAGTTCACGGGTAACTGTGCTGAGTAAAACCTGAAACTGCTCTTTTTATTTCAGTATATGTTCCAGATTTGGGTTCCAGGTTTTACTCTCTGTAGTTATCCAGCTAACTCAGGAATCTTGCTTTGTGATACATGGCCCAGTTGGTCAAAAAATAACAATAAGGTCCTTTAAGACCTCACTTAATTAATCCGCAATTAATGCATTCTATATATTGTTGTTTTGTTTTTAATTATGGCTTCCTGATTCGTTTTTACAGTAGCTGATTATATTCAGTATGTACATTAATAAGCCAGTTTTGATATGGGCTAGCAGAAAAAAACATTTAATGCTGAATAATTCTTCTTCTTCTTTCGGCTGTTCCCGTTAGGGGTCGCCACAGCGGATCATCCGTTTCCATCTATTCCTGTCCTCTGCATCTTCCTCTGTTGCACCAACCATCTGCATATCCTCCCTCACCATGTCCATGAACCTCCTCTTTGGCCTTCCTCTTTTCCTCCATCTCCAGCATCCTTCTCCCAATATACCCAGCATCTCTCCTCCGCACATGTCCAAACCACCTCAATCTTGCCTCTCTCACTTTGTCTCCAAACCGTCTAACCTGAGCTGTCCCTCTAATATACTCATTCCTAATCCTGTCCAACCTCGTCACTCCCAATGAAAATCTTAACATCTTCAACTCTGCCACTTCCAGCTCTGTCTCCTGTCTTCTCGTCAGTGCCACCTTCCCTTTCACTCTTGCTGGTACTCTTCTGTCGCAGATCAGTCCTGACACTCTTCTCCACCCACTCCACCCTGCCTGCACTCTCTTCTTCACCTCTCTTCCGCATTCCCTGTTACTTTGAAGAGTTGACCCCAAGTATTTAAAATCATCCACCTCCGCCACCTCTACTCCTTGCATCCTCACCATGCTACTGTCCTCCATCTCATTCATGCACATGTATTCCATCTTGCTCCTACTGACTTTCATAATTAGATAATAATAATAATTATAGATTAAATGTGTGTTGATATTTATTTAATTGCAGCAAAGGCTCTATTTGAGTTATGTAGTATGTTGCTAAATAAGTAAGAATTGATCATTATTTTTATTTATATACACATATGGAGCATCGCGTTGTTCTGGCAGGCCACGAGAGTCAAGCGCTCCGGCTGAATCAGCTGATGGCTCAGCTGAGTGATGTTCGCCTATCACAGTACATTCACTAACAGGGCGGTCTACTTAAACAGCCTCCCTCTACTCATTCGGCTGCTCCTCCTGCATGCAAGCGCTGCACGTTGGTTCGTAAATCCCCTCCACCACCCCAGCTCCATCCCCATGCGTCAAGAATTTGCATTTCTCCATTCCTATGTGTGAAGAATTTGTATTGCTCCATCCCTATGTGTTAAGAAATTGCATTGCTCCATCCCTATGTGTTAAGAACTTGCTTTGCTGCTGGATCTGTTCTGTGTGTACCCCTCTAGGGGGGTTTGGCTGCTGGCCTCCCGGCCTTATCCACGTGGGCTGCGTGGTTGGCGGGAGAGCTCCAGAACAGAGCCATACCGCCAAACATAACTGTATTGCCTTTAATGTCAATAAAGTTCTAATTTGATGACAGTGGTCCTGACAGAAATGGCTATTTGCCCCTATCTTTGATTTCCCCTCATTCAAAAACTTTATTTTCTAAAATGCTGCAAAAATTACTGATATACTTTTGGAATGATCTAACTAAGACATGCCCATTTGTATAAATTTGGTAGTATTTAGATTTTTTGCCAGTGGAAAGGTGTTACTTTAAGTTTAGTGCCTTTTTTTTGCATTAGAGCTTGATATTGATATGGCTTTATTGTGTATACTTTCATATGGGTTCGGTCGACAGAGAGGAACCTGTTGCCCACAGCGCATCAAAAGTGCCCTCAATGTAATTGCCTTGTAAAATGAAAAGATAATGCAGTTTTCAGTAACTAACTGTTTAATAGTCCAAATTAATAGAAAAGAAAAAAGTGCAGATTATAAATATTTCACGCTTGCATCCAGCTGCTCTACAGGAAACCTTTTCGCAGCCCAGATCTGGCCCACATCCACCATTGAGATATGGCCCAGATGCCACATCTAATCCAGAGATGCCATAAGGCCAAATCTCAGCCAACAGGCAAGGTTCGGTTTAGGCCTAATGGCTCTCATCTAAATAGGGTATAGCAATCAAATCTGTGGTTTCATTTTTGCATGTGCAGAAAGGAGACATTCTTACATCTTCACAGCTGAATACTTGCTTGGAATTCATTATGATTCATGGACCTTACAGAGACAAACAGTAGCCTTTCAACAATTTTTTTTTGCTCCTGAATTCATTTAGGGAGTACTTATTCCTATCAGCTATTTAATATTAACTTTTTTTTTTTTTTTTGCTTTGATGGCATGGAGTAGGTTGTGTTAATTATAAAAATGAGATCCTGTAGAAATGTATTGCAACTGCAAGCTGTGAGTCTTGACACTGTGAAAATTGAGTTATTTTTAATGATTAAAAAATTAGTTTATAATGGGAATGACTCCTCAAAAATAGCAAATTAATCACTGACTGAATAAATGAGTAACCAAAACAGATGCCTTTTAATCTTTCACCTCTCCCCCATTTTACAATAATCAAGCAATTACTAATTTCTTACACCGATGTGACCTAAATCTGAGAAAAAAACTGATGTTTGTCCAGCCTTTGTGCAGTCTCTGTAAGGTTGTCTGTATACGAGTGGGACATCATTAATCCGTACATACAGCAAATGATATGCCCCCCACCCCCAAAGGAACTTGTGATTTCATCATTTACCATGATTGTGTGCACAAGCAGGGTACCATGGAGAGTTGGAGCATCATTAAAGATGAAAAAACTTACAGAGGTTCTAACAGAGTCTTATGATTACTCCATTTATGCAAGAAGTAGATTGAGAAAACAACGCCTTCAACTGTTTGTCTGTTGAACTGTCTCAGCAGATTAATCAAACCAATCCTGTTGATGCTATCAGGTGAAGATGTGCTGAAAAACATACATTTATTTGCCATGGGGAGGAAAGGTGGGAATCACTAACTGCCTTCCAAACTGATCAGCTAATATTTCCACAGCTAACCTTTTGCATTAATATATTGTAATATTACATTCATGCATTGGCAGAATATCTTAGAAATTACACTAAAGAAAGATATGGCACACATTAAAGCACTGCTATCAATAAAACTGAAGAAAATGCTAATTGTGCTGTATCCTGAAAATAAATCAGTTGCTATGCAGCATTTTGCATCATACTGGCATGGCTCTAAGCATCTTTCACATAAGCTCATTGATTTAATATAAGTAATATCATAGGAATGGTTGCATCACACATGCTTTGACCAATGCAAGGATGATGCAAGGCCCTCTGTTCTTCGCTGAATCTTAGGCTTATTTTTAGTTTGTATTGTAAAAATATCTAACTAGGAGAAATACTGAAAATAGTGAGAGCACCTATTATCGACCACCCTTGGAGGGAGGGGTGGGGAGGGGGAGTGTATGTAGGCTATCGACCATCTCAAATGCTAGTGTATTTATTTCATATATAGTCATATAAAATGCAAGTCTTTTAATATACACATGATAAACTGTCTAGACTTGGAACACGCTAGGAACGTCACAACAAATAAGTGTCACTGTGCAAACGTCGCTTCAGTTTCCACCCACTTTCCTCATGGCTATTTTGCTTCCAATTACTCCGGTAACAACTGTGAATATGTACAGATTGCTAGAAATCCCTTACTCATATTAATCACAAGTACTCAAGGCAGGAAACTTTGATAATATGATCTCAAGTAAGGACCAGTTCCATTTAGCACTATGCGTGTTCACTACTTAGCGGCACAAAAAAAAGCAAAATAAGTAAAAGTACTGTATAAAAGTATAGCCACCAGAGGATAACAACATATCTACGTACAACATGTTACCAATATTTTGTCTATTTTTATACAGAGTTGCTCATTTTTACATTTTGCTGTCTATCGTGCAAACCAGGTCGATAATAAGTGCGTTGGAAAGCAGGAAAATCATCGTCGTGCAGATTTTTGAATTATAACTACATTTTTTTCTTCGTAATTCCGAATCACCAATTGTGATTGAGTTCATGTCAGGAGGTAGCCTGACAGCTGTGCTGGATTTACTGGGGGATTGATTATTGGAGTCTGGGTGCAAATGCAGATCGGGGCGTAAGCCGATTCGCCGGTCGCGGGAGTTGGGGGCGTGGCGCAGCTGTTTCGTGTTTGCCCTAATGAGCTTGCAGGTTTAAGGAGGCAGGTGAGAGGGAGAACGCGAGAGACGCCAGGGGTGAATGTTGGGTTCCTCAGATGAGGATTTTTTAAAAAACATTTTTTTTTAGCTTTAAGTTAGTTTGGTTTTGTTGAGGTTGGGTTTCTACAGCCTTGAGTGTTCTTGGGTATGATGCTACAAGCTTGGCATGCCTGCTTTTGGGGTATTTCTTGTGAGAGAAAAATAGTGCTTTGCCATAGCAATAACAGTAATCGGAAAATTACAAATGTACCTCTCACCCCTCCCTTAAAAGATGTGCTGTGCTGAACCGAAGGATGTAAGGGAGGGGGAGAAGATTGTACTTTATGCGAGACATGCCTATGAAGTGTAAGCTTATGAAAGAGAAGGCTCTCTAGTGTAATTTGACACCTAAATGACTGTTTTGTTTAGCGACGGGTTGAAACAGCTACTTTCTCCAATGCAGTTTACTGCCAGTTAATTTAATTAGCGGTATTAATGTGAACAGAAGTGCTTTGTCGTTCGAATGCATAATCCCGGTCAACAACATCCAACAGCACCCCACCGTCCCCCGTCGACAACATTGGGTGACACCAACGGTCGACTGCACCGGGTGTCACCAACCCCAGTGACGCCACTGGTTTGAACTGAATATTGTGTGAAAGTCCATTTGTGACAGGTGCTGGTGTTTTGGTCCTCAAGTAGGGCAAGGTCATTTTTCAGTTTTTTACAGATTACGAAAGTGCAGATTATAAACTTTCAAATGATGTGTCATGCTTATTTGAATGTTGGTACTCCTAAAATCAAGTAGCAGAGAAAATCCCCTTGAAAGATCTTGAACTTTTCACACTTCTCACAGGGAGATAATGGGTGGGAACAATAGCTAGTTAACTCCACCCCAACCACTCCCCCACTAGAGTACCTGTAAATCCTTGCCCATTTAGGGGTTACCCTATTTAAAGCTTTATAACTCCAGATGTGAACACCACAGAGACTAGAAAAATGTCTTAAATGAAGCAATACATTTGTACCATTTATAATACTATCTTAGATTACTTTATATTCATAATTTTGTCTGAAATAGCTAAGGGTCCAGAAACAAATCCAAAATTGTGGCAAGTGAGTGCCACCCCTCTTAGTTAAAACACACTCATGGGAGACTGACTGTTTCCGTAACTCGCACTTCCGTGCTATTTTATTCAGAGATACGTTTTTACAGACACTTTTACTATCACAGTTGCGTAGCCGTCTTGTCATCGGTGATCCTTTTCTCTCCGGCTTCCGGTCTGGCTTTTAAAAAACCCCAGGCTCACTGTTGAAAGCAATCAGAGGCAATCAGCGCAATTAAACAATTAACAATTATCGGCGCTGATTACCTCCAGCTGACAGTTGTGACGAAGGATCCGAGAGCCGCTCCTCTCACACTCTCTCTCTCTCTGCAGCCGACGCTCAAACCACGCCCACCCCACCACAAAAATCTTTTATATGAGCCCCTTATGAAGGTTTAAGATGAAACATAGATATAATTTAAACATAATGCAAGCATATAGTCACACAATGCTGCACAGTACCTAAATGTGTAATAATTAACTCTTGTATGTATTTCTATACTCTGTACACTCCTATGTTTTCTTGTATGGGAATGGGACGATATGAAAACATTTTTCAGCCGTCCACCACGTTTTGGCAATGTTTCAACACTCTCCTCATCACTGTTGTATGCGTCACAAAAATTATTACACTACTAACTAACGCTTACATTACAGTATGAAATATCCACATTACATAATACCACTAACCTATTTAAAGACACTCAATTTCTAAAATAATGTATATAACCGAAATATTTTGAGCAGTAATACTTACATAGCAATGATGAAATCTTATCTATGTTCAGTAGATGGAGACAGAGACAGTAAATCAATGACAGTTCTATCCGCTTCTGTTTTGCTCCAGAGAATGATGTCAGATAGGTCTTTTAGCAAACATATGGCTTAGCTATGCCCAGAAGTCCTCAATAATAATGGTATTTTCCAAGGAATTACGAAAAATCATTGACAACGTTTCGTTAGGTGCAACGTCTTTTAATGCTACCATATAGAGCTAATGCCATGGTAAGAAAATGTTCGGTTACGCTAACCTATAAAACGCTATTCCAAAAGCAAAATTAGACATGTTATACATCGTTAGAAAGCTTATACTCTCACCTACTGATTGAGCGTCCGCCATTGTAGCAACCTCACACAGTAAACAAACATAGGCTACTACCACACGGCTTTATTTATGGGTGGTGGCTTGACCAAAACAAAGTGACAATAGCCAACGAAATCAAACATGCTAATTAAACTGCACCCCCATCACGCCTCCAAAACCCGGCTGTAAGAATCACTAAAACAAGCCGACTTTGCTGACAAATTATAAGTATTTAGTGACCCTAAAAATGTTGTTTATTCTATTGAGTGACTTCTTCAACACTTTAACTTTCGTAATATGAAAAAAAGGAAAACAGTAAAAAAAAATTTAAAAAACCTTTTTTGCCTCCTAGCGCGATTTCAAGATTTGCGACTTGCGGACCTTTTCTCCAGCACCCGTCACATTTGACTCTTCTCACCGAACTTGGAGATATAGAGAATTTCCACCACAGTCTCCCATTCATTTTTGCAGATCCTCACCTGATCTGTCAGGTTGGATGGGGAGAGTTGCTACACAGCTATTTTCAGGTCTATCCAGAGATGTTCGATTGGGTTCAACTCCAGGCTCTGGCTGGGCCACTCAAGGACATTCACAGACTTGTCCTGATGCCACTCCTGCCTTGTCAAGGCTGTGTGCTTATGGTTGTTGTCCTGGTGAACTTTTGCCCTAGTCTGAGGTCCTATGTGCTCTGGTGCAGGTTTTCATCAAGGAACTGTCTCTACTTTGCTTCGTTCATCTTTCCCTCGATCTTGACTAGTCTCCCAGTTCCTGCTGCTGAAAAACATCGCCACAGCATGATGCTGCCACCACCATGCTTCGCCGTAGGGATGGTATTAGCCAGGTGATGAGCGGTGCCTGGTTCCCTCCAGACGTGATGCTTGGCATTGTAACCAAAGAGTTCAATCTTGGTTTCATCAGACCAGAGAATCTTCATCAGAATTCTGGAGCTCGGTCAAAGTGCCCATTGGGTTCTTGGTCATCGCCTTGAGTAAGGTCCTTCTCGCTCGATTGCTCAGTTTGGCCAGGCGTCTAGCTCTAGGAAGAGCCCTGGTGGTTCCAGACCTCTTACATTTAAGAATGATGGAAGCCACTGTGTTCTTCAGGACCTTCAATGCTGCAGAAATGTTTTTGTACCCTTCCCCAGATCTGTACCTTGACACAATCCTGTCTCGGAGGTCTGCGAACAATTCCTTTTTGCTCTGAAATGCACTGTCGACTGTGGGACCTTATATAGACAGGTGTGCCTTTCCAAATCATGTCCAATCAGTTGAATTTACCACATGTGGACTCCAATCAAGTTGTAGAAACATATCAAGTATGATCAATGGAAACAGGATGCACCTGCACTCAATTTTGAGTGTCATAGCAAAGGGTCTCAATGCTTATGTAAATGTGTGCATGTGGCTCTTGCCACAGGGTGTGTGTGAAACGCCTAGTGCAGTAGTGTAGCGTAGAAGTGCTTGTAGTTAGTGCATGCCGCTTTCTGCTTGCTACTCTCTGCTTACAGCTACCGCCACTGCCCTTCAAGGGGGTGAAAAGAGGAGCCGAGTGCGTAAGTCTCCCCTACTGCCAGTACAGAGCCTCTCCACCACCAAGACTCCTGCAGTGCCTCCTCGTGGCCACACATGGTAGCTGGGCATCTTGCGGTCCCAGGCTAAACTGCAGGTGATCTCGGAGCAGCAATGGGCCCCAGAGACATGGCGTGCAGGCCCACCACCGTGTGGACACACCCTGACACCCGCCAACTAAAACTCCTTGCTTCGTGAACTCTCAATCACGGTTGATGGCACCACAGTGACTGCCTCTCACTCTGCAAAGAGCCTGGGGGTGGTCCTGGATGACCAGCTGGACCTCAAGGAGCACATCAAGGCAACATCACGGTCCTGCAGATTCCTCCTATACAACATCAGGAGGATTCGACCATACCTGACGACGCACTCCACCCAGCTGCTCGTCCAGGCTACGGTGACCTCTCGCCTTGATTACTGCAACTCTCTCCTTGCAAACCTGCCAGCTTGTGCCATACAGCCACTAAAGATGATTCAGAATGCCGCTGCCCGACTCATCTACAACCTCCCCAAATTCTCCCATGTCACTCCTCTGCTGCGATCACTTCACTGGCTACCGGTCGCTGCCAGGATCCGATTCAAAGCCCTGACCCTTGCCTACACTGCCGCCAACAGGACAGCCCCCATCTACTTGCAGGACATGACTCAATTCTATGTGCCTGCTCGACCACTCCGCTCTGCGGCAGCAGGGCGTCTTGCAACCCCTCCCACCCGCCCAAAGGGATCACAGAGGTTCTCCACCCTAGCTCCCCAGTGGTGGAACGAACTCCCCGTCCCTCTCCGAACCTCCCCCTCACTATCCATCTTCCGCCGTGGCCTGAAGACTCATCTCTTCAGACTATACCTAGAATAACCACCACCACGCTGTATATATTAAAAAAATTTAAAAAAAGCAGTTGTTCAGCAGTTGTCTACGATCATGAAAATGCACTTTTTGTACGTCGCTTTGGATAAAAGCGTCTGCTAAATGAATGTAATGTAATGTAATGTAACTATTGTCCCAACTATGGGTAAATAGCCCCACTGCCTTGTGGGTAAGCCTACTGAGGCAAGGCTAAGGGAGCACACCCTGACAGAAAAGCAACGTGCTGGCGGTGCGCAATAGGCGGGCCTTAATAAACCAAGGACCCGGCAGCCTCCTGCAGCCAAGATGGGGGACTGGTCGTCCTGGGTCCACCCACGCCACCGGGCTTACCTCATCATGGCGAAGATAGTGCTACTGGGGATAGCGCACCCCCTATGGCACTTTAAAAACTTCTTTGCGCAGGTATCCACCTCTGACCACGGTGAACAGTACCTGGACCTTACATCAGGTTGAAGTCTGGCGGCGATGGGGTGTCTGGTGACGGAAGCAGGTACGAATGGACTGGGAGCTCCTAGCTAGAACCCTGCACATCAGCAGCACAGGGTATATGGTATAAAAGAGTACATTTTCCATTTCTTTACCTTCAATGCCTGTCTCCCCAACTCACTGCCAGCCAGGCAGCATCTCTCTTGTGGGCAGTTTGTAGTTTTCATGGGCAAGATCGTACAATACCGGCTGGTTAGACATAGCAACAATCAAAATCTCCTCCATCCAGGCTCACTAAGAAAACTACAGCCAATTACAGCCAAGTGGGGTCAACCACACACACTTCTTTGTTATTGGTTGAGGCTGCAAATTCGCGGGTAAAAGTTTACCAAAGTTGAACTCCACGTGAAGCAAAGATGCAAATTTGCTTTGCCACCGGAAGCGAATGTTTTATTTGCCCTTTGCTTGCATAGAATGGAAGTGAACGGGAGGCGAATTTTCACCAATGTTAATTTTGCGTATGTGTGAACGCGCCCTAATGCATTTTTTCAATGGTCAGGACAATAATTTTAAGAAGGGAGACAATCATTCCGAATCCAACCATGTAGAGCAGGTCATATACAGCCAAGGTAGATTAGCTGGTCTGACAGTGCCAGCATGAAAGATATTACATTACATTACATTACAGGCATTTGGGAGACGCTCTTATCCAGAGCGACGTACAACAAAGTGACAAAGATATAATTTATAAAGTTTTGGTTAGCTGACGCTAATGGCAGGAAGGGCTGGATCAGCAGGTAGCTAGCTAGCTGTCAAAGGCAGGTTTATTTGTCATTATTTGTTACAAACCATATGCTGTACAGTACACAATGAAACGAAACTTCGTTTCACAAGGCTTCGGTGTAACCATAGACCGTATAAGGGTGTAACATAGACTTTCAGTCTGCTCACACAGCACTTACAAAGGAATACACACATTGTGAAAATCAGAATGACAGTGCACTTAGACAAGACAGGTGCAGTAGACAAGAGATAAACAACTTCTAATAAATAGTTTTATTAAAACTTTTTAAGTAGTAAACACATTGTCGGTAATTTATCAAAAACGATGCTGGCAAGCTATATTGTTGTTGTGTTGTGATAAAAATATATATGACGTTATATTCCATTTGAAATTACATCTTAAGTTAGTTAGGTTAGGTTGTACCTTGTTATACGGTCTATGGTTGTACTTTATAGATCCCTGAAAGGAAATCCTATTGTCATCACGACCGTACAATTATGATGTGAAATTAACAATATAACTTAATAGTACAGGGTTTTCCCTAGGTTTTCAGAGGGCTTAGGCGCTTTGTGGGGAGCCAGGATTCCGGGAAGGGGGCAGGTCTAGCCGGGTGGGACAATATGACATGACCGTTAAACTGTATCTTGTATCAATATTCATTTGTGGAGTAAAACTGGATGGGTCCTAAGAGTTTCTGGTTGGTGTTTGTGTTTATTTCAGTTGCTAGCAAAACTAGCCTGTTACCTAACATTAACTCTAGGTTAGTATAAGTAGGACGCTCTAAACTGCATTTTGGAACATCGTTTTTTTAATATGAAAAAATCCTTTGGCAAGCGGTTTTCATCAGAAAAAGACATTACGTGTGAACACAGCCTAACTTTGTTTAGCTACCAAGCCACGTTAGATACTAACGTTAGTTGTATCTGTATGTAACGTCAACTAACTAGCTTTGCTGGCTAACGTAACTTAACGTAACATAACTTTCAGTACATGAATATCTATGTAAGTTAGCTAGGTTAGCAATTTCTTTAGATGTAAAATAGGCTACATTAGTTATATCTTCTCTATCTGCTATCGCTATTGTTCACATCCACAAGAATTACTCCCTAACAAAAAAGTTTATACTTCATTCTTTGTTGAGGCTTAACCTTATCGATGGCTTGCAACTTGCTTATCCAAGTCGATGGTTGTAACTACCATCCTGAGTTGACGGTACAGAGAAATATCCAATCAGCTGTTTGATTTGCTTGGCAATGAGCATCTGTCACACACCAATCACACAAACGTTCATCCAAACACTGATTGTTGATTGGCAGGTCATTCCTGTTGCCAGCTTACCTTTCTGTTTGAGATCAAGCCACCTCTCCATTTTTTTTTTTGTCAGCACATTGTTTTTACATTCATTTTGATATGTCGCCTAAATGCCTTTTTACGTTCATTCGGCTTAAGGCGCTCCGCAGAAACACTTAGGCGCTGCACCTAAGCCTTTCTATGGTAGGGAAAACCCTGTAGTAACAAATCTGCTATTTCCAGTAATTTGAAATTGAAATACGATATCAAAGTGACAATAAAAGTAGAAGGGCGCAAGCATGTTCTATTTGAGTCGTGACGATAAGCGTGCATCGGGAGCACAGTACCGGTATGCGTAGTTCCTAAGCGTACTAAAAGTACACAACCTTGTACCTTGTACTTGTAATGATCAATCGTGCTGCTGATGTTATATTTCATGTGTCATATATGTCATGAGTACCACATAATAATAGCTAGCTGGTTCCTGACTTGTAGCTAAAAATATCGCTTATTGAAAATTTCCCTGTTCATTTTCCCATTGACAAATCTGCAGGAAAACAAGGGGAGTGGCTTGGTGACGTTTTCACTTACAAGCTCTATGCAGAACACCTATTCTACTGTCCAAATAAGGGACGATTCCGATTTGTAAAGCTAGCAACAGAAACAAGAAATGTGATTCAACGTAGCCATCAATTGTGAAATTGTTAATAATTTAGACATTGTGGGCAGATTTGGAGATGCTGGGTACACTGCTTAGTTTTTGCTTCATTGATCTTTAGTAGTTCTACATATCCACCCTTAGATTTTATGAATTTGTGGTCAAGAAGTTTTTGATCCAGGACATGTATACTTTAACCCGCAATCTCCCAGTATTTCATTGCGAACTAAAAAAGGAGCAAATTCATTTTAGATTTTTTGCCTTGACCATTGCATTTGTGGCACTTTATATTCATAATTTTGTAAGAAATAAAGTAATCTAAGCTAGTATTATAAATGGTACAAATGTATTGCTTCATTTAAGACATTTTTCTAGTCTCTGTGGTGTTCACACCTGGAGTTATAAAGCTTTAAATAGGGTAACCCCTAAATGGGCAAGGATTTACAGGTACTCTAGTGGGGGAGTGGTTGGGGTGGAGTTAACTAGCTATTGTTCCCACCCATTATCTCCCTGTGAGAAGTGTGAAAAGTTCAAGATCTTTCAAGGGGATTTTCTCTGCTACTTGATTTTAGGAGTACCAACATTCAAATAAGCATGACACATCATTTGAAAGCTTATAATCTGCACTTTCGTAATCTGTAAAAAACTGAAAAATGACCTTGCCCTACTTGCGGACCAAAACACCAGCACCTGTCACATATATATTTGAGTGAGAATGACGGAATTGATAGTGCTATGACTAGCTTTGATCGCCCTAGTTAAATGCATTCAATCTTTTCTCATAAATAAGTGATCCAACACACATGCATACAAGTGTATTGTTGTGCACAGCACCATGTGAATACACCGCAACCACTGAATTACACTAGCCAACAGGTAACAGAACAGAAGAACAGCTCCACCACACTGGCTATCCCTTCATCAACCTTTAGATGAATAGTTGTGTACCTTTAGATTCAAAATGATAAACTGTAGACCCACCCCTTCAGATTGAATCTTGGTTCTCCTCTGATCCCCCTACTCGAAGAATCTTTTGTAGTAGTTCAGTTTCTCATAATTTAAATTGCCATAGGTTTCTCTTCTTAGGACGTATTTTGGATATAATCTGTATGTGCTCAGCACTTTCGTATTTTTGTTAGCATAGTTAATTTGCCTGAGTGCTTCAGTGATGGTACATTCACACTTGCTAGTCTGGGAATGATGTAAACCAGGTCTGGCACTTTTATGTATGTAAATGAACTGAATGAACTTGTGTTTTTCTCCATTTCTTCTGTTAAATCAATGTAATGTTTTGTAAAATTTTCCTTCATTTTCCATGAACTCCAATATAATTCAAGTCACTGGATGCAATCCACTCTGTTACCACTGTAATTCTGGAATCAAAAAGTGTTACACTGAAAGCCCTTTCATCTTGATCCCTTCTCTGATTTTATTATTTGATTACATCACTGACCATTCCCAGTTGGATCTCTGTCTCCTAGCACAATCCCCTGTACGAATAAATGTAATTTAATCTGATGGGGATTCATAGACAGCCACCCAAAGATTAAAAACAAAAAAATAATGTTAACCGCTTTATATAAATGTGACTCTACTGCGCTTAATGATCCAAAAGGACTCTGCAAGACCAGCAAGCTACCTTAAGAATATTCCTTTTTTTAGATTTTCTACATTAAGCATAAGGACAGAATGCTTCATTGTTCAATGAAACTGTAACCACTTCCTTCATGAATCTCACAGAAGAGCATCAAGAGACACCCTGTGTCCATTCAAACTTTTCTTGTTTGCAAACTTCACCAACAGCAACAGAAATGTTGCTGTATATGCCTGTAGCGATAGTTGTCTCACTGACCGTGTGTGGAAACTTGCTTGTGATCATCTCCATCTGTCACTTCAAGCAGCTTCAGACACCAACTAATTTCCTTGTGCTCTCTTTGGCCATGGCGGACTTTCTTGTTGGGGTAATTGTGATGCCCCTCTATTTTACTATGTGGATAGATCCATGGAGGTGCTTTGATATTTTGTATTGCACAACTTTTAAAGTAGCAGCTTATTACTTTACTTGTATATCAATTTATAATGTAGCTTTAATTGCATTGGACCGTTATCTTGCTCTCTCCAACCCTTTTCACTATTCCATGAAAATGACAGTGAATGTAACTTTGAGGATGATTGTCATACTTTGGTTGTATTCATTAATCTACAATATGGTGCTTTTTTATTTCAATGGAGATTTTACTGACATGAAAGAAAACATCACATGTGGTGAGTGTTCTGTTACAGTTAATAAGGTCTGGGCTATTGTTGACTTCATAATTGCATTTGTTTTACCATGCTCAATGATTGTAATTATAAACTTGAAAATTTTTGCTATCGCTAAAAAGCATGCAAATAAAATTAGGAGTGTCAGAAAGTGCCCAAAAAACGATCATGGTTCTATGGCCTCTGAAAGGAAAGCAGCAAAATCCCTTGGAATTCTAGTGGCAGTCTTCCTTCTGTGTTTAGTACCCTACTATGTAAGTGCCTTTGTTGATATGTATTTCAGGAACAAATCTGTCCATCTTGCAATTTCAATTACAGCACCTCTAGTATATTTGAATTCTTCCATCAATCCAATCATTTATGCTCTTTTCTATCCATGGTTTCAGAGGTCTGTTAAACATATACTAACACTCAGAATATGTGGCTCAGAGTCTTCCATCTTGAACGTACTTGAACGGGAAACACTGTAAGAAGTTGTTCTTTTCTAAAGTTCCTTGTCTTTTTTCAAACTTAGAAAACTGCTTTTAATGTATACTCCCTGGTGTTGGAGTATATTACAGAACTAGATCAAACAGACTGGTTGTATGTTTTACTGATTTAAAAAAATGTTCACAATGGTGCCATTTTGGAGTGTATCTGTTTTTACATTTGACAACCCAATGTTTCTATAATTTGATTGAATGCCACTGTTTTCCTTTCTTGTATTTTTTTATATAATAAAATAAGGTCCATTGAGAAGTACAAGAAATTTTCTTAGTCATCAGTGGGCAGCATGAGCTAAAGAATTTTTTTTTAATTGTGTAGTACTAATTACTTCTCATCCTGAGTCATTTCACATGCATACATATAACTTTTCACATTTTCACATCATTAAAAAACTTGGAATATTAATTAGTTTGGAATTCAGTTTTCATTATATATGACAAAGCATTTATATAATATAATTTTAAATTAATTTGAATTTGTATTCATTTACCTATTTAGTTGTTGACTAATTTATCTGAATTATGGTTGCGTTTAATATTTGGAACTCTTTTTTTGTACTCTTTACGGACAGTAACGTTTTGCACCTTCATGTGAATTTCCGAATCTGAACACAATCTAGAATTTTCTGTTGCACTTGCAGATTAAAATGAGCCTAGGCAGGTGGTGGAAAATCTCATCTACAGATACTGAGAAATGGAACCAGTTGCTTCCTTTGATTTGGAATTTGGAACCCTATTCCTGTACAGTCTTTATGGAAAAGAAAGTTTTGACAAATTTTGACATAAAAAGGCTCATTGATTTGATTTTTATTATTTTACAAAAAGGGAAATTATTGGTGTTTATTTTTGAATATTAAAGAATGGGTGAAAATCAGTTGCAAAAATACCCTAATGCAAAATTTTTTGGTGAAAAGCAGATCATAAAAGTAACAATGCAAAGATCAGAGTGAAAATTTGATTCTAATTCCAGATATTGATAACTTTTCATCACATAGACCAAATCACCAGCTGGTTTGTGCTTTATCATTTTCCTCTTTACTGTATATTTCTGGAAGCTTGTTCCAAGCCATCCTGCATGCTTGGCTAGCTCAATCACCAATCAAAGCGCCAGTGTGCATAGCTATTTTTGCCATCCACCAAGGAGTCCTATCTGTCTGCCTATCTATATATCAACACTAAAATAAAAACAGTTAAACAGTGCAGACACAGGGCAAAGTTTAGCAAATCAATTTTCCATGTCACATAAATTAGGTAAATATTAAATATAAATATTACATTCAGTGAAATTGCTAGCTAGTTGCCCAGCAAAGCATGGACAGTTCTGCCCATGACAGTGCCGCACTCTTCCACTGACAGCAGATGAGGCTTCTCTCATTTAGGCTGTGATTGATAACATTATGCGGTAGCTAATATTTTCCTTATTATTTGTAATATCATTGATATAACCCTGGACTGTATACTGAAGTCCCTGATGTCAACAACTGGATGACATAAGAGACCCCTGGCCCATTAATAGCAATAGTAACTTGGCAGGAGAGATGCTGACAACAGCTATCATTCGTTACATAATATTAATGTTAATAAAACCTTTCCTTGTTACATATTGATAGGTTTGAACAATTAAGGTTAGCTTTAAGTTGCTTTCTGTGTCTTAACTTCATTCTCAATACACATTCCTACACACACGCCCATACACTCTGTAACATCTTCCCATTGTTAGAGACAAATGGCCACATATAGTACAATAGCCAAGGATCAAAGGGGTGTTACCGGCAGCAGAGCATTTGGGTGTCCCCAGGAAGTCTGGTGCTATGTATATTCCTTCCTGAGAATGTTCACACTAGGCCATCACCACACCTCTCAACAGAACACTTAAACTTTTAATTGTGGCTGTCTCATTGAGATTTGTAAGGAACGCTTGTCGTGGCACCGTGGCAAGTCTCCCTTTGCGCATTGAAATAAAACCTTTTCAGTTGGAAAGTGGTCCTCAGTGTGTTACTTCATCGGTCCCAACTTGGTTCCACAAGGGAAAAGATTCCCAGCAATATAGATTCAATTTTAAAGTAAACTACAGATTCATATATGTGAAAACAGCTTCAAATGTGGGATTTTGACTCAATTACAGAGAATGAAAAATGCACCTGGCAACCTTGACTAAGGAGCACCATTAAAATTAGCCTAGCCTACTTAACATGACAGGGGAAACAGCCTACACAACTCTGACCTCTAAGGATGTGGGAGCACAAACAGGAATAAATATGACATGACAACTTATTTGATTTTATTACCTGGAAGCATTTACTTATGTGCATAGAGAGTTAACTGGTCAATCACAGTAAGTAAAGTTACAGAAAGCATTGATTGAATACAGTAACTGTAGACACCATAGGGTACTTAATCAGGAAAATGAAGCTGTTAAATTAATTGAATGCAGTGCGCTGTAACATACCCGTGAGTCATTTGATTAACAAGGGGGCTGTGTGTGTTCAATCTGATGAAGTCCATACAAATACAGGTGAATATAGCTGACAGGTCCTTGTAATTGGTTTCTATCGAAACTTGCAAAAATCTGACTGCAGTAGCAACAATAAATATGGAGTGCAGGACATTGGAGGGGCTTGACAAATAGTCAATTTCGCCAGAAGAGGACTCTGTTTACATAATCTCACACAAACAGGAAAAAATGTTTTGATGCATGGAAACATCTGGGGGAAAATCGGTTTAAACCTTCGGTGTACATACATAAACTCTCCCCCCCCCCTCCAAATAAAAGAGCCTTAGATCTTAGATATACAATACAGTCCATAAGTTCCAACACATTGGATTTGAAATTACCAATGAATATGGGGTTAAAGTGCAGACTGACAGCTTTATATTAAGCGTATTTACACCCATATCTAGTGAGCTATGTAGAAATTACAGGCCTTTTAATACATAGTTCCCCCATTAGGGGACCAAATGTAATTGGACAATTTAATATAATCTGAAGTCATTATATTTAGCACTTTGCTGTAAGTACATTGCATTCAATGACTGGCTTAAGTCTGCGACCGATAGGGTGTTACGACCCTTCTGGTGGAATGTGAGTCTAGGGTAAAGAAGGTGTGGGGGCGTAACACTCCCACCCATAAGAACAAGTCCTGCAGGCTTGTGACAAAATTAACAGATACAACTTAAGTATACACCCGTGACAAAGCATCTGCACACACATTTTCAGTACCTTTTTTGTGTTGGATTTCTAGGTTATACCCTTGCACTAATAGAGCCCAACGCATCAGGTGCTGATTGTGGGTATACATTCGGTTCAAAAATACTAACGGGTTATGGTCAGTATGGACGACTATAGGTAGGACACTTGAACCAACATAAACTTCAAAAAATTGAAGAGCGAACAGCAAAGCCAAAGTCTCCTGCTCTATTGTGGAGTAGCGAGACTGACATTTGTTAAACTTCCTCGAGAAGTAGCAAACTGGGTGGTACAGAACGTCTGAATCCTCCTGGACCAGAAAAGCACCTACACCAACAGGCAAGAACAGACACAACAGTGCTTTAACACACACAAAAGCTGCGTGACAGTCAGCAGACCAAACAAATGGAACTAATGGGCTTAGTAGACCAGTCAACGGGGCTACAACGGAGGAGAAATTTCGACAAAACCCACGGTAATAACCAGCCATCCCCAAAAAACGGTGCAACTCACGCCAGGTGGTGGGAACTGGGAAAGTATTTCTAGCCGCTACCTTGGCTTCAACAGGGCGTACTTGACCTCTCCCTACTTGTTTTCCTAGGTAGGTAACAGCGGCCTTTCCAAACTCACACTTGGCGAGGTTCAGAGTCAGTGCTAACCGCTGAAACAGTTCGTAGCGAATTCAGATGAGAAGACCAGGTGGATGAATATACAACTACATCATTGAGGTAAGCGTTACAATTGGGGACATTTTCTAAAACAATGTTTACTAAGCGCTGAAATGTGGCTGGAGCATTTCGCATACCGAAAGCCATAACAGAATACTGTAGGTAAAGGTCAGGCGTAACGAATGCAGAAATTTCTGATGCACAAGTAATACGGGAAGGAAAGGGAAGCACATCGGACAGGATAAAGGACTGTGAAGCACCAGTGTCTCGAAGAATGCGAACTGGTCGCTTATAACTAGGATTACTCGATAATGACACTAGTCCGTCAAGCAGAAATGGTGGGTAGCTAGGATTTAGGTTAGGTTTTAAGGTTTTAAGATCTAGGTTTTAAGACTAAACAGTCAGCAATGACATGGCCCAACTTATGGCAATAAAAACATTCTCGATTTTCCTTGGAACGTGAAGGGGTGGGCTGCTGGCGCAGTAGTGGAAGAAGACGGAGTAGACCTTCCTTCAGTCCGAGAATACATAAACACATAAACATATTTATGCGTTAAAACAAATTAATCTGCCAGCACAGCTGCTTGGGCCAACGACACCACTTTTTGTTCATTCAAATAGGTAATCAAATAGGTAACCAATAGGTAACCTTTATGGAATCCTGAGCGGATTCCATAAAGGTACAGCTTTGAGATTTCTTATGATTTTGAAACTTCTGCCTGTACGCCTCTGGCAGAAGCTTATATGCCCAAAGAACCGTAGCTTTTACTATGTCATAAGACAAACTGTCCACTAGAGAGAGCATTGATAACACCTCTTGTGCTTTTCCCGTCAACTTGCACTGAAGCAGTAGAGACCACACATCTTTAGGCCAGCGCAGAGAAGCAGCAATACGCTCAAATGCACTAAAGAAGGAATCTACTTCTGTCTCACGAAACTGGGGTACCAAGGCTATGTGCTTACTCACATCAAAATTATCCACAGCTGAGTGAGTGAGTGACAATGAACCAGAGGAGTGAGTGCGTACAGAAAACCCAGTATTAACCACTTCCAATTCTAATTTTTTCTCATATTCACCTCTTTTTCTGCCTCTATTTCCAGTCTTCAGATCTCCAGCCTGTGACTGTACTCAGCCTTCCTGTCTCTCTCCTGTGCCTCCAACTGCATGCGGGCCAGGTGTATTTTAAGGCGTGGATCAGCACTTGGTCCAGAGTGCGACACAGTAGGGGAAAATGGGTCAAAACGAGGCAAGGTAGCAGGGGACTTAGTCTTAGGAGTAACATCCTGCTTTATCTCCAAAAAGACCGGAACAGCAGTTGCAGCCTCACCTTTACCAAGTACCTGCTTTTCCACCAACACACCCATGACAAACTCCTTAAGCCCTTCAGACCTGAATTATGTTCCAGGGATGGGAAAAATACAACTATGCATTTTCCCCATCCCAAATGCATCCAGAAATTAGATGAAATCAAAAAAACTTTTTTTTATTGCAAATCTTTCATTGTTATTTTTTGTACGTTCCAGTGGACGCTATGGCCAAACAGTTGTAAAATGTAACATGTAAGATTCAATGGACTTGTATTGTTTTTTAAAATAGATTAATTCAATAGATTCTCTGATTTTCTGTGCTTTTTTTATTGGATAATCATCTTAGAACATGAAGTTTACTAGTTTAAGTATTTCCCCTTTTTGTAGAAAAACAATGAACAACTTGGGGGGGGGGGGGTTACATTTCAGAACCCCACCCCACCCCCATCTTGAGTCAACAGACTTCTTGAGACAACGGACTTCTTGAGTGAATGGACTTCTTGAGTCAGCTGACACATTTTCTGTGGGCATTCATGAAGCGGTTTCTCGTTGGAACAAAACACTAGTGGACCTTGCCCTTGTCACAGAAGACATGTGTTCTTCCTGTGCAGTGAGGCAATTTGCACCTGGTTGCCTCTTTTTTGTTGTCAAAGTTTGGCATATGGTCCATCATGTCCGTACGCACCCCTTCAATGGGCAATCTCTCTTTGGCTGCAAACCTTTGGACTGCTTCATCAAGAGATGAAGTGCTTGATCTGCCTCTTTTCCTCGCTGCCTGAGGCTTCCCAGCACGCACAAGGGCCTCAGCCACATTCATCTTAAAGTGAAGCAGATCCAATGTGTACTGGGCAGGGACACCCTGGCGTTCTGTGTCTCTGCGGTACTTGAGCCAGCTGTTCACAACAGCAAGATCAACGGCATGAGTTATCATCCGAAGAGGCCATTTTCTGGACCTGGTATCTATTCTGTATAGACTGATCAGCTGGTCAAGCTTGTCCACCCCGCCCATGGCCTGGTTGTACTTCTGAACAACCTCAGGACGCTTGATCCTCACATAGGCACCCTCTGACTTCTCCCACCTCCCCACTTCATCCTCCTCTCCAACACCAACGAAGTTGGAGGCCATGACCACAGCACAGTTATCAAACCACTTTGTTAGTACAACCTTTCCATCCCTGCTTCTGATCTCATCATGGTTCCCTCTCACTTTTTTGCCATGTCTTTATCACTGATAAATGGTGGCTTGGCAAAGCGGCACACCCTGGCTGTTCCAGCTGCGTAGATTTTCTTCTCTGCAAGGACCTCAAGCACATTGTATGTTGTGAAATAATTGTCAAAGAAGAGTTTGTGGTTTGGGTTCTGCAGCCTTTGACACAGGTGGGTGACCACTGCAGCACCATGCCCTAGGGTGGTCTTATCCCTCTCAGAGAGCTCTGTGGTGGCACCTTGGTAGATGACAAAGTCATACGACAGGCCACTTCTGCCACTAAGGAAGTACACTTTGATCCCCCATGGCTCTGGTTTCCCTTTGACATATTGAAGACAGGAGAGCTTCCCTCTGAATGGGACGATTTGTTCATCAATGCTGAGCTCATCAACGGAAGCTCCTCTTCCATAGTGAGCGCAAGACAACGATTTCATACACAATTGTACAGAGGTCTGACTTTATAAATCACATCTGTGTTTTCAGGAGGCTTCTCATGGTTGTTCACCACGTGTAGGTTGGAGCGGAGCTGAAAAAATCTGTCCTGGGACAAGGTATCTTGGAACAGTCCAATGCTGATGCTTGTCTCCCAATACATTTGCATTCTGGGCAAATTCAGCACTCTCATTGCCATGTGTAGGCCTATAAGGGCTTCAATCTCATACACTGATGCATGTTTATACCCCCTAACAGCACTTGGGTTTATCTCTAAATCCTCACACTCATTTTCCTGTTTTTCCTCATCCTGACCTTCCACTGCCTCAACCTCAACTTCATATCCTCTCATTGGCACATCCCTTTTTTCAAAGCTTCAACACTTCAAACTATTTGGTACAGCCATAAAAATATGTCTATTCATGATAGATTTCTTCTTACTCGCTAGACTCACCAATTCTTGAAAATCTAGCAGTGGTCTCCTCTCCCTCTTTATCATCGCTAGCCAAAATCTCAATTTCTGAGCCTATTCCCTTTGTCTATAAGATCCAGGACCTCAAGCGCTGTAAATTCTGCATAAGACACATTTTCAGCCTTTTCTCCAGTGTTTCTTACGTTCTGATGCACTATTTTTTACAGTAGTAAGTGTTCTCGTCAATACTAGACAATCAGGTCCAATAGTATACATTCAGACCTAACGTCCACTGAAATATACATAAACATTTTTAAAATCCTATGTTAAAATTTGAATGAAACATGATATTGGGCTTTTTATTTCACAGTACATCTTTCAATATTATATTTAAAAAATCATGGGTGATATATCACTAAATATGAAAAAAAGTTAAAAAGATCCCTTACTTTTGCGTTTTGTGTGTAGTGCTGCTATGCCTCTCTTCACTGCAGTGAATTTTTTTTCCAAAAGAAAGCAGGTGGGACTTATCTGTTGCCTAATTGGCTGTTGAACATCCAATCAGATGGACTAATACCCTCAGGTGGTGAAAAATGTCACAAAACATTTTTAAAAAAGGTCAAAAAAGTGGTGTACATTGTAATGTGGACAGGGTCTGGAAGGGTTAAGTCTTGCCTTAGCAATAGTCTTTAGAACCAAGAAATCAAAGTGGGACGCAATGGCAAACAGATCAACTTTACGACAGGCATCAAGCCAATCCAGAGACGGATCATTCAAAAAGCCCTCTAAATCAAAAGAAGCCATGGCTGTTCTACTATTTTATTGTCAACACTTCTTCAAACAAAAACTGAAATATCCAACTCTGGGTACAACCAGGAATAAAACCTAGCTAGAATCCAGCCAGAATAAATCCTGGACGAGCCCCCATTAATGTTACGACCCTTCTGGTGGAACGTGAGTCTGGGGTAAAGAAGGGCCTAACACTGCCAAGAGCAGGGGGAGTGGGTGTGCGTGGCAATACAAGTGACCAAACATTATTGAGACAATAATTATTTATTTACAAAAGATCGTCACAGGGAAACAAGGGAACTGAGAACGGTGCCAACGAAAAGCAAGTAATAAAAAAAACTAAACTGCCTAACAAAAAGGAAACTTACTAATATAACTTAATATGAATACACGGGGCGGCACCCGTTCCTAATGTCAGGGAAATTACCGTTTCCCATCTCCACATACCCAGAGGTGTTCTAAACATAGGTATCGCTACGTGATGGAAAAATGTAAACCCATGGGCGGCTCACCTGTCCCCTTTTCCCTGTGCGTATAAACAAAATCAACAAAAACACTGTACCGTGTACAGAGGCGAAATAATAAATGATAGATATTTTACAACAAACAACTTAACTAATGAACGAAAAAAACGAATACACAGAACCAATCCACTCAGACGACACACAATTTTAACAACACAGTTATTCTTTAGCAAACTATTCACAAAACGAAGCGAAACAACTCACATCTCTCTCCTCTCTTTAACATACGCAACTACACAGAATATATAGGAGAAGGGGTGTCTTCTGATTGGACGACAGGGGCGGGGAGATGATTGGACACAGCAGGTGGACTAACGAAGATTTACAGGACTGGACGAGCACAACGACGAATCAGGGGAGGAACCACCGTACCGTTGACAAACCCCTGGGGAGACAGACACTAACGGAACAGAGAACAAAACAGACACAACGCCACAAAGACACTCAAGTGTGGGGGCGTAACACTGGGTGTCTTCCCTGGTGGTGCTCTGCTAGGCCTGTACTGCAACCATCTTCAGTTCCTATTTGTTTTGGGGCATTTTGCCTTCCATCTTGTCTTTAGCAGGTGATACACATATTCAATTGTATTAAGGCCAGGAAATTTACTTGACCACTGAAGAACATTCTGCTTTCTATCCCTGAAAAATTCCTTGGTTAATTTAGTAGTATGCTTGGGGTCATTGTTCTGCTGTAAGGTGAAGCCTTCTCTAATGAGTTTTTAAGTATTTGGTTGGATCAGAGCAGATAAGATATTTCTTTACACATTCTGTACAATTCATCCTGCTGCTGCTGTCAGTAGTCACATCATCACTGAAAACAAGTGATTCAGTTCCAGTGGCAGAACTGCGGGTCCTGCCACAGTATCTCTAATGGCGCTTCTCCATTGACCGGCATGGTACAGGACGGCAAGCATTCGTATCCTACCCGTGCCGTGTTGACTTGCGCTTCTCCATTACACAACAGACCCGTGAAGGTAGGAGGAGTCATGTGAAGAGTAAAGCGGAGTAAAGCGTCCTAAATGTGTAATAATTCACTCTTGTATGCATTTCTATAGTCTGTACTCTGGTATGTTTTCTTGTATGGAGATGGGACGATATGAAAACAATTTTCACCGTCCACCACGTTTTGGCAATGTTCCAACACTCTCGTCATCACTGTTGCATGCATCTCAAAAACTATTACACTGCGAACTAACGCTAACATTACAGTGTGAAATACATTATATAATACCACTAACCGTTTTAAAGACAATTTTAAAAATAACGTATATAACCGAAATATTTGAACAGTAATACTTACATATCTTACGTATTTTACTGCAATCACAGAGAGAATGCGTAAGTGAATGCGATGATAATGAGATTTTCGGTTACGCTGACCTATAAAACGCTATTCCAAAAGCAAAATTAGATATGTTATACATCGTTAGAATGCTTATACTCTCACCTACTGAATAAAATAATTGTCAATCAAGCCAGACTGTACTAAAAAGTGTGACTACGCCGTAAACAACACGTGTGGTATTACGCACAGCTCGTTATTTACAAAGGTACCCAGGCATCACAAATGCACGTATATTTCACAAACAGATTGTCCAAGACAATATATGACCACTCAGTCTCAAAAGGAACATCTCTACGCGTAAAGCCAATGGTAAGGTTGTATATTTATTCAATATTTAGTCCCAGATATTGACTGTAGAATTCGCTAGTTAACGTTACTCTTTCTTGCTGTTGGGGTATTTAAAAATGGCGGTTGCTGCCAGTGAACAAACTGAACATGGGATGACGTATTTGTGATGATTTCTATTGACCAATCAACGGTCTGCAGTATCAAATTGCAGCACGGATAGTACCTTTGGTACCTACCCCAAAGCAGTAGCTAAAATCAGCACAGGTACTTGTGGCCTGGCATGGGTCAGGTGGCAGTGGAGAAAGCAAAACAAAGGTGGAGCATGGATTCCAGCACGGCACAGCACGGTGGTGGAGAAACGCCATAATTATCGCTAAGTCAGGACTTTGACTAGGCCACTCCAAATCTTTAATGTTGTTAGGGATTAGGTTAAGGATGTCACAGCACAAAAATTTTGGTAGTCCATACCAATGCCAGTGAAATTCCACGATTATTGATACCCAATTCAATACCATGGTAAAAAAAAGAATCCCATGTACTTTAGCAAACACTCTTTCATTAACCCTAAGGTGTAAGATTAGAATGTATTTAGAATGTTCTTAAATGAACATTGTAACGCTGGTATAAAAATGAGTACTGGTAATTTAAAACAATGGAGTTCAAGAACACTGAACAGTGGCATGTGGCCTTCAAGAATTTAACAGTTAACAGTGAATAGCAGCTAGTATCTCCTTCAAGTACTTAATGAACCATTATTCAAGTAGACTTTGTAATTCACAAATTTAAAAAAAAAACTTACATTTCAACAACCTATCCATTTTGTAACACATTTACAAAGCAAGATTTTTACATAAGTTACTCTGAATGACTTACACAAGATCCTGTATTCTAACTTCCATTCTAACTACTGGAAAGAACCCAGGACAACAGTGGCCCTTGTGTGATTCTGCTCAACTCTACAAGCGTGGTTTTAACACAATCAAACCCAATGTAAGAAATCCTTCTACACTGCATTCGATTAAGCCAACTGAGAATTGAATTTATTTAGCATGAGTAAATCAACTCAAATTCCCTCCAGTTCACTATTCCATCCACTTTTGATACTTTTTTAACCTTAAATAGCATCAGTTACAGGCACCATCAGTGGCACCATTAGTGACTGAAATGCCTATGCCTGAGTTAACAGGCAGTCCCCTGTAAAGCCTGCAGCACACTGCAAAATAAGAAGAACGGATCTAAATTTAAGTAAGAAAAGTGCTAAATTCAGTATGTCAATATAAAGTGCATTTTTTGTTAGGCAAACTGTCCTCTGTGCTCATTAAGACACAGGCCCACCACCACCACCTTTGTTCACAGGTTTCCCTACTGTCTATGACTGTTTTAAAAGAAAATAACAACAGTTCCTCAGTCTCCTGGGTTTTCCTTTAGCGAGCAACAGTGCAGGGACAGATACGATCGACAGGCATCCGTCAGCCCATCGGAGAATATCTGGCTGCACACAGGTGTTGATCATATACGCAGTCAGAATTACAAGAAAAACTGTGATTAGTCTCCTTTTGAATTCTGTTGCGAGCGTCAACCCTACATACAGTTTAATCTTGGCTTCATAAAGTGTTGCTTTCCATCCAGATCCTTTGTTTCGCATACAGTCAAAAATGTGTGTGTGTGTGGGGGGGGGGGGGGGGCAGTGTATGTGTCAGCCTGCTGGGGTCACAGACATCAGTGAAAACAAATGCTGCACAGATCCAGTCCTCTGTGTCACACAAAAGAACGAGCAAAGAACTGGAGTCATGAAACAATTATCAGAGGTGGCAGGATTAGTGGGATACAGCTGCCAGAGCACAAGTATTTACTCTCACCAGTGACACCCATACAAACAGAGTCATGCTCCACACTGACAGCACTGGAGTTGAATTGTGGGTTTGTTCTGTGGCCATTATCAGCACAAGAGTACAATCTGCACCTTGTTGTGAACTGCCGAATCTGAACACAACTGGAATTTTCTGCGGTACTTGCAGACCAATAAAAACGAGCCTGCCTAGGTGGTGGAAAACCATATCTACAGATACTGAGAAATGGAACCAGTCACTTCCTTTACTTTCTGAAGATCTTAACTTCTTCACGAATATAGTCTTCTGGCTAAGCCATTCTTCTTGTATCTATATATTGTGGGGTGGAGTGGGGTGGAGATCTGTCTTGGCTGGGTTTTGTTCCCGATGCAGTCCAACTAGTACCTGGCCCTTGCTAGTTCCCTGGCTTTCATCATGGCGTTTATGATGTTCTGGAAAAGCTGGGAGGGCGGCTGGGAGGGCGGCTGTCCCAGTCTCTACACTTTTGTACCTACATGCACTGGGGTACATGACCACGGGGGTGGTTGTAGAGGTATTGCGTTAGAGTGACGGCCGCAAAAAGCTCCAAACATTGGATTATCACAGCCATTATATCGGTCGGTGATGGGCACGGGCAAGTACTGTTATATACTGTTCCTTATTGAGACCATTTAAAGGGGAATTTCACTTTATAACGCTTCTGCTTCTCATGACTGATATTGTCCTTCTAATGAATGTGTAGCCCTTCATTTTTTCGATTAGTTATTTCATTTTAAATGTCTAACGTTAGAAACAAAGACCTATTTTTTTAGCGCAAGTCCACATAGTAGTACGGTTTCCGGTTTTTTCTTCTTTGATTTCGTTTCACCACAAAATCGAGAGGAAGCGAAGCAAAACATTCCGTTAACTCAGCGTTGAAATCGAACAAACTAACATCTGCTAGCTTTTGTTTGATGCGATATTGGTGTAATAATGAGATGCATTGTACCCGGTTATTATAATGCCCCCTGTTAAACTTGCCTTGAAAGCACATTTTCATAGTTTTCCAAGCGATGCAACTTTGTGCCAGAGATGGCTGGATGTAATCAGACAACCCAACATAACAGCCAAAGAATCTGCCTGGGTCTACTTCCTGCATTTGTAAAGGAAAACAACAAAACAGTGTAAAATATTAACAAAATGAAATAACTAATCGAAAAATGAAGGGCGACACATTCATTAGAAGGACAATATCAGTCATGACAAGCAGAAGTGTTATAAAGTGAAATTCCCCTTTAAGGATTCCAGTGGTTCCTCAAGGCTGGATATGTCTGAAAGGACTCCCGTTCTCCTTCAAAAGCAACACACTCCATACAAACCTCCCCTTTAGGTTTGGGATTAGCAACAGAGACTAGCATCTCCCTCATTTCTCTCCTGTCCAGTTGTAACTTAATTTTGAGGCTTAATTTCAAAATAGGTTGTAAAATTGATGTAGTTTTCCACAGTCTGCTCAAAATCCTATTTCGGTTGGGACCTCCATTAATGTCAGTAAGGTGAGGATTATGTGAAATATATTTTTCAAACCCACCAGTTTTAACTGTAAACACCCTCGTTTGACATTCGGCACTCTGAATACCAAACACAAATGAAATAGCTGAATTCGTTGATAAGCAGATCAAACTATAGGATCAACCTATATCAAAATGAACAACTTACAACCCGATGAAAATTAAGAAAGGCATTATATTACAAATATTCACATCCAATCTAAAGATGACGTTCAACCATTAACAAAGGTTACAGACATGCCCAGACGAAAAATCTTTTGCTCAGGATAGTCTTTTCTTTAACTCTTAAGAAAGTAATAAGATCTGAATTGTACATCTTTTTGAGATCATTTCAATCTGAATTGTTGCTCCTAAAACCCCCTTAGGAGAAAAGATGAGATGATGAGAGGATGAATTTGAGACTTCAGTAAGATGAATGGATATTGAATTGAGATGCAGTTGTTTCTCACGAGGTCACTAAAAACTGAGACATATTTGAGAAGAATCATGAGATCCTAGGAGTCATAGCTGAGTTTTCTTTGAGCTCTTTCTCTGATCTCATGGTCCCATGTTCAGGGCCCAGGAGTTCAAAACTTTTTATCTCAATCAGATCTGATCAGATTTTGAAATCCCATATTTTGTGATCCAAGATCAGACAACTCAGCCAGATTTTGTCCAGGTATTTCAAAGCAATTCAGGATAGGATCACCCTGATCCAGATTCAGACTTTTCAAGATTACCAGATCCTGATTATCAGTGCTTTAAAGCACTGGAACATTACTGAGGAAGATCACGATTTTCTAACCTTCAAATTATATATAATATTTGGGGGGCTTTAAAGGTGCAATATGTAACTTTTTGAGTGTCAATTTTTATGGCCCTACAAATGTAAACAACATTTTTTTTTTTTACATTTAAAATTATCTTCTGACAGCGCTTGATACAAGGAATAGCAGTTTGAGCCATTTATTAAGAAGTATATAATAAATCATATTTTGCCAAGTATATATTTAAATCATAATAAAAAGCCACATTTTAATCAAAAACAATAAATCTAATAGGGCAACAACAACAACAAAAATTTCACAGATCCTCTTCATTGAAAGGCAGCTCTCGAGCAGCATCTTCAAGGCGTGGTTTGATGGACTAGTTGTTTGTAGATAATTGTTTGATGATTCAAAATGTAATTTATGATTGATATAATATTTGTTGAGATAACTTTATGATGATAAACATATTATTTGGTTGAATACACTGTTCTGAGAGGTAGGCTAGAGGCCACTGTAAATGTGACAGAAAAAAGTCAATAAAAATTTTGCAACCATTGAGACTACAAACAATGTATTATTTTAATTTGCAAACTCTACCATCTTTTTTCTATTGAAATGTATTTTGAAATGAATTGTATATTACACTTTGTTCTGGTAATCCACTCTAAATCCACCCTTCTACTGGGATCAGGGTAATCCTGATTTTTTGGATCAAAATGATCCCAATCCTATGTTAAAGTTTTGAACAACGCATTTTGAAAATTTGATCCAGATTAAAGGTAGGATTCAATTACCTGATCTGATCGGATTCCAAAGTGATCCCAATCCTGTTTGTTTGGTTTAGAACTACCCATTTGCAGGATTTTATCCAATCTGATAGTCAAAATCTTGTCAGATCACTTTTGAACCCCTGGGCCCAGGAGACTTAAATTAGACTTATTTAAGATCATTTAGAGATCTCTTGTTTTGATCAGAGTAAGACATAAATGAAATTATATGTGGTTGTTTCTCCTGAGTTGGATTTGAGAAGCAGGAGAAAAAGCCTTTGGTCTCACCTTAGTATTAAAAATAGCTCATTTGTGTCTAGGGGAAATGAAGGAAACAGAAGTAGGACAAAATTTTTAAAAAACCAAAAGACAGCAGAATATTCCAAAAGAACCAGAGATGAAATTTAGAATTCCAAACCTACATGCAGGACTCAGATACCCACTTTCAACTAACTGTTATAAACTTCTTCTTTGCAAGTTTTCCAAACTGACTGCTGACTGAAAGAAAGCCGCAAATTTTATCTAATGAAAGAAAGAAAAGGGAAGGGGGATGGACACCCCCTCTGACACACACACACGCAAACCCACACTCACACACAGATACACACATCCACACCTAAAATGGTAACCCCATTCCCCAGTTACAGTATCTTAACTTAGATTTCTGACAGGTGATATTTCAGAGTGTCTTTATATCTGATATTTGCGAAAAGTGTGCCAAGTTTTATGTCTCTGTGATTGGTCTCACAGGAAATTGAGTAGATTTAAGGAGAAAAAATAAAAAAGTAAAACCATAGGAAAACAATACAGGATTAGCCTGATACACTTAAATCTCTAATTAGCCATGTGGGCTTAAAACCCTAATTAACCCAACGGGCTTAAACCCCAAATAATTCTCTTCCCTCCTTTGCTCATCCCTTCCTCCTCCCTATCATTGTCTACCTATGTTTGTTTGGTCCTGTGTCCCATCCTCGTGAAGGAAGTTTTCAAGTGAACTGTGAGAACAGAGCATTTACCGGACTGGACCTCAGCATGTTATATTTTGGTGTATAAAATGTATACTTTAATAAAGTTCTCTTTCATTAAGAAGTTTGCTAGCATGATACTAGGAATAAGGAATGTTTACAGTTTTAATTACGTAGGGGGGTATTTCATAAAGCAGGATTATAGAGTTTGCGCTGATAAAACCTGAAACAGCTCTTTTTATTTTAGTATATGTTCCAGATTTGGGTTCCAGGTTTTACTCTCTGCAGTTATCCAGTTAACTCAGTAATCCTGCTTTGTGAAGCATGGCCCAGCTGGTCAAAAAATAGCAATAAGAGTCTTTAAGACCTCACTGAAAGATCTGTTTCTGTGATTAATGCATTCTATATATTTTTGTTTTGTTTTATAAATGAGTTTTTATAGTAGCTGACAGGTTTATAGCAAATGGCTTGTAACAGTTTGCTAAGGTTAAGACAGTTGTATATATATATGTTGCCATGGTAACTGACCACTTTTGACAATTAGGCATACAGCTGCAAAGTAACCTTGTTTTTTCTTGGGAACTTCCTTTGACATTAAATGAAACAATTAATCTTTTTTTATATAATTTGATATTAGGTAGCCTCATTCATTGTTTTGCTTGAACAAAGTATTAAGTAGGCCTATATGGGAATATGCCACTTCTTTATAGATTATATGCAGATTGATCATTAATAAGCCAGTTTTGATATGGGCTAGCAGAAAAAAACATTTAATGCTGAATAATCAGATTATAATAATTATAGATTAAATGTCTGTTGATTTTTATTTAATTCATTTTGATGACAAATCCAATATTGCAGCAATGGCTCTGCATGAGGTATGGAGTACAGATGAGGCCAAAAGTTTACATACACCTAGGCTAAAAATATTCAAACTCAGTTTTTCACAATTCCGCACATTTCATGTTACCTTTGGCAAGTCAGTTAGGGCATCTACTTTTTTCACATCAGAGGTAATTTTAAAACAATCAATTAGAGACATATTTATCTCAGCTTTAATTCACTATATCAGAATTCCAGAGGGTCAAAAGTTTACATGCACCAAGTTGACTGTCTCTTTAAAAAGTCTGGAAGATTCCAGAAATTGATGTAATGACTTTTTAGAAGCTTCTGCTTGGCCAATTGTCATAATTAGGAGTTAATTGGGAGTTGTGGCTGCATTTAAGGGCCTACCTTTAGAGCCACTACCTTTTTGCCCTTGATACCATGGGAAAATCCAAGCAACTCAAGACCTCAGAAAAAAAATTGTGGACCTCCACAAGTCCGGTTCCTTCTTAGGAGCAATTTCCAAAGAACTGAAGGTACCACAAGCATCTATAATAGAACAAATTTGCTCCAAAAAGGTTCAACTGTACCCCAAGACAACAACAAAGGAACTGATGAAGCAGCTGGAGGCATCAGGTACCAAAGTATCTACATCCACCATTAAGAGAATCCTACATCGCCATGGCTTGAAAGGCTGTCGCACAAGGAAGAAGCCCCTACTCCAAGATCGGCATAAAAAAGCCAGAATGAATTTTGCAGGTGATCACCAGGACAAAGACCTAGGGCTATATTTTAACGATCTAAGCACACGGTCTAAAGCGCATGGCGCAAGTGCATTTAGGCGTGTCAAAATCCACTTTTGCTAGTTTAACGGCAGATAATTTGAGCACAACGTAAGGCGCATGGTTCAAAGGGGTTGTACTTAATCTCTTAAGTAATCATAGGTGTGTTTTTGGTGTAACATGAAATAAACCAATCAGAGTGTAATTGTCAGGGTGCGTGGGGGGTTAGGACCCAAATGCAGAGTGAGGGGAAAAAAACTCCAAACTCCAAATGGGGTGAACAAAGACTTTACTAAACAGAACAGGAACTAAAGCAGGGGAAAAAAGCCTCGCAGGGCAACTCTCAAAAACAAAGAAAAACTTCAAAACACAGGAAACAAAGGAAATCCAAAAATCCGAAAGCACATGGAAAACAGAACATGGGCAGGTACACATGGGGCAGAAACATGATCAGAGGCACACGTAACCAAACACAACCAAGGATCCAGCACCTGAGTCAGGGAGAAGGGAACTAAAATAGACACAACACTGACGAGACACAGTAGGGTACAATGAACAATCAGGCCACAGAGAGGGAAGGGAAAATGAGACAACCAAAAAACAATAATTGAACAATTGAAAACAATAATACAATCAAACAGGGGGAGCAGGACACAAAACAGAAGTACCGCCATCTGGCGGCCCAACAAGGAAAGACAGACCGGAACACAGAACCATGACAGTAATCTCCCATTCCCTGTAAAAGCCAGGTGCACCTTGGCAGATTGCTATTATAACGGCGGTTTCGCCAAGTAGTAGGAAAGAACCCTTCTCTGCAGAGTAAATGGATCTGCTCGTGCGCAAAGTGAAAGCGCACGAGCAGACCATCTATATATAAATAAAATACATCTATAAATATTATGACTAACCATTATGACATGTATTTTTTAAAAATATCCCGCATTGTGCACCCAAATATGTAGGCGCATATTACTATCTTAATAATGCGCCCTTAAAATAACAGTAAAATACTGCGCTATTGACTTAAGACCAGGTTTTTGTTGGTCAATTGCGCAATCGCTTTCCGCTGCCTCAAGATAGCAATACGTCTGACCACACCTCATTTTAAGAGCAACGCACCCATGAGCGCTCAGATGGGCGCAAGTACATTTGCTATTTAAACAATGTGGGCGCTGGATGGGAAAATGACAACTGCGTCAGTCTCAAACTAGCAAAGACACTTGCGTTGCGCTTGGCGCCACTTTGCGCCAGGTGTAAGATTGAGCCCCTAGGAGTGTTCTTTGGTCAGATGAAACAAAAATCATTGGCCATAATGATCAACGCTATGTATGGAGGAAAAAGGCTGAGGCTTTTAATCTGAAGAACACCATCCTAACTCTGAAGCATGGGGCAGGCAGAATCATGTTGTGGGGGTGTTTTGCTGGAAAAGGGACTGGTTCACTTCAGAAAATAGATGGCATCATGAGGAAGGAGGTTTATCTAGAAATACTGAAGCAACACCTCAAGAAATCAGTTAGAAAGTTAAAATTTGGTTGCAACTGGGTCTTCCAGCAGGACGATGATCCTAAGCATACCTCCAAAGTTGTAACAATATGGCTTAAAGACAACAAAGTGAAAGCATTGGAGTGGCCATCACGAAGCCCTGACCCATAGAAAATTTGTGGACTGAACTGAAAAAGCATGTATGTGCAAGGAGGCCAACAAACCTGATTGAGTAACACCAGTTCTGTCAGGAGGAATGGGCAAAAATTCTGGAAAAGTATTGTCAGAAGCTTGTGGAAGGCCATCCCAAGTGTTTGATTCAAGTTAAGCAATTAAAAGGCAATGCCACCAAATACAACAAAGCGTATGCGAACGTTTGACCCACTGAAAATCTGATATTGTACATAAAAGCTGAAATAAATCTGTCTCTTAGCTATTGTAAACTTTTAGCCTCAACTGTATGTTGCTAAATTAATTGATAATTTATTTTCATTCATATACTTTTTGGCATTTTATCCTATCTTTGATTTCCCATCATTCAAAGACTGTATTTTCCAAAATGATTTTTTATATACTTTTTAGAATACTTTAACTAAGACATGCCCATTTGTATAAATTTGGTAATAGTTAGATTTTTTGCCAGTGGAAAGGCGTTACTTTAAGTTTAGTGACATTTTTTTTTGCATCAGAGCTTGATATTGATAGGGCTTTATTGTGTATGCTTTCATATGGGTTCGGTTGACAGAGATGAACCTGTTGCCCTCGGAGCATGAAAAGTGCCCTCAATGTAATTGCCTTGTAAAATGAAAAGGTAATGCAGTTTTCAGTAACTAACAAGTTTATAAATATTTTACGCTTGCATCCAGCTGCTCTGAAAGTCACCTTTTCGCAGCCCCAGTCTAGCCCACGTCCACCATTGAGATATGGCCCAGATGCCACATCTAATCCAGAGATGCCATAAGGCCACATTTTAGCCAGCATGCAAGGCTCAGGTTAGGCCTAGTGGAGTAGGTTGTGCTAATCATAAAAATGAGATCCTGTATGAATTATTTATAAATCCTGAGTTATTTTAATGACTAAAAAATTAGTTTATAATGGGAATGACTCCACAAAAATAGTACATTTATCACTGACTGAATAAATGAGTAACCAAAACAGGTGCCTTTTAACCTTTCACCTTTCCCCCATTTTACAATAATCAAACAATTACTAATTTCTTACTCAGATGTGTCCTAAATCTGAGAAAAAACTGATGTTTGTCCAGCCTTTGTGCAGTCTCTGTGAGGTTGTATGTATACGAGTGGGGCATCATCAGTCCTTACCTACAGCAAATGATATGCCCACCACCCCCCAAAGGAACTTGTGATTGCATCATTTACCACGATTGTGCGCACAAGCAGGGTACAACGGATAGTTGGAGCATCATTAAAGATGAAAAACTCACACAGAGGTGCTAACTGAGTCTCATGATTACTCCATTTATGCAAGAAGTAGATTGAGAAAACAGCACATTCATCTGTTTGTCTGTTGGACTGTCTCAGCAGATTAATCAAACCTATCCTGTTGATGCTATCAATTGAAGATGTGTTGAAAAACATTCATCAGTGTGAATCACTAATTGCCTTCCAAACTGATCTGCTAATATTCCCACAGCTAACAGGCTACCCTTTGCTTGTATATATTGTCATATAACATTCATGCATTGGAAGCATGTCTTAGAAATGATAATAAAGAGGCTATCGACCACCTCAAATGCTAGCAAATTTATTTCATATATATTCATATAAAATGCAAGTCTTTTAACATACACATGATAAACTGTCTAGACTTGGAACATGCTGGGAACATCACAACAATTAAGTGTCACTGCATGAACATCGCTTCAGTTTCCAACTACTTTCCTAATGACTATTTTGCTTCCAATGACTTTGTTTACTACTGTGAATATGTACAGATTGCTAGAACTCTGGATAGGGACCACCCTGACTCATATTAATCACAAATACACAAGGCAGAAAACTTCAATAATATGATCTCAAGTAAAGACCAGTCACATCAATCACTATGTGTGGGCACTGCTTTCAACTATTGCTAGCGCTGGGCGACTTTCAACATATTTTCCGGCACAAAAAAGCAGAAGTACTGAAAAAAATAGCACCCAGAGGATAATAAGGACATTTCTACCTATCTAGCTATAATATGTTCCCGATAATTTGCCTATTTTTATATAGAGTTGAAAATATGTTTACATTTTGCTTTCTATTGCACAAACCCAGTCGATAATTGGTGCTCTCACTCTATTTTATTACTTTGTGTTATCTTGTTGTCAGAAAAAAGGAAAATCATCAGGAGGAAGGGCAAAAATTCCAGCAAATTATTGTGAGAAACTTGTGGAAGGTAACCCCAAGCGTTTGATTTAAGTTAAGCAAATAAAAGTTAATGCCACAAAATACTAACAAAGTGTATATAAACTTTTGACCCACTGGAATTCTGATACAGTGAATTAAAGCTGAAATAAATCTGTCCCTAATTGATTGTTTTAAAATTACCTCTGATCTGAACAAAGTAGATGCCCTAACTGACTTGCCAAAGGTAACATGAAATGTGCGGAATTGTGAAAAACTGAGTTTGAATATTTTTAGCCTCGGTGTATGTAAACTTTTGGCCTCATCTGTACTCCATACCTCATGCAGAGCCATTGCTGCAGTATTGGATTTGTCATCAAAATGAATTAAATAAAAATCAACAGACATTTAATCTATAATTATTATAATCTGATTATTCAGCATTAAATGTTTTTTTTCTGCCAGCCCATATCAAAACTGGCTTATTAATGATCAATCTGCATATAATCTATAAAGAAGTGGCATATTCCCATATACTTAATACTTTGTTCAAGCAAAACAATGAATGAGGCTGTGTGTCCAGCTGATCACTTGTGTTCAGGTTTAGTTACTGCCTACCTCACTTCCGCTAGAAGGTCAAAAGTCTGTCACCAGACAAGCGCCAGATTTGTTTCGCACGGGCTAGCTAAGAAAACTAAAATGTTTCAAGAACTAATATACATGTACGGGCTATTCCAACTGTTGAGATTGGCACAAAAGAGCGCAGGACAAGACGAAAAATTGCATTGATGACGTATTTTACTGTTTCGTCCTTGTCGGGGACGCATCAGGACGCATTAGTGTTTACACTACAAAAGATATGTGGTGAAAATGCGTCCCAGACCACCTCGGCAAGTGGTTTGAGTGATGAGATCACAATGCGTCTTGGTGGTCATTTACACTTGTATTTAACGCTGTCCACTTGTGATCCGATCGCCCAAGACGCATTTTAAAACCAAGTGTAAACAGGGTTGAAATGTATGGGAACATGAAATGTGCAGAGTTGTGAAAAACCAAGTCTGAATATCTTTAGCCTAGGTGTATGTAAACTTTTGGCCTAAACTGTATATATCTGAGTGAGAATGACAGGATTGGTAGTGCTATGACTAGCTTTGATTGCTCTAGTTAAAGCATTCAACCTATTCTCGTGAATAAGTGATCCAACGCACATTCATACATGTGTATTGTTGTACACAACACCATGAAAACACGCCGCAACCACTAAATTACACTAGGCGACGAGCAGTTAACAGAACAGCAGAACAGCTCCATTATATTGCCAGTCTGCTCCCGCCATAGTCACTGCTGCCAGTCACAAGGCCTGTCTGCAATTGGCCTCCAATGTTAGAATGAACTTTCCATAGTGGTCAAGACAGGAGAATTGTTGTGTACCTTTAGATGAATTGTTGTGTACCTTCAGATGCAAAATAATGAACTGAAGACCCACCTCTTCAGATTGCATCTTGGTTCTCCTCTCATCCCCTACCTGAAGAATCCTTTGTAGCAGTTCAGCTTTTCATAATTTTACTAGCCATTGGTTTCTTTTCTTAGGGCTTATTTTGGATGTAATCTGTATGTGCTCAGCATGTGTTTTTAGGTTTCTTGTTAGCATAGTCAATTTGCCTGAGTGCTTCAGTGCTGGTACATTCATACTTTGCCAGTCTGGGAATGATGTAAACCAGGTCTAGTTTTATTGTGTGTAAATTAACTGAATTAACTTGTGTTTTCTTCAATTTTAAGTTGCTCTGGATAAGAGCTTCTGTTAAACTAATGTCATTTTTGTTAAGTTTTTCTTAATTTTCCATGAACTCCAAGATAATTCAAGTGACTGGATGCAATCCAATCAACAAGTTCAGTTGAAAGCTCTTTGTCTTGACCCATTCTCTTATTTTATTATTTGATTACATCACTGACATTTCCCAGTTTTGATCTTGGTCTCCTAACGCAACCCCCTGTACAATTAATTAAATTTAATCTGATGGGGATTCATAGACAACCACTAAAAGAAAAAAAAAAACCAATGGTAACCCCTTTATATAAATGTGACTCTACTGCGCTTAATAATCCAAAAGGACCCTGCAAGACCAGCAAGCTACATTATGCAACACCGTTTATGCACATTCACAAAAGGATATTCTTTTTTTAGATAGCCTACATTAAGTAAAAGGACTGAATGTTTCATTGTTCAATGAAACTGTAACCTCTTCCTTCATGAATCTCACAGAAGAGCATCAAGAGACACCCTGTGTGCATTCAAACTTTTCTTGTTTGGAAAATTCACCAACAGCAGTGGATTTGTTGCTGTATATGCCTGTAGGGATAGTTGTCTCACTGACCGTGTGTGGAAACTTGGTTGTGATCATCTCCATCTGTCACTTCAAGCAGCTTCAGACACCAACTAATTTCCTTGTGCTCTCTTTGGCCATGGTGGACTTACTTGTTGGGGGAATTGTGATGCCCCTCTATTTTATTACGTGGATAGATCCAGGGAGGTGCTTTGGTATAGTGTATTGCACACTTTTTAAGATAGCAACATATTGCTTTACTTGTATATCAGTTTATAATGTAGCTTTAATTGGGTTGGACCGATATCTTGCTCTCTCCAACCCTTTTCACTATTCCATGAAAATGACAGTGAAAGTAACTTTGAGGATGATAGGCATACTGTGGTTGAATTCATTCATCTACAATATGGTGCTTCTTTATTTAAATGGAGATTTCACTGACAAGAAAGAAAACATGAAATGTGGTGAGTGTGTTGGTCAGGTTAATACAATATGGGCTATTGTTGACTTCGTAATTGCATTTGTTTTACCATGCTCAATGATTATAATTCTAAACTTGAACATTTTTGCTATCGCTAAAATGCATGCAAATAAAATAAGGAGTGTCAGAAAAAATGATCATGGTTCTATGGCCTCTGAATGGAAAGCAGCAAAATCCCTTGGAATTCTAGTGGCAGTCTTCCTTATGTGTTCAGTACCCTACTATGTATGTGCCTTCGTTGAAATCTATGTTAGGAGAAAATCTGTTGATATTGCAGTTTCAATTACAGTACCTCTATTATATTTGAATTCTTCCATTAATCCAATAATTTATGCTCTTTTTTATCCATGGTTTCAGAGGTCTGTTAAACTCATACTAACACTTAGAATATGTGGCTCAGAGTCTTCTATGTTGAATGTGCAACGGGAAACCTAACAATCTCCGATGAATGTCAAATGAATGTGATGTTTATAAAACAATTTTTTCATCCTTGTTTTACACAGATTATCAAAAAGCCCTCTGCTTGCAGTGTCTAACACACCAAACATGGCATTGATTGCCCTCATGATGCCATTATAACAGTGTTTTTAAACTTCATTATAATTGTACAGTGGACTATAAAGGCCTTAAAGGGCTTACATAGGAATATTCCTAGAAAGTTGTTCTAAAACATAAAAAAATGTTAAATTCCCTATAAGTTGTTCTGTTCTAAAGTTCCTTGTCTTTTTCCAACTTTGTGTATCTGTTGTCACACTTGACAACCCACTGTTTCTAGAATTTGATAAAATGCTACTGTTTTCCTTTCTTGTCATTTATTATATAATATAATAAAATAAGGTTAATTTACAAGTACAAGAAATTGTCATGGTGGTTTGTGGGCTGCATGAGCCAATGAAGTACTAATTACTTCTCATCCTGAATCCTTTCACATGCATACATATAACTTTTAATTTTCACATCATTAAAAAACATTAAATATTTATTCGTGTGGAATTCAGTTATTTTTATGTATAACAAAGCATTTATATAATAGTATCATTTTAATTGAATTTGAATTCTTTTTTTTTTTCTGTTTAGTTGTTGACTAATTTATCTGAATTATGGTTGCAGTTAATATTTGGAACTCTTTTTTGTACTTTTTACAGAAAGTAACATTTTGCACCTTGTTGTGAATTTCTGAATCTGAACACAAACTAGAATTTTCTGCAGCACTTGCAGACCAATAAAAATGAGCCTAGGCAGGTGGTGGAAAACCGCATCTACAGATACTGAGAAATGGAAATCAGTCGCTTCCTTTACTTTCTGAAGGTCTAAACGTCTTCACAAATATAGCCTTCTGGCCTCGCCATTCTTCTTCTTGTATTGATATATTGTGGGGTGGAGTCATGTCTTCTCCAGGGGTGAAGCTACAGATATCTCTTGGCTGGGTTTTGTCCCCCATGCAGTCCAACCAGTACCTGGCCCTTGCTAGTTCCCTGACTTTCATCATGGCATTCGTGATGTGCTGGAAAAGCTGCTGCACTATTTCCATAGCAGGAGGCTATACAGGGAGTACGGCTGTCCCATTCTCTCCACTTTTGTGCCTGCATGCATTGGGGTACATGACCACGGGGTTAATGTAGAGATATTACATGAGAGTGTTGGCCGCAAAAAACTATAAACATTGGGTTATGACAGCCATTATATCGGATGGTGATGGGCACAGGTACGTAGTCTTATATACGCTTCCTTATTGAGACAATTTAAGGATTCCAGTTGTTCCTCAAGGTCTGGATATGTCTGAAGGAAGCACTCCTGTTCTCGTTCAAAAGCTACACACTCCATACAAACCACCCCTTTAGGTTTGGGATTAGCAGAAGTGACTAGCACCTCTCTCATCTCTCTTGTGACTGGTCTATGTCCATCTCGGTTGGAACCTCCATAAATATCATCAAGGTGAGGATTATGTGAAATATGTTTAATTTTCCAAACCCAGCAGTTTTAATGGTAAACACCCTCATTTGATGTCCGGCACTCTGAATACCGAATGCATCCACAGTTAAAACACCTCACTTATCCAGCATGTAAAATATATTTATTTGATTTAATGTGGTAATTATCATCAAAGATATCAGTTATCAGTTAAATCGCCAAATTCGTTGATAGACAGCGCAAACTACTGGATCAACCTATATCAAAATGTACAACCCACAACCAGATGAAAATTTAGACATTTATTAAGTTACAAATATTCACGTCCAATCTAAAGATGAGGTTCAACAAATTAAAAAAAGGTCACAGACATGGGCAGTCATGAATGAAAGATACCAAAAACCACAGCTTATTTGTTCCAAAGTAGACCAAAATTCAAAAACCAAAAGACAGGAGAATATTCCAAAACAACCAGAGATGAAATGCCAGACCTATATGCAGGACTACATGCAGATACGCACTTCCAACTAACTGTTACAAACTTCTTCTTTGCAAATTGTCCAAATTGACTGCTCACTAAAAGAAAGCCGCATATTTTATCAAGTGTGTAATGGACGTACCAGAGAAGGGCGCAGAGACAGAAGTAGCGGTGCAAAAGTTAGGGGTTTATTGTTCCCAGCACAGGTTGACCACAAAAAAATGTCTCAAACCAACAAGGGAAAAAACCAACATGTAAAAAAACAAAAGAAGTATGAAATGCTCAAATAACAAAATGTCTCTAGCTCTGCTCTTGCCTCTTAAAATACAGAGATCTAAAATACAGCAGATTAGCAATTATGGAACCTTTTAGCTTAACAGACTCACACTATGGCGCCCCAAAACAAGACAGACCAAGGGGGCCCAAAATACTCATTTATATAATGGTGGCCAGCACCAAAATACAGAAAAAAAAGGGGACATAAATATGTATAATAGCTATTACAGGTATTTGAGGAATGACAACAAAATATACATATAATAGTTAATATTTGTATTGCATTTGTTGACTAATACTTTTAAAAGAAGAAAATGAATACATTTTAATAATAATTTTAAGCCGTGGGTCCTGTGGTCCCCTCAGGCCATGGATGCAGTGGACTGATCAGCCCTCCCACTAGGAACCAAATAAATGTTCCTTGTTTCCGCCCACGACCCCTTTTGCGGCTGCAGGAATGAAACTTAAAAGCAGGTAATACAAACAACCGCGGTACAATTACATTATGTTAAACTTAACGTTAAACTAAGTGCGTGCACTCACTTAATAAAACGAAAGTAAATAAAGGATTGTGAAAAACAGAAACCGTGTGGCGAGTTATTTTAAATGATATGTATAAATGTACTTGGAATGGTATGTATGGTAAATGGGGTGAATTGGGCTTAGCGCAGCGACCTGTCTGTGTGACTCGCTCTGCAGCCATCAGAGAAAGAGAGAAGGGGGTAGGGGGATGGACACCCCCTCTGACACACACACGCACAGGCCCAGCCCGTGGCATAGGCGGTATAGGCAAATGCTAAGGGCGCCGTCCATCCATAGGGGTGCCCCAAATGAGGGAAGAAAAAAAAAATTCAAAATTTTTAACTTTTACTATTTTTTACTTATACTAGTTTAATACTATTATTTCTAAATATTGCAAAAAAGCCCACAACAACATAACTACATAGCCTATTAAATAGGCCCTATTTTCTGGGTTGCCCGCAGCATCACCCCCGCGCTCTTAGTTAGACTTACCTGATTGTGGGGGATGGGCGAGTTATCTGAACTAGTGAGTGACACTGACCGTGAAGCGTGATATGATTAACATCGGTAGCCTAATTCAAATATATATATCATGTCAAAAACACCAAAGCCCTATGGTGCCCAGGGAAGAAAAAGAAGAAGAGAAGAGGAAGAAAAACAGGAAAAAGACAGAGGTAATGCGATGAATGAATAGTTCATCTATTGCAGTAGTTACCGTTGGAGCAGTGTTACTAGCTTACTTTGGACGATAACGTTTGCTAATTTAATAAATAGCTAGAGTTATAGTCAGTTACTCCCACCTTTAAATTCATTATGGAAAGACTATTCAGGTGTTTGGGGAATAACCTACAACCTAATTTTGAGAAACACACTTTTTTTTTTTAAAGTGTGTTGCACAAACCAAAACTGTGGTTGGTAGTTCTATTTGGACCGTCGTTATGTAAAACTCTGGTTGGTAGTTCTATTTGCACCGTTGTTATGCAAAAACCTGTGGTCGTTAATTCTATGAAACCAACGATTCTATCAAGAAAAAATGATTCCTTCTTGTTTTATACGATACAATTAGCACCTATTTTGGTCATTTTTGTCATTACATTATTTAAGAAAACTACATGAAACCATAACTCAAATTAATCTCCCCAGCTCTGTCTTGCTTTTTAAAATGCTGCGGTCTCGCAGTGTAGATGTTAGGTTTTTTCCAAGAGACTCTGAAACCAGGTTTGAATGCCAGTTAGCTTTATGATAAGTTCGCTGTTTTCAAAACTGTTAAAAACAGAATGATGGCAAATTTTGTGCATTTCTGCAGTAACCATATTGAAATATATAGAAAATCCAAACACAGCTGATTGCAATTTCAGCTGAAAGCCTATCCAGGTGTCCTGTTTTTAGTCTTGTTACCAAACAGACAAAAAGGAATGGCTTCGGAATGATTTTGTTTGGAAAAATGGATCAAGGAAGACAGGTTGGTGGGGAAAGAAGAGTGGCAGGGAGAGGGAGAATGCATGGAGGACAAAGGAGAGGAAGACCAAGAGCAGTGGTCTCTGATGAGATAAGGGCCACAATTATTGACCATGTTGTAAACCATGGTCTCTCTTTGAGAGAGGCCAGTTTAAGGGTGCAACCAAATCTGCAGTTGCATAGTACAAATTTTCCGGCAAAACAACAGGTGAGATGTGCATCCTTCAATGATAATTGAACTACATATTACAGTACAATACAGTATGTTTACATTTTTACATGTACTGACATTTTGAAATATATTGTTTTGTGTTTTACACTACGATCCAAAGGTTGCCTCCCACAGGAGGGGAGGCAGAATATTTTCAGATGCGCAGGAAATTGCGATTGTTGACATGGTACTTAGCAACAATGCAATAAAACTGCGGAAAATTCAGGACAGAGTGAATGTGAATATGCTCAGCACAATGACAATTGCCAGAGTCCGAGAGAAACATAAAATAAGGATGAAGCAGTTGTACACTGTACCCTTTGAGAGAAACGGTGAACGCGTGAAAGAACTCCGGTATCGATATGTCCAGGTAAGATGTCTGTTCAATAACCAAACAGGGTACATGCATAATGTAAATTACTGTAAAACTGTGGATTTACTGCATGTCAGAGAGAGTAATGGAGATGGAAGCCAGGCAAACTGCACATACATTCATCTTTGTGGATGAAGCTGGATTCAACTTGGCAAAAAGATGCCGCAGGGGAAGAAATGTGATTGGACAGAGAGCAACCGTGTCCCAGGCCAGAGAGGAGCTAACATCACAATGTGTGCAGCACTGTCCAATGATGGTTTGCTGTTACACAAACCACTCATTGACCCCTACAATACAGAGAGGCTCATTTATTTTCTGGATGACCTGCACAATCGACTTGTGCCAGCGGAGGAGAGAGGGGCAGGAAACTCCCCTACCTTCATTGTTGTGTGGGATAATGTGACATTCCACCACTCTGCTGCAGTCACAGACTGGTTTGCTGCACATCCCAAGATGTTAGTACTATTCCAGCCTCCATACTCCCCCTTCCTAAACCCCATAGAGGAGTTTTTCTCTGCGTGGAGGTGGAAGGTGTAAGACCACCGTCCACTTGACCAGATGTCCTTACTGGATGCCATGAATGCGGGGTGTGGAGACATTTCTCCTGAAGACTGCCAGGGTTGGATTAGACATTGCAGAAGATACTTTCTAAGATGCATCGCCAGAGAAGACATAAGATGATGTTGATGAGAACTTGTGGGTAGCTTCATTCTTTGTTTTGCTTGAACAAAGTATTAAGTAAATGGGAATATGCCACTTCTTTATGGAGTATATGCAGTATGTACATTAATAAGCCAGTTTTGACATGGGCTAGCAACAACCTTCTTGCTGTGAGGCGACAGTACTACCCACTGCACCACCGTGCCGCCCACAAGAATATTACAATTTGAAAAAATAAAAAGTATGAACATTTTTGAAAGATACATGACTCCATTTTGTCAACAAAACCAGAAGGGCATTGGGCATGCAAAGCAAGGCAAGGTTTTTCTTTTTTTTCTCACAAGAAAACTGACAAAGTACTGTCAAAGTTATCTCAGTGTTAAAAATGATTCATTTTCAATACCAAGGATAATACATTTGCAGAAATTTAAACATGGGAAAAGCCTTTGGGAAACATCCACTGACATTGACCTAATAAGTCTGCTTTTCTTTCAGTACATAATCTTGATGCATCCAGTTCGATAAAATAAGCCAGTGATCTGGTGAAGTGTGGGTCATTTTCATACACTTTTAGTATATAAAAGTGTAACTCATGGCAAGATACCTGTCAGGGAACCCAGGGTTGGACCCAGGCACAGAGTTAAAAAAAAAAAAAAAAAAAAAACACGGGAGACTCCAAAGGGAAATTCAAACAGACTTTACTAAATAACAACAAAAAGGCCACGAGGGGCAAAACCATAAACACAGATTCTTAAGAACTGAAAAAAAAACAAAACAAAACAGAACACAGGCAGGACAGAATAGGGGCAGGACAGAATACACACAAGCAGGAATGCAGGCAGAAACACAAACAGAAAGAAAGTCAGAAACACACAACGCATAAGCAGGACCGAAGCGGGCAGAATACATACATTCAGAAACGGACACAAGGAACCAGCACCCGAGTCAAGGGGACAACACTTAGATGGTGTAGGACTCAGGAACAGGGCAGGACAGGACTCAGGACTGGACAGGGCATGAACGGGACACGACCGAAACGGGAGTCGGGACTGGACAGGACAAAGGGGGGAACTCAGGACTGGACAAGCAAGACAGGTACAAGACTCGGGACGGGGTTCACACACGGGACAGGATGGGATGGGGTCTGGACTGGAGACAGGACGGGACGGGGGCGGATGGGACCAGGCACAGGAACAGAAGCCGGACGGGGTCCGGGCACAGGGACGGAACAGGACTGGAATCAAGACAGACATGGACATGAACTCAGACAGGGAAAACAGGACAGGACTAGACAGGGTTGGGATAGAGTAGACAGGGACAAGAATGGACTAGACAAGGCAGAATGAGACTGGGCACAAGGAACTGGACCCAAACACTGAACTGACCAACACACAGACACAGGAACTAACTGGACTCAAAAAACAGACACGGACTGGACTTACACACAGACAAGGAACAGACTGGACACAGAACTGAACGCGGACAGAACACTAAACAGAAACCAGACTCAACATAGACACCTGACTCAGACACCAGACTCAGAGACTAGACTGGACAAAAAACACGGAACGGACAGACACGGACCTATGAAAACGACAGGGAGACTTAATGGGACAGACAGAGTGACAAGCAGGCGGGGAGGCTCACGGCTAGACTAACAGACACACAAAGGGACAGACAGACAGGGAAGGAGAGGGGGGAACCCAAAAACTGAATAGATAGACTTTCTCTATCAGGTAATCCACGCCCCACGCCCTGTGTTTGTCTGCGAAGGCATCAGCAGAGTCCAGTAATTGAATGTCACAGGTCCTGCCTAAAATTAAAATGAGAAGATGTATATATATATATCTCTTCTCATTTTAATGATTATTTTTGGGATTATTTTGTTGATTTATTAAATTATATATATATATAATTTAAAAAGCCAACAAAATAATCCCAAAAATAATCATGTGTACCATTAAAACATTCTGTAGAATAAAATCCATTTTCCATTACTTCCATTACCTACAAATGTGTCACAAAAAGTCAGTACAGCAAAAGTACTGAAAGAAATAGCCCCCAGACGATAATAAGGACATTTCTACGTATCTAGGCCTATTTTTATATAGAGTTGCAAATATGTTTACATTTTGCTTTCTATTGCGCAAATCCAGTCGATATTAGGTGGTCTCACCTATTCATCCTTGTGCAGTTTTAGAATTTATAAAGCAACTACATTTTTTTCTCCTCAATTCAAAATCACCAATTGTGATTGAGTTCACACTGTACCACTTACACCAAGGCAAGGAGTCCTTCATTCAGTACTCATGCATGCCTATGATGTTCTACCGAGTACAATCAAGTAAGTAACCATTTCACACATCGGTGTCAAATTTGAGGTGGAGAGTTGCGGTTTTTTTGTTTGTTTTGTATTTCTTGCACTGTAGAGGCACTTCCACTTCAGAGTCATTCATTTTTATGTGATTTACACTTGAGAGCTGTCTTTGTGTCTTATTTTTGTACGTTTGTGTTTTGCACTTCAGAGCCACCATACTTGGGAATCAATCGGCAATTATCAGCAGCAGCAGCAATCACGAGTCACTTATCAGCAACAAACCTGGTCCTCTTGGCACAGATTATACAGGATGTTGATTTAATGGAAATACCCCAAGTTAGTCAACTCTGCTGGTATGCGGAGAGGTGTCATACAGTTGAGGCCAAAAGCTTATATACACTGAGGCTAAAGACATTGAAACTCAATTTTTCACAACTCCACACATTTCATGTTGCCATACATTTCTAGTGTTAAAAACAACATACAAACATTTCTAAACCTTTCAAACAACGGGTAAGTTAGTACATACAGTCTTTAGTTAGTATGTTTTAAAGAAAGTTACTTGTGTCCATACTGCTTTCAGTCAATGTATTTCGTGTTGGGCTTTGAAATCCTCTCTGATCTTGCGTGATAAGGGGATTGAGACTGTCTAGGTGGCTTCACGACTGTTGGTTGTTCTTCAGTGGCCACCTGGGTATCATCCCTATCTGGCTCTCCAGTGAGTGCTGATGGAACACATTCATCTTGATCAAGGAGGTGTTGGGTTTCTGCTACTGACAGAATGTGCCGTCGGTTTCTCCTATATTCCTTCCATTGGGACTCGACTATGTAAGATCTGCGCTCATCACATTTCTTTTTGATCACTCCAATTTTGTCATGTCCTTTTGTTGTCTGGAGGCGGATCATTTGGGACTGTTTCAGGGGAGGTAGTGGTCTGCTCGATTTGTCGTCGTGTCCTTTTTGCATTTGCCGTTTCTTTGACAGCTGAACCCGGACCATTGCAGTGTACTTTGACGACGGTATCAGCAGCTGCTGGCTGGCAGGCGGGGTGGTGCGAGTTCTCCTAGATAGGAGATGTTGAGCAGGGGACCCCAGGGTTGTATCTCGTGGCACATTCCGAATGTTCAGTAGAACCAGGAGTAGATCTGTCCCATCTCTCTTTGAGGTTTCAAGCAGCCTCTGTGTGCTGCTAACTGCCCGTTCTGCTAGATCATTTGCTTGTGGGTATTCAGGACTGCTGGTGACATGGCAGAAATCCCAAGTTGTGGCAAAGTCATGTAAAGTCTGACTGGAGAACTGGGTGCCATTGTCTGAAAAGACTGTTTTAGGAACACTGTGGACTGACAAGTGCCGCTTCAGTTCATTGACTACACTTTGCGATGAGAGTTTTTTTTAGTGGATCAATTTCAAACCATCCTGAGTAGGAGTCAACTAAGACGAGATAGTGGTGATTGTTCTATTCAAATATGTCTGTGGCAACAGTGGACCAGGGTAGGTGGAACTGGATTGGGCTGCAGTGGCTCCTTTCGTTGATGGTTTTTCAGACTGTTGCATACGCTGCAAGCTTTGACCATTTCATCGACGTCCTTTTCCATGGGCGGCCAGAATGCACGGGCTCTGTGCTTCGTCGCTTCTGCCCCAGGATGTCCTTTGTGTATAATGGTCAAGTACTCTGAACGCAGTGTTTGCAGAATGACTGCTTTTGTTCCTTTCATGATAATGTCATTGTCCACAGTGAGCTCATTTCGAAATGCAAAAAATGGTCTTGCAGCGGCTGGAGCACTGCTCACACGGGTGGGCCATCCTTGTTTTATAGTGTGGCAGAGAGCTTGCAGAGAAGGGTCTATAACTGTGTGTTCTCGCAGCTCCTTCTGGCGATTTGATGAAATGGGCTGGACTGTCATCACTTCAAAGTCATCCTGTTCTGTTTGATGCTGTTATGTGCTCTTTCTTGGTGCATAAGACCAAGTACATGTGCTTTCCCTTCTTGTAGATGAGCGTAAAGTAGAATTTGTGCAGCTTCAGCATCATGCGTTGCAGACGTGCCGGTGCAGTGTGGATTGGTTTGTTTAGGATTGTGATGAGGGGCTGATGGTCGGTTTCAATTGCGATTGGCTTGCTGTAGACATAGTCGTAGAACTTGAAACACGTGAACACCACCACCAACATCTCTTTCTCTATCTGCGTGTATCTTGTGTCAGTCAGCGTCAAGGTGCGCGAGGCATATGCTACAGGTTTGCCTCCCTGTAGGCAAGCTGCACCAAGACTATACTGTGATGCGTCGCAGGTTAGGGTGACAGGTTTGCTGACATCAAAGTATTTGAGCACCGGTGGGCTTGATACGCAGGTCTTTAGCCTGTTGAATGCGTATTCGTGTTCCTTTTCCCAGCACCAGGCCACATCCTGATGCAGCAGCTGGCGGAGTGGTGCAGACTGTTCACTGAAATTAGGGATGAACATTCCGAGGTAGTTTGTCATCCCCAAGAATCTCTGAAGAGCAGCTCTGTCTTCGGGTGGGGGCATCTCAGCGATTGCCTTTATCTTCGCTGGGTCTGCTTTGAGCCCTTGATTCGTAAAGACGTGTCACATGTAGCTCACCTGTTTCAACTTGCATTTCAGCGGATTCAGTCTTAACTTTACCTGTCATGCCCTGTCCAGTACCTTCTTGAGATTAGCATCATGCTCTTCCACTCCGTTGCCGCCCACAATGATGTCATCGACAACAATTGCACACGGGTAGCCCGTGAAGATCTGCTCAGAAGAGTATATGATGTACCTCCTGTCAAAATGATTGATTGATGCCCCGCCCCCTTGACCTTTTGACCTCTGATATAGTCTGGTTTTTTATAATGTCCATATTGTCAAGATTTGATTGATCGGTTTGAGCTTTTGACCTCTGATATGGTTTGGTTGGTGAGGGATAAGGGGATGGGGAAAGGGGGGCTGTGGTTGCCAGATGGTGCATTCTCTGGGGGGCCTCAGCTGTTCCAATACATCTCTTGAAATGTCACAGGGGTTCCTGTGTCCTCCCCCAACCCCGCCTTCTGCACGCATCTCCTGACGTAAATGCAATTACCACATGTATCCTGCCCATCTACACTTTGTGTCACTTTGGCTACCCCAAAATCCTAAATGTCACCGTCAATTGATGGGCTCTTCAAAACTTTGGGGCTGATGCTCTAACGTAACGGTGTCTCCTCCCTAACTCCGCTCTGCTTACAGGGACGCTGTGGTGATTTTGATTCTCGGACCTCAGCTGTGAACATCTACCTACCATATGCAGGTCATTTATGGATTTAGAAAGCTGAGACTACAGTTGAATCACTGATCTCCTTTAATTTAAACAACAGTAGCTAGAAAGTAGCTAGCTCCCAAAACACATAATGGCTTAGTGCACACTTCTTAGCTGTAGGATTTAAACCAGTCAGAAGTTGTGGCTAGCCTGCTAGCTAGATATAAGTGCTTGTAACTGTCGAGTGCCACTGAATGTTTGTATCATTCGGAAATGTTTGCCATCTACAACTGTTCTACTCTCTAGCTAACTGGCTGTAGCTCGATAGCTAGCTTGTGAAACCTAATAGTTAGTTAGCTTGCTAACCACAACTTTTCACTGCATTTCAGTCTTGCTATCTCGGCATACCTTTTTCATAAGTAGACAACATATCTAGCTAGCTAATGTAATGTACAGTCTTGCCGAATGCTTCTATAAAAATATTGACTGCCTTATCTATTACTTTTACTCGCAGAAATGTTCGAAACCATATCAGAAATGGCCACAATGAGTCCTGTAGCTAGCCAGCAAAGCCATGGCCGCAGTTCAGTGGCCACAGTTCATCAGGCGATTTGAAATTGAAAGCTTTTTCGGAGCGTACCCCAGTGGATTAACGTCATTTTTCTATGTCTACCGTGACCCTTCACCTTTAGGTACCCAGTGCACACACTCTGGTGCCAACCAGGGGTTAAATTGGGGGTGGACGCGGATGGACGGCGTCCACCCTACTTTGGTAAATAAATAATTTTGACTGGCAGTTTTACAAATAACTATGACAATCCAGTCCATTTTTGTATGCTCCATTCCACGTGTTCCCTCTAGCCAGTTACTCGCACAACCAGTCAGGAAAAAAGAATGAAAAATCCAAAGAAAAAAAAAAAACAGAAAACAGAAGGAACAGTCATTTATAGACAGCCACAGAAAAAATATTGTTACATTACATTACAGGCATTTAGCAGACGCTCTTATCCAGAGCGACTTACACAACTTTTTTTTTTTTTTTTACATAGCATTTTACATTGTATCCATTTATACAGCTGGATATATACTGAAGCAATTTCGGTTAAGTACCTTGCTCAAGGGTACAACGGCAGTGTCCTACCCGGGAATCGAACCTGCGACCTTTCGGTTACAAGTCTAGTTCCTTACCCACTGTGCTACACTCCGTCCTCATCGTCCTGATCGTCTTGATTGTTTGGAAGCGGTAGGTAATTTCATTAACGTAATTTCATCTATGCAACATTTTAAAGAGAGATGAATAAACAGCTCCCACGAACGCTGGCTATTATTAACGGAAACTTTGATTGCTAGTGAAAAATCACCAGGTTGCTGGTGGTCAGCAGCTAAGCTAGGATTGAATATTTCCCACATACATAAAGTTTTATTTTGTTTCAATTCGACAGTTTAAGAAAAATGGATAAAGGAGGAAGAAATGGAGGACAAAAGAGGAGGATGACCGATTATTTTCGTGGGTAAAAAAAATTCTCAGCATTAATGACAAATATTTTATGTAAAAGCTTACATCAATAGTATACATTCTTTTTAAAACATTGGTTTCCTTAATTACAATTATGTGCACAATACATTAAAGATACATACTTAGAATGTTTAATTTATCCTTTTTTAATTCATGGGGTTCACAGTTTTAATAGGCCATCTTACATTTGCCCAATATATTGTAGAGTAGAGGCTAAATCCCCAAAGAGGAGCAGCAGCCCAGCTCGCAGCAGCAACAAAGAGCAAAGTAGCAGCCCAGCTAACAACAGCCCAGCTCGCAGCAGCCCAGCTCGCAGTAGCCCAGCTTGCAGCAGCCCAGCTTGCAGTAGCCCAGCTAACAACAGCCCTGCTTGCAGCAGCCCAGCTAACAACAGCCCATCTTGCAGTAGCCGAGCTTGCAGCAGCCCAGCTAACAACAGCCCAGTTTGCAGTAGCCCAGCTTGCAGCAGTCCAGCTCGCACAGGCCCCGGAGACCAGATTAGACAGCAGCACATCCCAAAACAGCACATCCATAGAACAGAATCTGCCAAGATTGCTGGGGTGTTTCTCAATATGAGTACTGATTGGCTGGCATTGTTTAAACCACAGGCTTGAGCTGTCCGTTGGAGTTGCAGTGAAGTGCTGTACTGAAATTAATCATTTCACAAATTTTATGGACAAACTATACTCTCTGTACCACCAGTCCCCCGGAAACCAGAGAGATGGACTGAGCAGCCTCAGAAATAGGCATTCAGTTAAAAAAGATTGGTCGAGTCCTTAGTGTGAGATGGGTGACTCATCTTATAGAACTGTGAAAGCTGTTTGGAAAATGCATAGTGCTCTTTATTCTCATTTTTGCAGTGCTAGCAAAGATACTGCACACAGTTCATAGGAAAGATGCATGTTAGAGGGACTTACAGCAAAGCTGTCTTCAGGTGTCTTCATAAAGAATATGGGACTTATGGCTTGATGCTCTGGAGGAGCTCAAAGATTTATCTGAAAGTTTGCAGTCAAGGGACATAACTTTATCTCATGCACATGATAAAGAGGCAAATTGGTGTGTTTTTGGCCAGGCAAGACAATGCTGGTCCACACTACAGACAGGCTACTGAAGCTGTTGAACGTGGAAGCTTCAATGGGGTAACAGTGCAAAAAAATTCAAAGCAGAAATCAATCAATCCTCAGAAATTTTATGAAGCACTCACTGATAGCATGAGCACAAGAATGGTGACTGAGAATGAAACATCACTTTTTGACCAAATCAATGTTCTTCCAAGTGCATGGCCATCACCATTGCCATTGTTCTATGGGGAGGATGATACTAGAGAGCTCTGTGACCTTTTTAATGTCGGTTTTTCTGGTGTCCAACAGGAATATAGAGATTTTAAAGAACACCAAGAAATCCCTGTGAAGCAGGGGCTGCTTAAACTGCAACAAGCAGTAAAATCATAACGCCACTACAGACACAACTGAAAATTGACAACATGTCAGCACTGATGTTTATTTCTTTGGTGGGTCCTCCTCTGGACCAGTGGGATCCAACAAAATATGTTAGAAAATGGGTGCTGAAAAGAAGGTCAGCTGATCACACTTGGCATGCAGAAAAAGGAGTCAAGTTGCCCAGATTTCATCATACCAACCGATTTGGCAACTATTTTCAGCTGAAACATTCATTGGTCTGTACCTGTTTTCACTCAACTCCCACCGGATCTCAGGGTCCACCCACCTCCCAAATCCCAATTTAACCCCTGGTGCCAATGGCCCATAGTCAAACATGTCTGCGCCCATGAATTGGCTTCAGGTGCTTTTGAGCAGCTCCCATAGGAATCCATGGAACCGGTAAACGGAAGCTGTTTCCAGGTCTCGATGGTCTGCACTGGCCTCCAATGTTAAGGAAGGTAACCCCAAGCGTTTGATTCAAGTTAAGAAATGAAAAGTCAATGCCACCAAATACTAGCAAAGTGTATATAAACCAGAGGAGGCTGGTCCATAGAGGCAGAGGAGGTTGCTCCTCCTCTATTTTTGAGAGGCAAGAGGGAGATCAAAATTAGGGAGGGCAAAATGAAGCTTTAGAACGTCGCCAGCAGTGTATGCGCGTGAGCTTGACAAGACATTTCTCACAGAAAAGGTCGTTTGACACCTTTTTTAGTTCATTGAAAAACATTCGATTATAGTCAGCGGCACCAAAATTTTCTGTCACACCCTCAATAAACGGCTAAAGTCCCAGTGGAAGATTGAATTAAATCTTTAAAAGTTATATATTTTCTGAAACCTTATCGATTCCGCTTAGCCGTAGTGAGTGAAACTAGGGGATCTGAGCATACAGTCGCTATGTAAGTTACGTCAGAAGGATTCAGCCTTGTTGTTTGCTACCTGAACTTCACAGCACACTCAAATCCGTTAGCATGCGTGTAGCATGAAGTGTCTACTTTCAAAATCCATTTAAACCATTCACAAATGACTTGGGACTTGAAGTTATAAAGCGGGATGTATCAAGTGTCCAGTGAAAATACTGACCTGGCTATCAGTCAGAATTCTGAGAGAAGCAACTGCCATGAATGACCGTGTAAAATCAACCAGTAAGAGTTATTATGATGTCACTGGTTCAGAACCCCATAAATGTAAACAGTCATTCTACTGAATGTTCAGTGAAATCTACCGGTTTTCGGTGCCGTCGGAGTTGTGTAAAATTCCGACTGTAACGTACTGGATGCTGCATCACCTCTCGTTAGACTGACAAGCTTCTAGTGACACATTATGCACACACGAAGTTCATTCCCTATCCATCTATGATTAGATGTGTATTTCCTAGGGTTGAGCCGAATACTCGGATGAAACGAGTACTTTTTACGAGCACGAGTACCATCCGAGTAAAATGTATCAATATCCGTACTCATGGTGAAGGAAAATCCTCATTGGGTAGCTGTGTCCAGTGTCCACATCGTTCCGTGATATGCCAGCCAGACACAGAGCTCCTCCTCTATACAGAGCCTATAGACGCTTTCAACAGTAATAACATAAACAAACGTTACTGCGCATGTGCGTTGTTCTGGCCCAAACTTAACTTCCGGCTGACTTCCGCAAAGAATCAATAACAACAGAGTCCCTCTAGACTATTTCTGATAACAAGCTAAATAAATAACAAGTATATTATGTTAGCTAGCTAGTTAGTTAAAACTATGTCTAGCCAGTATTATTTGAGGTTACCAGTCGCAGAAAAGAACCGTTACTTGGCCAAACTCAAATGCGATAACATTACACTACCAGAAAAACAAGTGACAGAAACAGATCACTGTTGACAGTATTGCACCTTGCTGAGCATCATACATTCCTTGCATAATCCATTACTGTTCTGGGTTACATGCACATTCCTGTGTAAAAAGTGCACTCTTTCTAAGATATTGCTTAAAAACGATGATTAGAGACACAAACTGGGGCTAGTAGGCAGCATTTGTAGCCAATGCAATACTGTAAGTTATTTATTTGTATAGCATGCATTGATGGAAAAACTTTGTGGCTCTTAATAGTTTGGGTCTTACTAAGTTACCACAACAAACAAATGATCAGGCAGTGTAACACTGTCAAGTCATTGGTATCATAACGTTAGTTCAAAACGTAGCTAAAGCGTATCAACTACTAGCATTGATCTAACGTTACTGTGCATATAGTAAATGGGCTGTATTTATATAGCGCTTTTATCCAAAGCGCTTTACAATTGATGCCTCTCATTCGCCAGAGCAGTTAGGGGTTAGGTGTCTTGCTCAAGGACACTTCGACACGCCCAGGGCGGGGTTTGAACCGGCAACCCTCCGACTGTCAGACAATCGGTCTTACCTCCTGAGCTATGTCGCCCCCAATTTATACAATGTTAGCTACGTTTAGCTAGCTAGCTAGCGACAATCAATTTAGTTAGCTAATTCATAACTATTGCAGGCTTGTTACTGGTCAGCTAGCTATTAGCTATTGCTTATCATGAGTTTGTTACCTGAAACAAAGTCTCAGTGCTAGAGTGAGAGCACCTATTTGACCACCTTCGTTCGACAGACAGGAAAGCGTAAACTGATTTGCAACTATATATCAAATAGGTCGAAATATTGGTAACAACCTGTACCTAGTTATGTAGGAAAACGTGTCCTTGTTATCCTCCTGTTGTTATTTTTTCAGTACTTTCACAATTTTTTTTCTTTGCCGACAAATGAGTCAGAGGTGGTCCAGCGCTAGCTTTTGGTTGCTATAGGGGACGTGTATCGACCACCCCATATGAATGAATGGAACTTGACATAAATTTGCTAGCATCCTGTCATGCGTATTTGAGGTTAATATGAGAAAGGGTGGTCTCATATTACATTCACAGGTAAGCACATATTACTGATTACAAACAGACATTTCTAGCTTCTAGCTTGCTACAGTGGGGCTAACTAGCCAGTTAACTAGCTGCTACAGTGGGGCTAACTAGCCAGTTAGCTGGCGACTACATGATATAAGCATGTACTTGTAGTTCCTAACATTTAGCAATCTCATACACACACTGTACTAGTATCATTGACATCCTAGGATCTTATACATCCACTGTACAAATGCAATATCACTTTTGTGCACATTTAGATGTTGTCGCTCACCTGAAATCACAACACATAAAGTACATCGTGGTTAGCCAACTGTAACCTGGCTCTGTGTAGTCAATTCATTAAAAAAATAAAATAAATAAAACCAGAGTAAGGATAACAGCGTCTTTTACTGCTACGAGAGTGAATGCATAAGTGAATGCAATGATAAGAAAATATTTGGTTACGCTGACCTATGAAACGCTTTTCCAAGAGCAAAATTAGACATGATGTACATCGTTAGAAAGCTTATACTCTCACCTACTGAATAAATGAATTGTCAATCAAGCCAGACTCTACTAAGGGTGACAACGCTGTAAACAACATGTGTGGTATTACGCACAGCTATTTTGGAAGATACCCAGGCATCACAAATGCGCGTATATTTCACAAACGGATTGTCCAAGACAATATATGACCACTCAAAAGGGACATCTCTACGCATAAAACCAATGGTAAGGTTGTGTATTTATTCAATATTTAGTCCCAGATATTGACTGTAGAATGACATGGTGTCATTTTTAAAAACTTTGTCTTATTTCGTTATTCAGTGAGCAGCATTTTCACTGCTGTATTGGCATATCTCAGGGGTATTGTCGGGTTTATCTTGTTGCTATGACGGAATACGATTTTCGAGTGGGGAAAGAATATTTTTATGAATGCCCAGATAGACAATATTATCCATTATGTCATGGGAGGGGGGTGTTGTTGCAGATGAGTCTGCAGGGAGGGGGTGCATGTTAAATGAACGACCAGAGCGACAATGGTGGCGCAGTGAAACTCCATATTCGGCATAGTTATCATGTATTGTCTACTAATGAAACTAAAACAGAGCTTTCTGTTTTTAACTGATACTTTGGTTGCAGTAGCACTGAATGCCTGAGTTCAGTAATCTAGGGGCTTTGCGCTAAGAGGTTAAAATACCAAACTCCGGTTAAGCCCCGCCCATTCCGAGTACGGATACGGATACAGATAATTTAGTTGGTTGAACAGATACAGATACAGATAATGGTGTACTCACTCATCCCTAGTATTTCCCTCTCGTTCACCTGGCCCCTTTTTTATATTAATCCTTTGTGTTGTAATATGATATATGATAATATATTTGTTCCTTCTGGAAGATGGGGATAAACTTTGGGTGCATTACCTTACCTTAGTTGTATAGTACGTTTGCATTAGGTTGCTAGTAGGATTATTGCTACATTTGAACATAAGAACATAACATAACTTGAACATTAGAAAGTAGAGATAAGTAGCGAACTAGTGTAAAATAACATGACGCCGTGGGTTGGTTTTCCTCCTGTCCTCCCCAATTTTTTGAGTCACCAGCCGCCACTGATATAAACTAAATCATTTTAGTCATTTTAAAATGACCTCTGGTGTGAACAAAGTAGATGCCCTAACTGACTTGGGAAAAGAAATGTATGGTAACATGAGTTATATCTTTAGCCTAGTTGTATGTAAACTTTTGGCCTCAACTTGTATATATTTGAGTGAGAATGACTGGATTGGTAGCACTATGACTAGCTTTGATCGCTCTTGTTAAATGCATTCAATCTATTCTCGTGAATAAGTGATCCAACGCACATTCATACATGTGTCTTGTTGTACACAACACCATGCGAACACGCCACAACAACCAAATTACACTAGCCAATGAGTAGTTAAAAGAACAGCAGAACAGCTCCATTATACTACCTATCCACTCCCACCACAGTCAATGCTGCCAGTCACAAGGCCTGTCTGCACTGGCCTCCAATGTTAGAATGAACTTTCCATAGAATTGTTGTGTACCTTTACAGGAATTGTTCTGTACCTTCAGATGCAAAATGATTAACTGTAGACCCACCTCTTCAGATTGCATCTTGGTTCTCCTCTCATCCCCTACCTGAAGAATCCTTTGTAGCAGTTCAGCTTCTCATAAGTTTACTAGCCACATGTTGCTCTTCTTAGGGCTTATTTTGTATGTACTGTAATCTGTATGTGCTCAGCACTTTTTTTTTTGTTAGCATAGTTAATTTGCCTGAGTGCTTCAGTGATAGTAAATTCGTACTTGCTAGTCTGGGAATTATGTAAACCAGGTCTAGCACTTTCATGTGTGTAAATAAACTGAATGAACTTGAATGAACGTGTTTTCCTCTATTTTAAGTTGCTCTGGATAAGAGCTTCTGTTAAACTAATGTAATTTAAAAAAAAAAGTACATTAGTAATTTTAATTTAATTTAATTGTCCATGAAGATAATTCAAGTTACTGCACGCAATCCACTCTGTTACCATTGTAATTTTGGAATCAACAAGTGTTAAGTTAAAAGCTCTTTCGTCTCGACCCATTCTCTTATTTTATTATTTGATTACATCACTGACCTTTCCCAGTTTTTATCTCGGTCTTCTAACGCAACCCCCTGTACAATTAATTTAATTTAATCTGATGGGGATTCATAGACAACCACCAAAAGAAAAAAAAAACAATGCCAACCCCTTTATATAAATGCGACTCTACTGCACTTAATGATCCAAGTCGACTCTGCAAGACCAGCAAGCTACATTATGCAACCCCATTTATGCACATTCACAAAGGGATTTTTTTTTTGATAGCCCATGTTAAGTATAAGGACAGAATGTTTCATTGTTCAATGAAATTGTAACCTCTTCCTTCATGAATCTCACAGAAGAGCATCAAGAGACACTCTGTGTCCATTCAAACTTTTCTTGTTTGCAAACTTCACCAACAGCAAAGGATGTGTTGCTGTATATGTCTGTAGCGGTAGTTGTCTCACTGACCGTGTGTGGAAACTTGCTTGTGATCATCTCAATCTGCCACTTCAAGCAGCTTCAGACACCAACTAATTTCCTTGTGCTCTCTTTGGCCATGGTGGACTTTCTTGTTGGGGTAATTGTGATGCCCCTCTATTTTATTGCGTGGATAGATCCATGGAGGTGCTTTGATATTTTGTATTGCACAACTTTTAAGATAGCAGCATATTGCTTTACTTGTATATCAGTTTACAATGTAGCTTTGATTGCATTGGACCGTTATCTTGCTCTCTCCAACCCTTTTCACTATTCCATGAAAATGACAGTGAATGTAACTTTGAGGATGATAGCGACACTGTGGTTGAATTCAATAATCTACAATATGGTGCTTCTTTATTTCAATGGAGATATTCCTGACATGAAAGCAGACATCACATGTGGTGAGTGTACTGTTACAGTTAATAAAGCATGGGCTATTGTTGACTTAATAATTGGATTTTCTTTACCATGCTCAATGATTATAATTATAAACTTGAAAATTTTTGCTATTGCTAAAAAGCATGCAAATAAAATTAGGAGTGTCAGAAAGTGCCCAAAAAATGATCATAGTTCTATGGCCTCTGAACGGAAAGCAGCAAAATCCCTTGGAATTCTCGTGGCAGTCTTCCTTCTGTGTTTCGTACCCTACTATGTAAGTGCCTTCGTTGAAATCTATTTTAGGAACAAATCTGTAAATCTTGCAATTTCAATTACATCACCTCTATTATATTTGAATTCTGCCATCAATCCAATAATTTATGCTCTTTTCTATCCATGGTTTCAGAGGTCTGTAAAATTCATACTAACACTCAGAATATGTGACTCAGAGTCTTCTATGATGAATGTGCATGAACGGGAAACATAACAATCTCCGATGAATGTCAAATGAAAGTGATGTTTATAAACCAGTTTAAATTATTCATCCTTGTTTTGCACAGATTATAAAAAAGCCCTCTGCTTGCAGTGTCGAACACACCCAGCATAACATTGATTTCCCTCATGATGTCATTATCACAGTGTTTTTAAACTTCATTACAAATGTACAGTGGACTATAAAGGCCTTAAAGTGCTAACAAAGGAATATTCCTATAAAGTTGTTCTAAAATGTAAAAGAAATGTTAAATTCCCTGTAAGAAGTTATTTTCTAAAGTTCCTTGTCTTTTTCAAACTTTGTAAGAGTGCTTTTAATGTATACTCCCTGGTGTTGGAGTTTATAACAGAATCAGATAAAACTAGAAAGGTAACAATTCCTGAAGGAATTGTGTGAGCTTGCTTCAAATTCCAACTGGCACTGTCCTCAAGCCTCAATGCATTTTAATGAGGGCGCATAGCTCAGAAGAAGCATAAAACCGTCCAGACCCACGGCGCACCATGGCATTACACACACAGCGGGGGATCAGCAAGTAGCGATTATGTTCCAGGGATGAGTCATATCCTAAATGTGTCATGAGTAAAACTTGGCTAACTATATAGCTAGCTAGCTATGGCATGTCCTCACCTCTGTAACGTTATTTGTTGTCCTACGTGTGTCCATACATCTGTATCGGTGATTGTAGCTGTGTGTCATTAACTCCTACTCATGCGTGCAGGATAGCATCCGTATGCGGGTTGTAGCTGTGCGTCCGTAGCTCCTAATCATGCGTGCAGGATAGCATCCGTATGCGCTAACTAGGTTAACTAAAATAGGCGAAACGCTAACGTGGGTTACGGTTAGCTAAGCTGTGCTTAAAAATCTTGTGCCGTGAGTGACCACCTGCGCATGCGTCCTACTAAAGCGTTTCATTAAACGTCCTTGAGTGACTCTCTATGAGTGACCACAAAAAAAGTTGAATATTTCAAAAAGTTTTGAATATTTCAAAAATCTGAATACAAGCAACAATGTCTGGAACTAGCCGGTCATTTTGGTGTAAAACGTTTGAATGCAGTGCAAAAACTGTATGACTAGTTAGAGCTAGAAAAATTAGGCAGAAATTACAGATAATATATATATATATATATATATATTATATATATATATATATATATATATATATATATATATGAAAGATAGCAAGCTTCCAGAAAGCCCATTAATAAACTTTGCTAATATGTTTTACTGATTTAAAAAATGTTATTCACACTGGTGCCATTTCGGAGTGTATCTGTTTTCACTTGACAACCCATTGTTTCTATAATTTGATAAAATGCTTCTGCTTTCCTTTCTTGTCATTTTTTGTATAATATAATAAAATAAGGTCCATTTACAAGTACAAGAAATTTTCATGGTGGTTTGTGGGCATCATGAGCCATTTCCTATTGTGTAGTACTAATTACTTCTTATCCTGAATCATTTCACATGCATTCATATAACTTTTAACATTTTCACATTATTAAAAAACATTAAATATTATTTAGTTTGTAATTTAGTTATCATTTTGTATGACAAAGCATTTTATAATGATATAATTTTAACTGCATTTTAATTCATTTAAATTTACCTGTTTAGTTGTTGACTAATTTATCTGAATTATGGCTGCAGTTAATATTTGGAACTCTTTTTTTATTTTACTTTTTACGGAAAGTAACATTTCACACCTTATTGTGAATTTTCAAATTTGAACACAAACTATAATTTTCTGCAGCACTTGCAGACCAATAAAATGAGTCTAGGCAGGTGGTGGAAAACCACATCTACAGATACTGAGAAATGGAACCAGTCGCTTCCTTTACTTTCTGAAGGTCTTAACTTAAATATAGTCTTCTGGCCAAGCCATTCTTCTTGTATCAATATATTGTGGGGTAGAGTCATGTCTTCTGCAGGGGTGAAGCTGCAGATCCCTCTTGGCTGGGCTTTGTCCCCCATGCAGTCCAACCAGTACCTGGCCCTTGCTAGTTCCCTGGCTTTCATCATGGCGTTTATGATGTGCTGGAAAAGCTGCTGCACTATTTCCATAGCAGGAGGCATTACAGGGTGGGGGGCTGTCCCAGTCTCTCCACATTTGTACCTACATGCATTGGGGTACATGACAACGGGGGTGATTGTAGAGGTATTGCGTTAGAGTGTCGGCCGCAAAAAACTTTAAACATTGGGTTATGACAGCCATTATATCGGTTGATGATGGGCACGGGTATGTAGTATTATATACTGTTCTTTATTGAGACAATTTAAGGACTCCAGTTGTTCCTCCTTCAAAAGCTACACACTCCATAAAAACCACCCCTTTAGGTTTTGGATTAGCAGCAGTGACTAGCACCTCCCTCATTTATCAACCTTGTGACTGTCCATCTCGGTTGGAACCTCCATTAATGTCATCAAGGTGAGGATTATGTGAAATATTCCAAAGAACCAGAGATGAAATTTAGAATGCTAGACCTACATGCAGGACTCAGATACCCACGTCCAACTAACGGTAACAAACTTCTTTGCAAGTTTTATAAACTGACTGCTGACTAAAAGAAAGCCGCATATTTTATCTAGTGAAAGAGAGAAGGGGGGAAGGAGGATGGACACCCCCTCTGACACGCACACACATTTACAGGGTTTTCCCTAGGTTTTCAGAGGGCTTAGGCGCTCTCAGCTATATTTTGGAACAGCGTTTTTGACCAGCGGTTCTCATCAGCAAAAGACGTTACGTGTGAACACAGCCTAACTTTGTTTAGCTACCAAGCCACGTTAGATACTAACGTTAGTTCAATCAAGGTATCTTTATGTAACGTCAACTAACTAGCTTCGCTGGCTAATTTTATCATAAAATTTTTCCAGACCGTGAAAACTGGATTACTTGTTTACATTTTTGACAGATGTGGTTAGTGGGTAAATCTATTGCTGTTTCCGTCGCAGCGCTTTTGACACAAGCAAAATCGGAAGCACTATCCTAAAATTTCTTCTTACCGTGAAGAGTGCCTGACCCGCAACCATAGTAATGTGTTAACACGGTGGCACAATTATATCGAGAAATACCATCTTTGGGAAAAAACGCTATATTCTTAAATGCATTTAACCTACCATGCATAAAAACATAAAAATGCTCGTCAGTGACCCACTTCTATTTATAATGCCATCATAGCGTGGAGTGTTTAAAACCATAAAGCCACCTCTCCGTTTTTTTTTTGTCATCACTGTTGTTTTTACGTTCATTCTGATATGTCGCCTAAATGCCTTTTTACGTTCATTAAGGCGCTCCGCAAATTCACTTAGGCGCTGCACCTAAGCGTTTATATGGTAGGGAAAACCCTGCATTTACAACTAAAATGGTAACCCCCCCCCCCCCCCGTTCCTGTTCTTATCTATATTTCTGCCAGGTGATATTTCAGAGTGTCTTTATTTCACTTATTTGCAAAATGTTACATGTCTATGTGACTTGTCTCACTGGAAATTGAGTAGATTTATGGAGAAAAAATAAAAAAGTAAAACCATAGGAAAACAATACAGGATTCGCCTGATGCACTTAAACCTCTAATCAGGCCTGTGGGTTTAAAACCCTAATTAACCTAACAGGTTTAAACTCTGAATAATTCTACTCCCTTCCTTGCTCATCTCTTGTTGCTCCCTATTGTTGTGTACCCATGCTCTTTTGGTTCTACATCCCATCTTCATGAGGGAAGTTTTTATGTCAGTACTTTATGAAGCAAGATTATAGAGTTAGCTGGATAACTGCAGAGAGTAAAACTTGGAACCCTCCCAAATCTGGAACACAGTCTGAAATAAAAAGAGCTGTTTCTGGTTTTACTCCGCACAGTTATCCAGCTAACTCTATAATCCTGCTTCATAAAATACTGACATAAAAACTTCCCTCATGAAGAACTCAGTAATCCTGCTTTATGGCCCAGCTGGTCAAAGAATAACAAAAAGATTTTTATCCATTTACAGTTGATGCCTCTCATTCATTCACACACACACACTCACCAACAGTGAAAGGCTGCCATGCAAGGTACCAATCAGTTCGTTGGGAGCAATTGAGGGTTAGGTGTCTTGCTCAGGGACACTTCGACACACCCAGGGCGGGGATCGAACTGGCAACCCTCTGACTGCCAGACAACCGCTCTTACCTCCTGAGCTATGTCGCCCCTATTTCAGTTGACTGATTTACGCTTATTACCTTTGAACTCAATAAAATCTTTGAAATTGATAAGTGTTGCATTTATATTTTTGTTCAGTATAGATTATATGGAGTATGTACATTAATAAACCAGTTTTGATATGGGCTAGCAGGAAAAACATTTAATTATGAATAATTAGAATTATAGATTAAATGTGTGTTGATTTTTATTTAATTCATTTTAATGACAAATTCAATATAGCAGCAAAGGCTCTGCATGAGGTATGGAGTATGTTGCTAAATAAGAATTGATCATATATATATATATATATATATATATATATATATATATACACTCACCGGCCACTTTATTAGGTAAACCTGGCTAGTACCGGGTTAGTCTTCTGCTGCTGTAGCCCCTGCTGCTGTCTGCTTCAAGGTTCAACATGTTGTGAATTCAGAGATGCTCTTCTGCCAACCTTAGTTGTAACGAGTGGTTATTTGAGTTACTGTTGCCTTTCTATCAGCTCGAACCAGTCTGGCCACTCTCCTCTGACCTCGGCATTTTCGCCCAGAGAACTGCCACTCAGTGGATATTTTCTCTTTTTCAGACCATACTCTGTAAAGACTAGAGATGGTTGTGCGTGATAATCCCAGTAGATCAGCAGTTTCTGAAATTCTCAAACCAGCCCATCTGGCACCAACAACCATGCCACATTCAAAGTCACTTAAATCACCGTTCTTCCCGATCTTCATTCTGATGCTTGGTTTGGACTTCAGCAGATTGCCTTGAGCATGTTTACATGCCTAAATGCATTGAGTTGCTGCCACGTGATTGGCTGATTAGATATTTGCGTTAACGAGCAGTTGAACAGGTGTATCTAATAAAGTTGCCGGTGAGTGTATATGTATATATATATATATATATAAAGGGTTTTTTGCCCCTGTCTTTGATTTCTCCTCATTCAAAGACTTTTGTGCTTAAAGGTGTGCTGCTCTCCACAGTTCAGGGCCGAGACCAGGAACTAACACCGAGAGGGCAGGTATGATTTTCGTATCGTTTTTGGTTGAGCACGAATGAAAAAGAAAGGAATCCTCAGCTGAAATGCAAGGAGGAGTGGGACCTGGCTGGGAAGGCGGGTCAGCTATGGGCGGTGCACGGGAAAGTGGTCGCACCGTTTTACTTTCTTTTGTCATTGTTATTTTAGCTTGTTGTTTTAGTCAAGTCAAGTCAAAGTTAATTTATATAGCACATTTACAAGAACCACAGTTGACCAAAGTGCTTGAACAAGCTTAAAATACCAAAAATGCATATAAAAGTAATAAAAATAAGAATAAAAGGAAACAATTAAACATAGTAATAAAATAATTATATAGAAGATAAAAACAAGGTGACAAGCTCAGTTTTAGTTTGGAATACTTTTACTAAGACTTGACCATTTGCATAAATTTGGTAGTACTTAGATTTTTTGCCATTGGAAATGCATTAGTTTCAGTTTAGCACTCTTGTTTTGCATCAGAGCTTGATATTAAGGTTTTATTGTGTATACTTTCATATGGGTTCGGTTGACTGAGATGAACCCTCAGAACATCAGAAGTGCATCAATGTAATTGATTTGAAAACTCAAAAGATTTCAGCTACTAATCAATTTAATACTCCAAATTAATAGAAAAGAAAAAAGTTAAGATTATAAATATTTTACGCTTGCATCCAGCTGCTCTGAAAGTCACCTTTTTGCAGCCCAGATCTGGCCCACATCCACCTTTGAGATGTGGCCCAGATGCCACATCTAATCCAGAGATGCCATAAGGCCAAATCTCAGCCAACAGGCAAGGTTCAGTTTAGGCCTAATGGATCACACCTAAACAGGGTATAGCTATCAAATCTGTGGTTTCATTTTTGCATGTGCAGAGAGGAGCCATTCTTACATCTTCACAGCTGAATCTTTGCTTGGAATTCATTATGATTCAAGGACCTTACAGAGACACACAGTAGCCTTTCAACAATTTTGCAACGTGTCAAAGTATTTTTTTTGCTCCTGAATTAATTTAGGGAGTACTTATTCCTATCAACTATTTACTATTAACTTTTTTTTTTGCTTTCATGGCATGGAGTAGGTTGTGCTAATTATAAAAATGAGATCCTGTAAAATTGTCTTGACACAATATAAAAATTGAGTTACTTTTAATGACTAAAAACTGAGTTTATATTGGGAATGACTCCACAAAAATAGTAAATGAATCACTAACTGCATAAATGAGTACCCAAAACAGGTACCTTTTAACCTTTCACCTCTCCCCCATTTTACAATCAAACAACATCTAATTTCTTACTCAGATGTGTCCTAAAACTGAGAAAAAAAACAGTTTATCCAGCCTTTGTGCAGTCTCTTTAAGGTTGTCTGTATATGAGTGGAACATCATCAATTCTTATCCACAGCAAATTATTTGCCCCCCACCCCCCAGAGGAACTTGTGATTGCATCATTTACCATGATTGTGTGCACAAGCACGGTACCACGGAGAGTTGGAGCATCATTAAAGATGAGAACACACACAGAGGTGCTAACTGAGTCTCATGATTACTCCATTTATGCAAGAAGTATATTGAGAAAACAACTCCTTCATCTGTTTGTTGGACTGTCTCAGCAGATTAATCAAACTTATCCTGTTGATGCTACCAAGTGAAGATGTGTTGAAAAACATTCATTTATTTTCCATGGGGAGGAAAGGTGTGAATCACTAATTGCCTTCTGAACTGATCTGCTAATATTCCCACTAACAGGCTACCTTTTGCTTAAATATATTGTCTATCCTAACATTCAAGCATTGGCAGCATATCTTAGAAATGATAATGAAGAAAAATATGGCACACTTTAAAGCACTGCTATCCGCAATAGTGAAGAAAATGCTAATTGTGCTGTATCCTGAATATAAATCAGCATTTTGCGTCATCCTGCCATTGCATAAGCATCTTTCACATAAGCTCATTTGTTCAATATAAGTAATATCATAGGAATGGTTGCATCACACATGCTTTGACCAATGCAAGGATGATGCAAGGCCCTCTGTTCTTCACTGCATCTTAGGCTTTCTTTAAGTTTGTATTGTGAAAATATCAAACAATGCAGACTACTAGGAGAAATACTGTAAATAGAGTGAGGGCACCTATTATCGACCATCCTTGAGGAGTGGGTGGGGGCATGTACGCTATTGACCACCTCAAATGCTAGCGTATTTATTTTGTATATATTCATATAAAATGCCAGTCTTATAAAAATACACACGATAAACTGTCTAGACTTGTAACACGCTTGGAACATCACAACCATGAAGTGCCACTGCACGAACATCGCTTCAGTTTCCTGCCACTTTCCTAATGATTATTTTGCTGCCAATGACTTTGGTTACAACTGTGAATATGTACAGATTGCTAGAAATCCTGATAGGGACCACCCTTACTCATATTAAACTCAAATACACAAGGCAAGACACTTCTACTATATGATCTTAAAGTAATAATCTCGAAGATTTTGATTAAAATAAATGTCTTTTAAGTCACTATCTATCGCTGCATTGGGTAACACAATGGTGATTGAGCCTATTTTTATATTAATTTATACTATTATTATTATCATAATTCATGATTAAAAAACTTGGTGTCTGTGGTGACATTCCCGGGAAAAAATCACAAGCGGCACCAGAGAGGGTAGGCGGAACTAACGCAGCAGGCTCTCTCTTCAACTCACTTGTGTGTGAGCGGCATACTGTTTTTTCCGGTGTCTGCATGCGTTACAATAACAGAGAAAGGGGGGGTGGGGGGAGTTATGGAACCCTAAAAAGTTTTTGTGTAACATGAGAGATCATATTATTTGTTGATGTAGATTTCGTATTACATTTAATGACAATGTAACTTTACTAAATTACATGGCTATTTGCACAGCTAACGCTAGCTACCGGACCATGTCAAGTGATAGGTTCCCTGTTTTAGGTACATGTATTACTATATATATATTAGACTGTATGTAGTGTATTGTGTTTCCCTCTCTGCCATCACTGTGTCTGTAGTTTGTATGCCTGTATGTCTAGCACCTCTGTAGTGTGTCTCCGTATAACACCTCTAGTGTCTGCGGCAAGGAGGTCACATTCCTATGCTAAATGGCTGCGAGGGTCCACAGGAAGGGACAAGACCATTTGTCTCCGGTCCGCCACTTAACTCAACCTTTTGATGTGTATGAAGGAAAACTGTATATCTAGACACCACACAGTGTGATGGGCAGAGATTCTCTCAGCGCAGCGCCCGAGTGTGCTGGGTCTGTCTCTCCCTTGCGCATTGAATTAAACCACAAATCCTCTGAGGAAACTTTGTCAGCGTGTTCTTCATCGTCCTGCATTTGACTCCACGAATAAGGGCAAAATATCCTAACACAAGAAAGACAACATTAGTTTAGACAACGTTGCGCAGAGTATCCATCTCTCATATCAGGTAACGTTGCTTTAGCTAGCTAGCTAATGTAATTAACACAATCTAATGTCGGCTAACAATTAGAAAAAACGCTAGCTAATGCTACCGACCGGTACCGACCTCGCAAACCGTCTCTCGAATACAATGCTACCTTGTTGCAATGTTGCAGTGTAGCTAACTTAAGGCCAGTTCATATCAATGATTCGCAACGAGACTGGGTGCAACTTGCAAAATTCCAAGACGTCTGATTGTAAACGTTCTAAAACTGCACTTGGCGATTTGACAAGGACGGTCTTTTAAAACCTCAGGGCAGGCAACGGCTCTGCTACTAGCCAGTTCACACCGCTGCAATTTTCTCTGCAACATTCTAAAACCGTTTCGCCTCGTTGCGAATCATTGATCTGAACTGGCCTTAACGTTACCGTTATTTACATTGCCATCGAGTTCATCAATATATTATAATGATCGGAATAAAGCCGGGGTGTGTGGAGCAGAGCCGGGTCTGATTTCTGAAGACGTCATGCAGGAGAAAACTAAATAAAAGAATACGGCAGTATGGATTACCATTGTTATTATTTTATTACGCTTCCTCATATGTTCCTTCAGCCTTTATGCCAGACACACCAGGGGTAACATTTTTCAAGGCAGTTGTTTCAAAAATACCACATGTGGCTTTCCTTGGGGCCCTCCAGCACAGAGACACAGGGAGATGATGTTAAAACAGTCCAGATTTATTTTCACAAGGGTTTGGAAAGATGTTATAGACAAAGTGAGCAGATGTAACCCAGTCATGACCGAAGCTCCCCGTGTGAGTGGGGATGGCAGATTTAACCTGTGCGCAGTGATTACCTCACTACGCACAGGTGCAGCCACTCCTGTTCCTGGGCCCAATTAGCCTGGCCAATTATCTAATTCTTAACCAATTATCCAATTGGCCAGGTCTAATTAGCTTGACCCAGGGCAGGTGTGGCTGCTTAAACCAGCCATCCCCACACCACATACCCCCAACGCCAAACTGAGGCCAGGGAGAATCCCTGGCCGAAGCCTACCCCCCCCCCCCGCACCGCCAACAAAGCAAGACAAAAAAAACAAAAAAAACCACTCCACTAAAGAGTCAGGGTGTGTGGCCCCGGAACAGTCCAGTACATGCTGTGACCCTCCCCCGGACGACAAGGCAGCCCTTCTTCCTCCTCCCTCCCGGAGCACAGGAAGTCCTGGGCTGCTCTGCTGGCTGGTGGGGGCGTCACCGGCTTGGGCTGTTCCAGGGGCTGTGGTGGGGTGGCTGGGCCGGTGGGCTGGCCTTCTTGTGGTGCTGGGGACCAGGAACCCTCGTGGCTGTGGTGGCCGCCAGTCGGCTCTGCTGGCGGGCGGCTGCAGGCTTATCCCCTCATGGGCTCCGGGCAAACCAACCAGGCCAAACAAAGAACTAAAAACAACCAAACGGACGAGAAAGGAAGCAAAACGGCGCGGCCGCCGCCCGTAGCTGACCCGCCTTCCCGGCCAAGTCCAGCTCACGGCGCGACCACCTCTCGTGCACCGCCCGTAGCTGACCTGCCTTCCCGGCCAGGTGCAGCTCCTCAGCGTCCCAGCTGAGGATCGCTTCCTTCCCCTCCCTGGTCATCTTCCGCTCCCTGTTTTTGGCCCGGAGGATCCGCCCGAAGCCCTGTCGGGAACACCTCAGCCGCCCCTTCTCCAGTGTGCTTCCTGGCTGGCCCTCCTGTGCCTCTTTGCTGTGCCGGAGGAGCCCCACGTTGGGCGCCACTGTGACAAACACGCCTGCCACAGGCCACCGAAGTGGCTTTCCTTGGGGCCCTCCAGCACAGACATGTTCAAACAGTCCAGATTTATTTCACGAGGGTTTGGCAAGATGGTAACAGCCAAAGTGAGCAGATGTAACCCAGTCATGACCGAAGCTCCCCGTGTGAGTGGGGATGGCAGATTTAACCTGTGCGCAGTGATTACCTCACTACGCACAGGTGCAGCCACTCCTGTTCCTGGGCCCAATTAGCCTGGCCAATTATCTAATTCTTAACCAATTATCCAATTGGCCAGGTCTAATTAGCTTGACCCAGGGCAGGTGTGGCTGCTTAAACCAGCCATCCCCACACCACACCACACAACAATCATTCACGAAAAAGACTGCTTATTGTGCACGAGATACATAATTACACGAGCCACAACGAATCCCGCAAATTCTTCTCTGCAGTGTAAAGATGTTCATACCAGGCAAAAGGTGGATAAAGAACGTTGATCATCACTAATTCTACCCCAGGTTTGCTACGGCATTTTAACCCGGCTCGGCAGTGTAAAGACATCTTGAGTTATCCTAATGTTAGACAACAAATGAGTATGTACATAACGTTACTTTTATAACAACCGTTTTTTATTCAGTAAATAGTAAGTGTTATAGTTGGCGTGCCAACTGACTGACGTCACACAGGCGACACTGGTTGGATCCGGTTGGATCTATGGGAAGTGAGGTCCAAAAACACACATGCAATTACCACTTCTCGCCATTGGCACCGCCATAGAGAACGAAACTGAAATGGTAAATGGACTGCATTTATATAGCGCTTTTATCCAAAGCGCTTTACAATTGATGCCTCTCATTCGCCAGAGCAGTTAGGGGTTAGGGGTTAGGTGTCTTGCTCAAGGACACTTCGACACGCCCAGGGCGGGGTTTGAACTGGCAACCCTCCGACTGCCAGACAATCGGTCTTACCTCCTGAGCTATGTCGCCCCTATATATGAAATCTTCGAGATTGTTACTTTAAGTATAGACCCGTTCCATTAATCACTATGGGTGGTCGATACACATCCTTTAGCGACTAATGCTAGCACTGGGAGACTTCCAACATATTTACCGCCAAAAAAAAAAAAAAAAGTACTGAAAAAAAGTAGCCTCCAGAGGATGTTGCAAACATGTTTACATTTTGCTTTCTATCACGCTTTCTATCATGCTGTCTATCGTGTCAAGAATTGGTGCTCTATCGCAATTATCAGCAGCAGCAGCAATCACCAGTCACTTTCACATGATCAGCAACAAACCTGGTTCTCTTGGCACGGATTATACAGGACTTTGACTTAATGGAAATACCCCAAGTTAGTCAACTCTGCTGGTATGCAGGGAGGAGTCATACTGTAAATATTTGAGTTAGAATGACAGGATTGGTAGCACTATGACTAGCTTTGATCATAATAGTTAATGCATTCAATCTTTTCTTGTGAATAAATGATCCAACGCACATGCAAACATGCGTTTTGTTGCACACAGCAACATGTGAACATGCCACAACCACCAAATTACACTAGCCAACAAGTAGTTAACAGAACAGCAGAACAGCTCCTTTATACTGCCTATCCACTCCCTCCATAGTCACTGCTGCCAGTCACAAGGCCTGTCTGCACTGGCCTCCAATGTTAGAATTAACTTTCCATAGTGGTCAGGACAGGAGAATTGTTGTGTACCTTCAGATGCAAAATGTTAAAAGACCCACTTCTTCAGTTGCATGTTGGTTCTCCTCTCATCCCCCAACCTGAATATTCATATCCATTGTAGCAGTTCAGGTTCTTGTAATTTTAATGGCTATAGGTTTCTCTTCTTAGGGCTTATTTTGCATGTAATCTGTATGTGCTCAGCACTTTTGTTTTTTTGTCAAAATAGTTAATTTGCCTGAGTGCTTTAGCGATAGTAAATTTATATTGCTAGTCTGGGAATGATGTAAACCATGTCTAGAATTTTATGTATGTAAATGAACTGAATTAACTTGTGTTTTCTTCAATTTTACGTTGCTCTGGATAAGAGCTTCTGTTAAATTAATGTAATGTTTTGTCAATTTGGTAAACAAATAGGAAATATTTAAAAATGTTTGCCTTAATTTTCCATGAACTCCTAGATAATTCAAATCACTGCATGCAATCCACTGTTACCAGTGTTAAGTTGAAAGCTCTCTCATCTTAAACCCTTCTCTGATTTTATTAATTGACTACATGACTGACTTTTTCCAGTTTTCATCTCGGTCTCCTAACACAATCCCCTGTACAAATAGATGTAATTTAATCTGATGGTGATTCTTAGACAACCACCCAAAGATAAAAAACAAAAAAACAAAACAATGGTAACCCCTGTATATAAATGTGACCCTACTGCACTTGATGATCAAAAAGGCCTCTGCAACACCAGCAAGCTACATTATGCTGCACCTTTTATGCACATTCACAGGAGAATATTCTTTTTTCTTTTTTTTAGATAGCCTGCATTAAGTATAAGGACAGAATGTTTCATTGTTCAATGAAACTGTAACCACTTCTTTCATGGATCTCACAGAAGAGCATCAAGAGACGCCCTGTGTCCATTCAAACTTCTTGTTGGCAAATTTCACCAACAGCAGCGGATGTATTGCTGTATATGTCTGTAGCGGTAGTTGTTTCACTGACCGTGTGTGGAAACTTGCTTGTGATCATCTCCATCTGTCACTTAAAGCAGCTTCAGACATCAACTAATTTCTTCCTGCTCTCTCTGGCCATGGTGGACTTTCTTGTTGGGGTAATTATGATGCCCCACTAATTCACTGTGGATAGATCCATGGAGGTGCTTTGATTTATTGTATTGCACAACATTTAATGTAGCAGCATATTACCTTACTTGTATATCAATGTATAATGTAGTTTTAATTGCAGTGGACTGATATCTTGCTCTCCCCAACCCTTTTCACTATTCCATGAAAATGACAGTGAATGTAACTTTGAGGATGATAGCCATACTGTGGTTGTATTCATTAATGTACAATATGGTGCTTCTTTATTTCAATGGAAATATTACTGAAATGAAAGCAAACTTCACATGTGGTGAGTGTGTTGTTACAGTTAATAAAGTATGGGCTATTGTTGACTTCATAATTGTATTTGTTTTACCATGCTTAATGATTGTAACCATATACCTAAATCATTTTTACTATAGCTAAAAAGCATGCAAATAACATTAGGAGTGTCAAAGTGCCCAAAAATTAAAAATGGCTCTAAGGCCTCTGAAGGAAAAGCTGCAAAATCTCTTGGAATTCTAGTGGCAGTCTTCCTTCTGTGTTTAGTACCCTACTATGTGAGTGCCTTCCTTAATGTCTATTTCAAGAACAAATCTGTGCGTCTTGCAGTTTCAATTACTGTGACTCTAGTATATTTGAATTCTTCCATCAATCCAATCATTTATGCTCTATCCATGGTTTCAGAGGTCTGTTAAACTCATACTAACACTTAGAATATGTGGCATAGAGTCTTCCAACTTGAATGTTTGTGAATGGGAAACATAACTTAATTTAATAATAATTTCTTATGTCAAATGAATATGATATTTATAAACCTTGCTTGCCATCCTTGCTTTTCAGTAGTGAGTCACAAAGCATGTCTGTCCAGAATTTTTCTTCTACAAGCTCTTTGTTTGCAGCATAAAACACACCCAACATAGTATTGATTGCCCTCATGATGTCATTATAACAGTGTTTTTAACCTTCATTACAAATGTATAGTAGACTATAAAGGCCTGAAAGTGCTACATAGGAATATTCTTGGAAAGTTGTTCTGAAAAGCAGAAAAATGTCAAATTCACCGTAAGAAGTTGTCTTTTTCAAACTTTGTAAGAGTACTTTTAATGTATACTCCCTGGGGATTGGAGTATATTACAAAACCAGATCAAATAGACTTTGCTTATATGTACTGTTTTTAAAAATATAATTCACATTGGTGCAATTTTGGAATGTATCTGTTTTTACACTTGGCAACCCACTGTTTATATAATTAGATTAAATGCCACTGTTTTCCTTTCGTGTAATTTTTTAAAATATAATATAATACAATAAGGTCCATTGTAACAAGTTCTCCAGTCCTTCTCCCCACAAACCACACAATCCATTGTTCTTAGACCAGTGGCGGCTGGTGATAAAAATATTTTTGGGGAAGGGGCACAGTTTTGGGGGGGGCAAACAAACTAAAGCAGCACTTCATAGCTCAGGAAAAAAAAAAAATATATATATATATATATATAAACAACACAACACACTGTAATGTTGCCTAAACACTGGCCAGTAGCACTACTTGAACATAAATTTTGCCCTCCTTTCCTTTTGGCCAGCAAATTTCTCAGTGACTTTCTGGTTAAAGTCAGTCATCTCAGTCACCAGTCTCCTTTCCATTGACAGCATGGCCAATGCATTCAGCCTCTCCTGGGTCATGGTGTTTCTGAGAAAAGTTTTCATTCTTTTCAAGGTTGAGTAGCACCTTTCAGCTTCTGCTGTGGTCGTGGGTGTGGTGATGGTAAATGGTAAATGGACTGCATTTATATAGCGCTTTTATCCAAAGCGCTTTACAATTGATGCCTCTCATTCGCCAGAGCAGTTAGGGGTTAGGTGTCTTGCTCAAGGACACTTCGACATGCCCAGGGCGGGGTTTGAACCGGCAACCCTCCGACTGCCAGACAATCGGTCTTACCTCCTGAGCCAGTGATGAGGCTCTTTAGGAGAGTGACAGTCTCTGAAAAGACTTCTTCAAGATTATTCTCCATAAACAACTGGAATAGGTCCACAGCACCATGACAGGCTTTGAACTCTTCATTACATTACATTAAATTAGTTTAACTTGGACCCTGTAGTTAATCTGATCAACACAAACAAAAGCAGCAACAAAGCAGTCTATGCAAATAATACAAGCAATAATTGAGTAGGCATGAGTGCAATAACTAAGTCAACTAAGATAAACAGCTTACCTAGTCAATTAGGGACTACAGGGAGGTAGGGAGGGATGGGGAGAGATGCAGCCTGAAGAGGTGAGTCTTCAGTCATCGCTTGAAGGTGGTTAGGGTCTCAGCTGTTCTGACCTCCACGGGGAGGTCATTCCACCATCGTGGAGCCAGAACAGACAGGAGACATGACCGAGAAGCACAAGTGCAAAGAGGGGGAGGTGCCAGGCAAGGTGCCACAATAAGACTCACAATACATAAAAATACACTACATAACAATACACAATGCATAACAACACACATTACAAAACACAACCACTAAGACACACAACTGACAACAACTCAATGCCTGTCAATACATATGATGGCTCTATATAATAATTTCATCTCATAAATAATTGAGTAAAGAAATCATTTAGCAATTCATCCTTTAAATGACAAATAAAGTGGGATGGATAGCTCTCTACCACCATTTAGCAACTCATCCTTTAAATGACAAATAAAGTGGGATGGATAGCTCTCTACAACCAAGAACAGAACAAATCTTTTTCAGGAACAGTAAAAAAAAAAAAAAAAAAACGTGTTCTACACTATTCCTTGTGTGAACAAATACAATTTTAACTTTTTGTTAAAACTTGTTGTATTACTTTCTGAAATCAAAAAACTTGGTAATGAATTCCATGCCTCCATTGCTCGATAATGAACTGTTCTCTGTATTAAACTAGTTCTACACTGAGGCAACAGAAAACAACTCTCAGATGACTGCCGAGTAGAATAATGAAAAAATGATTAGCTTATGATGATAAAGGTTACTATAAAGTATTTCTGGGATTTCAGTTAGGATGATATTTTTAATAAAGCACACTAGAGAATAATGCAACCTGCATTTTACACTTAACCAAGCCAATTGATTATTCATTGTACTTACTCGTGTTCGATATGGGCAGTAAAGAGCAATGCGAGCTGCTTTGTTCTGAGCTACCTGTAACCTGTTCAAATTCCTTTCTGTTGTGTTGCACAAATCACTGAACAATAATCTAACTGTGATAACACTAATGCTTGCACTAATTGTTTGGTTAAATAGATAGGTATGAATTTTCTACAGTGTTTTGTAGCAGCCATGCCTCTGCCCATTTTTACCACCATTTGATCAATTTGGCTGTCCAAGACATTCTACTATCGACAGTGATCCCTAATAGCTTTGCTTCTATTGCTTGTTCAATATCTATATCTCCTATAGTTAAGTGTAAAATTGGAGCGATTTTTAATGAATATTTTGAACCAAATACCATACATTTTGTCTTTTCTATATTAAGAACCAATTTATTTGTCGTTACCCATTCTTCTATTAATTTTAATTCTTCATTTAAAACCCTACCAAGTTCTCGAGGTGTGTGTGCTGATTTATATATTGTGGAATCATCTGCATACATCGCAATGGTGGCATAATTCAAAATTAGAGGTAAATCATTTGTAAAAATGGAGAACAAAAGTGGCCCTAAACAACTTCCTTGAGGCACTCCACAACTCACTGCTCTTACCTCAGAATAACTACCATTAAAATGTACAGTATTTCCTGTTGGTGAGATAACTTTTGATCCATGCAGCTGCAGATGCTTCAAAAACATAACAGCTCAACTTATTCAATAACAACTTATGATCAAGTATGTCAAACGCTGCACTCAACAGTACAGCACCAACAAATTTTTTCTCATTAATTTCTTTCATCCAGTCATCAGAGTTAATGCTGTAGTTGTAGAGTGCCCCTTTTTATATGCATGCTGATACACCGTATTCAAATCATTTTAAAAAATTTTTTTTGGATTTGCTCATATACTATTTCCTCCATAATTTTACTCAACGCGGGTAGTAGGCTTATTGGTCCACTATTTTTTACCTGAGAATGGTTCTTTACCATTTTTAGCTAGTGGAGCAATATCTATTGGTTTAGTAAGAATTTTCCCATCTGCTTTCAAAAAGGATGGTGTTGGTTTAGCTCTTCTTCCCATTAATTAAGTGCATTCCATATTTTTCTGCTATCTAATTTAGCATCTTTAATTCTATTTTGATAGTAAATCCTTTTTTTCTTTTTGTTAAATTTTGTTACATAATTCCTTAATTTACAATATTTACCCCACTGTAATGCATCACTTGATTTTGTTGCTTCGGCCTTGGCTCTGTTTCTTTGCACCATGTATTCTTTGAGTTCTTGGTCCAGCCATGGAGCCATAACATTTCTCACAGTTTGCTTTCTTACAGGGGCAATAATTCTTACATGTTTGACAATAATTGGCATTAACAAGCTAGTAAAAACATCTAAAGCCAAATCAGGATCTTCCTCCCGTAGAACTGTTGACCAGTCAATATTTCTTACTTCATCATAGTAATTATTTTCGTTAAAATATCTAAACATCCTCTTTAGTATTATTTTCTGACCAGATTTTGGAACTTTAGTCCTCCTTCCAACTGCAATTAGATTATGATCACTGCAGCCTACTGGAATTGATATTGCTTTTGAGCATAACTCGGCGACATTTGTAAAAATTAAATCAATGCAAGTCGATGATTTTGAACCATCAGCTCTGCAACATATTCTTGTTGGCTTTGTAATAACTTGCAATAAATTACATGTATCTGCAAGATAAAATTAGGCACACTGGTGATTGTGCCATGCTCTGACATTTGTGTAAATTTCATCAACTTTATATGCAGTGATTCCAAAGTGTTTCATATCTCTGTTTTCAGCACAAACTCAGCTACAATAATATGGCAGCAGTAAATGGACTGCATTTATATAGCGCTTTTATCCAAAGCGCTTTACAATTGATGCCTCTCATTTGCCAGAGCAGTAAGTAGGTCATAATCATATGTGGATTGCAAATTGCTCTAAAAACACACAAACTGTAAACAGTAGTTTTGAACATGCACAGTAATGTTGTAATAAAACACACTAAACAATTGTGACTAAGATTTTTGGTCACTGAAATGTGTTCATCAGGGTTTTGGGTATCAAAAGATGACAAAATATTTTAGCAAATCCAATGAGAAATATTAAATAAATTGCTAAAGGTTAGTGTTGTGATTACTATTTTTCAACACCAGGTGAGAATGGGAGGGCAAATGGCCTTTCTGTAATGAATATGCATTGGGTAGGACGACCTGCCAGCTAAGTAGGCTTCACACCTGGCCGCATGCCTCCCCACCACTAAGACAAAGACTCAGTGAGCCATTTAGAAGACAGAAACAAAGACATCTTTTGATTTTCAGAACATTTATTGAAGCAAACTATACTCATGGAAGATGAGATGAGACTGGTGTACTCTTGCAACGCTTGCGTGGCCTCTTAGCTAGTGGTGAACTAGGCAGTGTTTCCTGATCAGCATCTCTGTAAATATGATAAAAACAAAATTGTTAGGAAATGTGACATCAAATCAAACTTTATTTATATAGCACATTTCCTTCAACAGGTGAAAATTAAATGTGCTTTACAAAAGAGGGGCAAACCACTAACTAATGAAAACAAAACTTAAGAAATGTGACATGGTTACATCATATACAAACAAAGAACCAAACAACCACAACCAGATGCAGAGAGGTAGCCTATAATTTTGAGAAGCAATGGTTAGAATCGTTCGTAGTGTGGGAATTTACAAGCGCGCATATTAGTGAATATTCCTACAAACACACAGAGAATGTAATACAGCACACATTTACAAATAATGTAAGCTATCAACGAAACAACATTAGCTAAACTAAATAAACATTGATATTCCAGCTCAACTACACGCAACTCATCAATAACAATGCCTCAATCTGAAGTAGGCTAGGTCTGTTTAGCTAAGTGGTTATTATATTGCTATTTCCTGAATTTACTTACAGTATGCTAATATCGATTGTGCGAGGACATCAGTTTTAGAATCCTAGCCACGCCACGGGGTATTTATTACCAATATGATCGAAAAAATATAGTCTACCTGCTACTTCTAACACACAACCAGATGCAGAGAGCCTAGCCTATAATTCTGAGATGTAATAGTTTGAATCGTTCGTAGTGTGGGAATTTACAAACGCGCATATTGCTGGATATTCGTACAAACACAGAGATTGCAATCCAGTACACATATTTACCAATATGATCATAAGAAATATACTTACTCATGAAGTTGATCCTCAGCTGGATCAGTTCGCTGTTCGAAATGACACCGCTCGTCATCAATGTCGTCATTTTCCAAAATTAAACGAAATGTTTACCTCAAAAGAAGTGAATTAGGCTATACTTTGACATTCTATCCTGCTTTCGCAGGCTTGGCATTTCTCACATGGATCTCGCATCACCCCTCCCCTACTCTCCTTCTATGGAGAGTAGTTATAATGTTGTTAACATGTGAATGCGATTTGGGCAGGCTTCCTGATGAGCGAAATTCACATAGTAATGAGTAAGGATTAACAAAGCATACATGGTTTAATTAATCAAATTTAGAACTTTTAAAACAATTCATATCATTTGTCAATGGGCGCATTGGAAAGTCGCGATTCTAAGGTTTCTGTCAATGTTTTTGTTGCATCTATATGATAACAACTCGTGAAGTTAATCATCCAAATAGAAACGAAAGTTCATTTAATCTTGCCGAGCTCCGCCGGCGGAGCTCTCGACCCCAGAGAATTAATAGAAATTTGCCTTAGTGGAAGTGACAGCAGAAGAAAATGCTGTCAGTAGAGACTGATAGGCTGAAAGGTCGAATAGGTCCCTGGATTTCCCCCACTTCCTCTCAGCAGCGCGGAGGCTGGCCCTGGAAGTGCGTAGGGTGTCAGACATCCATGGACTGGGAGGGGATGAGCGTGCTGGCCTAGGGACAAGAGGACAGAGAGAGTCGAGTGCTGAGGAGAGAGATGAAGTTAGGGTGGAGGATGCAGAGTCAGTGGGGAGTTTGGAGAATGATTGAAGAGGGGGGAGGGAAGCAGTGACTCTGGGAGCGAGAGAAGAGGGTGAGAGGGAGCGGAGGTTACGATGGACAGTGACAGTGGGGGTGGGAGTAGGAGAGGGAGGGAGAAGGAAATGAAGTGGTGATCTGATATTCCTTGCTGTAGATGAGACTAAGCTCTGTCTTCAGCTTGCTTCCATTGAGCATTGGGGAGGCCTTCAAGGTGTTGCTCAGTGCATCTTCAGGAAATGCCATCTTGTACTGTTCAAACCTGTCCCCCTGCAGCAAAGTGGCACTGACAAGGTGGTTTGTGAAGGAGAAGCATTCCCTGGTGTGTCCCAGTATGGTATCACAGTCCTACAGAGAGAAGAATAAAAAAATAATATGTAGAGATGACATTACATTACATTTATCTGGCAGACGCTTTTATCCAAAGCAACGTAAAAAAAAAGTGCATTTCATGGTCATAGACAACTACAAAACACAGGTTCAATGAGATACAATACTTATTTTGTACAGCTATTTCTAGCCAAGAACACAGTTTAGTTCACTCAATGAACACTATTCTGACCTATCCTCTGCAAAGCCAACTAGGCAGAAGAATAAGCTACAGTATTAGGACAAATACAAATTACCAAAAAGTGCTGGGATGGGGGAACATGTGGGGGGGGGGGGGGATGTGGATTTAGAGTGAAATATACAGCGTGGTGGTAGTTAGTCCAGGTATAGTCTGAAGAGATGAGTCTTCAGGTCACGGCGGAAGATGGGTAGCGAGGGGGAGGTTCGAAGAGGGACAGGGAGTTCGTTCCACCACTGGGGAGCTAGGGTGGAGAAGCTCTGTGATCCCTTTGGTCGGGTGACAAAATGCCCATTCACCTACATCACCTAAAGTTACCAGCAGGCAACAGCTCTATTTCTAAATATGGAACTACTAAAGTCACTTTTACTGCCACAGTTACATTTTATGAAGTCATAAAAAGAATAGGAAAATATTAGCTAACTCCAAGGTCATTTATAGGGCCTTCTGCTGCCATCTGCTGGACAAAATGTGAATATGTGAATGCTGAAGATTATTGCTTAAATTTTGTGAGATGTTTACCATTCTGCAGTGTATGTCCTTGATCTTTCCACTATCAAATTGCCAACTGTAACAACCCTCCTGTTTCTTCACAAGCATTCAACATTTCTTTAAACCCTTTTTTCACATGGTTTTTACTTAAAACATTCAATCACTTCTACTAATAAATCACAGGTTAGTTTCACCAAGACAATATTTATTTTTAACTGTTGGACTTTTAGCTCTAATTTTATACTAGTTCAACTACTTGCAGTTACATTTCAAGCTTTTCGATTTAGTTCCTAATAAACATATTTCATCTACACAAAGTAGGTAAAAAGTTGGCAAACATCCTTCCACAAAGATTAAAATAAAAATACTACACTCCAGTGTAACATGGACTGTGACTGATTTCTACAACATGAACTCACCTCTGCTGTAATCATTTCATGTTCCTCTGGACTGAGTGCCCGACGCCGCTTTGTTGGCTGAAAGCCACTGCTTTGCTCAACCATGAAATGGAGAGAATTTCTGCAAAGGACAAAGATAATTTATAATAATAATAAAAGAGAAAAAGAGATAATAGTAAAAGAAAGAAAGTGAATAATAATAATAATATTAATAACAGGAATATAGCTACTACCTGATCTTTTGTATGTCCTGTTGAAACTGCTGGATGCACCCATTGATATGGACTGAATCTATGTTCTTCTGGAGCTTAGCATAGAGGAGGTTCACATGTGGCATGATGTGGTGAAAAAGTTGCAGAAAGAACTTAAAATCCTGATCCCCCAGTAGCATAGCGAAGGCTCCTGCTTCTCTGATGGTATTGGGGTCAAAGTCACCTGAGTCTTGTATGCTTTCAAAACAGTGAATGAGGTCCTCTCTGTTCTCAAACACGGTATTGATGGCACGGCTGTGAAAGTTCCATCTGATGTTGCTGGATGTTGGCAGTCTATGGGCCACTACTTTATCAAGAACACCTGTCCGCTTGGGTGATCTGGAAAAAAAGCTGGCAAATCCACCAAGGTCAGAAAACAAATTCTCACTTTGGATATGTGAGATGTTGAGCTGATGTGCATAGCAGTGGATGTAGTGGGCATTTGGGTACACCTTGTATTTTCTTCTGAACATCTGTAGTGGCACCCCTCATCACGCTGGCTCCATCATATGCCTGGCAGATGAGCTTACTTTTCTGATCCTCAGGAAGGATGGCAGCAAGACACTCTTTTAGTGCTGTAGCAATGGACTCGGCTCTAGCTGACTGCAGAGGGATGAACTCAAAAAATCTTTCCTGCACGTTGTTTTTGTCATCAATGTAGCACAGCACAAGCACAAGTTGGGACTGTGTGGCAATATCCATTATCTAATCTGCCTGGATTGATTAAAAAACTCACTGCTCTGGGCTTCTTTGATGATGTGTCCCCTCACAACAGACAACATACAGTCCAGTAGCTCATTCTGCACAGTTTCTGAAGTTCCCTTAAATACAGTGTCGTTCTCAAGGTGCAATTTCAACACTCCATCAAGGGAGGCTACAAAATTCACCAACCCACGGAATATCCCAGGATTATCGGAGCTCTCACTCTCATCATGGCAACGTAAAGCCAACTCAAAGGCTCCACAAAATTTCACAGTCTATTATTCTGGACAGAAGGTGTCGATTATTTGTCACCTCTTCGTTGTGCCTTCTAATGTCAATCCTGTAGCCTTCATCTAGCTGTGCAACAGTGCTAAACCTGGCAAAAAAATTTAGCCTCATACTATTGTCTAGATGGCTGCGGCTACTTTCCTGCCGTTTGCATTTTTCAGAAAGGTCTTGTACCCCCGTCGTTGTCCACAATGCTTCGGTGCCGACACTTTGAAATAGCAAACAGGGAAAGTAATAAAAGGCATTACTTACACCACATCCAGTTAGCCAACTCCGTTTGTCATAACAAGAGCGAAGAGAGTCCAAGCTCCTTTATCCGCTTTTTTCTTCCAGTGAACGCCTTGTGAAAGGGTGTTTTTGTAAGGAAATAACTGAATTTTCTTTGATTTCCGCAGTTCCACTTGAAGTTGCCATCTCCTGGAAAGTACCGATTAGCTAGCTAAGGAGCAGGAGTGTCAGTCGCGCATCTGTAGTTATATTCATGGCGGGTGTGAACATGAAAGATAGGGTTGAGAATTGTCCAATCACATTAGATCAAAAAACATAAAAACAATACCAATTCACTGCCAATAAAAGTGGGAGTTTTCGGGGGCGCAGAGAGCTGCGCCCCATGGAAAATCTGAAGCAACCAATTAGAGAGCAGCTTCAGGTGACCTGCTTGCCAAAAGTTGAAGGACTTACATACACACTCATTTGGCCGACGCCCTTCACCCAGGAAGTATATGTATTCACCAAATACAAGTAAACAATTTTTATTTTATAATTATTTCACATTATCTAATTAATTTTTGTTTGTTTAAGTAGACTTTCTTCTCTAGATAGTCGGAGAAGGGCGGCGCCCCACATTAATGAACCGCCACTAAACGCACTACTACTTTATTGTGCTCAGACAAAACACGGAAACACAAACAAAACAAACCACACACAATAAGGATGGGGATTAGCTGACATGGCGCTCCCGTGCACATCTCTCATTCCAACGCCCCGGTCACACTGCAGGCAGTGTATATAAACAATTAGCAATGAATTGTCATTGCACACACCTGGGGTTGTAGCGCCAGCTAAACCACTCCCTGTCCGCCTGCAGATGGCACCCTAACCACACCACCCCTCAACATCTTCCTGAATCATTTCCCATACAAGCATGTAACTTTTAACATTTTTATATAATTTTAAAAATATATTCATTAGTTTGGTTCAGTTAACTTTATGTATGACAAAGCATTTATATAATGGTATAATTTTAATTGCACCTTAATTAATCTGAAATATCCTATTGAGTTGTTGACTAATTTATCGGAATCATGGTTGCAGTTAATATTTGGAACTCTATTCTGGTATAGTCTTTACAGAAAATTCATTTTTGACAATTTTGGACATACTTATCCACTTTGCGCAATGCACCTACTGGTCAGAATGTCTAGATTACTCCACTCAGGCATCCATTGCTCCTGCAACCAAACTATGAGTTAAAACAGAAACTCTGTGTTCTAGTTTCATTAGTAGACGATACACAACAACTATGCGGAATACGAAGTTCTGCGGCGCCACCATTGTCATGCTGGTCGTTCATTTAACAAGCACCCCCTCCCTACAGTCTCATCATTTAACAAGCACCCCCCCCCATGACACACTGGACAATAGTGTCTATTCATAAAAATATTCTTTCACTACTAAAAATGGTTTTGTCATAGCAACAAGATAAACCCAACAATAGCCCAATGATATGCCAATACAGTGGTGAAATGCTGCTCACAGAATAATGAAATAAGCAAGACAAATTTTTCTAAAATAACACCATGTCACCTTAGCATTGGTTTTACATGTAGAGATGTCCCTTTTGAGACAGAGTGGTCATATATTGTCTTGGACAATCAATCTGTGAAATACATGCTCATTTGTGACGCCTGGGTACCTTCCAAAATAGCTGCACGTAATACCACATATGCAGTTTACAGTGTTGTCACCCTTTGTAGTACAATCTGGCTTGATTGACAATTGATCTATCCAATAGGTGATAGTATAAGCTTTCTATCGATGTTTAACATGCCCAATTTTTCTTTTTGAATAGCGTTTTATAAATCTGCATAACCGAAAGTTATAAATCATCATCGCCGCCTTACGCATTTACTGTGTGGTAGCCGTAAAAGATATCGATCAATTTCATCTTCTTTTGTAAGATATTACTATTATTGAGGACTTCTGAGCATAGCTAAGCCTTATGTTTGCTGATAGACCTAGCTGACATGGTTTTCTGGAGTAAGTCAGGAGAGGAGACAGAGAGGAGTCTCTGTCTCTATCTATCTAAATTGACCCCCCGCCGGGCCTAAGCATCGGGGATAAAAAAAAAAAATTTTAATGTATTTTTAAGATGTTTTTTAAACTACAGTTACAGTGGGGCGGCTCGGTTGGAAAGCTCACCAGCGACATCTGTTGGTTAAAACACGAACGCACTATAGGAAAACAGCAGGTCTGTTCTTTACCCTCATTGTGCATAGAGTGACATTCAACACTTGATGCTTCCAACTATCACAAGCTAACAGTACCTAGCAAGGCACCATTTCTTTAGGAGGCTAACTAACCTCGTTACAAACTGTGTTATCACATCTTGTCGGTAAGTACATTCTTTTCATATTAACATAAGCAGTGTGGAGGTAACGTTAAACTAGTAGCATGAATGTAATGTTCGATACATTGTAACATTACATGATTTATTAATCGCCATTGAAATAACAACTTCACTTGTTTATTAATAACGTTAGCTTGATGACATTGATGTGCACGACAACGTGGTCATTTAGCTAACTTAGCTAGCTAGCCAAACAGTCAGTAACACAGATACATAGATATTTTGTTGTTGTTGAAATGTGCCCAGCAAAGAGAGAAAACTTTTTTTTGTCAGTGACATTTCCTTCTGACATCTACAACGGCAATCGCAAACACAACATTTATTTTGCATTTATTATCCTTTTTGTACAGCTATTTCCATGGATAAAATCACATTTATTTTTATTATTATCATTATTATTATTATTATTTATTGGTAAAAACATTTACTTCATATCCAGGGAGATAGCCAACTACTTGCACGTTACATGACATGTGGAGCGATTTAGTAATACGATGGAATTTCAGGCTAAAAAAGAATCCGTTAATCCAGAGAAATTGCTGAGTTGTCTTAGAATCTTTATCGCAACAGAATGTATCAAGGCTGGCAGCCCGGATCAAATTTGTTTTGCAATTCGCAGCTGTCGTAAAAACATGCTGGCTTCGATAAGCGGAATCGATAAGCTCGGAGCTATACGATTCCAATGAATAGGACAACTTGGAACCGGTTCGCGATTCTGATCCCTATTTAAATGCGCCCAGCATTCCAAGGCTTGTTTTAAGAATCAGTAGCCAATCAGGACTTGAATACAAGTGCGAAAACTTTGATATTATTTATTTTAAATTTAATTTAATTTCTTTTGTTGTTGTTGAAAACACAGCATTCCCAGTCTGTACATTGTTGTCAGATTCTTTGTAAGACTATGCTATGCTGTAAATAGCTGATTTTTTAAAAATGTGGTTAAATAAATGACATATTTATGACAACATTCACATTACGTAGAGATATTTTAAAATCTCCGGTCAACTTTTAGCACTGACTTAATGTAGGGCCCTATGGAATCTGTGTTATAGCTTTTTTAAATTCTCAATTCCGCGATTCCGTCCGTGATTCTGTTATCACAGAAACTATAGGGCCCTACCTTAATGCTGCCATCAGTCTGTCGCTGGCCCGCGCCGGGCCCCCATCAAAAAAGACACTTGGCCACCGGCCCGGGCCGGGCCACCAGCCCCCGTCAAAAGATACTTTTGACACTTGGCCACCGGGCCTAACAACTTTTCTGGGGGAAACCCTGGTGGAATTTTAAAATGAGGATATTTCACACTGTAACGTTAGCATTCGTTGGTAGCTTCAGTAGGGTTTGTGTTCATGCACCGGATGTGATGTGAGCTGGAACATGGTGGACGGTTGAATATAGTTTATGTTGTTTCATCCCCATACAAGGAAATATTACATACTGTAGAGTACAGAAAGACATACAAGAGTTAATGATTACACATTTAGGTACTGTACAGCATTGTGTGATAATGTTTTTGCATTATTTTAAAACCTGATTATCAATGTTTAGTCTTAAAACTTCAAGGGGCACATTTATATGCTTTATAATGGACAAAAAGCATTTTATTCATTTTTGGAGAGATTTTCGATATGTTTCTGGACCCCTAGATATTTTAGACCACTGTACTGATGGGACACTTGTAATTCCCATTTGAAAATGATGCAAAAGTGAGTTTCTTGAGTCAAAACCGTTGATTTGTAGTGAAATACACAATTATGTTATGATTTACAGCAATGCATAATTTAGACATTTTAGATAGATAGGTAGTCTCTGTGATGCTCACATCTTGAGTTATAAAGCTTTAAATAGGGTACCCCCTAAATGAGCAAGGATCTAGCTTGTGCTAGAATAAGTTTGTGCTCATTCATGCTGGAAAGTGGGAACATGATTTATGTTCAATGTAGAAAACCATGGTGATTTAAGAACCAAAGAAACCTCATTTGTCAGTTTTTTGTGATCATAAATTTCATTATGTGTAACAGTTTGTGAAACAATGATTGTTTTTGTATAGAAGTCTAGAGAAAATATTTAAAATGTACATATTTCATTACATATTTTACAATCTGCATTTCATATGAAACATAACAAAATACCATCAAGTATTGAGTATTTTTCCTTCAATAGTGTGATATTTCCCATTCTCTTCAGTGGTAGCTCTGATGTTTTGCACTCAACATGTGCAGTACAGGTTGGCTAAAGGCATGCTTGCCGGTCTAGTTAACCTCTTAAGGCACAAGCCAAATTTTGCCAATCCTTGCCCATTTAGGGGGTACCCTATTTAAAGCTTTATAACTCCAGACGTGAACACCACAGAGACTTGAAAAATGGCTTAAATGAAGCAAGACATTTGTACAATTTACAATACTAACACAGATTAGTTTATATTCATAATTTTGGAAGAAATAAAGTGCCACAAATGCAATTGTTTTGACAAAAAATCCTAAATAAATTTGCACTTTTTAAGTTCGCAATGAAATACTGCGAGATTGAATATATGCAGGAGGTTAAACTATACATGTGCTAGGTCAAAAACTTCTTGACCACAAGTTCATAAAATCTAAGGGTGGATATGTAGAACTACTGTAGATGTATGAAGCAAAAACTAAGCAGTGTACCCAGCATCTCCAAATCTATCCAAAATGTCTAAATTATGCATTGCTGTAAATCATAACATATCCATGTATTTCACTACAAATCAACTGTTTTGACTCAAGAAAATCACTGTTGCATAATTTTCAAATGGGAATTACAAGCTTTCAGTCAGTACAGTGGTCTAAAATAGCTAGGTGTCCAGAAACATATCCAAAATCTCTCCAAAATTGAATAAAATGTTTTTTGTCCATTATAAAGCATATAAATTAGCCCCTTATGAGGGTTTAAGATGAAACATTGCTATCAGATTAAAAAAATAATGCAAAAACATTGTCACACAATGCGGTACAGTACCTAAATGTGTAATAATTAACTCGTGTGTATTTCTATACTCTGTACTCTCGTATGTTTTATTGTATGGGGATGAGACAACATGAAAACAATTTTCACCCGTCCACCACGTTTTGGCAATGTTCCAGCTCTGACGTCATCACTGTTGCACGCTTCACAAAAACTATTACACTTCCGTCTAACGCTTACATTACAGTGTGAAATATTTACATTATATAACATCACTACCCTATTTAAAAATACTCAATTTCAAAAAGAACGTATATAACCGAAATATTTTGAACGATAATACTTACATAGCAATGGTGAAATCTCCTCTATGTTCAGTAGATAGAGACAGAGAGACAGTATCAATTATATTGTTCTATTCGCTTCTGTTTTGCTCCAGAAAACGATGTCAGCTAGGTCTATCAGCAAACATATGGCTTAGCTCAGAAGTCCTCAATAATAATAATATTTTCCAAGAAATTACGAAATATCCTTGAACATGTTTCGTTAGGTGCATCGTATTTGTCTGCTAACAGAGTGTGATTGCGTAAGTGAATGCTATGCTAAGAATATGTTCTGTTACGCTGACCTATAAAACGCTATTCCGAAAGCAGAATTAGACATGTTATACATCGTTAGAAAGCTTATACTCTCGCCTACCGAATAAATGAATTGTAAATCTAGTCAGACTGTACTAAAAAGGGCGACGACGCCGTAAACAACAGGTGTGGTGTTACGCACAGCTATTTTGGAAGATACCCAGGCGTCACAGATGCGCCTATATTTCCCAAACGGATTGTCCAAGACAATATATGACCACGCAGTCTCAAAAGGGACATCTCTACACGTAAAACCAACAGTAAGGTTTTATATTTATTCAATATTTAGTCCCAGATATTGACTGTAGAATGACATGGTATCATTTTTAAAAACTTTTTCTCGTTTATTTCGTTATTCTGTGAGCAGCGTTTTCACTGCTGTATAGGCATATCTTAGGGCTATTGTCGGGTTTATCTTGTTGCTATGACGGAATACGATTTTTTAGTGGTGAAAGAATATTTTTATGAATGCCAAGATAGACAATATTGTCCATTATGTCAAGGGTGGGGGGTGTTTTTTAGATGAGACTGCAGGGAGGGGGTGTGTGTTAAATGAACGACGGGAGCGACAATGGTGGGGCTGCGAAACTCATGGTGGGGCTTTTCATCTCACACTTTGGTTGCAGTAGCACCGAATGTTTGAGTTTAGTAATTTAGGCACGCGGGCGTGCCCACCACTAGGGGCTGTGCGCTAAGAGGTTAAATATGCAGGTCTATGGTTGTTAGGCATTTGCAAGTTTCCCAGCTATCCTAGACATCTTCTGCTACTTGACAGTCAGACAGGTGTGTGGTACCAATTTTGACTTGGTACCACTGATACTGTAAAGGAAAAAAAAACAGTGCCTTAAAATTTTCTGAATATTGGCATCAACTTGTCACCGAAGTATTGGTTCTTGTGGCATCCCTGGTACCGGTTAATACCATAGACTGTAAAAAAATATGGACTAAGTCACTGTGATGTTACCCATTGACTCTCCATGGGCCGGGTGAAAAGCATTTTAAAGACTGGGAAGTGCAGTTTGTGGTGCTACCATGCTGTACAAATTAAAGCCACAGACGCAATAGAGGTAAAACTGCATGAGTCCAAGAAGTGGACGGAGACATCTTTGGAAAAGTTGCACCAAGGATTCTGGATAAACTATTGTCAAGCTGCTGTCAGGATTTGTTAAGCACAGCAACAGCAGCCCCTAGCCAATATTTGTCACATAACACAAGTTTGAGTGCCATATTGCTTTTATGAAATGGTATCTATACAGAATAATTAACGCTGGGTATTTGTCACGGAAAATACTGGCTGAAATCACGGAGCATCTTGGGAATCCTGATCCCATCACATTCCAGAATCTGTATGCATTTGGCAATACTGTTACTGATGGAGTGAAACTCCTTTCTGTTGACATAGGTGTATTTGTGTTCAGAAGGGGCCGGAACTAGGGTCCAGTCGATGTGTCCCATGATAGCAGGTATCCCAGATAGCTGTCTGAATTGTTAAACTGTTTGTTGACAGCTGCCTCCACTTCAGTGGGCAGATGGACATAATGTCCAACGCGGCAACTCAGTGCCAATGACACAGGGTGGATGGCCTGGTAACAGTGCTGCATTGCAGTCAAAAGTATGCCTCAGTTCTGGTGACAGCCCTTCAGTTACTATAGATAGGTCTGTTCTTTAATTCAGAACCTTTCTATAAGCTCCATGTTATTATAGACATCCAGTGGATTGCTTTGATCCCTAATTATTTTTTCTCATCTGAAAGCCTGCTCATTGAGAATGTGATAGATCAGACGAACTAGGTTATTTTAATCAGTTACCATTGAAATGTTCTAAACTTAGACTTATGCCCACGGCTGGCGGTGGCTATGGGCCCACCCAAACGTGCGTCTTGCCCACCCAATCAAAAGTTAAGAAAAAAATAATCATTTTGCCGGTTGATTTAATTAACGGTATTAATGTGACGAGAAGCGCTTTGTCATTTGAATGCACAACACGCAATTCCTTGCGCCCACATCGACCAGCATCCCCCCCGCCCCCCTCCCCCCCGTCGACAGCAGCCAAGAACAACCCACCCCCCCTCCCCGGTAGACCGCAGTGGGTGACACCAACCCTAGTGACACCACTGCGCCCAAGTTATTATTTCTACCAGCCCACCTATTATTTCTACCAGCCCACCCTATTATAGCAGGCTAAAACCGGCCCTGCTTACGCCTGCTCTTAGTGGAAATAGCGTTCGCGACCAGTTGGTGGCCCCAGAGGTGGAATTAACTCCCCATGCTCCTACAGATTGCTCAAACCCTACTTAATTTCCGTTGTGGTAGAAGACACATCTCTTCTGACTCAACCTTGAGAAACATTAACTCTACACTTGTCCAATGAATGTGATGTTATAAAGTTACTTTTTTTCAGTTGTGGGTCACAAATCATATCCGTGCAGATTTTTAAAAGTTTTACGACCCCTACTTACCAGTAAGTCCACACATCAAAATCAAAAAGCCCTCTGCTTGTAGTACCCGACACACCCAACATAACTTTGCTTGCCCTTGTGAATTTTTTTTCAGAATTTTTATTTTCATTTTTTAAAATGTCATTACAAATGTACAGTAAACTATAAAGGCCAGAAAATCCTTCATAGGAACATCCCTGGAGAGTTGTTACAGAAAGTTTAAAAAATGGCAAATTCACTGTATGAAGTTGTTCTCTCCTGAAGTTCCTTGTCTTATTCAATGTTTGTAAGAGTTCTTTTAATGTATACTCAGTGTTGGAGTATTTTTCAGAACCAGAAAGATTTGACTTTCTTTAATGTTTCACTGATTTTAAAGACATTTTTCACACTTGTACAATTTTGTAATTTCTGTTTTTACACTTAACATCCCATTGTTTCTATAATGTCATGAAATGTCAATGCTTTATTTTCTTGTGATTTTTAATATAACAAAATATTATACATTTTGAAGTACCAGAAACAGGTTGCCAATTTTCATGATGGTTTGTGAGCAGCATGAGCCAATGAATTTTTCCCATTTTTGTAGTGCTAATTACTTTCAGCCCTGAATAATTTCACATACAAATGTGTAATTTTTTTAGCATTATTTAAAAAACATGAATATTTATTAGTTTAGAATTCAATTATATTTATGTATGAGAAAGCATTTATATTATACACAAATTGTGTATTTTAACTGCATCCAGGTAACAGTTAACAAACTATGTCCTATTGTTGACTATGTAATTGCATTTGTTTTACCATGCTCAATGATTATAATCATATACCTGAACATTTTTGATGTTGTGCAAAATCATGCAAATAAAATTAGGAGTGTCAGAAACTGCCCAAAAATGAATACTGGTTCTATCATTTCTTAAAGGAAAGCAGCAAAAAGCACTTGGAATTCTAGTGGCAGTCTTCTGTTATGACTCAAGCTATAGTCACAACAAAAAAAGAGACAACACAACAACGTACATTTTTAAACAAAGGAATGATTCATTAAGAATAAGACAATGATGCACGTATGAGTGAAATCTATAATTTATGTAGCGTATTTATATTAAATGTGTATGGATGTGCATGTGAAAAAATGGGATTGGGATGGTAGGTATGCCATCCCGCCAAGTTATGCCTTGGCAGGGCGGCATGCCCCATACCTATACAGCACTGAAAGTTTGGCACTTTTCAGGGTTCCCCACAGAAATAACCACAACAGCCACAGACACTCAGCCCTTAAAAACATAAAATTCTGTACATTCTCACCCCATTTCAACAGACAGAATTCATAAACAACTTCACATGTCCACACAATAACGCCCCAAACTAAGGGGATTTTGCGTTTTTTCCTTTTTCTTCTCATTTTTCCTACCGCCTATCCCACAAAAAATGTCTCCCCATTGGACATTTTGTAGACACCAGCCAATCTTTCACCTACATGAGCCAATCAAAATCTCACCTACACACGCAAAATAGCCATATCTTTTTACTCTAAAACATTTCCAGTCTGAACAGCCAATTGGTTTGTGGCTGAGTGGTCAATGTCACAGTCTATGGATCATAGGCTCCCAGGTTCAAGCCCGACCACATCTACCCAGCATACACCGAACATATACACTGCATTATCACGTACCATCTACACGTTCAGTTAACTGGCTGGCGAGTGTAGGCGCAAGGAATTGCGTGTCATGCATTCGAACGCCAAAACGCCCGGCAGTAAACTGCATCAGACAAATTAGCTGTTTCAACTCGTTGCTACACAAAACACTGCACAAAAAATTTATTGCCAGTAATTTCGGTGTCAACACCCTCTGATGGTGTCCGCACCCCCCTGCACCCCCCTAGTGACGCCTCTGCCTCGCCCTGTTCTCTATCTACCCACATACAAACAATTACTATGTATGTACTGTCTGCAACTCCCCATTAAAGCATTACATTTAAAATCATGACTTAATCATAATCACTAGTACTGAACATGAGGAAAGTACATCAGTGCAATAGATTTCCTACATATTATCACACGTTACTTCACACACCACTTTAACCTCTTAAGGCACAAGCCAAATCTTGCCAATCCTTGCCCATTTAGGGGGTACCCTATTTAAAGCTTTATGATGATTAACTCCAGATGTGAACACCACAAAGACTTGAAAAATGGCTTAGAAGAAGCAAGACATTTGTACAATTTACAATACTAACGCAGATTAGTTTATATTCATAATTTTGGAAGAAATAAAGTGCCACAAATGCAATTGTTTTGACAAAAAAACAAAAATAAATTTGCACTTTTTAAGTTCGCAATGAAATACTGAGAGATTGCATATATACAGGAGGTTAAACTATACATGTGCTAGGTCAAAAACTTCTTGACCACAAGTTCATAAAATCTAAGGGTGGATATGTAGAACTACTATAGATGTATGAAGCAAAAACTAAGCAGTGTACCCAGCATCTCCAAATCTATCCAAAATGTCTAAATTATGCATTGCTGTAAATCATAACATATCCACGTATTTCACTACAACTCAACTGTTTTGACTCAAGAAAATCACTGTTGCATAATTTTCAAATGGGAATTACAAGCTTTCAGTCAGTACAGTGGTCTAAAATAGCTATATATCCAAAATCTCTCCAAAATTGAATAAAATGCTTTTTGTCCATTATAAAGCATATAAATGAGCCCCTTATGAGGGTTTAAGATGAAACACTGCTATCAGATTAAAAAAATAATGCAAAAATATTGTCACACAATGCGGTACAGTACCTAAATGTGTAATAATTAACTTGTGTGTATTTCTATACTCTGTACTCTCGTATGTTTTCTTGTATGGGGATGAGACAACATGAAAACAATTTTCACCCGTCCACCACGTTTTGGCAATGTTCCAGCTCTGACGTCATCACTGTTGCATGCTTCACAAAAACTAGTACACTTCCATCTAACGCTTACATTACAGTGTGAAATATTTACATTATATAACACCACTAACCTATTTAAAGATACTCAATTTCAAAAATAACGTATATAACCGAAATATTTTGAGCGGTAATACTTACATAGCAATGATGAAATCTCCTCTATGTTCAGTAGATGGAGACAGAGACAGTATCAATGATATTGATCTATTCGCTTCTGTTTTGCTCCAGAAAACGATGTCAGCTAGGTCTATCAGCAAACATATGGCTTAGCTATGTTCAGAAGTCCTCAATAATAATTGTATTTTCCAAGAAATTACGAAATATCCTTGAACTCGTTTCGTTAGGTGCATCGTATTTGTCTGCTAACAGAGTGAACGCGTAAGTGAATGCGATGCTAAGAATATTTTCTGTTACGCTGACCTATAAAACGCTATTCCAAAAGCAGAATTAGACATGTTATACATCGTTAGAAAGCTTATACTCTCGCCTACTGAATAAATGAATTGTCAATCAAGTCAACCTGTACTAAAAAGGGCGACGACGCCGTAAACAAGGTGTGGTGTTACGCACAGCTATTTTGGAAGATACCCAGGCGTCACAGATGCACGTATATTTCCCAAAGGGATTGTCCAAGACAATATATGACCACGCAGTCTCAAAAGGGACATCTCTACACGTAAAACCAACAGTAAGGTTTTATATTTATTCAATATTTAGTCCCAGATATTGACTGGTGAATGACATGGTATCATTTTTAAAAACCTTTTCTCATTTATTTCGTTATTCAGTGAGCAGCGTTTTCACTGCTGTATAGGCATATCTTAGGGCTATTGTCGGGTTTATCTTGTTGCAATGACGGAATACGATTTTTTAGTGGTGAAAGAATATTTTTATGAATGCCAAGATAGACAATATTGTCCATTATGTCAAGGGTGGGGGGTGTTTTTTAGATGAGACTGCAGGGAGGGGGTGCGTGTTAAATGAACGGAGCGACAATGGTGGGGCTGCGAAACTCCGTTTTCGGCATAGTTGTCATGTATCGTCTACTAATGAAACTGAAACAACGCGTTTCTGTTTTCATCTCACACGTTGGTTGCAGTAGCACCGAATGTTTGACTTTAGTAATCTAGGCACGCGGGCGTGCCCACCACTAGGGGCTGTGCGCTAAGAGGTTAATGAGTGATTCCTTATAAGTGATATACTCTCTGTTATGCAGTATATACTGTTCGATAAGGAAACTCATCTCACTCATGGTCACTTCATTTACTTTGCACTATAGTGATCATGTCAAACTTCACCTACATGCCCATTCTGCTAAAAACATTGTTTCAACTACTCAATGTCATCATTTCTCCTCATTTCTCTCATACTATTGTTATTTTATCATATGCAAAGATTGCTGGGACGTATGCGTCTGCTCCTATTCTCCACTATCAAGTGTTCCGGTTCTACTACTTCCAATTCTCACGTAAGGTCACTGATCTACCTTAGAAAAACAGCGAAGAGGACTCCTACCCGCAGATAAGCGTATCAAAATGCCTTATAAACCATACAAACACTAAAAGTGCATCTCCACGAAATAGCAGAAAACGGAGCAGGACAGAAGGGTACACAAGTTGCAACCTAGGGAGCTCTAATTCTATGAGCTTGCTGATAATTTTGTCGATCAAGGCTTGTTGGATGGCTGTCAAATCTGTGAGTACATACACTTTCAGCTTTGTTTCTGATGCATTTATACTTACGCCACCGCACCCTTTTTCACAGCCACTGTTTTACATATATAGCAAAGCGACAGTGCTAAACGGTACACGCTCATCACACTGTGAAAATTCACACAAAGATAATCATAATCCACAACTGTTTCTTAAAGGGTAAAGGGAAACAATTGTGGAAACATTGGGTAGCATTGCTTTGGAATACAGCTTATTTAATTTTGGTGAGGCAAGATAGCCTATATTGTTTGTAGTACAGTAACTTGGTGTCATTTTGATATCAATACTTTTAATGGCAAGCGTAGATTTTGCCAGTTTGAATGAATGAGTTATAGACAGTGCTTTGTATGTGTGAGTAACTTGGCATTTTTGTACGTTGAAAACGTGTTTTTTCATGAGATGTGAATGTACAATGCAAAACCAGTGAAGAAAGGAGGGGGATGGAAAAAACCTGTAGGCCTTCCAACCGAGGGAGGGAGAGGGAGAGAGAGAGAGCGGCCCAGAAAGCACTGGGGCTGCCTTATTATAGGGCTTCCCCCCCAAGTGCTCTCAATTAGAAAAGGGCACCCCACACACTGGCCGACCTCTGTAACTACAATAAAAATAAAACAACGTTAGAGACAAAGTCGTCACACTTCCTTCTGTGTTTAGTACCCTACTATGTAAGTGCCTTCCTTGATATCTATTTCAGGAATAAATCTGTGCATCTTGCAGTTTCAAGTACATTGACTTTAATATATTTAGATTCTTCCACCAGTCCTATCATTTTTTGCTCTGTTCTGTCCTTGGTTTCAAAGGTCTGTTCCAAAAAGCTTAAAAAAATCTTTTTCCATCCTTGTTTTTCATTAGTGGATCACACAGTATGTATGTTATTGTCCAAAAATTTTTTTCTTCTTCTACCACTTCAGCTACACGCCAAACATAACATTGATTACCCTCCTGATGTCACTATGAGTGCTTTTATTTTCACATTTTTAGACTTCATAACCAGGGGCGTAGGAGTGAGTTTGACATTAGGGGGGGTCACATTAGCTCCCTGGCCCATACCCCCACCCGCCCCTACAATAAATCCTATAAATTGGTGGAATATTTAATTGGCACCACCAGAGCCAGCTATGGGCATTAAAGATGCAGACACATGCTAGCCTCATCCATTCTCAAGAGCTGGCTTTGTTGTTTCTTTACTGTTCTGTATGTATGCAAGACATCTCCTAGTGAGTAATAGGCTAACAGTAGACACCCTCAAGTGGTCACAAGAATGAACGTGTCATGCTTAATCAATTTAATTAAACTGTATTTAACCTTATGATATTGAAAGATATTGAAATGCATGAATTAAATACATGCCAACTGTTCAAGGTTGAAGACGAGCTACTCTACATCTCAACACCACCACACATCCACCTCTCTACCCATCCAAACCCACTACTGCCACATATGGAGTCCATAAAATCTATCAAAACATATTTGTGTACATTATCTGAGAATACAACATAGAGAAAGCCAGAAAGATACAATAGACGGTTTGTTTCAGGAGGAAATTCCTTTCAAGTTAGGTGCAGACACACACTGTAGTACCGAAAGTATCTGGACAGCCCTTGGTCTGGGGCTGTGTTTCATGGTTTGGGCTAGGTCTCTTAGTTCCAGTGAAGGCAAATCTTCATGCTACAGCATGCAATCCCATTCTAGGCGACTCTGCGCTTCCCCAATAGTTTGGAGAAGGCCCTTTCCTGTTTCAGCATGACAATGCCCCTGAGCAACACCCTTAAAGTCACAACACCTGCTGAAATAACTAGATTGTGGTGCAAGGATTTATGAAACTAAAATCAGTATCTATAAGACAAAAACTGCTAAAGCTGCTGTGTAAAAATTTTGAATTTATGAATTTGTTTTCAAATAATTTCTTCCTAAGTACTGTAAAGTGCTTGAACAGTCTTCAGCTTTCAAGCAGTCGAATGCTGGAGTACTCGTGCTCATCCCAAATACATATATGAATAGCCAATCTTGGCATCAAGTAAACATACGTATCTGTACACATATTTTAGGTATTACACAGAATTTGGGGGTTTGAACAAAGAATTTGAATTAAATAATGTATTACAAGTTTTTACAGAGAGACATTTCTTAATAACTAAGTAAGCAAACCTTCATATTGCACCTTTCCAAACAAGTGTCTTACAATGGTCAAATGTAATAAACATATGAGTGACAGAATAAAGTGACAAAATGCAGCCAATGTGTTCATCTGTTCTTCCTTTGCTTTTCTATCGTTTATCCTGCAAGGTGGTTTGCTGTGGTGCTCTGAGCAGCATTCATTCTGCACTGTCTGTGGCTCAATGGGCTCCTACAACTGAACCCAGTCAGCCACTCCCTTTATTTTACATATGACATTTTAAACATCACTAAGGAGTACATCAAATTAATTGAGCTTCTGTCAGATGGTGCAGTGTATTCTTCCTTAATGGGAGCAACAAATGGAGTTCATATTCATTTTGCATGTGTCAAAAGGACATAATTTCACAATAGAAATTACAATAAAGACTGTTATCTTTATGTGGTTTCTTGTACAATATACTGAGCTGATTTTATCTTGCAAAATCTATATGGAAATAATTTGAGAGAATGTGGGCTTTTCTTCCTCAGAACAATACATAATAACTACACATTTGTAAACTTTTCAAAAGTGAGCTTCTTCTTTTTAATTTTATGTAATTTTTAGTTTGCTCTGTGTTCATTAAAACTTTGTTAGAAGGTACCTAACACTACAAACATATATACTATATGCATCCATGAATTACATTGATATTAGTGAAAACATACTGGGATCAGGCACTTTAATAAGATAATTCTGTCAGAGAATTTAACATGCTGTACCTCGATATACTTGCAAACATGACTGGGATGAACCCAATTGTGGACTGACTGCAGTGTGGCCATACCTCTCACAAGATTCAAATTCCTGCATGTCAAAAGCTGAGAGAATAACTGTCTCAAATACCCATGAATTTTTTCTTTTGTAAAAACAAGGCTTTGCTGCTTTCTAAACACATCCGCGTTGCATTTTCTCACTGAGCTAATTGGTTACTGAGAATGAGTATTGAATCAAAAGACTGTACACAAAGGTACAAATATGGACTTTCAAAAGGAAGCAAAACATAAAATGCTGCCCTGAGTCAAGCACTACATGTTTCAGTCAGATTGAAGGAAAAACAGATAGTAATGTGCTTCTTGGTGGCTGTGCATGAAGGGGTGATATTTTGTTCCCAGGCTATAAACTGGCTCTGTGGCACAGCTCAGCATGTGGTCTTTGTCTCTCTATTTCATTCACTTTCTATTATCCTTTGTGAGGCTGCTCTGGGCTGTTGACTGCACACGGCTCTCGGGAGGCCAGAGAAACCCTCCTGTGTGCTGGACACACTATCCACGAGTCTGAACACCCAAAGCTGGGCAATAAAGATTCTCTATCTCTTCAGGTCCAGATCCTTTCTCTTGAGGCACTGAAGAGGTAAGCGGCATCATCACTCTCTTTAATGGTAATGGGAGAATATCTGTATCCACTCAGTTGTCATTTCTAACCCTTGTTATGCTTTACTCCATAAGCTTGACCTTCAAAATATACATTTATTCTCACACTTCATTGGCCATGGTGTAAGTGCAGCCTTATTTTACAACTTCAGTGATTTGACAAATGAATTTATACCACACTCTTCTTACCACTAAGTGGCCCTACTATGATTTGCTTTGGTGAGGTCCTTGATCTTTTGTGATCTCACCGTACATTTTAGTCGCATTTCAAAATTGGTTGATTTAATTCTCGTAATGGTCACCTTCTATGTGTATTATGAAAAGTGTACAAATCTGTTTCAAACACAGCAGACATACCAATGCAGCCAGCAAATCCTGGCCTTCCTTTGCAGAATGAAAATAATGAATATGATATGGGCTTGACTCACCAGTAGTTGTATGTTTGAGCCTGGCCATAATTCTGGCTATGACCATGAGTAGGCATGGCATGCAACTGGGTTCTTTGGCCAGTCAGAGGAAGAGTAAGGCTAAGGAAGGTAGGGCTGCACAAATCACAGATCAGCTGCTCTCCTGTTATATTTTGTGGCGTGTAGAGTGCAAAACAAATACGTTTTTGTGAATAATATATTTTTAACCAACAGGCAAGGCACACACTGTGGATCTCACCGTGATGGCTCAAGAAGCTAAATTGTTGATTCCAAATTGATGAAGTAAATAAATAAATGCCTGGAAAAGACACAGACACAGGTCTTTTTTGCTAGAACATTGCAGTGCAGCTCTTGATTTTGACTTTTCTTTCATTGGTTTTGAAAAGTTATTTTCAATACCTTCATTTCCAGTGGCATTGGGAAAGATGAAAGGATGTTGCCTCTTATATACAAGAATTATCTGTCTTCCCACAAGATATATTTCAGTTTTCAGTTGTGTATCGACTGCCAGAAACCAATAGAAGTGCTGTTTCCCTGGGGAATAAACTCACTGTACAAACAAAAAGACTGATCATATTTCAGTGCTGGACAGGCTTTGTTCCTTTCACAACTAGCCAAAGGAAAGCCTAGTTGCTTAGCTATGTCATGTTGTCAGTCATACTGATGAATGAGGCTTTCAAAGGGGGAGTGCTGCAATCAAACATTCAAAACATGAAACTATTTGCAGTTTTACAAAGCCTCCTCACCCATCACTGGCCATGATTACTTCAACTCGGGAGCAGCTTCACTTTCTATACAAGCTCCTCTTCTGTTGAGAGAGAGAGAGAAAGAGAGAGAGAGTTGCCTCTTTTCATTTTTTAGAGGCAACAATGCTCTTTGTCCTAGATCTCCCACCATTCTTATTGGGGTTACCAAGCGGATGGGGGGGTGGGGTTGTGCGGGGGCTCATTTTCCATAGTAACAGTGACAAAACAAGCTTGTCCCCAACAAGGAAGGGATGAGAGAAGCTGTAAAAGGAGACAGGCAAATCTGCCACTGAGGAAAGGTGGAAAATGCCTCACAAGCAAGACCACAAGAAATAGAGAGAGAATTGAGTGAGGGAAGAGATGGCAAAGTGAAACATTCTTATTCCAATCAGCTGGACCATTTGAGTAAGACGACTTAGTAAGAAAAGGAGGGAGTTTTCAAAGAAGGGGAGAGAGGAGAACAGAGAAGCGGGAAAGCATACTGGTCTTGAAGGGTCCCACGAGGGGGGAGGTGAGTGTGGCAAGGACTGTGCCCTTGCCTTTTCTGTTTCATACACACACACACACACACACAGGCATACATACAAGTACATTTGAACACATACTGTAGCCTACTCATCCTCACACATGCAATCAGTCACACGTATGCACACTCACACGCCTACAGTAAACACACACTCTCTCTCTCTCTCTCTTTCTCTCTCTCTCTCTCACACACACACACACATGCACACGCAAGCACACACACATCCATACTGACCGCCTGGACTTGTCTTTAGGACCCCCACCACAGCTGGCTTCGCTGAAACGACATCATGAACTCCGAGTCTCAATGTGAAGACATCATGTCCACCATGATGCTGGAGAATATCAAGAACAAGCTGATCCATGCATTCAGAGTGACTGGGGAACCACTAGCCTCCCCTGCACCAGGCACTCACATGCTCAGCAACATTGGGAGGAATCTACAAGCCAATGAAGAACTCCGCAGAGCAAAGATCGAAGGAGCCATAAGTTGGCTGAGATCAGAGCTGGTGAGTCTTCTCAGAACTGCAGCACATTCGTACTTCTCTTGGTCATTGTGCTTTTATTGAGTCTTTTTAATTTCAAATGTGATTTTTTTAAAATAGTTTCAAACATGCATGTTATTTTAACATAATGTATTTTGGTAGCTCATCTGTTTTTCTTAAGCATAGCATGATTTTTGGAGCTTCAATGGGATTGCATTTCCATGTACTAATACTTCAGTCAAGAATACTTGTTGTGAAAAAGTATTTGCCCCCTTCCTATTTCCTCTATTATTGCATATTTGTAACACTGAATGGCTTCAGATCTTAAGAAAATGTAATATTAGACCTGAGTAAACACAAAACACATGTTTAAAATAATTAAATTTATTTTATGTTAAGTTATCAAACACCCATATGATCCATGTGCCCCCTTAATTTTAATAACTGGTTGCACCACCTTTAGCAGCAATAACTGCAACCAAATGCTTCCTATAATTTTATATCACTCTTTCTCATCACTGTGGAGGAATTTTTGGCTACTCTTCTTAGCAGAACTGCTTTAATTCAGAAAAATTGCTAGGTTTTCAAGTATGAACTGCTAATTTCTGGTCCTGCCACAGCATCTCTATTGGGTTCAAGACTTATACTAGGGCACTCCAAAACTTTAATTTTGTTTCTTTTCAGCCATTCAGACATAGGCTTGCTTTTGTGTTTTGGATCATTGTCTTGCCGCATAAGCCAATTACGCTTCAGCTTCACCTCATGGACAGATGACTGGACATTTGCCTTAAATATTTTCGGGTACAGAGTAGAGTTCATGCTTCCTTCAATAATGGCAAGTTGTCCACATCCCGAGTCAGCAAAGCATCCCCACACCATCACATTACTACCACCACCACATTTGACTGTTGGTGTGATGTTCTTACTGTGAAATGCTTTATTTCCATTATGTCAGACATGTGGCACTTGTGTATTCCAAAAAGTTCCACTTTTGACTCATTTGTCCATAGTACACTATCCTAAAATGCTTGGGGATCATCCAGGTGCTTTTTTGGCAAATGTGAGACAAGCACTGATGTTTCTCTTGGTTGGAATGGTTAGGGGGACTTTGCTAATCTCACATGAATCACATTTTTACCCAGTCTCTTTCTTATTGCGGAGTCATGACCACTCACCTTAGCTGAGGCTAAAGAAGCCTGCAGTACTTTGGATGTTCTTCTGGGATCTTTTGTGACTTTCTGGATGAGTTGTCGCTGTGCCCTTGAAGAAATTTTGGCAGGTCAGCCACTTTCGATTCACCACTGTTCCAAGTGTTCTCGATCTCCGTTCTCCATTTCTAAGGTTCACACTGTGGTTTGGTGGAGTCCCAGAGCCTTAGAAATGGCTTTGTAACCCTTTCCAGACTGATACATTTCAACATATATTTTTCTCATCTGGAATTTTCTTTGATCATGGCATAGTGTTCTTGTAGCAACTTTGTGGTGACTACTTCACTCTGATGGTACAGTTCAATATGAATGAAGTTTAGATTCAACAAGGCTGGCTGCAATTAAGCCTGGCTGTGTTCAATTAGCTTAATCTAATTATCAGTTAAATTAGGTTAATTGGTGGATTTAATTACTAAGGGGGCAACTACTTTTTCAAATGGGTGATATTGGTATTTTTCATTAAATTAATGAAATAACAAGTTTAAAAAATGTCTTATTCCATTTACCCAGTTTTTCTTTGTCTAATATTACATTTTGTCAAAGGATCTGAAACCATTCAGTGTGACATATATGCAATAATAGAGGAAATCGGGAAGGGGGCAAATAGTTTTTAATGGCACTGCACATCACATAAAATACTAAAATGTCTGTGATAATGTGTGTCAGTCCCATTATTCTTCTTTAAAAAACAAAAATGGTCTTTGTGTCTGCTGTACTGACAAAGTACATTCTAAATAACTTTCCATTCTATCTAAAACCATCTCCTAATACTTTAGGAGATGATTAAATGAAGGTCATTTCATAAATTGAAATGTCAGATTCGGTGAGTATTTTGCATCGATTTAAATGCATCTCAGAGCATTTCCTGAATTGAAATGGGATGGAATCCTGGCCCTGGTGCATGTATTACATTTCTATCATTACAATACAGTGTTCATTTCAGGTATTAGGTATCCATGCAGGGTGTTTAAAGTGTAAATCCTTAATTTTTTCATGTAAAAAAAATTACATATTTGATACCTTGTCCACAATGGAATTTCTGTAGCAATATTGTTTTGGTCTTGTAATTGCTCCTCTATATTCTGTTTTCCACTGGTAGTGTCAGTTCGACAGTCCCCCCAATATTCAAATGTAATGATGCATGCACAGGAAATTGTATGTCCACTGCAGAAGAGAAATCACGTAAAATCCAAAAAACATCTTTAAAATTAAGTTTGATATGTTGCTTAATATTACGGTGTCAGATGACATTGTTGGTTGTCTCTAGGCAGTCTTCTCCAATATGCAACCACTGGATTATCACTCGATGTGCTCCTAGTAATTGCTTTGTTTTTAATGGAACACTAGTATTTGGCCTGTGAAAATAAACTTTTGTTGTTGCCAAATCCACCAAAACTGAAAAATTAAGGACAGACACTTTAAAGCAATGTTTGCAACATGTGCATGTGATAGTACGGAAGTGATATTGTCTCTGAATGCAATGTTTCTTCCTGAGTAACTTGTAGACTCATTTTGTCTGGTTGAATCATAGCTGGAGATGCGATCTCAGGACCGGCAGCTGGCTCAGACTCTGCTGGGTCTGAACAGCGAGATAGAGAAGTTGAGGACTGAGACCATTGCTGTGACTCGGGATCAAGATGGAAGTGAACAGGTCTGATCATCTCATCTAGACTGTTTCATCCTCTTACTTGAGAGGAGAACTTGGAACCAGAGTGGTCTTTCTTCAGTTGACTAAATCTTCCCATAAATGCTGGCTCACACACTATATTCAGTGCAAAACTGCGTGCACAAAATATATGGAGCAGTAAAGGCAAGGCAAGGAATTCTGAAACAACTCATGGATGTCATTTTCAATGGAACACCAACAATATGTACTTGCTCTGTGGGTAATTACAAGGCGTGTAGTTGCTCTGTAGGTAATTAGGCATGTCCCTGAGAAATTAGGTCAGTCAGTGTGCTTGACACTAGACATTTTTAACTCCTAGTTTGTTCTTTAAGGCTGCTTAGAGAACATGTTTGTAAATGTATCTGAATATAACTGTATTTTACACAGGCTTACCTGGGGTAAGAAACCTAGAGAGCCTAGATTGATTGTGTTACTACAGGAAGAACACATGAGAAACATAAGAAAATTGAATAATAATGATTTACCTCAAAACGGGTAAAGTGCAGGTGAGTCTAGAGTGCATCAAATAAATAGGGGAATGCTTACTTCCTTGTGTGTTTAGCAACCGTGTTTGAGGAACTTTTGAGTTTATACAACAAAAAGAGCTTGAACATTATACTGGTACTCAATTTGCAAGCAGGATCTTGCTGGATTTGCATGGTTTTATTCACTCCATTGGCAAAGGCCTTTTTTTCCCCTGTAAGCCTTTTCTCATCCCAGAGCTTGGTGAGCCAGTGACATATTAAATACCATGTGATGCACTGTAATGAAACGTAAAAGCATGTAACTAACAGTGTCATGCAATGTGTTCATAAACAATGAGAATAAATGACAAAGCTGGTGGGAAAGAGTTAAATTTTCCATCTTTATTATGAAAGCATACCACAAGGGGTACTTGTTCGGTTAAAAGAAGTATGGACACAAGTTAATCTGTCAAGAAAGGAAGACTACATTAATGGTAATATCAACCAAAGCTGACCACAACCATGGTTATGGTGTCCCCAAAACCTGTGTAGCTGACAATTGTTTTTGAAGCTGCTAAATTACTCAGTTCCATGTTCCAACTTGTACAGTGCCTTCTGTGTGGGCAGAAGTTTTACAAATTTTCTACCTCATATCTTGATATTTCTGAAAATTCTCCTCAAAAAAAGAAAAACAATATTTTTTATCATTGATCACTTCTTCTGTTTGGAAATTACAGCCCTTAAGTCTGAGGAAGGGAAACCAAACTTATTTTACAGTTACAATTCAATGTTATTATCATATTTTCTGCAAATATCATTCATTATGAGATCTGGTCTGTGTGATTTTACTTTTAAAAGAATAACCTGATAATTTATCGTAAGACTGGCTTACTTGTGTTAAACAGTAATATACTCTAGCAATACTCTGTTTTCCATTTACTCAAAGCATGCCTTTCAACGTATAAGCTGCAATGCACATGATCCAAAGGAAGAGGGATATTGAGAGTATGCCATAAAATATCTGTAAAATATGCGTAACACATCTGCCATTCAGAAATGTCTAGGCTTTGTTCATTAGTAGCCAAAAATATATTTTTTTGTCAATATTACAGAATACATACTGTATGTACAAAGCAGCCCTGCAATCGAAGATAATATCAAGCTACACATCATTTTCAAGATTCAGTACTGAAAATGAGACCTTTAGCACCTTTGTGCAATGAACAGGTATAGTTCACAATATCCTCCAGCATTATTACATCAAACAAACATTTTTTTGCCATTCACATTCTGCACAGGTGCAGGATGCATCTAAACCTCACTTACATTCTAATAAATTTAGAAGGTATAACTGGTGATTCAACAACCTTTTAACTAACCAACTTCACACAATGAATGCACAAAGCAACCTTCATCTCCATTTAACTGCTAGAGTTTAACTGGTGTTTAACTCCACTGAATGGGTACTTCTAATGGGCAATAAAAATGTGTTAGATCACTGGCATGTATCTACTGTGCACTCGGGAATTTGTAATGGAATTTCTAACAAAGTACAACTAACACAGGTGTTGAATTTTCTAGTAAGTGACAGATATTACAGTATTGTTCAAATAAAGCATTAAAATAACTTAATAAAGGTCATAATGTGTAATTTAAGTCTTTGTTGTCTTATATAGTTTCATTTTTAGTACATTCTCTGTATTTTAACCTTTAAACTAGCCAATTATTTGTCAATAATCAAAGTATGGCAAAAACACATTATCCCATATTAAACATCTGCCACTGAACATGAAACTATTCATTTTAAAATGAATAATTCCTTATAGCTCCTCTTCAGTACTGTGTTTAAAGAGTAAGGCAACCAAGGACAGAAAACTGCTGTTGCTGCACCCTCTATGGGTTGAAATATTTAACTAGTTTGTGCTGCTGGCCAGACCTATAACAGAAACCTGTAAAGAGTGTAGCAACAGAAGTTTCCTGCCCTGTGTTTACTTGCTCTTTTACAGGCAGGAAAGAACAGAATATTCTGCAGAATGGCCCATGGCAGTTGTAATCCAGAACTGGTATAAACATACTCTGAAACATACTATCTCTGTGCTTCATCTACAATCACTGTGTCTAACAGACTTTTTGCAATGCTCTACCTATAGTGCATGATTGTGGTGTGGCTGGGGGTGCACCTCTGGAGGGGTTTGGGGTTTAGGGCACAGAGCTCCTTCTGCTAAAGATCTGTCTAGGCAGAGACCTGCTGTGGTAGAGCAAGAAGGGTGGGGGCATGCTGGTGGCTAAAAGGGAGCCAGTGAACCCCACCTCCCCTGAGCTAGAATACACACTACTGCCCCCAGCCTCACTCCCCGAGTCCCAACCCTCCAGCTCTGCCTCTTCCTCCTGCTCCTCTTCAGCCTCTGCACATTCAAGTTTCAGCTCCTGGATCCCTGTGTGCAAATCCATCAGTTTCCGGATCAGAACCTGGTCCTGTGACCGCATCTCCATCTGCAGCACAGACAAACAGGAACACAGAGAAATAGAAAAAAAATTATTGGCAGACAGAGTCAGACATAGATAAACTTGGACAATGGACAAAGGGTCAGGGCTGCGTTTTCCAGAGTCTCCTTAGCGCTACATGCGCCGTAAGGTATACCTTAATGTCTTCCTTTAGGTCTCGAGCTGTTTCCCAGCGTCTCCTTAGCTTATGAAAGGTATACCTTTAAAAGGGTGGTCTGAGGCACTCGTAAGCTGTCCCTTAGCGCTGCGCTCCGCTAATCCTGTCACAGTTTTGCCTTATTATGCCAACATTTTGCTTTTCAAATCGACAGTTGTACTACAGTGCGCATCTAGTAGCACATCGGCATGCGAAAATGCTGATGTGCATTAACTTTACGAAAAGTAATTGTCCAATCAACGTTTCTGTGCATAGCACGTCATGAGAATGTTGTCGTTTTACCTGTCTATCCCCATCATGATGGTAATTAAGTATAGGGCCTATCCATGATACTAATCCAATTTGTGAAAAGAAAAAAAAAGTTTTTAAATTTATACGTAGTGGCGCTAACTGAGGATATGGCTTTTCCGAGCACGTTGATTGGCCTAGCCATAAACACACATACAGGTATGGTGGCTCATAATGAACAAGCATAGCCAAATGATCTACATCCCCTTCCTTTAGCTCACACCTCCTATATAAAACAAAATAGCACTGGGTAAATATCAACATTACGGAACTTTTTTCTTACCATGTTGTTTTACGATTTTTGGTAAACAACCCAATAATGATATTCTTGTTTAAACTTAAGATAATCCAACAGCAAATTAAGGTGGATGAGCAAATCACTTTAACAGGTAGACCTATTCATAAGGCACCCGGTATAGAATTCATCATGATCAATTTCCACAGACGCACTTTTGCCTTTCATCTACGATCATTTTTGCATTGCAGAGAAAAGTTCGCGGGAATCAGTGAATATGCTGCTACAGTTGCCTATATATTGTGTGACAAAAACAAATTAACATTAGACCTTTGTTTCAATAAGAACAAAATAATTCACCCATATGTAGCTTATATCCTTTTCCCTGGGCTTCCACGAAATCCCAGACTATGGCTTATATGTCCCGATTGATGCTTTTTATTTTATCCTTTGTAGTCTATATGTACGTATTTATTAAAACTATCACAAGGTCTCGTCTTAACTGACTCTTAAAGAGATTAGCAGATGATCTCTATTAGGCATAGCTTCCTCTTCTGCAATATTAGATTGATGTAAAATGATTATGACAACACTTGTTATATTAAAACGTCATTCACAAGCCTTTACAAGTGAGACAATCGATTCGCTTGGCATCGATTGATAAACTTTTCAGCAACACAGTGAAGGCCAGCTCCAACTTACGATGTACCTTTGAGGTGTCCCTTAAGGCAACTGTTAAGGTATAGTTTGGGAAATACTCATAAAAAAGCAGTTTCCCTTTGAAAGGTATACCTTAGGAGCCTTCGTAAAACGTTAAGGTACATCGAAACTCGGAAACGCAGCCCAGGCTGATGTAGACAAATATGGAAAGACACTGACAGATGCACAGAAACACAAACTGACTGAGAGAAATAGATATAAACAGCCTGACATACAGTACTATGCAGAAGTCTTAGGCACCTGTAAAACAAATGCTGTACAGCTAAGATGCTTTCAAAAATAATGAAACGAAAGGTTATAAATATCGAAAAAATAATATAAAGAGAAGTCCGGCAGTTTTATAAGAAAATCGGCTGGTAGGTTGTTCCAAGCATTTTGGAGAACTTGCCACAGTTCTTCTGCAGATTTTGGCTGTTTCGCTTGCTTCTGGCTCTCCAGGTAATCCCAGAGACCCTTGATCAAGTTTTTATCTGAAAAGTAGTCTATTACTTAAAATATTACTTTATTTAACAAAATACAAAAATGTATCTGTAAAATTTCATTTTTTGGAAAATTCATGTTTGGAAATCTCAAATTTGCTCTTTTCTACTGACACACTAATGCAGAAAACAAAAAATAAACATCTAAGACCAAATATATACTATATATTATATTTAAAAATCTAGGGTGCCTAAGACTTTTGCACAGTACTGTATATGAATAGATGCATGAGCATGTACAGAAAAAAACAAATATATTCATATCAGGATTGGCACACACATTATATCATTGCCAGTTGATTATCTTTTCACACTGAAGATAAATAATCAAACATTTCCGCTACCAAAGGTCTCTGTTTACAGACTCACGCAGACAAATAGTGACACAAACACTGCTGACTTAAGGCCCAATTTTGGTGACAATAATACTGCAAGCAAGTCTGGTTACTAGTGGAATTTATAATTTTGTCCTGAACATGTATTTTTAATCTCTGCCAAGTTTAGTAGCTTTGTAGTCTGCATAAACCAACAAGGATTGTTGGTGAAATCATGGGGGCATCAACATTCAACATTTATACATTACATCACTGGAAATTGATGTAACTACCTGTCATGGTTCTGTGTTTTCCTGTCTGTGTTTCCCTTGTTGGGCCGCCAGATGGCGGCACTTCTGTTTTGTGTCCTGCTCTCCCCTGTTTAATTGTATGATTGTTTTCAATTGTCTAATCATTGTTTTCTGGCTGTCTCGTTTCCCCTTCCCTTCCGTGGCCTGATTGTTCATGGTGCCCTCCTGTGTCTCGTCAGTGTCTGGCTATTTAAGTTCCTGTCTCCTGGACTCAGGTGCTGGATCCTTGTTGGTTTGTCGGTAGTGTTTGGTTGCGTTCTCTGATCTGGTTCCTGCCCCATGTGTTCCTGCCATGTTCTGTTTTCCGCATGTTTTTGTACTGAAGTTTCCTTTGTTTTGAAGAGTTGCCCTGCGAGGCCTTTTGTTCCCTTGTGTTCCCTTTTTATTAAGTAAAGTCTTTTGTTCATCCCATTTTGGAGTTTGAGTTTTTCCCCTCCGCATTTGGGTCCTAACCCTCCACTGCACCCTGACAACCCAGATACCCAGATATGTGTAAACATGTAAAACACAATAGAGGCAATGTACCATTGACTAATAGACTAGGTTTTCCTCAGGTAAACCCATCCTCTTCACTCTAAATACTGAAAGGATCAAAAATGTTTCCTCTTCTGTTTTATGTGTGTGAAGACATCTGGGGAATCATTAATTAATATTTTGGGGGGGGCATACATTTGTATGAATTTACTGTGTCACTGGGTAATGGTGCTACTAAATAAATTGCGCTGTTTTGTAATAATTCAGAGTGACACATATTTTTAATCTTTTCAATATACAGTTGAGGCCAAAAGTTTACATACACCTAGGCTACAGATATTCAAACTCAGTTTTTAACAACTCTGCACATTTCATGTTACCATACATTTCTTTTGGCAAGTCTATGAGGGAATCTACTTCGTTCACATCAGAGGTAATTTTAAATCTATTGATTAGAGACAGATTTATTTTAGCTTTAATTCACTATATCAGAATTCAAATGTTTACATACACCAAGTTGACTGTTTATTTTGGATTTTATTCCAAAAAATGATTAAATGAAGCTTCTGGCCAATTATCATAATTAGGAGTTAATTGGAAGTTAATTGGCACCTGTGGCTGTATTTAAGGGCCTACCTTTAGAGCAGGGGTGCAAAACCCCGATCCTGGAGGGCCGGTGTTCGTGCTGGTTTTTGTTCCAACCAACTGCATCAGCTTTAGTTTTCTGACAGTTCGATAAACTACGCTATTTAACTCCTGTACTTCAGCACAGTAAAATCTTAAGGATACATTTCCAGTCTGTGGCTGTAGCTGGTGCTACAAATGTCAGATCAAGATATGATTGAGCTAATTAAGTAATTAAGACTGGAAGTTGGCATGATATCATGAAACGGATTAGCCCTTGTTGTGCACCCCTGCTTTAGAGCCACTGCCTTTTTGCCCTTGATAACAAACAACTCAGCTAAGACCTCAAAAAAAAAGGTTCAAGTGAACCCCAAGACAACAACAAGGAGCTGGTGAAGGAGTTGGAGGTTTCAGGTACCAAAGTATCTACGTCCACCATTAAGAACATCCTACATCACCATGGCCTGAAAGGCTGTCGCGCAAGGAAAAATCCCCTACTCCAAGACCGGCATAAACAAGCCAGAATGAAGTTTGCAGGTGATCACCAGGATGAAGATCTAGCCTTTTGGAAGAGAAACAAAAATAGTTTCTGTTTGGCCATAATGATCAGCGCTATGTATGGAGGGAAAAGGGTGAGGTTTTAATCTGAAGAACACCATCCCAACTGTGAAGCATGGGGGTGGCAGCATCATGTTGTGGTGGTGTTTTGCTGGAAAAGAGACTGGTGCGCTTCATGAGGAAGGAAGATTATCTAGAAATACTGAAGCAACATCTTAAGACATCAGTTAGAAAGTTAATCTTGGTTGCAACTAGGTCTTCCAGCAGGACAATGGGCCTCATTCACCAACCATTCTTAAGAAGAACCCACTTACGCAGCTTTCACGAAGATTCTGACATTCACCAATGTTTTCTTATTTGGGATTTGTTCTTAGGTAAGAACAGAATCTACGCACATTCAAGAGCACACTTACACACATTTGAGTGCTGACATGTTTATGCAAAATAATTGGTTATTGCGTTTTCTTCAATTCTACAGTTGTATAATATTATAGGATTTCAATCACATCATTTATAATATTTTTTTAATAATTATTTTCATTATTTTACAAAGCATTAAGGTGGCAGGTTCTGCCTCAGAGGGTGGTTGCCTAAAAATCAAACCATTGCAGTGACCTTTTACTTTTGGGGGTTTCAATTATGCAATGTTTGGTCTATACTGAAAAAGCAAATGTTTAAATTTGGAATACAAACTAAGCACTTATGTAACACTTTTTAAACACATGGACATGTTGAAGAAGAGAACGTCACTAGGGGGGTGACACCAAAATGACTGGCAATAAATTTTTGTGCAGTGTTTTGTGCCCGCGACGGGTTTACTCCGATGCAGTTCACTGCCGGTTGATTTAATTAGTGGTATTAATGTGACGAGAAGCGCTTTGTTGTTTGAATGCATAACACGCAATTCCTTGCGCCCACTCCCACCAGTATTTTTTATTTTTTTATTTTTTTTATTTTTTTTTTATCATCCCATGCATCTTTTTTGTGTTTTTATATCCACTACTGAAGCTACTAAATATGACAGGTCGTTTGCTGTTCATTCCCACAGCAAAACCTCCACTTCAGAACTACTGAAGTTTTTCTTACGTTTGGAGTCCGATGCTCCACCGTCTTCAGATTTTCATTTGGGCATTATTGACTTCGCTCTCAATTTTTCTTTTCGATTTCTGTGTGTGCACACGGCCCTGCAGTCTCATGCCCTTTTATGGGGATTGGCGGGGCGTTTACCTATGCTAATTAGGAACAACTGGCACGCGCTTTACACTTACGAGGACAATGGGATTCATCATTTTAAGAACACATGTGCGAACAATTCTGCAGTTTAAGAACACGTTGTGAATCTGACGTAAACTTTTCTTAGGAATTTTCTCAAGAACAAATTTAAGAAAAAACATAGGAAGATACTGGTGAATGAGACCCAATGACCCTAAGCATACCTCCAAATTTGTAACAAAATGGCTAAAAGACAACAAAGTGAAAGTACTGGAGTGGCCATCACAAAGCCCTGACCTGAACTCCATAGAAAATGTGTGGACTGAACTGAAAAAGCATGTCTGAGCAAGGAGGCCCACAAACCTGACTGAGTTACACCAGTTTTGTCAGGAGGAATGGGCAAAAATTCTGGCAAAGTATTGTGAGAAGCTTGTGGAAGCCTTTGATTCTTTGTTAAGCAATTGAAAGGCAATGCTTCCAAATACTAACAAGTTTATGTAAACTTTTGACCCAATGAAAATCTGATACAGTACATAAAAGCTGAAATAAATCTGTTTCTTAGGTATTATTTTGAAATGACCTCTTATGGAAATAAAGTACATACCCTAATTGACTTAACACAGGAAATATATGGTAACATGAAATGTGTGGAGTTGTAAAACTTGAGTTTCAATGTCTTTAGCCTAGGTGTATGTAAACTTTTGGCCTCAAATGTACGTGGCTATGGCTTTTTTGAATGACGTTCACAACTCAATTCATTAGATCAAACACTTCATTTGAACAAATTGTAAATAATTTGTTTTAGTTTAATGTTTGCCTTTTCGTATGACAGCTTGATACGGCATAATTGCTTATTACTCCAAGCTTCTTACACAGGTTTGGTTGACTGCAACAAAACAGCTGGTTGTGCAGCTTTACAAGTGAATCAATTAAATGTAATCGAAGCAGAGGCTGCATTGTGTCTCAGACTATTGTGTCTTAAATGATGTGGTAAAATGAAAAAGTAGTAGTTGAAAAGAAGTTTTACTACCCACAAATCATAATGAAATAATAAAAAAAATTGGCCAAGGCATAATGAAAAAAAAAACTTTTAAAACTTATTCTCATGATTTAACTTTATATATTTCTTTCACTTTATACAATAAGCCTATATCCAGTAAATATGCAAATACATAAACTAAACACCTAACGATCCCCATGTCTTCCTCCTCTAGTTGGCAGACATACTTGCCTCAGGAGGTTTGGCTGAGCTGCCTTGTGCTTGTGCATGTAATAACTCTGCACCTCCAGGACAAGAATATCTAACAGTTTTAAAATGCCCGGTCACTTATGGTTTGGATGCAGTGTTATTAAATTGAGGACAGCAGCTGACCTGATTGGCCATAATGAAACTAAGACTCTGCCTACCTACAGGTAATGTATTCCTCTTAAGCAACTGTGCTTTCACTTTAGTCTCTAATCACAAAATTACCAAAATGAGGACACACTTTAATTAAGGACTGAGGAGTTACTACTTGAGTCTGAAAGTACTCCAAAAATAGGGCCCTTAATTATTATTAATTACATTTATATAGCACTTTTCCAAATGCTCAAAGTGCTTTACAGTGAAGGGGAACTCACCTCACCCACCACCAATGTGTAGCACCCACCTGGGTGATGCACGGCAGCCAATTTGCGCCAGAACGCTCACCACACATTAGCGAAGGTGGAGAGGGAGAGAACATTTATTATTTTAGCCAATTAAATCTGGGGATGATTTTTAGTGGCAAGTTTGCGAGAGCCAGATCTGGGATTTGGCCAGGACACCGGGGAACCCCCTACTCTTAGCGATAAGTGTCATGGGATCTTTAATGACCACAGAGAGTCAGGACCTCGGCTTAACATCTCATCCGAAAGACAGCATCTCCTACAGCACAGTGTCCCCGTCACTGCACTGGGGCATTGGGGTTTTATTTGTATCTTATTTGAAGATTGCCCCCTGCTGGCCCACCAACACCACTTCCAGCAGCAACTCAGTATTCCCTGGTGGTCTCCCACCCAAGTACTAACCAAGCCCACACTTGCTTAGCTTCAGCCATTTGGCAGGAGCAGAGTGCATGGAGGTATGGCTGCTGGCATAATGACTCTGATCGGTCCTCCAGAACAGAGACACTGTCGGTTCAAATTTATTATGCACTTCATTGTGTGGATAATCTTTACATAGCACTACATAAATTAATTTAAAATGATTTTTTAAAAGTTGATAGAAATATAAAAAGATAAAAAGTTTTTAAAAAAGTAGAAAATAAACTGGAGAAATGAAAGACAGAAAAACAACAGTTTTAATCAAATGCATTCCCAAAAAGATGCATTTTAAGTCCAAACTTGAAATTGCTCAGATGGTCCAGGAGAGTGTGGGGGCAGCTGAACAGAAAGCCTGATCCTCTACTGAGGGAGAGCTTAGTCCTGGGGGTGCAGGCATGCCATTTTTCGAAGATGAACCCCAGCCAGATTTAGTCTCAAAAGGATTTTTTCACCAGTCTGTGATCCATGACAAGGAGATCTAGGGCATTGGTGTAAAACTCAGCCTCTCTCTAGAAACACTGTCCATTTCAGAAAACCACTCAGCCTAGAATTACTCATTTTTTATTTGCCCTCTGTGATTAACTGTATAGAGATAGATTCAACACAAACTATGAATTTTCAAATATTGCTAATAAATGCTACCTCACAATTAAGTGAGCATATATTTGAATGAAACAAGCCCTCCAACAAGTTTCCCTAATCATTTTAAGAGTACTCTCCAATGTTCCTAAAAATGTAACAAACATGACATAGACATGGTATGGACCCAATCCCACTCAAGACATGTAAAGTATTGTAAAATTAGTTTTTTTTTTTTTTAAGTTCATGTCCTTTCTCAGACAAAACCAGTGTTTAAACCATTTCTGTTGAGCACTATTTCATTCAAATGCAAATGTTTCCCCTTTCTTTTCTTTTTATGGGAGTCAGAGGCGGTCTAATTGCCTGTATTGTGGGAATAAAATGTTCGAAATTCCTGTGAACTCAAAACCAAAGTTTGTCCCAGACAGGAATTCCAGAACAAAGGTTTGGGGAACCGATGCCTTTAAGGATCCGCATCTTGCTTGCCGCTAATTACTTTTTAGGGGAAGAAACATGAATTTCTTTCAAAGCTACTCACTTTTTTTTGCTCAAAGGTTTGCAAAAAAAGGACATTTGACAAAAGAAAAACATGAACTTTCCTCAGAGGAAAACTTGAACTGTGCTCCAGCTTCCTTGGGGGTGAGACCTCCTCCAAGCAATTGTGGATGTGCATGCCTGCTCATGTACCTGTGTGTGGTGTCTATAGCACAGTTGTTGCAGCAGATCGATCCATGACTAATTTCCAAAGGGGACAACAGGAAAGAAATGCTTGTTCATTTTGGAGTTGTTTCTTCCTCTTCCATGGGAGTCACTGAACAGCTAACCATGACAGGTAATTCAAAGCAATGGTTCTAATTGGTGAGGGTCATTTCTATTTTGTGTTGATAGAATGCCTAGCTTGCTGAGATGGCAATGCCAGAGCAATGGCACCCTTAAGGAAGGGAGCTAAGGCTGCAACCAATGCAAGAACAACTAGGGCACAGATGTAAAACTGCAGTCCTGGAGGACCACAGTGTCTGTGGTTTTTGGGTTTCATTTAAGCCATTGATCGACACAAGTGTTTCATTTAAGTCATTGATTGGCTAAGGAATCCACACACCTTGTTCTCAAGTCCTTAATTGGCAGCTGATTGAAAGGAAAACGCAAAAGCCCGCAGACACTGCAGCCTCATTTGGATGCAGTTTGATACCCTTGAACTATACCAAATCAAACCAGGATTACTCTGCGGCAAACTGCTTTAATTCTCAGGGAGAAATGAACTATTACTTTTGGCCAGCATTGCTAACGTTGGTGCCTGGGGATAATGTATACTGAAGACAGGTAATTAGGTAATTTATAGGGAACAATATTTACATCTTTCAGTTTAGTCTCAATACAAAAGATGGGATATGAGTGACCAAGGAGTTCTCACTACATGTATGACATAAACCTTTGTTAAAGGGATATTTCACTTTGGTATAACACAAGTAATTTTGTGGAGTTTATCCCATTGTATTTGCATAGTGTGAATACTAGCAACATCAGATGTTCCTGTTTTCTGTTAATAGCAGCACCGTTCCTCTCGATTCTAGGGTTTACAACCGTTCACTCCCATTCATTTTCGTGACCTCGCTGAAATTAATCATTTTAAAACACAAACTAACTACAGAGGATAATAGGTTGATAAAAAAAGAGTACTAACGTCACAAGGTCCAAGGTTTTTTAAATATCTGGTGTATTTCAACGCTTTATTACCCTACAAAAGAAAAAGAAGAGCCGAAAAAGGCTGTGTTATTTTAACAAAGCAAAATATCCTTGAGCACAATAAAATATTCACATGGGCGCATGCATTTAAAAAAACCTAACTATGGCTTGCTGTATTTCTACACGGTAGCCAATCTGAAAATAGTTTCTCTGTTTATAGCTAACCTAAACCTGAAAACAACTTATCATCTCACAAAACCTCAAACCTTATGAGTTAGTACTCTCTTTTATCAACCTGTTATACTCCATAATTAGTTTGTGTTTTGAAATGCTGAATTTTGGCAGCATTTCACAAAAAAGTCACAAATAAAAGGGAGTGAGTGGGAGCTGGAAAACCGAGAAGAATGTTTTGCAGTTAAAGGTCAACAGGGACATCTGAGGTTGCTAGTATTCACGCTATGCAAATACAATGGAGTAAGCTCCAAAAATGACTTGTGTTATACCGAAGTGAAATATTCCTTTAAGGAGAGGTGGGGTTTGTGGTGTAATCAGTACTGGGGCTGCGACACTCATGACTGCAAACTAATGATCCAGCTGAAATAAAAATTTCAAAAACTAAATGCCTGTAAGACATAGTCAGTTTTTTCTCACTTTTTCAAGGTAGTCATTTGCTCCAATTTTCCAAGAATATATCCATAATATATCCATACTGATGTGACTCAAGGGTTACAGGAATAGGCCAGCCCCAGATCCTGTCACTTATTATGGACATGCTATAGAAATAATGCCTTTTCAATGTATGCTTGATGAAGAGCATCTTGGCTTCTCCAGAACTAACAGCTGCCTGAATCAGTATACTGTAATTATAATACTGTCATTATACTGTACCACCATTACACTATGTCTTTACTTGTTCGCATTAACAGCAACAATAGAGTTTATGAGATAACTACAATCCATTGTTGTTTGCATATAATGCTTGTGACGGTTGAAGTGCAGTTGAAGGAATCTTCACCACAGAAAAACTGGCATACACAGAGTAGAAGGCTTTTCATCTCTCATTGCAATATACAGGGAACAGAATGTTATTGACAACAGTAATCATTAAAAAAAAAAGTAACTACCCCTTTCCCGACACCACTGTGCTTCATTGTCTCGTCACCCCTCTGACATTGAGATTTGTTGTGTTTTGTGTTCTGGGGCACTTGGTTGCCATGACAAGGCAGTTGGGTTAAGGCTCTAAATACCACTGGACATATTAATCATTGACAAAGTACATTGTCTCAGTTTCACAGAAGGAAAAAACACTCTCCCACACATTTCAGTCATTGAAGTACAATGGCTTTCAGCTCCATGAAATTCTTCAAGTGACCAAAAACGACAAGTTTTGTTTTACTATGCAATAAAGTTATTATAATATACTATTATAATGTTGCAGATTCACTGGAATAAATTGCTTTTTAGAATGAAATCCCTTAATTTGAATGTAAGAAAAATAAATTACATATTTTCTATTTTCAAGTTCTTTTCTCTGAAATGTGTAAAAATGAAAAAGGCTGTCCAAAACAAGTGCACTAACAAGAGTAATAAAAGAAAATAAATGCATCAATTGTCCTTTGGGACAAAGTCATTTGATAAAGGTCTTGTACACAGTGAAAAGTCCAGTGTTAATTCAACTCTACCAGAGCTTATATGTGTCCAGTAGGGAACACAAGAACACTGTTAGAGTTAATTTAACACTGAACATTTTACTGTGTAAACGTGAAAAAATTTCTGAAAATGAGCATGCAATATAATAGACATATTATAGACATATTATTATACCAAAATAAATAAATAAATAAATAAATCATTTAAACAACTCAACTCTGCAAGTATTATCTTAATTAAGCAGGACATGGTATCCAAATCCATGCTGAACAAATGCACTTAAAACACTGGTTCCATTCACCTCACGTAAATGGCGTGAAATCATATTGTAATCTCAGGCATACCCTTACCAGCTCTCTGCGCAGCCAGGCCAGTGCGCTCTCAATGTCCAGCTGAATGGGGCTGTGTTCTCCAGGCGCACATGTTTCTCTCCGGCTTTCCTTGGCTGCACAGCTGTCCTTTGGTACTTCCCTGCTAACGGCCATCTCTGCTGATTTGCAGTCGTCAAAGGTGGCAGCCTTGCAGGAGAAATCCCTCAGTCTTGTCAGGACCACTTCCATTGTTACGTGGCTTTTAATTTACAGGATCTATAACTAATCTTCCTACGTATTGCTTCAGTGCCTCAGCTGTAGCGAGATACAGCGTTGTCAAAAACTAAAACCCACCCTTCTCTCACTAACTGGATTTCCTTCACTCCAGCTCTCTCCCAGAGCTCAGTCTAATTCATCTGTTTGCCCAGCACTGGATGGGAAACTTAAATACAGGAAGTTTTTCCCCCCCCCTCTGCACTATCAATGCTGTGAATTGCCATCAGATGTGCATGTGTGTGACGTGGCCCTGGTGACGTCAACCCCTCTAATTTTCAGACGACCAACAGCTTTGTTCGCCATTTTACTGGGGGTTCTTTTGGAACACACAAACCTCCCCTTGAATTCTGGAGGAAGGAGGAATAGTGGTTGGGTAGGAGTAGTTGTCACGGCTACCACAGTCTGGCTCCTGCATACGCTAGAACTGGCTTTGAAATTTGCTTGGCTTACTGTCATACCTTAACTATTAATAATGTCATAAGGTGGGGAACATGTTCTTTACATTCTAAAGATTTGGGTCTCCCACCAAGCTCCAGTTAAAACAGTCTTGCTTATATACAAGTGCTCCACTGGACAAATTATGAAAAGGGCGTTTATCTTCCATTGCCTCTCAGTAATCAGTAATAGATGCCTGGAGTGGGGAAACTGCTGAGACATTTAAAATTTAAAAATGAGCTACATCCCAAACTATGTGGTCATGTTGACTTCTGTTTCTAGAAATGCTGATGCTTGAGGCAGTGTCAGAATTTTGTCTGTCATAATAGTCAACTAGTGACCTATAAAAGGTTTCGTGTTAAGGATATACAGCTCATGGCAAGTGACCCAAGTGCCCTTCAGCAATATTTTTAATTCAAACAAAAAGATAATTCATGGGGATAATAAAGCAAAATAATCTGATGTTGGCAAAGAAAATGACAAAAGTATATCATTCAACAGGATCTGACAAAGACAAGACATTATTTGTTTCAATGTAGGGACAAAGCCAGTAACAATGACTCACAAATCTCAAATCCAGAGACTCTGTACAGTTTCTGACTATACAGAGACCCCAAGGTGAGTTATTCTTGTTGTCAGACAAATGTTGTAAAAGAGTCTGATCAATTTGATACTGTTCACGCCAATTGTAACTGAGTCTTGTTAAATGATTTCAGCAAATGTTGTTGCTGAATACAGCAGACAACAGTTAAGTTTTGTTCAATACATATATTCTGTACTGTGGGCACTTGTGTGAGAAGCAAGTGAGACTAAAGGAGCTAGGGTCACGCTCTTCCTGAAACAATAAAGAGCGGTATTTTATGTTGGGTACTGGGGATACAAAAGGCATTATCAAAGCCATTATCACTCTGCAGCAATCTTACCCTGTCCTTCTCATTGTATGGCCTCCTTACTATCATCATATGCAGTATACGAGACTTTAAGAGAAATCTAACAAGGAAGAGTTCATGTACAGCACTTCAGTAGTAGATCCAAGGCGAAATCAAAATCATAATCATTTTATTCACCAATAACAGTAAATGTACAGGAATTTGTATTGGTGACCCTTGTGCAAGAACAAATCAACACATAAAATGACACAGCGCACGTATGCAGCAGGGGCAACAGTAGAAGGGGGCAGTGCAGTACATACAGTAGACTCACATATCACCCTACATATAAACATTCACTTTTCTATCATGAAGTACAAACATGCAGGAAGGCTTGTAGAAGGTTGTAGCTCTTCCAGCAGAGCATTGGGGCCCTGAGATACCATGGGTGTACAAACACAGCTGTGGAAAATACATTGGGCTTAGCAATACAGCGAAGAGGGTAATGATCACAAAGCAGGGGAGTCAGGGGAAGACTAAAGATAGGGCAATTGACAAGTGACGGTAATTGCCTTGGTTAAGTAAAGTGGTAACCCTTGGGAAGATGCTGTTCAGATGCCAGGAGGTTTTCGGCTTGATGGATGGGCACAGTCTCCCAGAGGTACACTTGTTGAAAAGGTGGTTGCCTGGGGGAGCTGGGTTGGCAGCAACCCTTCCTGCCCTCTTCTTCACTCTAGCATCATGTAGCTCTTTAATGGAGGGCAGAGTGAGAGGAGGTGGCGGGGAACTGGACTGCGATAGCTGATGTGAGGATGCTTGCAATGATTGACTGGTAGAATTGGACCAGCATGGTTTATGAAACATTTTGCTTACTCAGTCACCGCAGGAAGAACATCCTTTTTTGGGTTTTCTTGGTTAGACAGAGAATAGCCTCTTCTCATTTAGGGAGTTAGTGATGGTTGTCCCCAAAAATTTTAACGTATACTATGCAGGATTTTCACCTTCAATACATTATAAAACAATCAAGCTCAGTCATAACAATGATGGACTGGCAATCTGTATCTGCATGCACGTCTGTCCAGTACTTTCTTGTCTGCCTGTATATGAACCTGACTACTGAGTAGTGCATTTTCAGCTGGGTTAGTGCTGGAGAGATAGGGTCACTTTGGTGGCTAACCTAAAGCAAACCAAGTGGCTGGCCAGCATTCAGGAATATTAGGTAGCTGCCATTGTTAATTATCTCAATTCAGATATATTTGACAACGTTAGCTGGCTGGTCGTGATGGCCAGATAATTTGCTGTGGGTCCGATATTTTACAAACAGGCAACTTAAGGCTGGAGAATAAGATTCCAATCCACTTCTCCATTCATATGGAACCAGACTGACTGACTCTTAGTCGAATAATAATAGAAATGGCAACTTTTTTAATTATTTAATTTGGAGGTACAAGATATCACTACCCGAAACGTTTGCTTTTCAATTCATGTTTAATTTATCCATGCTTGAATGAATAAATAATCCATCTCAATTGTTCAATTAGATCATCAAAACAATGTGGGTTAAAGCTTTCCAGTACGACACCTTGTTGTACTTGGTGCCCACCATCCACAATTGTACCAGGCAGCCACTCTGCAGCAACTGAGCAAAGAGCAGAAGGTAATCTTTTGGAGGAGATACGAGGGCAGACTCACGAGGTGACAAACACAAATGGTATGACTAATTGTTTGCTGTGGTTGTTACAATGATTTCATTGTGATTTCACAATATTAAAATTTCTGTCTAAAGGACATGGCTAAGTTAGGGAGCTACACCTGAAAACAAACAATAATATTCCGTTAGTTCAAGTAAGTGATGTGTAAGCTCTACCCATCATTCCAACATTGTAGCCAATGACTCCCTTCTACTGTCAAGCACAGATATTGCCCACACAAATTGCATACACGGCTTTGCCAATCATCCCCCCCCCCTTTTTTTTCAAGCATGAATGGTTTAATAATTATTTTTAACATCTGTTCACTTGAAAGACTTACAATAATGTAATTGTTAAACAGAGCAATTATGTTGGTGGGAGCTACCACATGGAAAAATAAAGTCTGAAAAGCTTAGTCCCACTGAAAGCTCATGATGTCACCCTGGACAGCATTGTTACAGACCAGCACACTGGAACGTCCGACTGTGACCTGAAGATGAAACAGTACTAAGATGTCTGGCAAGTGGACACAGGTATAAATTTGTTTGGGGCTAGTTTATGTTATTTTGTTTTAGTCTACAACCATCACAACATTACAATTAATAACAATTTACCTATGTGCTAGAATTATTTGATCATAAACTGAATGATGACGATAGCCCTTGCAACTTACTTGTATTTTAGGTTTTTCTTTTCCAAAGAAATGCCTGCTCTCTGGGCCCTTCCTTTTCACTTGCTGCATTAAGTCAAGCCCTGCACTGACTGCAAATAGAATTAAAATGGCGCTCTACATAATGTTCCATGTGTAGAATATCTGACAGGTCCACCACACATAAATACCATATATACATTGATTTAACTCTACTATGAGCCACAAAGTAACACAAGCTTTACTTTAACTGAGAAACGTACAGGTAGCTATAAAGCACTAGCTAGCTAAGTTAGCAATAGGTAGCATAAGAGCTAACATCAAATGGCTACTAAATTATAATTAGTGGTATTAATCTGTCAAAACAAAATAAAATCTTATAGGTGCCAGGAAGGCACAGAAATACTCCTTTGAAATACAATGAGTGGAGGAGCTAGCTAACTAAATTAACCAAGTGGATAGTAATTTCTGCTTTGGATGAGTGGACAGTATTGCCAGATTTGAAAACGGTGAGCCTGCCCAGTCTTGAAAAAATACAACAAAAAAGTACAACATACCTTTGCATTATATATATATATATATATATAACATACATATATATATATAACATACATACATACATATACAGACAAATGGCAAATAAAAGGAAAAACCAGAATAAATGGGTAGAGAAACATACAGAATGCAGATGCTTCCAAACAGGTGTACTACTTAACATCCTATCATGCACTGATCTTGCAGTGTGCACAGGGGCATTGTCATGCTAAAACAGGAAAGGGCCTTCCACAAACTGTTGGGGATGCTCAGAATTGTCTAGAATGTCAGTGTATGTTGTAGCATTACGATTTGCCTTCACTGGAACTAAGGGTCCTAGCCCAAACCATAAAAAAACGGCCCCAGACCAAGGGGTGTCCAGATACTTTTGGTCATATAGTGTATATATACATTCACACATACAAACACACACATACGTTATACTTAATTTCTCCTGATAAATGTGAACGTGCTCATTATGCAAGATCGGGTACAGCAAACACTCACGCACACGCTCGCCACCATCCTGACGACAAATGCAAACACTTTCCTTATTTTAGTTTATTATTTCTTTTTGTTTCACCACCAGGTATGTTTTCCCCTTGCATAGCTACACAATGATGCTCACGAGCTAACGTTTTAATTGCCAGCTAACAATGTGCTGTATTGTTAACTGTGCATTTGAAAATAAAACTTTTATTTGATTTAATCACTTGGCTAACTCCAGTTAATAGACTAGACCTGTTATCTAATTTTAATGGACATAATACAGCTTACATGCAAATGCAGTCTGTGTCTGTCTGCGATATTGACTGCAAGTGTAAAAGTTTTATCCACAACAGACACTGTTTTGATGGTTTAACGGTTTTCCCTACATATAAAGTCTATTATGTGCTTCAAAAAGTGAGCTATGGCTGAAGAGAGAAATTGAACAGTGGTGGTAATGTGAAAAATAATTAATTTAGGTTATGTCCACTTCACATTTCTTTTCAAGGCTGTAATATGGAAAGATCAGATACTCAAGTGTCACACACATTTTTTTTTTTTTTGTAAATTGTTGTTTGAATGAATGTGCACCCATCCATCCATCCATTATCTATAACTCCTTATCCTGGACAGAGTTGTGGGGGGTGCTGGAGCCTATCTATCACGGGGCACGTGTAAGCTCAAGGGGGGGGGGGGGGGGGTTGGGGGCTACAACTGAATAATAATTAAGGTAGAGACTACGCCACTCATTTGGGTAGGTGGGAGATCCTGAATGTTAATACATAAATTCCCCACGCAAGAAGTGTTCAACTGAATGAGCGGGACAGAGGCTGAATTACAAAAGTACAAAAATAGATTTTATTCAGTGGTCATCGACTCTTTTTCAAGGCTCACGAGAGGTGATTGGTTGTGGAAATAAACAAACTAGATAGGAGCAGGCACGAACGTAATCATGAAACAAATCCAATCAAAGGAAAACAACCAAACAAAGAAAACGGGGGGAAACGCCACCTCCGGTGGCAGGAAAGGGGAGGGGAGGGAAAAGAAGAGCTGGGCCAGGGGATGGGTAGGCTGCAGGGACTCCACAAGCTATAAACTGCCCGCCCACTAGGGGGAGATTTTGAAGGTGTATTGCCTTAACCGACCAGAGGGGGGAACAAAAGGGGAAGTGCCAGAGGACCTCGTAGTAAGGAGATTATCTTTACACACTACGGTGGTGAGCACCCTGCTATGGGCAACGGTATAGTCAAGTGGCTTATCTTTACATGCTACTGTGGTGTGCACCCCACTGTGGGCAATATGAGTGGTAAAACAAACACACTTAAATTAAACACTCCCCAGATATGGGCACACCGTTAGGGGGTAGGGTTGGTCTAAGCACTACCGATGAATGACACACAAGCGGAGGGAGGGGCTGGTTGGGGAGAACTAACGGTTATAGACTAGGCTAAACTGCCTCTAATCATACATATAAATCAGGTGAAACTATAGTTTTATTATTATTTTTTTAACCATTTTTTTCATTTACTGTGTCCCTAAAGTCATCTTCCACACTGTTAGTATGTACTTTCTCGACTTCCAAAAAAGACTACAATTCCACTGAGACCATTTTCAGGAAGTGACATCAATTTTTTTCCGTGGGAATTCAAGTGTGCAAACTGAGGTAAGCTTCAACTATCACTCCTACCCTTTTTTTAGTTTTTGAAATGTTATCCTGCTTGTCACACTCTTAAAGTTCCACCCTGTTAGGCTATGTTATGGAGAATGTTTGTCGGGTCAAAATTCTTTTAAAACATATCATAGTTAGAAAAGTTTATCTGCAGAAGGTTAGCTAGCTAAATGTCAATCACTCAAAGAGCTACGGCTAACTTAGGCCAAAATTTATATATATATGTATATATATACATACATAAGTACATAATACAGTATAATAAATTGAAATTGTATGAAAAAAAATAATGAAATTATATATATTTGTTAGGAAATGGCACCACCACTTAGTACAGCTGAGATGCAGTGTCGCTACAGGGCAAAGAGAGATGCAGACCCTGAGAGGAGAGAAAAGTAGCTGCGGGACGAGAGAGAGAAATGGCAGCGAGACAGAGAGACAGGGAAAAAGAAACAAATTGCAGACCTCAGTGAGCACGAAAAGCGCGCCCAACGAAAAAAATGGAGGGAAAGGAAAAGAGAGGCGAAAGCCAGAGAAAGGACCAGGGCTGAACTGGAACCAGTGGCAGAGTACTCAAGGTCAGGACGTGTATTGTAGGATGGAGTTATTCGGTAAAAATGTATAGCAAGTTCCATTGTTTCATGCACAAAACACATTAATTACATATTAATTGTGTTGTATTGTTGTGTTTTAGGCAAAGACAGCAAGGTCAACGTCAGAAAAATGGAAATAAGAAAAGACTCCAAAGAGAAAGTGAAAAGCTTATAGCGACCCTGGCTAAAGAAAAATCAGAAAAGGAGAAATACATGAAGAGGTGGCAACGGAGTCAGACAAAGACAAATGGTGATGGCCAATCCCCTCATGCACAATTTAGCAAAATGTAGACGCATCCTGTCCATCCTAGCACACGCAGGAAACTTCTGTTACATGCCTCTATTGTTGAAGAACTAAAGAAAAAATACAAGAACACAATAAGAGGGAGAGAAGCAGATACTTGCAAAAGCCACCACAGGCAATATATTTAAAAAATATAGATTACAGAGGCTTGCTCAGAAGACCCTTGGATTTTCTCAGAAGAGAGCGAGACTGCAGGGTGACATCTCCTTGTTTCAGTGGACAGTAAGGTACAGAGCAACTGCAAGAGAGAAGGTGATATCATTCTTCTTGAGGGATGATGTCAGCCGAATGACAACGGGTAAGAAAGAAACAGTCACACGAAAGAAAAAAAAGATGCAGAAGAGGCTGCTGACTGACACGCTAAAAACCTACACAGGAAGTTCCAATCTGAAAATACTGACCAGGTGTCATATTAGTATTTCTTAGGCCATTTTGGGTTGTAACACATACTGAAAGTGACAGGAAAACCTGTCTGTGTGAAACCCACAAAAATATCAGGTTCATGGCTAGCACCCTCTTCAAATGTGGGCTTTTATCCTTCAAAAACCTTGAAGAGATGGCTGATGCGACAGTGTGCTACCCTGACTCAAAAGCCTGTGCATACGGAGAATGTGTAAGTTGCCGCACTACTGCTGTGACCATGGTGAGACCTGCCTCCAACAATGCCATTTCACTCACCCAATGGTCAATCGAGACATCCACATCCGATGAGGAGAAAAAGGCCATAATAACTGTCAAAAAAGAACTGACCAAAACTGAGGATGAAGTTGTTGATCAATTCCCGGAAAGAATGGTAAAATTCAGGCAAAATCTGTTCAACATACGCTGGCACTATAGGGCCTACAGGCAACTTAGAGAAGATCTCAAGGACCATGAATGTTTAATTCACGTGGACTTCAGCGAAAACTATTTGTGCAAATATGCAAATGAAGTGCAGTCTGTCCATTTTGGGGGATCCCACCAGCAGGCAACCCTGCACACTGGCGTACTATATACAACAGCACAAAAGTCTCCAATAGCATTCTGCTCCATTTCCCCTTCACGGAGACATGATCCACCGGCAATCTGGGCACACCTGGATCCATTCCTGGATATGGTTCAGTCAAGGTTTCCCCAGGTGACTCGGCTCCACTTCTTCAGTGATGGGCCAGCAACCCAGTACAAGCAGAAAGGAAACTTCTTTCTTCTTTCCACTGAGCCCTTCAGACGAGGCTTTGATGTCAATTGGAATTTCTTTGAGGCCAATCATGGCAAAGGGGCCCCGGATGGTGTTGGGGGGACCCTGAAGTGGTCAGCTGACAGGCTAGTGTGCTTAGGAGAGGACATCCCAGATGCAGAGGCGCTCTTTAACAAGCTGAAGATCCCGGAATCAGTTGTGGAGCTATTCTTTGTCAGTGAGAACAGCGTGGAGGCAAAGGTGAAGTAAATGCTGTTGGTAAGTACAATTCTATTGCTGTATTTTTGTCTTTAATTTCATCTGAGAAGAACAGTATGAAAAGTACTCTGTACTCACCTCAATGTAAATAATACTATACTCACCTGAAATTAAAAAATACAACACAAATACAATACAAACTTGAGGAAACAATGAAAATTATTCAATACAAACCTGTAAAAACAATGAAATGATTCAATACAAACCTGGAAAAACAATATATATATATATATTAGGGCTGTACCGATTAACATATTAATCGGCCCAATTAATGCTTTAATCGCCATCTAATTTTAAATAAAAAATAATCGCCAACTAATTTTAAATAAATAAATAGCTTTTTTAATGTGATTTTTTACATTTTAAATGCGCAGAGCAGTTGCTGTTTTTCGAAAACAGCAGGTTGCGCAAAGGTCATTAACATCCGGGCTGCAAGGACGCGAGACGCGAGCATATTTGGCAGCAGTCACAAAAATGGAGGGATACCAACCCCTCAAGGGGAATTTACACAAACATTTTGGTTATAAAACAAAGTATATTGTCTGCATGGCAAACAGCTTTGCGTACCAGGGTAGTGTGAGTAGTTTAAAGTATCATATGCAACAAAGCATGCATTCGTAGCTAGTGAGCTAAGCAAAAATCGTGATGGGAAAACCTCCACACACCCTGTCACAACTGACTCAGCTAACTCGGCAGCACATAACGTTAAGCGAACTACTCTAGGTTTAAAGTTAACAACACTAAGTGCATCAAAAAGAAAAGCACTTACCAATGCAATTTCAGTCTGGATTGCATCAAGTGGCCGACTAATTAACATAGTCGAGGACAGGGGGTTAGAAGCAGGCCTACAGCTCGCATTGAATTCCAAGGAATATCAACTTCCAGCACGATCGACAGTGACAACGAACATAAAGCAGCTGTTTGAGGAGGGGAAAACTAAGCTGGAACAAGAGCTAAGTAAAGTTAACTTTGTCAGTCTGACAGGGGACTTTTCGACCTCAATATCAAATGACAGTCACATCGCAGTGCCACTCTGCAAGTAAAACATGTCACCGAACGCCACACAGCGAACCAATGTGCAATTGAATTCCGAGATGTCGTTGAAGAATGGAATTTGAATGGCAAAATTGAGGTCGTATGCACAGGCAATGCAAGGAATATCGATCTGGGCATCAGCAGAACGGACTTTGACAATGTGTTTTGTGCAGCACACACGCTCCAGTTGAGCATTAAGAAAGGTTTGGAGACTGCGTCAATTGACAGGTTGCTGAGTGCCTGTCGTAAAATAGTTTGCCACTTTAAGCACAGCTCTGTTAGCAAGAACGAGCTATGTTCAAAAGTAGAGGAACTTGGACTCCCTGACAAATGTTTGGAACAAGACATCCCCATGCGATGGAATAGTACCCACAACATGATCAGCAGTCTACTTGAATTAAAAGACGCTGTCGACAGCATCGTTGAAACAAAACCGACACTGAGGGCTCTCTCTGCGTTTGAGTGGGAGCAGCTAGCCAAACTGAAAATTGCACTGAAACCATGCTTGGATGTTACAGAATTGCTCGGTGGAAGCGAGTATGTCACTGGCAGTGTTGTCATTCCAGCTGTATCTCACTTGCGAGGGCAGATGACAATTTCCGAAAAGGACCCAGCATTCATTGAACGATTCAAAACTACCCTGATGGAGGATCTAACCTTCAGAATGGACAACTGGTCATGGATCAAGAAATACGAGGTGGCCACTGCTCTCGACCCTCGCTTTAAGACACTTCAATGCATCGCCACAGAGAGACGTGAAGGTGTCTGGGATGAAATTCTCAAGATGGGATGAGAACTGAACTTGGAACAAGCCCCCTGGATAGCTCCAGTCTTTCAGAAGAAAAGAAAACTTTGTTTCCATGCTGATAACACCTTGGTGGATTCAGAGCAGCCCAGGCCAACACTTGCAGGGGAATTGGCAGTCTACAAATCGCTGGCTGAGCTGGATGATGATTTTGCAAACCCCCTCGAATGGTGGAAGATCCACCAGTTGCAACTGCCACAGCTTGCAAGCTTCCATCACGCTGCTCCCGTCACTCACTGGAGAGATCTTACATACATACATCTATGGCATTAGCAACGCTTTTCGGCTTACCAGTTTTTTTTACTCCTTACATGTATCATTATACAGCGAATCTGAAGCAATGCAGTTTAGTACTTGCTCAGGTCACGCAGTGTCTTACCGGATGACCTGCGCCTTCGGTACAAGGAGTTCTACCCCGTCAATCGTCCCTATCAGCACGGCAGGTTGTGAATAAACTGCGGTCTTCGCTCAACCCGGAGAATGTCAACATCCTCCATTGCTTACAGAACTGGCTTCAGGGGGACATGAAAGCATAATTCCAGGTGAGAATTTTCTATTTCATTTATTTGGCTTAATTGTTGTGATAAATTACAGGCCAATTATTTTTTGTTCATTATTGATCATTAGGTGGCAGTGCAAGTACAGTGATTGAGAAGCTTTTGAAAAACAGGGCAGCACAAAACTATGCGATGGTTGTTCTTATGCTACAGTAGCTATATGTGATTGGAAACATTAGTGGCCGCGGTGATGTTGTTAGACAAACTTACTATAGTTAGTTTGAATAGTCAGACGGACTATTCTCTTATCTACTTTCAGGGTTCGCAAGAGAGAGAGAGAGAGATAAATCTACAGAGGGAGAGATAAGCTTACGTCGGATTCCGAGAGATTCAAATGGACATTTACATCGGACACAGAGGATTGAGGGAGAGTGCACTGTGGAGGAAAATATATTCCTGTTGGAATGTTACTAAGGAATAAAATATATATTTTGTCAAAGAAGCTTCAATAAAAAAATTTCCATTAGCAAAATCTGCGTTATTGATTACGCTGTGGTTAAGCTAAGTTTTCATTGCAAATAAAGGAGATTTCTGAAACAAGATGTCATTGGAATGTAAAAATTCATTGGAATGAACGGGTTTAAAATTTACCGATTAATCGACCGATTAATCCAACTAATGGAAAAAAATTAACCAACTAATTTTTTTAATCGGTCGACAGCCCTAATATATATATATATATACACACACACACACTTACCGGCCACTTCATTAGGTGACAGGAGTGGCACCCGGTGTGGTCTTCTGCTGCTGTAGCCCATCTGCTTCAAGGTTTGACATGGTGTGCGTTCAGAGATGCTCTTCTGCATACCTCAGTTGTAACAAGTGGTTATTTCAGTTACTGGTGCCTTTCTATCTGCTCAAACCAGTCTGGCCATTCTCCTCTGACCTCTGCCATTTACAAGGCATTTTCGCCCGGAGAACTGCCGCTCATTGGATATTTTCTCTTTTTCGGACCATTCTCTGTAAACCCTAGAGACGGTTGTGCGTGAAAATCCCAGTAGATCAGCAGTTTCTGATATACTTAAACCAACCTGTCTGGCACCAACAACCATGCCACGTTCAAAGTCAATTAAAACAACTTTCTTCCCCATTCTGATGCTTGGTTTGAACTTTGACCATGTCTACATGCCTAAATGCATTGAGTTGCTGCCACGTGATTGGCTGATTAGATGTTTGTGTTAACGGGTGCAGTTTGCAGTTGAACAGGTTAACGGGTGCAGTTTGCAGCTGAACAGGTGTACCTAACGAAGTGGCCGGTGAGTGTGTGTGTGTGTGTATATATATATATATATATATATATATATATATATATATATTGCCAGGGATATTCAGTGCGCACATTATTATGATAAACCATTACAAATGTTAAGTGCTTATTTTGGATTAGATTCGGGAGACGGATTACCCTCGCCAACACCGCTACTATTACTGTTTCATTACAACTAAGTTAATATGTTAGAAGTCTTGTTTCCGTTTTTTTTTTTAAAAAGTAATTCTTTATGAGTTTCTATATTTCGTTGTGGTCACTTTAAGAATCACAGGATGTCAGTAACAAGAAGTTATGTCATGTGACCAGTAATCAGGAAGTAAATGAGCATGACACGGAGAGCACATTGTTTTATGGTATCTGAGCAATTCCAGCGACATCTACATACGTCTTATGTCTTTGGTTGCATCGTGGGTATGTATTGATTATTTTTGTCGTTATCTACGATCGCAGATAATTATTTTAGGACAATGTTACATTCTGTAAAGTTAGATGCTAGAATTCTACGAGTTGCTATTACTAATTACTACATTGTTCCTAAGCCATTGGAAGTTCATATAGGAATAATTACAAATAAATAAATGAACAGATAATTGATTACATGTTAAAAATATGACGCCATATACTACATTTTAAGTTAAATATATAATAAATACATGCAACCTGTAATAGTATAAAACAAGGGGATTTAATTCATATTAAAGGTTGAGTTGGTATATTTACATTGTGTGTATCTGTACATGTTAAAAGCAAGCATAGTGGATTATGTTTTTGTATGCTTCAGTTTTACCCTTCTTGCAATGTCAATAAACCTGTGGACAAGGGGCCAACTGTCTTCAGAGTCTTGATGTTAGGGAGGCGTTCATCTGACTATCAACTTACATAGAGCACATATACTGAGGACAGCACAATTACGATAACACAACACAATCAGAGAAGTACTTTCCTTGTAAATGCCCAACCAAGCTCGGAAACAAGTTTAAAACATCTTATGATCAAGAATAAAACATACCACGCAGTGATTATGCGGAGATGTAATGCATACCGAAGGCTTCCCCTGCACTGATGACTTTAATCTAAAATGTACAGCGTTTTCAGAACACGCATCTCTCAAATAACGGTTAAAAAGGTTAAAATGCCACAGTATAGTGCATTCAGACCTACTGAGAGCAGATGTAAAGCACGCCGATGCAAACAATTCTCCCAGTGAGGCGAGAGCACAATGGATTTTTCTTTTTCTTATTTTCCCGACAGACTAGGCACTGTTTAGTGCATTGCTGCCTCCCACTGGTGTAGAAATGTCATTGCTGCTAATGCAATCTGAGGCCTATATCTTGCTATAGAGACCTGGAAGGAAGTGTATTACTTCCCTAGCTCTCTCTTTTTGAATGATCCCGTCACCCAGCAATGATCTAAGGCAAAAAATTTTAATTCCGTTTGCTTAACTCTATAAATAAAACTGTCCTTTCCCCAGCATAGATCGGACAATGCATCAAGACATGTTGTACAGACTCCACAGGACTCTCACTTGCTAAACCGCAGTGCCCCAGCCTTAGCCTTGTCAATTTGATTTCATCTTTCCGAGGCATATTCATTCTATTACCAGGTTTAACAGACGGTTGGACGTTGTATAGCTTTCTCCCTCTGCTGTCTGCATCCCCTTCTTGCTGCCATTGGAGATTCAGTCTCTCACTGATGATGCTGCGGCACTCCATCCTGCCAAATGGCACCTGCACATCTACACTATCCCTACCTAAACTTGCCTTAGCTACCCTGTCCGCCACCTCATTGCCCTCAAGCCCAACATGCGCTGGCACCCATAAAAACCCCACACTACAGCCCTGCCTCACCAGTTTAAAAATCATCATTAAAATCTCCCCAACTATGTCTATTCTAGCTCTTACCCCCTCACCTCCCCCCAATGCCATCAAGGCAGATAATGAATCAGTGCACAAGACAGCATTGCCCAAACCCCCTTCTTCCACCCACCACAATGCCCACAATAAAGCAGCCAGCTCAGCAGAGAATATTGATATCCCATCAGGCAACCTTCTACTCTGACAGAATTGTACATGTGGTACATATAAGCCGACTTCCACTCTTCTGCTTTCAGGATCTCTTGAGCCATCAGTATAAATATTTATATAGTTACCCCACCTATTCCTAAGGTGATCCTCTACATACGCTGCAACACTTCCTATTTAACCTTTCTGTATTAACTCTTTTTATTGCTAAGTCCACATCAACCTCTGTCTGCATCCACCGAGGGATAGGTGGCCAGCATACAGAGGGCCCTACCTTTATTCCATTAAATCCCAGTTCCTCTGAGTATTTCCTTTCGGAATTTATATAGCTGCCGCTATTAATCCCGCTGCCACCCTTTTCAAACTCCCGGCACTCCGTTAACAGAGAAATCGATGGAAGAGCTGTTCCAAAGCCTTTTAGCTTAATCCAATAATTTAACGCTAATTTTTCACGTCACAGCCTCAGTGGAGCCTCCCCCGTTTCCACCAGCAGCGCTGGGATCGGCGTTGTCGGGAATACCCCAGTGCACAACCTCAGAGCCCTGGCCTGAACAACATCCAATTTAGCCTATTTAGACTTAGCCGCTGAACCATATGCCAAGCACCCATAGTCAAAGATTGCTCTTATCATAGCCTTATAAATCATCAGCATTTAATTTCTATCTGCCCCCCAGAAACAGCCAATCAAGCACCTCATAATATTTACAACCTTCTCACACTTACCATTTTTTCCCACATGTGCCCTATATGTCAAGTTTTAATCCAGCCACACAACTAAAAACTTAACTTTTTCAATGGGTTCTCCATATACCTTAAGCCCCTGATGATCTATTTCCTTCATTCTGCAAAAGATCACATATTTTGTCTTTGATACTGACAATCTAAAACCCCACTTATCAGCCCAAGTCTGCACCTTATCTAAGGCTCCCTGCATCTGCCTCATCAAATATTCAACATTGCGGCCTCTCTTCCATATTGCTCCGTCATCTGCAAAGAGAGATTTACCAAAGCCATCTCCCACTTCATCAAACATATCATTCACCATTATATTAAACTGGACAGGACTGATAACACTACCCTGCGGGGTCCCATTATCTACACTTACAGTGTCAGAAAGACTCCCCCCCACTTTTACCTGAATAGTATGGGATCTCAAAAAATCTTTAATCCAATTCAACATCCTGCGCCGAATCCCTGCATCATATAACTTAATTACCAACCCCTCTTTTCACAACATATCATAAGCCCTCTCTATATCAAGGAAGACACCAATCACCGCCTCCTTATTCACTAGAGCTCTCTTAATGTCTCTATCTAACATTAGGATTGCATCCATTGTTGCTCGACCTAGTCTAAACCCACTCTGAAATGGAGAAAAATACCCTCTCTGCTCTAGTCTATGCACAAGCCGATAATTAACCATTCTTTCCATTATCTTGCAAATAACTGCTGTAAGGGCAATAGGCCTGTGTGATCCAGGACTGTCGGCTTCCTTCCCAGGTTAGAAATCGGAACGACCTCTGCGTGCTTCCACTCAGCCGGAATTAGCCCGTCCTCCCCTTATATTAATCAAATCTAACATCTCCCCCAAAGAAAAGTCATCCATGTGCTTAAACAACTCATATCCCAGACCATCTCTTCCAGGGGTGGTATTATGCCCTTGCCTTACTGCACGCTTCAGCTCTTGCATAGAAAAGAATAAATGAATCCCATCACTATTATCGGTATTTCAAGTGTGTCCTTCCTGCTCAAGCATTTTTTCCCTCCTCAGCTGTCCCTCTCTGCCCACATTACTAGTACTATGCACTCTCTGAAAAGACCTGACTAATAGATCAGCCTTCTTCCTGTTGCTTACAACTTCTTTATTTCCTTCTACCAAAACAGGAATAGGCAGACCCCTGTTAAGCCCGGCCATTCGATGAATCATACCCCAAACTTGCTCAACAGTTGTTTCTGTACCTATAGTGCTACAAAACCCTCCTAGCCTCTGCTCGCAGTCTCTTATATTCAATAGCATAGCACTCAACTGGACTCTTTCTAAGCTGCCTATACCCTCTGTTACAAGCCCGCACTGCCTCATCACAAGCCTTTTTCCACCATGGCACTATTTTCCTCTCTTTCCTGTTCCCCTTGACTTGAATTTATTTTTCAGCCGCTCTTCTCACTACAGAACAGAACTTACAGACTTACTCCATTCTTCTACACTACCCTCACTCATGACATCGCCCAAATCTGCCGATAGTTGTTCTCTAAATTTACCCAAGTTCGCTTTTAGAAAGTTAAATCCTCTCACAGTGCTTTCCTTCTCCACCTGCAAAACTCTACCAAACCGACTTAAAATGGGAAAATGTTCACTCCCCACGGTGTAACGCTCCAAAAGATCCCAATCCCCACACCTAGCTAACTCAGCTGATGCAAAAGTTAAATCTATACATGACAGACTCACATTACCAACCTGAAATCTTGTTGGCCTTCCGTCATTCAACATCACAAGCTAGTATTTATCCAAAAGATCTTTCCTATCTTTATTTTTACTGCCCTATAAAGGATTGTGTGCATTAAAATCTCCTGCCCACACCACTGGGGGCTGCACTTGACCCATTATTCCATCTAACTTCTCCATACTTAACTGGAGACAAGGGTTATAAAAATGTATCACTGAGATAAATTTACGCACATTCCAAATCCCCCTCAGAAGAATTATGATCTTTCCGTAAACAAACAAATCCCGGTAGGTTTCAGCAATGTCTCTTGTACACAAATTAACTTCGGTTTTTCTTTAAAAGCATCCACAAACTTCTTTAACTCCTACCCATTCGCTACCAAACTCCTGGCATTCCACTGGAGGATAAAAAACATTTTTTTTAAAAACCTAAATATCACCATCTACCATTCGATCCCTGTTATTTTTTACCCTTCTGTCTTTTGAAAACACGTGATTATGAAGGACAGATGGCTCAATCCCTCCAATCCCAAGGATCCTCTCAGCAGCCTGCACCACACTTCTCACCACATCTGAATTTTTCTTGGTCTGCTTTACCTCACACAGCACTTCAACAAAAGCCAGGAAATTAAACCTACTCTGCCTCTATTATAATCACTTCAGTTTTCTTACATACTAACTATGGATGCTTCCCTGAATTTTATGATGGAGCGGCACTCGGATGTCTTTCATGATATCATATGATGTCTATTACTTCAATACACTTTTAGGCTGAGGGGAACTTTGACCAGGTGGACCCTACATTAATATAGCATACTTTTCTTAAAATAAGAAAGTGTACTTGGTTCACTTTTTAACTATTCTGCAATCGGGGAAAATATACTTATACTAAAAGTTTTAAAGAAGTTCAAGTATATCAAGTATACTCAAGTAGGCTCCAAAAATTATTTAAAAAAATGTACTAGCAGTAAGCCAGTAGTTCTGACTGGATGTTTAAGTTGCTTTTGGGTTTGGTTAAGTAAAAGCTGAGGCAGTTTCCTACCAAAGTTGTGAACATCAGTCTAGTTGGTTGATTTTAGTTCATGTGTAGCCTAGCTAACACTCTGTGTTATGGTGGCGTTATTTAAACAGACAGAGTGTGATTGATGAGTTTTAAAAAAAATGTATTTATTAGTTATTTTATACATATGTAAGGAAATGAAAGACTGAAAGACTGGACACCTGGGAAATTCTTAACCTGGAGGCATGGGAACTGGGCCTGAGAAACCCCACCAGTATGGGAGGAATTTCCTTTACGGCGGGTCGCAAAATCATTAGGCCGGAGGCTGCTGTATCCTGCAAGATGGATTACGACCTCTTGAATTCCAGGGCACCTTTTTCAGGACAAGAGCCACCTGTTTGCAGAGGTCACTGCCAGGCAACAACTGGACATTACTTGTAGAGAGCGAAACATTACCATCATGAGGAAGAAGTCAGGACACCTCCTTCCTTTTTCCTTTACTCCAAACAAGGGATCTCATACAGAAACCATGCACTGAGCTGGAAAGATACATTTTTCTTTCCAGAGCACTGTATAAAGAAAACTGTGGACATTTTCTGCAAAACTCTGCATTATGTTACATTACATTACAGGCATTTGGCAGACGCTCTTATCCAGAGCGACGTACAACAAAGTGTATAACCATAACCAGGAACAAGTATGACGAAAACCCTAGAGAGAAGTACCGTTCCAAGTGCAGGGAACAACCGCATAGTTCAACTTGGACCCTGAAGGTTAAACTGATTAACACTAACACAAACGAGAACAGCAACAACGCAGTCTATGGAAAAATACAAGCAGTAGTTAAGACAGGTGCATTAACTAACTCACCTACGAAACAGCTACCTAGTTTCAACCCTAAGCTCATTTAAGAGATTACAGGGAGGTAGGGAGGGATGGGGAGAGGTGCAGCCTGAAGAGGTGAGTCTTCAGTTGTCGCTTGAAATGGGTCAGTGTCTCAGCTGTTCTGACCTCCACGGGGAGGTCATTCCATCATCGTGGGGCCAGAACAGACAGGAGACGTGTTCTGGAAGCGCAGGTGCGAAGAGGGGGAGGTGCCAGGCGTCCTGAGGTAGCAGAACGAAGGGATCTGGCTGGCATGTAGGGTTTGAATATCTTGTGGAGGTATGCTGGGGCTGATCCCTTGACTGCCTGGTATGCTAGGAGCAATGTTTTAAATTTGATGCAAGCTATAACAGGCAGCCAGTGGAGGGTAGTGAGCAGGGGAGTGACGTGGGAGTGTCTGGGGAGGTTGAAGACCATGTTATCATTAAGATATTGTTTGTCTGATTAAATATATTGTGTTAGAGTAACATAATCAGAATATACTGAATAAATGTAATATCTATATTAATACACCATATTTTACCTAACTTAGGTTAAAGGTGTATATTGTGGGTATTGCTCCAATCAGAATTCAGGGATATGTTTGGGTTTTAGCTATTGGAACATGTGACTGACAGGTGTTTCTTGTTGCCCAGATGTGTCCTGTTAGATTGATTGGTTAAACAATAAATAGTTCTGAATGTCTGCTCTTGGTTTTAGCCTTGGGTGTTGCCTGTGAAAACTGCATTTGTGTTATAAAAGATAAACTAACATAAAGACCAGAGAGCTGTCTTTGGGAGAAAAGCAAGCTTAGAAAAGAGGGGAAATCTATCAGAGACATTGCACAAGCATTGGGGATAGCTTGTACGACGACTTGGAATGTCCTGAAAAAGAAAGAAACCGCTGGCGTACTGAGCAACAGATATTGAACAGGTCGACCAAGGAAAACAACAGCAGTTGATGATAGAAACATTGTGAAAGCTGTGAAGAAAAACCTCAAAATATCAGTCAGTGACATCACAAACAATCTCCACGGGACAGGGGTGAAGGTATCTCAATCAACCGTTCGAAGAAGACTTAGAGAGCAGCAATATAGAGGCTATACCACAAGATGCAAACCACTCATCAGTATTAAGAATCGGAAGACGAGATTACAATTTGCAAAGAAGTACAGAGATGAGCCACAAAAGTTCTGGAACAAAGTTTTATCGACTGATGAGACCAAGATTAACCTCTACCAAATTGATGGAAAGGCCAAAGTGTGGAGAAAGAAGGGATCTGCTCATGATCCAAAACATATAAGCTCATCTGTGAAGCATGGTGGAGGAAGTGTCATGGCTTGGGCTTGCATGGCTGCCTCTGGAGTGGGCTCACTAATCTTTATTGATGATGTAACTCATGATGGTAGCAGCAGGATGAATTCAGAAGTCTACAAAAACATTCTGTCTGCCAACTTACGGAGAAATGCGTCCAAACTAATTGGGAGGAACTTCATCATGTAGCAAGACAATGACCCAAAACACACTGCCAACACAACAAAGGATTTCATTAGGGAGAAGAAGTGGAAGGTTTTAGACTGGCTAAGTCAATCACCAGACCTTAACCCAATTGAGCATGCATTTCACCTCCTAAAGAGGAGATTGGAGGGAAAACCCCCCCGAAACAAACAACAACTGAAAGAGGCTGCAGTAAAAGACTGGAAAAGCTTCACAAAAGAAGAATGGAACAGTTTGGTGATGTCAATGGGTCGCAGGCTTGATGCAGTTATTGCAAGCAAGAGATATGCTACCAAATATTAAGTGTTATTTGCTTTCATTTACTTAAATACTCTTTGTTCCAATACTTTTGCTCACCTAAAAATTGGGTGGTCTGATACCAAAGGTGCTATGTTCTAAGTAGTTTAACACATCTAGGTGTAAATACCAGGAAATAAAAGCTGAAATTCTGAACTCTTGTCTCATGTTCATCTTCTTATCTCAACCCCAAATGTATTCAGTGTATTGCAAAAACAAAGGAATTGGCCTTGCTGTTCCAATACTTTTGGAGGGGACTGTACCTGACTAATAAATTGTTAACCCTTGATTGGTGTGGTTTCGGGTAATTGTTCAACCTGTCTTGTAAATCCCTTCTGTTGAGCCTGCACGATAGCTAGGAAATTGCGTCTGTTCGACTTCTCTGATCAATTAGTTTTGAGTTAAAGGCGCCTCGCCACTTGGCGGTGTTCCATGTGGATAACGAGATCTTAATATGGTCCTCTGCGGGCCCTGAACGTAATCGTTATACCCAACAGAGTTTAAGATATTCGCCCACCTCTGTGTCTCTGCCACTCTACTTGGCAGTGTTCCATGTGGATAACGGGGTCTTAATATGGTCCTCTGCGGGCCCTGAACGTAATCGTTATACCCAACAGAGTTTAAGATATTCGCCCACCTCTGCGTCTCTGCCACTCTACTTGGCAGTGTTCCATGTGGATAACGGGGTCTTAATATGGTCCTCTGCGGGCCCTGAACGTAATCGTTATACCCAACAGAGTTTAAGATATTCGCCCACCTCTGCGTCTCTGCCACTCTACTTGGCAGTGTTCCATGTGGATAACGGGGTCTTAATATGGTCCTCTGCGGTCCCTGAACGTAATCGTTATACCCAACAGAGTTTAAGATATTCGCCCACCTCTGAGTCTCTGCCAGACATCTAGTTTGTCGTATGTTGGACGCATGTCGGCCGGTGCGATCCGCGGTAGGCCGGCCTCTCCCGGTATAGATGTTGCAAAAGAACAGAAATCCATTCACAATCAAGGATAAATTTTAATTGGAGTCAGATAATCGAGGGTAAAACTAACCGCAATGCTTACAGACTGCCTCTGGATAAAACTAGATAATAGCCCAGACCAGAAAAAAGCGGAGAATAGAGTGGTACTACTATTGTAACTTGGTCTAAATTTAGCTGATCTCATTGATCCAAGGTGCAGTCTCGCCCCGTTTATAAGAACGGTGAAATTTAATGCTTATCTTTTTCCTACAGCAACAAAGGAAGCATCACGCACAACAACCTTCGGTCACAGCTAGTTCCGGCTTTGGTACTAGATTTGTACGAGATTTACACATAATAGTTTGACCTAAATGCAGTTATGGTATATAACCCTTTTTGTATATTTCTCTATATAATTGTGCTGCCGTGTTAACACATTTGCATTCGAGTCAGGCACTTTTCATGGTAAGAAGAAATTTTAGGACGCTTCCGAAATTACTTGTGTCTACAGTGCCGCAACGTAAACAGCAATATATGTACTTCACCATCACATCTGTCCAGAATGTAAACAAGTCAGGCATTCTTCAAGGTTGGGATAAATTTTACGACAACGATATCCCGGTCTAGCAAAGACAGTGAAACCACAGCCCTAGATATTATACACAATATTAAATTAATTTCAAAATATATTTCCATATGATTAAGATTTCAAGGCTTGCAAATTAAATCTGGATCCTATAAAGTGGTTGTTAAAAATCATAACTAACCACTGATAGCTGATGCCCAGTATAGTAGATGGTGACATCATCCCATTTAAAAAGCGGATTTCCGATCGAATTTATTTGTGATTCGGATTTAAAGTTAACACCTGGGCCTTGTAGCTAGGCTTATTATCTTGAGCCTATAATAGCTTTGATTGTTATAAGATGAAAATTGTAACAAGCTGTGTCTCACTCGAGTGATCACCTTGCTGAAATGATCATGCTGACAGGAGCAAGCTAATCAAAAAGATTAATGATAAGGCCACCATGTCATAGCAAATATAAATGTAATTATAGCAAAGAAACAGTCCTGGATGTATTCTTCATCATACAAGCTCATTCAGTGCAAAACTGTATCTCTGTAGGCTCTGCTTCAGTTGCCTCTGCTTCAAACGTGACATATTTATGTGAGTAAAACATGTCCTTCTACACCTATTAGCTAAAAGTACATAAGAAAAATTTGATCTCTAACTGAAATGAAGGTAATATATAGCAACATTGTTTTGAGAAAATTAACCTAACAGAAATTGTTTCAAATTCAAATTGTTTGCCCTTGTCACATAAATGCCTGCAATATAGAGGACCAAAGCTAAATAAATTACTAAAAAAAGAATACATATAAATGCAAGAATAATGTAAAAATAAATGCATGTACACAGAAATAAATTAATAAAATGTGACAATAATGGGAATGTTTGTATTTATTTGCCTGTTTGCTTAATTATTCATTTTTGTACTTATTTCCCTATTTATTTCTGTACTTTTTTATTTCTTGATTCATTTAGTTATGCATATATTTAATTCTGTATTTATTTATTTCTGTATTCATTTATATGATAATGAGGGGGCTGTTAATCAAAGTATGTCATGGTGTCACCTTATTCCCATTGGCTGAACGATATTATTGTGCATAGATCGACTGTACGTACCTTGCTTGGTTACATTGACTATGTTAATACGCTAATGGCAGCATACTGGCAAGAGATCTGAGACTCTTGGCTTGTATAGCTAAAATGGATAGTCCTGATTATTGGCTCTTTCATGTGGATGCTTTGACAAATAATTTGTAAGTTTGCTACATCTACAGACACGGATGTTGACCCAGTAGTGTTCAGCATTTTGGAGGAAGTGGATCCTCACCCGAATGTTTCGCTCCTGTCAGGAAGGTGAGGATTAATTGGAATATGTTTAATTTTCTGAACCCAGCACTTTGAACTGTTAACACCCTTGTTTGACACGCTGAATACCGAACACATGTGCATCAGCAGTTAAAACACCTCACTTATCCAACAAATATATTTAATTTGGTAATTATTATCAAAGATATCAATTATCACTTAAATCACCAAATTCATTGATTGGAAGAGCAAACTGTTGGATCAACCTTATCAAAATGTAGAACTCAGAACCAGATGAAATTTAAGAAATTTATTAAGTTACAATAAATATTCACATTTAATCTGAAGACAAGGTTCAACTACCTTAAAACAATTAAAAAAGGTTTCCAACATGGACAGTCACACAAGAAATAAATGAAAGAAGATACCAAACCACAGCTTGTTTGTCCCAAAGTAATCCAAAATTAAAAAACTAAAAGACAGCAGGGTATTCTAAAAGAAACCAGAGATGAAATGTAGAATGCCAGACCTAGATGCAGGACTCAGATGCCCACTTCCAACTAACAGTAACAAACTTCTTGCCAAGTTGCCCAAAACTGACAGCTGAATGAAAGAAAGCCGCATATTTCATCTTGTGAAAGAGACGAGGGGGGAGGAGCACAGACACGCATTCAAACCTTGAATGGCCCCAGTCCCTGCTCTTGTCTCCAAGCTATGGTAGCTGAGCTTTTTGAAGCTTCCAATGGCTGAGAAATACATGCCACATGAGTAGGCCAGATCAGCTGGAGACCCTTTGCATATACTGCCTGTGGAAGCAGTAGAGAGTTATTTATTACCTGGTTTGTCTGTCCAAGACATTGAAACACTTTTTGGGGTTGGTGACAGGACAGTTCACTATCGAATGGCGGAGCATGACATAAGGTAAGTCAGAGATCTTGGGGCAACAAGCCTCCTATTGAGTAAAATTCGCTGAGGTGTTTGGGTGTGTTTAACCTTGGTTTACTGGGGCACAGCTCAAGTTTGGGCTGATAAGCCCTACGCCTTGGTTAATGACAAGCTTGCAATGTCTTGTTTCCAACTCACCACATGGCTGAAATCTTGTTCTTAAGGGTGTCTGATTTGTTTAACACTATTTGGAGTGAAAAGTTAGATGCAATGGTGCGGAAGATCCTCAGCCATCATCCAAATACAGGACATAAAATGATGTTCAGCCATCTCAATGTTCAAGGCATACGGATCCAAAGTGAATTACTCATTCTTGTAATCAATGTAATCTATGCTGTGATTAAAGTAATGATTTGACACCGACTCTGTCATATAGCTGCTACCCATTTGAAAAGGTTTAACCTTTCCCTCCCCCAACTTTGTTAAGTTTGCGCAATGGGGATGTTCTGTCTCCATTTAGAAACGAAAAGAAAAGATGGAGGCACTTCTTAAATATTTTATACAGTGCCTTTGGAAAGTATTAAGACCCCTTCACTCTTTCCACATTTTGTTACGTTATATTTCATTCTTCATTCATTTTTATTCTCATCAATCTACACGCAATACCCCATAATGACAAAGCGAAAACAGGTTTTTAGAAATTTTTGCAAATTTATTAAAAATAAAAAACTGAAATATCACATTTACATAAGTATTCAGACCCTTTCCTATGACACTCAAAATTGAGCTCAGGTGCATCCTGTTTCCATTGATCATACTTGAGATGTTTCCAGTACTTGATTAGAGTCCACCTGTGGTAAATTCAATTGATTGGACATGATTTGGAAAGGCACACACCTGTCTATATAAGGGCCCACAGTTGACAGTACATTCAGAGCAAAAAGCAAGCCATGAAGTCGAAGGAATTGTCTGCAGACCTCCAAGACAGGATTGTGTCAAGGTACAGATCTGGGGAAGGGTACAAAAAAATTTCTGCAGCATTGAAGGTCCCAAAGAAGACAGTGGTCACCATCATTCTTAAATGGAAGAAGTTTGGAACCACCATCTTCCTAGAGCTGGCCACCTGGCCAAACTGAGAAATCGGAGGAGAAGGGCCTTGATCAGGGAGGTGACCAAGAACGTGATAGCCGCTCTGACAGAGCTCCAGAGTTCCTCTGTGGAGATTGGAGAAGCTTCCAGAAGGACAACCATATCTGCACCACTTCACCAATCAGGCTGTAACAAGTTTGCAGTCCTTCTCCGCACAAACCACACAATTCTCTGTTCTCAGACGCACACGGGTTTTATTGCACTTCCAGTACGCACATACACAAACCAAAAAAAACAAACAAAACACACGATAAGGAAGGGGAATTCGCACACTGCGTTGCTCCCGTGCGCATCTCTCATTCCAGTGCCCCGGTCTCACTGCAGGCAGAGCATATAAACAATTAGCAATTAATTGTCATCACCCACACCTGGGTTGCAACGCCAGCAAAACAACTTCCTCTCCGCCCACAGATGGCGCCCTAACCACCCACCCCTCCACATACCCCTACCACCCGACTTAGGCTGGGGAGCCGTCCCCTCAACCTCCTGGGACAAAACGGCCCCCAGCCTGCTGCTCGGTGCATCTGTCTGCAGACGAAAAGGGAGAGCAAAGTAAGGTGTATACAGGAGCGGTTCACCACAGAAGCCTGTTTTACCCTCTCAAATGCCTGTTGGCACCGCTCCGTCCATTGGACCAGATCTGAGGCACCCTTTCGGGTCAGATCAGTCAGGCGACTGGTCAGCTCAGAGAATGCTGGAAGCAATGCCCAAGCACCGCCCCCACATGCTCCACATGCCGCTCCCAGGTGTCACTATAAATGATTACATCATCCAAATAGGCTGCAGCATATGGAGAGTGGGGCCACAGCACCCGGTCCATGAGGCATTGTAAAGTAGTAGGTGCCCCGAACAGCCTGAATGGAAGTGTAACAAATTGGTGTAATCCATACGGAGTGGAGAAAGCCGCTTTTTCCATGGATTCTGACGACAAGGGAATCTGCCAGTAGCCCTTGGTTAAATCCAGCGTTGTGAAAAAACAAGTGGTGCCCAACCGGTCCAGGAGGTCGTCGACCCTAGGCATAGGATAAGCATCAAAGCGTGAGACATCATTCACCTTGCGATAATCAACACCGAAGCGTACAGACCCGTCCTGCTTAGGCACAAGCACAATGGGGCTGCTCCACGCACTGTTTGATTCTTCTATCACTCCCATCTCTAACATAGCCTGCAGTTCTGCCTGTACAGTTTTTGTTTTTGTGTTCAGGCAATCTATAGGGCCGAGAACGTACCGTCACTTCTGGAGATGTTTCATTTTTTTTTTTACAATAAAACAATGTTCTGTGAAGCTATATTCCTGTAGGTGTGTGCACTACTGCAGTCCTAACAAAATAAACTACTACTACTACTACTACCACCACCATTACTACTATCATTACTACTACCATTACAAGTCCTCTACTTTATACTACTTTACCTGAAACTACTTTCACTTTTAAAGTTATATTCCATTAAAACACTGCAAGTACTTGAAGTATAATTATTGTCACCAATTTGTCACTACCATGTGACCTGCAGAGATTTAAACGTGTTTCAATATTTATCCTCAAGGGGTCCCCATAGGCACACCAACGGCATAGTTAAGTGACTATTCATACAATTGAGTTTTTAATTCAGGCATTTATGAGCAATTAGTTATCTATTATGGGGTAAATAAAAGTGAACATTGATGTAAGTTTAAATGCTATGAAAGGCATGTCTTGGAGCCAGTGGCCCTCGCACCTGGTCCTGGTGAGCCACAGGGTTCACTGACTTTTGCTGTTACTCAGAACTTGAGTAGCACAGCAGTTGATCAGTTAAAACAGATCATTACACAGTTAACTCAAGTCACCTGGTTGCTTTGGCTAAAATGATACTATTTTAGCCAAAACATTGCAACAAATAGTACTTGCATCAAATTGATGTTGTTTCTCCCCCCAGTGCCCTGTCTATCATGGGCCCTAGCCCTCTCTGCTCACTCTTTCTGCAACGTAACCATTTCTGGTTATTATTCTCCCATTATTTGGTATGTACAGTGGGCTCCAGAATTATTGGCACCCTTGATGAATATGCACAAAAAATGCTTAAAACAATTCTAAACTAAAAAATAATTCAGTTATTGACATAAGCTTTATTTTCCAACATGTGTAAACTAGTGTGCTTGATTAATGATTCATTGGAATCAACCGAAGTCTTACATTTTTTAAACAAATAAAAATTTCCCCCAAAAAACAGGTTCCACAATTATTGGCACCCCTGGTTTAATACTTTGTGAAAACACCCCTGGCAAAGATGACAGCCATGAGTCTTTTTCTCTAATTTGTGATAAGGTTAGAGAACACCCTCCATGTAGAACTTTTCAGAATCATTGATATCTTTGGGTTTGCGCTTATGGAACCCCCCTCTTCAGTTCAGACCACAGGTTTTTGTCTGGAGACTGAGATGGCCATTGGAAAACATGGATGTTGATTTCACTTAAGCATTTCTGTTTAGATTTTGATGTATGCTTGGAGTTATTGTCCTGCTGGACAATCTACCTATGACCAAGGCTGTTTCTCAATACTCGTTCTTGTCTGTACTTGTGTTCTTGTGTCCTTGTGAAATGTCATCTTTTGCGGCCCAAGTACTGTTCCAATACTCAAGTTTGCATTTCGCCAAGAACGGTTAAAATTCCCGGAAGTGTTCTTGACACACCCATTTTACCGAGGATGCTTCGGTTGGTAACTTGTATGAACTTGACAACACAAATATCCCAGCATTCATTGTGCAATGGCAGAAGAGACTACTGAACGGTCACAATTTTTTTTTTCTCATCTCACTAATAAATGTTACGAAAATCCTTCGAAGAATGAAAATGATGTGAGAAATATATGTTATAATAATTTAATTTCAGCTCATTTTAACCACAAAACATATAACTATAAACATTTAATTCGGCTCTAATTCAGTTTAATCTGTTACCTTAGAGACCAATTTATAGCCAGAGGATAGTAGCCTACTACGTGTTAGCCGAGCCAAATTAAACTTTTTTAGTTTTCATTTCACTAATAAACGTGACTAAAATCTTCCACAAACGAAAATGAGGTGAGAAATAGGTGTTAAAATAGCTGCATTTTAACTCTTTTTAAATACAGCTTCTGTGAATAAGAATCGGCTCGTAGCCAGTACTAGCCTCTGTTGTAGGGGGTGCATCAACAGAGGCAAGCGGAGTTGTGTGCTGTAGCAAACGCTGACTTGGAGTTATTAGCTGATACAGAGCAATTTTAAATGATCGGAATGGCTCAGATAACTTGTTGACGTTGGGTTGACTGCTTCAGTTTATCCAAGCCTGCCCTTGTTGCTGAAAGTGCTAGGTAGATTTTTGTCGGTATAGAAAGCAATTGTGAATTAAACTTAGTCATGCAGCAGGTTTCGCTCTCTCCACTGTTACCTCCCCACCTATAGTAGTACTTCAACTATAAACATTTCATTTCACATTGAGGCGATACACGAAGATAATCAATGGAGTACATGAAATTTAAAAACTTTGGTGGATTACCTTGTTTACCAATGGTCCTCGAATATTCAGACATCACCTTCCTCTTCTGCTTCTTCTTCAGCTGTTGCAGTTTCTTTTGCATTTTCTGCTGCTTTTATCTTCCTCTTGTCTTCATCGGAAGAATCGGACGACTTTTCAGAAGATGTACGTGAAGAATCAGAGGATAAACCTGAGGACAGCAAAGGACTTGGAGACTTCCTACTCTTCCCACTTCCTACTCTTTTCCCTAAATTGGATATGCACACATAACACAAGGAACATAAGGAAATAGTTCAGTAAGTTAATTTCTTTATCTCCTACCGTCTCTAATTCTGGCATCATCAGACAGTAGAGAAGAAGCCCACTGGACATTTTTTTGTGATAAGTGATTCAATTTGTCTTCAGTATGAACAAAGTTAGCCATTACAATTATAGGTGCAGTTTGGAGAAAAGTGCAAGAGTGGCTTCGATTAAAACAACATTCCACCCCCTCCCCACAGCTTTCCCTCCAAAGCCGCTCCCTTCAAACACTTGCATGCATGCTGCCTGACATCTGAGTACTAGAGAGAGAGGACATATTATGTGACCCATTTATAATAATCAATCCAAAGTCACTATGGCCAATTTCATAAAAAACAATGTTTATTTCAGTTATAGGGTTTCATCTTACTTAATGTATGACAGCAGAGTTTCACACATTAATTGGAATCTAGTAGTCCTGTCCCTCAATGGTCATGGACTGCTTCAGCCGTGTTCCTCCCCAGCCCATGCCTTGATGATGTCTGGAGCTCCAGATCTATCATCCGGGTCCTTTAAACAGCACTACTCTAACTATATGATTTGGTCTTCTACTATTCCTTTTAGCTTTCACCTCAGCTGTAACCTGTTTAACCCATTTTATTTGCTGTCTGCTAATTTACAGCAGACTGGCCAGTGGAGGATGGGCTCCCCCTCTATAGCCGGGTTCCTCTCAAGATTTCTTCCCATTGGGGTTTTTTCTCGCCACCATTTGAGGGTTTTCTCCCCACTGGGTGTTTTTTTTACCTTATGTACCTGCTATTTGGGGGTTCAGGCCTGGTGTTTGCTATACTTGCTCTTTTTGCTCTTTCTCTTGCCTTGCTACTTTGTAAAGTGTCTTCGTGACAGTTCTCTGTAAGAAGCACTATACAAATGAAATTGAATGGAATTGAATAAAATAGTAACTTTAGCCAGGTTATTGTCACCAGTTGCACAATCACCTCAGCTGCTGTCACAGCTACAAGATAATGGGTTTCATCAGATTTTACTTGTCCTGCATTCACCATCTGTAAATCTACATGTCAAACTTTACAAATATAGTTTTGAAGGATTAAATGTAAGATGACAAGCAAGCATGGAATTCCGACTACTGAGACCATATCTACTGCCGTTTGTCACCATTCACATGTAGCGACTACTTTGTCTTAGCTTTCATAATTTGTATGTCTCAATGTCAAATGTTGATTTATTTAATCAGTAATGTAAGATGACAAGGTAGTGCCAGAGTTTTGCGTCATTCAGAGGTCTAGCTTTATCACTAGCTATCTCTGCAGTAATGTTACCTCTGCTCTGCTCTTATCTCTGTAACTCTGCTTGCCCTGTCTGTTGTAGCAGTGCTGTGAATGCACACCAGGTTTGCTAGACAGACAGACAGGGCAGAGAGCTGTCCTGATTGGTTTTTAAGATTCAGGCGCGTAGAGCCAGGGCCAGTCTGAGAGACAAGATTTGTTTTTAGACCTTTTAATTTATTAGCATCTGTCAAGATATGAAGGATATTTAACCAAAATTTAACAAAAGTGTTCTACAACAAACTTACATACTGCACCTTTAACATAAGCTGTGCCTAACTGCACCCCCACACCCTCCCCACACACTGATTGTTGGGAAATCGCTGGGCACTCTACAATGTGCACCTTATGATGGCATGCATGCTTTTCTCCCATTCACTGCAACTACATCTGTAGAGGTCTCTGAGGGTAATTCCTCTGTATTGTGCCAGAGAAATGCTTCAGCTGAGCTCTCAGAAAGTTCCTCTTCTTGATTTTCTGCCTGTAGCCTGATGATTTTGACTTTGGCAGCGAGTGACAGCGACCGGGGAGTGTTCTCCATTGAACGCAGAGACAGATCTTCCAGCTCTGCAGCTTCCTTTTCCTTACTGACATCCACAAAAAAAAGACACACGAATAGCAGCACAAGCTGTGTTCATCACTTACAAACCACTGTCACTAAAATAGTGTACACACACAGCTACGCTGTAGTGTTTACATGCATGTCTCTCAGTCTAAATATGAATTACTCTTATCACTTACTCAAAACAAACACAGTACCAAAAGAAATGATATCAGATGAAAAACATGTTTTCAACAAACAAAAATGACAAGTTACTAACGCATGCAAAGCACCTGTCTATAAGTTGTTAAATCAAACTGGCATGATCTAGACCTGCCAATAAAAGCATTGATATTAAAATTATGCCAGGTTACAGGAAACAATTTTGGCTATCTTAGGTCACGCAAATTAAACAAGCTGTTTTCCAAAGCAGTGCTACCCATTGTTTCCTAGATTGTTTCAAAGATTTCCACAATATATATACATTTGGAGATCTCCGTACACCCTGCAGGTTCCTTTTGTTTTGCAAATGAGTAATTAGAGGCATAAATCGGACAGTCTGTCATCAAAGAAATTGATGAAGAATGTTACATTACGCCATCTATTGCTTGAAGAGATATAGATAGTCAGGTATGTAGTGTAGTGCTCATTATCTAGACTTCACCAAGATCATGTCGGCAGTGTGATATAAAGCATTTTAGTTTTACAAATGGGTGTTTTTATTTTTTTTACTTTTAAAATTTTTTTTAAAATACGGTGAGAAGATTCCCAGTTCCCAACCTGCTGCCTGTGTGCGGCGATGATGCATATTGCTAGGGAGGTAAAAACCTGTTTTGGCGATTTTTCAGAAAACAGTGTTTGACAGTTTATTTTTAATCCATAATGGCACAAATGCTACAGTATGTTCAAATAACTATATAGAAATCACTGTCTTTTCAGAAAATAACGGTTGTTTCCTTTAATACAATGTTAAAAATTAGCTGCTTCCCTCGACATGTAATAACTATCATTGGGAGGAAAGGAGCCTTTTACTTTTTGACCAATTGTTTTCCATTTCAGGAACAGAAATTAGTCAGTCCCAATCCCCCCCCCCCCCCCCAAATTACATCACTTTATATATTTCAGTGTAGCCTTCATCGTTCTGTTTGTGAAGTCTACTGCAAACAGTAGTTACTGACATATCCATGCCTGCCTCCTGAAGAGTGTCAGTGTTAGGGGTTTTTTTCTTCATTATGGTGAGAATATTTCGGTCATCAACTGTAGAGGTCTTTCTTGGCCTTTGCAATTACTGAGCTCTCCAGTGCTCACTTTCTTCTTAATGATGTTCCAAACAGTTGATATTGGTAAGCTTAAGTTTGGCTTGGTCCCTGGCAGTTTTTTTTCTTATTTCTCTGCCTCATCATGGCTTCTTTGACTTTCATTGGCATGACTCTGGTTCTCAATTTGAAAACACTATTAACAGACTCCAAAGCCAATCAAAAGCTTAGAATTAAGATGAGACACTGCAAGCTCTCTTATGCATGCACTAATTAATTGAACAGGAATAATTGAACATACCAAAATAAGAAACACACTATTTTCCCCAAACATTATGGTGCCCTGAAATGTGTATGCATAAATGAGTATGTATAAAACTACTGTTATTTCTGCATGGTGAAACCCAAATGCATCTTAACCACATGTGAATAGCTTGATTACAATTTTAAATTTGTGCAGCACAGAGTCAAATCAAGAAAAACGATATCTTTTTAAAATGTTATGGAGCTCACTGTATATGTGCCGTATATTGTGATGCAGTGCTGGGAATAGCCTCTGCATCACGTGGTGAACAAACCATCAAACCGAAAAATATGGGTTGGCACACTATATATATACATCTCATAAAAAAACACGTTTTCAACGTACAAAAATGCCAAGTTACTCAAAAGTATTGATATCAAAATGAAGCCAAGTTACGGTACTACAAACAATATAGGCTATCTTGCGTCACCGAAATTACATAAGATGTATTTCAAAGCAATGCTACCAAATATTTCCTCAATTCTTTCAAGTCACTTGGCCCTGAGTGTATATAAGCGTGCAGTACATGGACAGGCCAAACATATGTGTGGATGGCTTTCTCACAGTCAAGATTGATTGAATAGGCATGTATATGTCCAATTTGTATTGGTATGTATGTATTTTGGTGCCCAGCCTTTCTGTTGCGTGAATGAATGTATGTTTCTTGGTATAAATGTCTGTTCGTAAATGTGAATGTAACATGCTGCGATCGGTCAAGGTGCTCAATTGAGGGGCAACAGGGTTGACATCCCCTGAAGGGCAAGCCTGGGTGTGGGAGCTGAGGTGCGGCCTCCGTGGACTAACTTGTATAAACTGCTCTTGCCTAAGTATGCAGGGGATTTGCAGTGGAGAGTACTCCATGGTGTTGTGCCAGTGAATGCTTTTGTCTCTTTGGTAAACCCCACAGTGGACAAGGGATGCCCTTTCTGTGGTGTTAGAGAGACAATATTCCACTGTTTTAAAGACTGTACTAGACTCCGTCCTCTTTTAAGCATGGTTAGTTCATTGGTGGCTGCTCTTGGGGTAGTCTTTACCATTCAAGGGTTTATTTTTGGCATTCATTGTAGTAAGAAAACAAAAAAAAAAGTGTCCTGCATAGCTAATTTCTTGCTGGGACAGGCTAAGGTGGCCGTGTACCTCAGCAGGAAAAAAAAAGTAGAAGCGGGGGTAATGGTGAGCATCATTGAGATGTATAAGTCTCTCATTAGATCAAGGGTGTCAGTAGACTTTGAGTACTACAGTAGGATGCAGGATATTTGTGTTTTTCAGGATAGGTGGTGCCATGGTTAATTGTGTGTCCTATTGTTTTTTTCTCCCTTTGTTTTTTTATATATATTTTTTTTTTCTTAAAAAAAATTTGTTGTTGCCATTGGCTGTGCATTGTACAATAAAGGTTTGTTAAAACTCAATAAAAAATTGTATCGCTTGTAGGACAACCTGAAAATAAGATATCCAGATTCTGATGATGTTGATAGGTCACAGACATCAGGAAGTCATGGCATGCAAATGATATGCAACCAAATACAAAACATGACTCTTTTATTTGACATTATGTTAATGTCTACTGTATGAGTGAATTTCCCTGTTTCTAGCTTTTCCCCAAACAGTTCACTGTAGCAAAAGTAAACAAGCAAATGGTGGCACAGGAGGTCTCAGGAGTGCATTTGTCAAATTTTCTGACCAATGATTTGTTGTTAAGACCATTAAAAGCTTTTTTTTTTTGCCCAGGAGTGTATATATATATATATATATATATATATTGTGAACTCTCTCAGCCAACGGGGGGTTGAGTGACGGATGCCCAGAAGAACCAGCACGGTGAGACTGAGGTAGTGGTTAACAAAAAAGTTCTTTAATAATTGTAATGAGTGGGGGTAGGGGTAGGGGGAGCCAAAAACAACTAAAAAAGTCTTCCCGATTGGGGTATCAGTGCTCCACTCCAGATCTTCACACGCTCTTCTAGAGAGAAACGAGAAACAAGTGGGTTAAGGGGGGGACAGGGCGTGGTCAGTCCAATCCGGGTCCGGTTCCTTGCTCCGGCCGCCGCTGGTGATCCTCCGGTCCCAAGGGGTGTGGGGGAGAAGGCCTCCCTCCCAGTGCGGTAGCACTCCACTCTTCCCCAGCTCAAGTTCTGAGCTGTTCCTGTCGTTGCCCCCTGCCACATGGTCTACAGGAATCACTATTACTCTTTATCCTTTACACTTCAGGTTATCACAATTATTCCTCAGTTTCAAGAGAGTTGGCCCACGGCCGCTTACAGTCTCTTCCAGGGGTGGAGAGTCGTCCGGCGTAGCTGTGACAGAAGCCCCAGCAACTCTGCCATTCCTGGGGTTGTGCTGGTCTATAAAAGCCTGCATGCTCGTCAGTGCAAGCAGCTTCAGGTGGGCGCCGGCAGCCAATCCAGCAAGCAGCTTCAGGTGTGCGGCAGAGTGGAAAATTCCACCTACCTTCCCTCTGCTGCAGCCCTGTCCATGGTGCTGCCGGGTGTCACCTCAGTTGGTCTGCCTGGGGCTGTCCAGGGTCCTGAATGTCTCTAGACTGTGGTTTGCTAGGTACCGCCCACTCACCACTTTTCCTAGCGGCCGCCGGTGTCGATGGGCTCGGCTGTCCTGGTGGTCTCGTGGGGAGCACTGATAAGGGATTGGGGCGCCACAATATATATATATATATATATATATATATATATATATATATTATTGTTTAGGCTAACTAGGCTATGTATAAATCTCATTTGCAGATGACTAAAATATTTAAATTGGGGCTTGGGGCCTTTCTGTGTGTAGTTCGCATGTCCTCCCCGTGTCCGCGTGGGTTTCCTCCGGGTATCTTTTATTTAGTTTATTTAAAGGATCCCCATTAGCTGATGCCGTGGCAATAAGCTACTCTTCCTGGGGTCCACACCTGACATACTGTACACAACACATTACATGATAAACATTAAATTACATTAATATACATTAAATAGCATCAATACACATTAATATAAAATGCAAGGATTACATTGATATAAAATTTTTAAAAAATTACATTCATGTCAATTTCAAAGCCAGTCGACACTGAACATACATTTAGGTTAAAATATTAATTAAAAATCAATATACAGATGATGTTTAAAAGGATGAGAATTATACAACTCATATGAAATGGAACACGAATATTGGAAAACTAGCCAGAGTTATACCTCCTACTATTCAGTCTGTCATCTGCATACCAATAGATGCATCTGCATATTCTTTTTAAAGGATGATTTATTTTTTATTAGGCAGATATTAAGGGGTAAATTATTCAGTTTATTATGGCTCTGTAAATGACAGTTTTTTTCAATGAGTTAGTCCTTGGGCTGGGTACCACAATATGACCTTTACCTGCAAATCTGGTGTTGTGTGTTATTGCAGAATTTATTGTTATTGTTTATAAGTTATTGTATCGGTTTCCTCCCACATTCCAAAGACATGCAGGTAGGCCAATTGGAGACCCTAAATTGCCCATAGGTGCGTTCCCTCTCCCTCTCGCTCACTCGCTTGGCATCTTCCTCCCGCCTCCCCCCCCCCCTCCCCCTCCGTGGTGCGGCCCCCGCACCCTCCGGCACACCCCGCTCGGGGCTGATTGCGAATTCGGGGGAGATCTACCTGAAGATCGAAAGAGAGCCCCAGATTTTCCCCGTGGATCTCCCCAGAATCCCCGCCCGGCCTTCCGGGGACCCGGCTTCACCCAGGCCCCCATGACTCCCCACCCAACCTTTGGGGGACCTGGCCACACCCATGCTCCCGTGACTCCCCACCTGACCTTTGGGGGCCCTGCTACACCCAGGCTCCCATGACTCCCCGCCCATCCTTTGGGGGACCTGGCCACACCCATGCTCCGGTGATTCACCACCTGACTTTTGGGGGACCCTGCTACACCCAGGCTACCTCGTCTCCCCGCCCAACCTTAGGGGGACCCGGCTACACCCAGGCTCCCGTGACTCCCTGCCTGACCTTTGGGGGACCCTGCTACACCCAGGCTCCCGTGACTCTCTGCCTGACCTTTGGGGGACCCGGCTACACCCAGGCTCCTGTGAAGCCCTGCCCGACCCCTGGGAAGACAGGAATCACTCAGGCTCCCGTGACACCCCACCCGACCCTTGGGGGACCCGGCTAAACCCAGGCTCCTGTGAAGGCCCGCCCGACCCTTGGGAAGCCAGGAATCACACAGGCTCCAGTGACTTTAAGCTCCCAGTCTCCAAGGTCCCCCATAGCAACTTGAGAAAACCCCAGGCAATGAAGGCCAAGCAGCTGGAGGTGGTGGAGTTGGAGGCGGGTTCGCGATCGAGTCCGGTGGTGTTGTGTTGTGGGGGGGTTATATATATATCTTTCTCTTCTTTGTTTGATTATTGGTTTTCTTTCCTCTTTTTCTGTTTTGTTCTGGTTTGATTATGTCAGTTTATTTTATGACTTTTTTTTTTTTTTTTACCTCATCTGCCCTTTTGTTTTGTTTGTTTGTTTACTTAAATAAAAATAAATAAATAAATAAAAAAATTGCCCATAGGTATGAGTGTGTGAGTGAATGGTGTGTGTGCCCTGTGATAGATTGGCGGCCTGTCCAGGGTGTATTCCTGCCTTCTCCTGCCATCTTGGCGAGAAATCGCTCTTTCTGTCTTTTCCCCAAGCCTATGTTACCGAGAGACGTGCTTACTGGACTGTACATAGATGCACACACGAATTTGACGAGCGAATAGTTTGACCAAGCAATTTTAAAGATCGGATATACTTGCCAGGAGTGGTGCAATCGAGAGACATTTTTTAAAGTTTAAAAGTAGGCGTATAAGTAGGCTATAAACTGTTGGCAATAGCTTAGTAAAGGCAAAGGTATGTATGAAAAGTGAAAGGAATAGTATTAATTTGGAGGAACTGTAATAGTCAGAAGAATACAATTATTTGTGGCTTCGGCACGAAAACCAATGAAAATAGTGAAGTCTTCTCGAGTAGGTGGTTCTTATAAACAAAGGAAGCAAAAAGAAAATTTCTGTAGACCAGTACTTTACACTTTACACAGGCAAGCAATCTAGTTAAGCAATGTTAGCATAAGGTCATGGAAAATACTCCAACATTTGAATACACTATAATACCGTAGCCTGACACATATTGCAGTGCCATAACGTGTAGCCTATAGACTGACTAAATGCGCTATAGGCAGTTGCCTACATTAATATAAAATTATCGGTGATATTAAAGTTTATAGGCTCATTTTCTTTAATTGATACAACTGAATCAAAATGCTCCCCCTTTCGCACACCTTCCTTAAATTTGCAGCTTCTATATAAAGGTGCTGCAAGCGGTCTAAAAAATTTGCACACGGTCCAGAGTCACAAGGTTTCGAGTATAAAAGCTCGCTCACTTCAGTTGTTAAATAACAAAAAGGAAATACAGAAAATGCTGACAGATCCAGAAAGGACACAAACTGAATAAAAGTTATTTTAAAAAGCTGTTTAAAAGAAGTGTAAATAAACTTATTTTAGATAAAATTTTAGGTTTCTGCAAAGTTAATTACACAAATTATACGTCCGTTATTGCTTTTGGATCAGGACGCACTTTCTCATCATGTTCAGAATGGACCCGGAGAAGTCCCATTTGGTACCTGAAAAAGCGCCCAGTATGTATACCATGACGATGGGGAGGTAAATATTACATTTTAAATTATTATGCTTTTAGTTGTTGAACAAATATCTGTAGGCTATACGTTATGCAACCTCACAATCAAATCATTCGCAAACGTTAATGAAACGTGTTTTAGCGTGCGTGTAGCCTATATGTGTTGATATATAGGCTAATTCAAGTGCTGGAATTTATTTCTGCTCAGCATTGCTTCCCACTGTTACAAATTATTTTTTACACACGGTCTCACGAAGTATTCGCAGTGTGCAAATGGAATGACTAAGATTAAGAGATTTTTTTTCGCCGTGGATCACTGGAAAAAAATAGAAATTAGTTGACAACTGACTTGCCTCGAGCATCATTTTTTTCTCCAACAGTAAATAGAAGTACTATTATGAGTGCTTGCTATCAGTTAAAACGCGGGAAAGTAGCAGTCTATGGGGTGGTTGACGATATGATATATTTTCTGACCGTATTATGTATCGTTAGAAGCTTCCTCCTCTGTTTAAAAAAATGTGACATCTAATACATAAATGGAATGTGGTTGTGTTTTGTTGTAATTATATTACCTAGTCCTATCGGAAACAAACTAATCCACAACACTGTAAAAAAATACAGTGAAGTCAATGTCATGTAAGATTATTGTTCTTTTTAAATTGTATTTGAAGTTTTGGGGCCGCTGGGTAGTTCATCCTATTAAGGTGCTGTTCAGGTGTGTGGATGGGCCCCAACGCCTTGTATTGAATCGGGGACTTTGCCAGCCCCAGGGAAACACACAAATGGGCCAAAGCATCTTGGCAACAATGACCAGATAAACAGTGCCATCCACTGGTCACTGGTAATACTCTTACAAAGGACTGAATATCCTGCATGTGCAGCATAACCATACATCACAACACATGCTGCACAACAATGATCTACAACACTAGATTAATCTTCACTTTGAATATAAGGTGCTGGGTTAACTATAACATATACTAGATCTGAAAACCAAGAGATAATCTGGAAAAGTGTATTTAGAGTCTTCAGTGGGAGATATGGGATGACTCTAAAGTTAAGGACATTAGGGATGTGTGGGCTCAGCAGTGAGGAATTGATAGCTGAACAAAGGTTACTGAGTGGAAAGCTTTTGGAGGGAGTACAAGGGAGCTGTAGGCCCAGTAGGCAAGCACCAGCATCTTAAATTTGATTTGCTCTTAAACTAGTTACCTGTGGAGGTCAGTATAATAGTATACATTATTGAAAATGGTTGATTTGAACCTAAAAATGGAAATTGACGACTTGGCCATAATTAAAACAAATTTAAAAAGTACAAAAATTACATGCTCAGTGTCATGGAAGAAATAATTAATTGTTAATACTATTCTCTTTTTCTCTGTCTTACATGGACAGCTTCAGTCTGTCAGTCAGTGAGTCAGGGAAGAAAGATGGTGACATCAGCCATTGCCACGACAACAGCCGTGCACTTGAAGACAGGGAGAGGGAGAAAAAGCAGGCCAGGAAACGCCTCTACATTGTCTCCATAATCTGTCTGGTCTTCATGGTTGGGGAAATCTTTGGTGCGTGTCTGAGGATGCACTCTGTTCTCCTGTCAGACTGGCAACCTTTGAAGAAATTAAACAACATTTTGACAGGATCTTTCCATGATATACTGATGAAGACTTTTTACTAAAATAACATCAGCTAACAATACCACTAATATAGTAACAGTAATATAAACAGCAGTATAGACAATAATACACTTATTGTATGAACGTATTAAATAATATTTCACACTTCTTTCTCTCTGTATAGGTGGATACTTTGCAGGCAGCTTGGCAGTGATGACAGATGCTGCCCACCTGCTAGTAGACTTCACTAGCTTCCTCATAAGCCTGTGCTCTCTCTGGCTGTCCTCTTGGCCTGCTACACACAGGCTTAACTATGGCTGGCACCGGGCAGGTGGGACCAGGGGCACAGGGCTGTTCATGACCTTGAATAATATCTTTTACAACTTGCATGTAGTGGCAAGGTCTGTATTCCTGAGGGACCAGGGACCTCAATTATGAAAAAAGACACGTACGCGGACTTGGGACCCTGGCAACCAGGGGAAGTGATGGTGCAGCTGAGGTTGCTGACGGCTAGCTTTGGCTACTATAGATGCACTTATCTTTAGATTCATTCTGTTGATCCATTTTCATAATTTACTTCACCATAACAAATAAGCTACTTAATAGTAATAGTAATTAAAGGTACACAGCACTGCCAACAACTAGAAATGTTCTCACTGTTATTCATAAAAGTCATAAAAGAGGGTAAATGTAGCACATCTCACCATAGCTCGGTGACCATTTATTCAAATTTGTCCTGCATTCCGATGATATAATGTTAACTAACTAGATAGATAACTTGCTGAAATCTAACTTAACTATGGACAGGTTGCCAAGCGAGCTATCTAGAGGCCTGACTGCAAATTGATTAAGTGGCCAACAACATCTTCTCTTCAAGAAATAGATGGCCTCATCTCACACTCTTCATTAATTTATTTGATGCCAGATGGTCCGATTTACACATCCAGGTTTTCTGAATAACCGTTTATATCAAATACAACCGTTTCACTCAAATACACACAAAAATGTTATGGGTAACAAGCATGTCCCCATTTAAAGCTTGTAGCTAAAATGTATTTTCCTATCCTTTCCCATTAAAATAAGCAATTTGACCACATGCTACGGTTCTAGTTTGTTCCTGAGTCCCGTGGTCAAGGTGTTAACTGTCAGATATGGTTTTGAGTGCTCACATTTGCAAACTGGTGGTGGTTGATGAAACCCTAAACCACTGTAGCCAGCAACACAATAGGAGGTGACTTGACTTGACTCCGGTGACTTGACTTAGCCATTGTAGCTTTCCTTAAGGATCTATGCATCATTTATTCTTCCACAAAATTGCATTTGTATAAAAAAATGGACTGCAAGTTATACCTGGGTAATTTCTTTTAACGTATTGAAGCATTGATTGGTACAACGTGTGGAGAATCTGACTAAGTAAGGTGTTACGACCCAGTCAATGGTCAGACTTTAACAGGGTGATTGATAAAGGAAATGGATAAGGGAAACGTATTGCAAACCGACCAGTAACTTTGGTCCCTATCTGCCTATCTAAATCTAGCTGAATGCTGGCTAGTCTTCGAAGGATACTGGGCATGGGGTGGCTTTGAACACTGAACTTCGGACATTTAGCTGATAGTCGGAAACTAAAAGCCGAAATAGCATACCCTCTACAGAGTGTTAAATCTCCACCCGGAGTCGCTTCCAAAATAATAAAGGAAAAATAACAAAGAAAAATAACAAACTTGTGTCCCAATGGAAGGATTTTTAGTCCAGCTGGGAACACACTAACTAACTATACAGCGAGCAGAGGCCAAAATGTGAGTTGAGGTCAAGAACGAGCGTACGGACACAAACCAGAAGGTCTAGACGGGAATCGTAATCAAACAAAGATAGGGTCGAATATACAAAGTCAAATGAAGAAATCACTAAACACAAACCACAAGTTCAAAGAGCTAGTCTCTGCTGATGCAAAGGGCAGCTTTTTCAAGCAGAGTAACCACAGATGAACGGCCTGTGGTTAGATGACAACCAGAAAGAAGAAACACACGCGAGAGTGACAAATGTAAACACAAACTTACGACTGGGGTCGTAACAAAGGATTGACAAGTTCTTCCACGACCATCACCAGTGCTTTTTGATTCACTTGTCTGAATCAACAATGTAGTCATAACATTAATGTCTCGCATATTTATGATTAAAACAAAGCTGACTTGCGTTATTTTCAGGAACTTCAGCATTTTTTATGATAGTAAACAGATCTTAGCCTGAATGCTCTTGGCAAAACCATTTTGTAACCTGCAATCAACAACTTCCTGACAACATTCTAAAAATGTCGAACGTTCTATCTTTGTTAACACGCAATGTTACAGGAACATTTTGAAGAAACTATTTTGTAACCTGTCATCTACAACATCCCAACAACGTTGTCAAAATGTTGCTGTCAGAATGTTCCATCTTTGTTAACATGTAATGTTATAAGTACATTGTTGTATAAAAAAAGTACTGTATTCTGTAATGAAAGGAAAAATCTGTATGAATTCTGTTATTGTGACGGAGTGGAGAATTAGGAAGACCAGACGCGACAGAACAGGTTTCAAAAAGCTATTCCCCACAAAGAGAATAACCACCAAGTCTTTAAGAGACACAGGGATATAGGAGGGGAAAAAAATAGAAAAGAAAAGCGCTTCACTCCACGGGAGACTATCCCAAATAAAACTGAGGAGAAGGAGTAAGCGAAAACCTAAAAAAAAAAAAAAATCGAAAGCAAAATGCACCCGAAGGCGAACTAAGCGACAGTTCCACTCACAAGAACTGAAACTAAGAGACCTCGTGACAGCTAACATAAGCTAGGGCGAAACTACACCCGCAATTCTCTCTCTCAAATAATACCGCCAGAGACCAACCCTGAAATACGGAGTTCATTCAGTACCAGTACCAGCTCTCGTGTATAGGTGACACTAAAACGTTGTTACTCTGTGAACACAGACCTTAAGTTAGGTTCGACAGGTGCAACTGTGAACGCACTAAACACGCCTGCAGACCTCTAACCAGTGAGCGCAGGAGGACTTGCAAGCAGAGCGAAATCTGCACGCGAAAGACCCATTTATCTAAATTGATGTGGCACACTCGAATTAGTGAAGCAGGAGGGGAAAGGAATCGAGCTGGGTGATACATCCACCCAAAACCATGACAGTTATGTACAGTTATATACAGTTAACTGTATATAAACTGTATATTTATCATGTTATTTTATAGGATGGTTGTTAAATAATGAGTTACTGCCCTAATTCCACATTACTTTGACATTGTTTTTTTTTGTGGGATTCAACTTCTGTGACAAGCTGCCACACCACAAATTTTCTTTTATTGGTTATGTGAGGACTATTTATACCAAAGTGTATAGACTGTCTGAGTTCTACCTCCATAACAAGCATCTCGATTTCACACTTCTTGAAGTTTCTCTTCATTGTTTTGTGGTCTGACTTCTCCATTTTCAGTAACAATGAATTGGGATGACAAGCTGATTTATATGCATATCAAATTCACATTGCGTGTTCTATCAACAATTTATGGTTAACTGAGAGTTAACGGGGCAGGATACTAAACCTGTACAAAATTTCAAGTTGATTGTGAGAAAATTGTGTGCAGGTGAGCATGCGGATGGGTTTATAAATCGGGGTATTTTTAACTATATGCAGTTTTCTTCTTTTGTGCATATGTAACCCTTCAGTGTAGAACCTCCACAAAGTTTATAAATGAGGCCCCAGGGATTTTAATCAGCACCTGATGGTGTAGCATTGTCTTTGTCATAAATCAACCAGGATGAGGTTGTCCACCAGCAAGTTTGTTTCAGCAAACAAAAGAGGCATTTCAGTGTGACATAAATGACTGTTTCACTTGTTCATCATTCTACTGTGTCTTGTATTTTCTCCTGGCTCAGAGATCCTGGGTGCACTGCTGTCTGTCTTCACCATCTGGCTGGTGACAGGTGTGCTGGTGTACCTGGCCATTGAGAGGATGATCAATGATGACTACACCATCGAGGGTACAGTCATGCTCATCACATCCGGATGTGCTGTCCTCGCCAACATCATGTAGGCATTGCACCTAACTCCCATTATGTCCTATTCACTATTATGATAATACGAGGGTAGTAGGGTAAGGACTAGAAAATTGCACTCAGAATAGATTTTACATGTGGGAGCAGTTATTATGGAAAGGAAATATCTCATTTCCAGATCACCTATTAAAACCGAATAAGGGCTGCTGGATGGCTCATTCGGTAAAGGCACCACTCTCTTGTGCATAGATGAGCCTCACAGCCTCAGATCAAATGCAGACTGTGCCAGAGCCAACTGTGGCCGGTAGCTCCATAGGGCAATGCAAAATTGCAGATTGCCCTGGGTTTGGGAAGGTTCGGTCGGTTAGTGGCTAGTGTCTAACTGCTCTCTAGTCGATCAGGCACCTGTAGACTGCATTTCAAAGCTGCAAAGGTCTTCCTTTGTCTCCACTTTGTGCAGCTTAGTTGTAGTCTGCAGTGCGAAAAGAAACAGCCGGTGACACCATGGGCTCTATCTTACAGCCAGCACAAAGCGGTGCCAAGGGTAACGCAAGTGTCTTTGCTAGTTTCAGACCGACGCAGTTGTCATTTTCCTGTCCAGCGCCCACGTTGTTTAAATAGCAAATGTACTTGTGCCCATCTGAGCACCCATGGGTGTGTTGGTCTTAAAATGAGGTGTGGTCAGGCGCATTGTTGGCGCATTGCTATCTTGAGGCAGCGGAAAGCGATTGCGTGATTGACCAACAAAAACCTGGTCTTAAGTCAATGGCGCAGTATTTTACTGTTATTTCCTCTGCAGAGAAGCGTTCTTTCCTACTACTTGGCAAATCTGCCATTATAATAGAAATCCGCCAAGGTGCAAGCGCACCTGGCTTTTAAAGGGAATGGGAGATGACACTCTGATTGGTTTATTTCATGTTACGCCCAAAACACACCTATGTTTAATTAAGAGACTAAGTACAACCCCTTTGAACCATGCGCCTTACTTTGCGCTCAGATTATCTGCCGTTAAACTAGCAAAAGTGGATTTGGACACGCCCTAAATACACTTGGCTTTAGACCATGCACTTTGATCATTAAAATATAGCCCCATGTGTTTCAGAGGAGAACTTATTCATGCATGAATGCGACTACAGATTTAACATATGGGTGAGGATTAGATATATGGATTAAATATATGCCAAACTATAATAATAATGAAAACAGTCAAGTACAGATATTTATCCCTAATAACTTTTCTAAGTTATAATAGTTCAAGGAAAGATGGAGAATTTGATTAGTGAAGACTGGAGTATGCCAGTTATAGGCTGAATGTGACCACTACGACTGTAAGGGCCCTGATGTAATAACAGGAAGTAAATAAACGGCAAAATTGTTTTTGCACAGAATGGCGCTCACCTTACATCAATCAGAACATGGCCACAGCTCTCATGGACATACCCACAGCCACGGGCATAGCGCACCGGGGAAGGAGGGATCTAGGTCGCGGCCCCAAGCGAACAGCAGTGTACGGGCGGCCTTTGTGCATGTGGTGGGAGACCTCCTGCAGAGCATTAGCGTGTTGATTAGTGCCATCATCATCTTCGTCAAGGTCAGTGGAGATGGCCCTTCCCCAGCTTCTCAAACTTGGCTCCAAAAGAAGAAAAGTCTACTGTCCATGCCTACATCAGCAAGATTAGACTCAGTTGAAATGTAGGGGAGATTGAAAGGGGGGTAAAAGTGAAACTATGAGAATTATGTCTGACTCTGCACAAGCTTTACAGTGGAGCACAGCCACACAACTTTTGAGGCTGCAGTAAGAATCTTTAGAATATTGGGGGGGGGGGCTTAATTTTATATATCTATCCTCATTGAATAGGATACACAATTTCTTGTAGCCTCATTTAAAATATTTAGGTAAATAGGACCATTTGAAATAAGTGTCAGTTCTTCAACATGGCAGTTAAAGAAATAGCACAGATGCTTGAAGATAAATGGAAAAGAAAGGTGCTGTATCTTTGCCTAGACTTTCACAACTCAAAATTAGGGACAATATATTGTATTACGTGAGGTTTGCAGAAAATTAAAGTGAACTGGCATGGTTAGTTTGAGTACTCTAAAAACATGAAGGAATTGTTTAAGACATTGAACTAACAGCATCTAGCAGCATACCTTTCATTCTTAACGGATGTCAGATGTTGCCATGTTACCATTACATTTAACAAAGTTACAGTATGATCATGCAGCAACAAATTATGGTTCCTAGGCTAAAAATTATCATACCTAAAACAGTATTGTAAGTGTTTAACTGTACAGTACTATAACTGGTCTATTCAGCTAAAAGTGATGTTATAAAGAAGACTTGTTCACGTGTTCACTTTTAACACTAATTTGCTTGTTCTATTTAAATGAACCCTGCTTCTATAAATACTGAATTCTATACTGCTTTATGATTTAAATATTTTAGAAATGTTTATTTTGTAAACATGGAAATATAATGATAAATGTATTTCGCAACTGTGTATATTGTAAAAATACATTTCAATATCTGTAAGCAGACATTGTATCATAGCAGTGAAAATTTGTAATCCAGACCTGTATTTATAGTCATACTTTTCATTTCTTTTTCTCCCCCAGCCTGAGTATAAAATTGCTGACCCTATATGCACATTCCTCTTCTCTGTGTTTGTGCTGGGCACCACCGTAAGCATTATGCGAGACATCCTGCTGGTTTTAATGGAAGGTATGGGTCTGCTCTGTCATTCTGTAATCCAGTTCCCTGAAGCACATTGTTTCTATGGTGTTATTCTTTACATTTTTTCAAGCATCAAACTCACAGGGAATGCATTCTTTTCTCCTGTGTATGCACTATTTATATTTATTCCAGCTTTTGGAAAATTCTTTTTTTATTTAATCTGCAAGTGCTTCTTCACAGCATAAAGTAACCTGGAAAAGTATGGACATGAGAAGGGAAATTAAGCAGTCCTCTTTTCTCTCTTGTTCTTGCAACTTCTTTTTTGATGAAGGTATTGTAGTATTACTATTACTAATACTATTAAGCTTGCAGGCCTATTGAAATGGAGTGCTGGACTTGGTACAATAGAACCTCAGATAGAAAGTTCCGTAATTTCTGGTCAGTTTGCAACAACAAGAGTTACCAATTGACTGGTCAACCGAAAACAGCGTCAGAACCTGTGACTAGTATAAGCAATTATGCATTTCAAGCTTTCAAACTTTTTATTATGCAATACATACATTTTGTATTACATTCTGAAAAAATAAGAATTTGTTTAAAAATAAATGGAAATACACCTCTCCCTGCATGTTGCTTCTGTCTAAAATCAGGGAGTTTTCTGACCAGATTTCTGAGGAAGTGGCATGATGAAAAGAAAACAGGGTATACTGAGTGTGTAAGGGCGGAGTGTGGCACAGTGGGTAAGGAACTGGGCTTGTAACCGAAAGGTCGCAGGTTCGATTCCCGGGTAGGACACTGCCGTTGTACCCTTGAGCAAGGTACTTAACTGAAATTGCTTCAGTATATATCCAGCTGTATAAATGGATACAATGTAAAAATGCTATGTAAAAGTTGTGTAAGTCGCTCTGGATAAGAGCGTCTGCTAAATGCCTATAATGTAATGTATAATGTGTTCTAATGTGTTTCTTCAGACATTGACAGGTGCATTTATTCATTAGCAGTGCTAGAAGCAGTTTAAGTTGAGTCGATTTGTCAGAAGCTGCCTGCATGCCCACAGACTGCAGTGTGTTATGTCAAGGTCCCTGTTCATCACCATAGGCCAGAAAAGAACTGGTCTTGTGCTTGTTTCATTATCAACGTGATTGTTTTCACTTGTTCCTTGTTTGGCTGAGTATTGAAGTTGCCACTGTGCCCTTGTTGCACAGTCTTGGAGTTGCCTAGTATTTTCTTGTTTGTGGGTGCTAGTGGCTTTTGTTATCTGTTTTTCTAGTTCCAGTTTTCCTTGTTCCCATGTTTATTTTTGTACCCATGCTTATTTTTTGTTTATAGAAATACCACTTGCTTTGTCCTGCATCCTGTGTTTGTTGTCTCTGCACTTGGGTCCACCCCTCTGTTCCCTGTGACATGGTAGTAGGCTACCTTAGAATTTTCCATCCGTAATGCGGTGCCTTTTAAGACATGGGGAAAAAAAACACAACCATAGTCAATTTATTTCAATTCTTCTGTAGTCAATATGAAAAGGCTACATTTTTTACGACACTAACTTGTCACGTAACGGGTAGGGGGGACCCAAACGCAGAGGGAAAAAAAACACAAACTCAAAAAGGGAAAATTAACAAAGACTTTACTTACAGGACAGGCAAACAAGCAGGGAACAGAAAAGGCCACGATGGGCAAAAACACAAACTCAAAAAATATCTAATAAAACAGAAACAACAGGAACTCAAAAACACAGGCAGGGCAGAACACAGGCAGGCAGAGTACAAGGGCAAACAAACACAAACAGGTCAAAAACGCAGGCAGGTACATACGGTCTGAAACACACGTCGGAAACAAACACAAGGAACCAGCACCCGAGTCAAGGGAACAAAGAACTTAAATAGACAGGGGGTAACAAGACACAGGTGAACTCAAAACAATCAAACCAGAAGGAGGGGATAACAAGATACAGGTGGGAACAATGATAGAATAACGAGACAAACAATAATACAATTAACAGGGGGGAGCAGGACACAAAACAGAAGTGCCGCCATCTGGCGGCCCAACAAGGGAAACACAGACAGGAAAACACAGAACCATGACATAACTTAGCTACATTTTCTAATGTTTCTGTTTTTGAGAACACAAAAAGGGTTACAATTATTGTGAGCAGTTGTCAGCTATAATCTTGTTTTATTATGCAATGTATTTTTGAATGCCAATGGGGAGTTTATGTTCTTGTGAGATCCCCTCATATTGGTTTGATGAATGTTAAAAACTTAACTTTAAACTTAAATGATCATAAACTATTTATAGCTGCAAAACTAGTTTCTAAAAACTAAGGCTAGAGAAATGCAACTAACCATTCCAATGATTAATTACAATTTACATTTTGATTTCAACTTCAAAGAAGCAAAAATGTCATTTCCGAATGATCCCCCAAAAATGCTTATATCCTTGAAGTACAACTGTATTGATTTACCATGGTGCAAAGCTGTGGTAAATTTCACATGCAGTGGAATAAAACATAATTATTTCAAGCAGTTTGCCTTCTGACTGAATACAATGACTGCTTGTGTATTTTACCAATTTTGACTGTGTCTGTTTTGTAATCCCTTTTGCAGGAGCCCCAGCAGGGGTGAAGTACAGTGAAGTGAGAGACCAGCTTCTCGCAGTGAAAGGAGTTAAGGCTGTCCATAACCTGCACATCTGGGCCCTGACCATGAACCAGGCTGTTCTTTCTGCACACGTGGCCATAGGTATGGAAACACGAAGTCTAGAACACGGTTTGAGAGAGTTCGCAGTTCAATATGAGAATTGTGGAGCAATTTGGTTTCTGCATGTCTGGATGCCATGCGCGTGCGGAGTATAAGCCGTCATCATTGTATGTCATTTTATATATTGTAAGATATGTCCTTGTCATGTAAGTGACTCATACTGTCAGTCTTGCCAATGCTGACTGTTGCCTAGTACAGCCAGGACCACAGTGGAAATAATTCATCATGACTTTATTGTGTCCAGCTGCCTCAATAATTTTACTGTGTATGTGGTTGTTGTCTAAGGGCTACCAACCCTATGTATACTTTGAAATATGTCAAATAATGTCAATCAATCAGTGAAATGCCATTGCAGTTTCACCCCGAGTCATATGCCCACATGCACTGTATGTACAATAAAATAAAGACATGACAACATTTTCTAAAGAAAAGCTACAATGGAGTAAAAATACAAATAAATACTTAAGGTTACTGCAATGATTTGACCAGCATCATAATAAACATGTTTCAGAGCAAAATATAAACCAACTGACTCTACTATCAAAAGTAATAGCTAATGTTCACCATGTTGGATAATGTTTTTATGTGATCTATGTTGGTTTCTGCAGAGGATGGCATGGCACCCCAGCCTGTGCTGAAAGAGATCACCCAGGTCTGTCTCACCAGCTTTAACTTCCACTCCGTCACCATCCAGCTGGAGCAGCAGTCTGATCAGAAACCCGGGTGCACCCTCTGTCAAGACCCCAAGAACTAGCCTTGCCTTATCAAAGAATATGATACAGTCATATATGGCATCTAAAATGCTGTACATTAGATACATTCTGGATGTGCCTGAATATATGCCTGGCTAAATCCCAGATCTGGCTCTCGCAAACTTGCCACCAAAATCATCCCCTGATTTAATTGGCTAAAAAATATTCTCTCCCTCTCCACCTTCGCTAATGTGTGGTGAGCTTTCTGGCGCAAAATGGCTGCCGCGCATCACCCAAGTGGGTGCTATACATTGGTGGTGGGTGAGGTGAGTTCCCCTTCATCAGTGTAAAGCACTTTGAGTGTTCGGAAGTTTGGAAGTGTTATATAAATGCAATGAATGAATGAATTAATTCAAGTTTATTTGTCACCACTCTCTTATATGAAAGCTATACATACATTTAAATATTTGTTTTGTGTGCAGTCTACTATATAATAAGAATAATCTTTATTCTGTCAAAAATGTATTGCTTATATACTGCCATTTGGATTTGAAATTGTATTACTGTAGGGGATAAACTTATAAAGGCTTGTTCCTGTGAAGGACTCGCATAAGGGTACAATATAGGGGCAGTAGTCAAATGGAGATGAACATGAGAACCTGATGTGAGCTTTATGTGGAGTTTTTGTTCATCTGTCTTAGAGAAGTCACCAACAGACCATTACTCGTGTTTGACACATGTATGCATTTTTACCTGCACAATATAGTAAATTTAGCAACCCCACTCCCCCCAACACACACACATGTCAGTTAATCTCTTTAAGCCCATGGGTAATTTCCTATACATATCCCATGGTCCAAGTCCAATTATACAATGTTTTATGGAAAAAAAATCTTTCACACACATACATATATATATTTTTTTTTTTATTGACTCACATTTTATAAATACAGGTAATGGTAATACTAAGGCATGCCCATTGGCAATACTGAAATTAAAACTCTGCCATTTACTGTACTATGGTATCTTTAATAAAAGTTGTGTGATAAGTATCTTGGAGGATTCATTTGCTTTCTGTGTTCTGCACAAGTGTAGATGTTGCCCGGCAACAGGCCTTACAGTAGACTCATTGTCTTTCAACTCACGTTGATCCTCTGCAATAACCCCTCTCCACTGCATTCAGTAACCTCCAGCCCTGCTGTGACCTTGGGGTGGTTATACACTCTCATTATGATAGATTGACAAGGTCTTTTTCCAGGGCCCCTCAGTGTTACCGAGACCTGTAGCCATTGCACATCTCTATTGGTCATTCTCTCCCTCTGCGGACTGTGACCTTGGGGCATCAATGCTGGTATTTTTTTACATTGGTAGAAGGAGTGTTATTGTCACTGGTGTTTAAGATTAACAGGATGAGCCGAGGAGTCATTGATTTGAGCTGTTTTAGCAAATAATCTCCAGGGTTTAAACGCCATTGTCAGATATGCCTGATGTTAGGTGGATTAGCTCTGCTTTAAATTAAATTAGTAATTAATTTATTGCATTAAAATTTTTGGTCCCATCATTCAAAGGCATGGTTATAATTGGGAGTTTCCAAAGACCAAACATAATAAGTGCCTCCACTCATCAACATAGAGGAATCCTCTCATAAATCTGCCAAATATTGTTTGATGGTAGCAGTCTGGCAGCACTATGGAGATCCAATTTCACTCTTGAAACTAACAGTTACTGATAAACAAAAGAAAATGTAACAGGTGAGCCAATGATGTCTTACTGTTCGTGATTCAGATTAACTCACTGAAGGTTTCTGACATTCCTGTGGCCTCTGGTACTGCCATATTTGACCAGGCAGAAAGATGTACATAATGCAAATGCACATGACAGATTGTGTTTCAGAGTCTGTCTGCTGTAAATCTCCCACCCTCTTACTGTTTCCCCTCCCTCTGTATCCCACTGCAGTGAAATGCAGCTAAGCACTTCAATCCCCTACTGCTGCTTTTGCAGTCACTGCCATTGTAATTCTCCTATCAATGCATGGAAGGAGTGAACAGAACCAGACAACTATACCTTATGCTGAAGGAGCACCACATCACCCAGCCTCTGCCTTCTCTTTAAAAATGTAATTACACGGCACAGGGGGCACTGGGGCAACTAAACACTTCAGTAAAGCCTTGTTGCGCATGGAGATCTTTACTGTCGAACGTGGTCTGAGAATAAATCACAATACAAGCTGGTGTGCACAGGATAAGTGTACCTTTTCAACCCCAACCCCAGAAAAAGATAAGTCAATTTTTAATTAGAGTGCTGGATCACTGAGCAGTGCAGATAATCCAAATTGCTGCAATATCCCATGTGGAGACATTATACGTTTCCCATCTCTCCTCTTATTGTACCTGCTTTGCAACTGTTTGAATAATGTGTGTGGAAGCCATTCAATTTAGAGTTGGAAAATGTTTATGACATCATGATATTTGTAATATTTCCAGAGTGAAATGCATGGAATCCAGTGAGAAAACAATTGGATTTCTGTGTCTCTGGCTGTCCTCTCTGAATTCCTCCATCTCTGGCTGTCCTCTCTAGATTTCTCTGTCTCTGGCTGTCCTCTCTGGATTCCTCTGTCTCTGGCTGTCCTCTCTAGATTTCTGTGTCTCTGACTGTCCTCTCTAGATTTCTGTGTCTCTGGCTGTCCTCTCTAGTTTTCTCTGTCTCTGACTGTCCTCTCTAGATTTCTCTGTCTCTGGCTGTCCTCTCTGGATTTCTCTGTCTCTGGCTGTCCTCTCTGGATTCCTGTCTCTGGCTGTCCTCTCTGGATTTTTTCTGGCTCACCCCTCTGTGCTTTTCTCGAAAGCAAGGATCAAGGACTTAGATTCTATCCATGTCATTTTTATTACTGCCTGTGTTCATAGAAAAGCTTTTACCCAATATTAAAGCTAACAGTTTATGTTTGTGATATGATATGAACTTGAGGAATGTGCTTCCTTCTTTCCGGAGCTTGAGATCAGATGATTCTGCATGACACTCATACTCAGACACTGGCTCCAGGCTTGGCATGTCACACAATGCACACTCTCACTATCTCACTATCCAAGTATTCTGCTTGGCCTTTTGTGGGTGGATGTGGGGGGATATGCTAATTATCATAGTTTTAAGAATGTATCTTTGGGCAATCTCCTACAGTACACAAACGCACAAAAACCCAAGCAACTGATGTTTCTATTTATGAACTACCATTGTACTTAGACACAATGAATAGCCTAAATGAGTTCAATATAGATGTGATGCTAATACATGCTAATAGAAAAATGTATTTTTAAATTTTACACTTCGATGTCTTTAGCAGATGTGTATTTGTAGAGGTAATACCTGGGTGAATTTCTCAAGGTAAACCAATCATGCTTAGACGGAAGATAATATGCATTAATGTTAAAGATTACTAAGTTCTCAAAGTCATCTACATACTTGTCTTTATATAACCCCAAAATTGAATATGAAGTAAAAAGTAAGTAAAAGGCATTCTAATCCAGTTTCAGCCTCATTTCAGCTTGAAGGCAAAACTGTTCTTTTCATTCAGTAAGATCCCACTCTGTTTTCCTACTGTCATTCAAAGTTGCAATTTTTCACGGGAGAGCACTGATGCAAAATGAGAATCTATTCCAAGCCCAAACTGAATTTGATTAATTTTAGTTTGAAAAATCAACTAACTAAATATCCCAAGTAAGCTATCACAAGGTCACACCATTTCATGTGTAGAATTTGTACGATTTCCCTATGCATTCTCGAACACGTATAAAATCAAATTAAAGGAACTGAGTTCGGTAATAATATTTTGCGAAAATTATTTTGCATGAGGTTAGTGGAGTTTTTTTTTTTTTTTTCTATTTATGAAATTATAATTCACACGACTGACACCAGATGTCGCTTTAGTCTTTCTCACGTTTCATGACTAGCGATGCCATACCGTAATATCATGGGACAGTGTAAAACTACTGTATTACATTAAAGCAGCCTACAATAGCTCTAAACATTTCTCTCATTATATGGTATGAAATACATACGGTTCATGTTCGTTCACAAAAAAAGAATTATGAAGAGTCCAGTACAACAAAATAATGACATACTACGCTGTATTCCAAATGACCACTGGCGCTTGCGTTTATGGTTTTACGGTAGTAAGTTTTTGGTACGCAGTCTCGCGATTGCTCGTGTAGAGCAGCTGAGATCTCGAGAGACACCGGAAGGTTGGGAAGTTGATCTAGCTAGGCTAGTCTATATCACTTAGCTTGCTGTGCACTGTAGGCTAATAAGACTGGAAATAGAAATGTAAAACCGGACTGAAGTAATAGACCGTCAAGGTAATGACCGGTTACTGAAGAATTGTGAGTAAATTTGGTTTGGAGATTTTGCGCTTGCTCTCTTGCTGTAATGTGTGCATTTATTACAGACAGCTGTCTAACGATATGTTAACGAGGTGTCTAGCTAACTAGCACGCATCTAGCTAACGTAAACGAAAAACTGAAATTTACGTAATTTTTTTCTCAACATGGTTTCATTTTAATGACACTTTCTAAATTGCGAAACCAGTTTGCTGGATAACTAACGGTAATTATTGAACTAGATCTAGCACGACGACTATTTGTAGTGTTGTTCAGAACTACAATTTTCTAAGGTTAGCTATCTAACATTGACAGTCCAATCTTAGCTATCGATAGCAGCTAAAGGTTTTTGCTTGACGTTAGTGCCAGCGGTCGGAGCAGTTACACGACATATGGGATGTTGTCAGTTTGCCTGCCGTCTAGTTAGCCTAGTCTGATACATACCTGGTCCATAGAAACGGACCTAGCCAGCTAGCTGTTGCCTCCATAAACGCTATAGACTAGTAAGACAGAAACGGTTTCAACACATAATTTAGACCGTTGGCTCCGTTGTCTAGTCTAAAGGACAATATCCAGGACAATATAAATCTCAATTTAGCATTAGGGTAACGTTATATTTTTATATTTAAAATGCATGGTGTAAGTGCTTGATTAGTTGGTTCGCCAAGGGATTTATGAAAGTTATTTTCAATCACCTGCAGGGGCACTATTCACAAAGAACTACATTTGTGGCAGGCTTGGAGGTTATTGTGTGGGAACCCTCAAATTTATTCTCCACATTTTTGCTAAATTATCTTAATGTATGGGCAGCATAAATGGAAGATGTGGCTTATGCATAGCAACTGATGTTCATAACGAGATGCAAAGTATGCATACATCTCCGGGCATAGTGTATAAGCAACATGTCAACAATGCTTTCCTTTGGAATATTTGAGGTTGCAGCAAAACCACAACCCCAAAGACCTATTAAAATTATCTGACCGCTGGAGTATGTTCAGACAGTGAAGCAAGGGTGCAGTGCACAGCCATTCCAATTGTAAGTGGCATTTGGATGGCAGGTATGCCATCCCGCCAAGTTATGCCTTGGTGGTGCGGCATGCCCCATACCTATACAGCACAGAGAGTTTGGCACCTTTCAAGGTTTCCTACAGAAATAACCACAATGACCACATACTGTCAGCCCTTATAAACATTAATTTCTGTACCTTCTGACCCCATTTCAACAGACAGAATTCACGAACAACTTCATATGTCTGCACAATAAAGCCCCAAACTTAGGGAAATTTGCGTTTATTCCTGCTTCTTCTTTTTCGTGCCTGATTACATAATCACAAATGCTCAAAGTCCACAATGTGTCTCCCCATTGGACATTTAGCCAATGCCAGCCAATCAAAACATTGCATACACATGCAAAATGGGAATATATTTTGTTCATGAAGAAAACTCTCAGTTTGTACGCCTACTTCGTTGGTGGCTCACTTGTAATGTCCTTGCCATGGGACTGCAGAGGCACAGGATCGAATCCCACCTAAGGCTTAGGCAAATCTTTCATTTCATATCACATTTATTTGCTAAATCATAATTGTCTATTATTTTTAAACTATTGCTTTTGCAACTGCACAATTGTTGTGGACCCTTGTAGACCACATGTAGCCAGTCTTTCACTGAACAAACAATAATTTCACAAACAATAATACAGTATAGACTGTATTATGGCATACCATCTAGCGTTCGTTTAACCAGCTGCATTTGGTAACCAGCTACGTTGGCCCTGCAGGGGCGACATAGCTCAGGAGGTAAGACCGATTGTCTGGCAATCCGAGGGTTGCCGGTTCAAACCCCGCCCTGGGCATGTCGAAGTGTCCTTGAGCAAGACACCTAACCCCTAACTGCTCTGGCGAATGAGAGGCATCAATTGTAAAGCACTTTGGATAAAAGCGCTATATAAATGTAGTCCATTTACCATCCATTTGGTTGCAACGTTTTCTAGCTGGCTCGAATATAGCCAGGCCATATGGAATAAAACCAGAGCTGAATTGTGCTTACTGGCCTGCTTTCTTTAAAAGCACAAGCAAATGACGGCATTAAAGAATGTCTTCTTATTGCAAAGCTGTTCTTGGCCCTTTAACTAAGTAGGTGTGCATAACTTAATTCCCTCATGCAATATTGACATTAATGTCACACATTGATTTTTTTCAAAAGTCAAATAAGCTGACCTCTGGTGACTCTACTGTATTTATTTTTATTTTTTACTAAGTTACTGTAGCTATAACAAACTCCAGGTTTCATATTAGCTAGCCCTTTTCTCTACCGACATTACAGTTAGGCTATATCTGACATGTCTACACCCTATTAAAACACTTACATTTGCAAACATGACAGACACTTTCATAACTAGCAGTGATTTTGCGAAAAAAGGGCGTTGTTGCACAAGCTCCTTATTACATTTGAGACACTTGTTGATCATCAGAGAATATGATATTTGGTAGGTGCTGACTTTTATATATGATTCAATAAGCAAACTTATCTCTGTCATGGTTAGTACATGTTCTTTGTTCAATAGTCTGTGATCATGTGATATTTAACCTATATGCCCATTGTGCCGAAAACATGGGATATTGTTTAAACTGTTCAATTAAATAATTTGTGGTCATTTCTTTGATACTGCTGTTATTTTCTGATATACAAAGATTGCTGGGAAATATGTCTGTGTGTGCTCTTGTCCAATTTCAAGTGTCTATTTGTCACAGAAAATGTTTTTTATGACCACATTCTCTCATAGACATGCATATAGGCTATAACTAGACAGGAAAGCACGCCCTCAGCCGACCTAAGTGGTGAAGCGCTGGAAGTAAGCTTGTACTGTGCATGTCTTTGTTGTTTGAGGGCAAAATATTGAGCTCCCCATTAAAGTGAATGGGGAATATCAGACTTTTGAAGGGAACATAAAAATTCCCTGATGGTATTTTGAAACTCGATAGATGACCGTTAAGTTTCATATGAAAAGCAGATTGAAAAATAGGCATTATGTAATAAATATGCACATTTTAATAAATATTTTCCCAAGACCAAAACAACCATTGTTTCAGAAACTGCTGCACGTAATGATGTATGATCACAAAAAATGGACGGATGAGGTTTTCTTTGGTTGTTAAATCATCTTGGATTTCTACATTGAATTCAATCGGCAGCAAGCTCTTTTGCCCTCAGCAATTATGAGCATGCACAGTAGAGGTCATTTCCCAATACTTCCTAGGCTTCACTGACTGGCCACTCCTACCCTCTCCTGGTCCTATGTATGCTCTATGCATTCTCTTCAGATGGTAAGAGGAAAAAACACAGGGCCAAGTTACTTTAAATAATTTAGGAAACATTGGGTAGCAGCATTGCTTTGGAATACAGCATGTTTCATTTGTGTTGGCTAAGATAGCCAATGTAATCTTCAGAAATGTAATACAGTGCAAAGCACTTATAGTTTACTGAAACAGTTTGGGTCAGGTGTAGCTAAAGAAAAAAGGTATGTGGCCTGTCTTCTAGATGACTCTACGATTTTAGTGTGGATTAGGGCTGCCATGCTGATTTGAAAATTGCAGGTGAACGACATACGCACACACGCACACACACACCCACACACACACAAGTACTTCAAGAGTAATTACACCCTAGATCAGGGGTGCTCACACTTTTTCAGCATGCGAGCTACTTATAAAATGACCAAGTCAAAATGATCTACCCACTACAAAAATGCAAAACATATATTTATTTACAAATATATTGAGGATTCTTTATATGTACAATGTATGTTGATGTTCCTTGCATAACCGCATGAGCCAATATTGCACAACACAACATAATTAACTATGTACATTTTTTTGTCATTACCTGAGTTTACTCTGATGACTTGCACTGAATTGAATCAGCCAGGGATACATAGTCCGGACAGTAGCTGCTAACAGCCAGCCTCAAGCACACTTCCAAATGTTCATCAGTCATGGTGGAACGGTACTTGGACTGACTAGCTTGTTAGTTTTGCTGCACTTGGCGCCGTTGTGTCAGAAAAATTCAGATGTCATCTAACTGGCTGCCCTATATCAATCAAGTGACGGGATGGATGATAGGCTGACGTCTATTTTTTTTAAAGAAAAAAATATGGTGATTTTCACACTTTCTCGGTTTTATGTGCTATTTGCACAACAGACATTGAAGAAACACAATGAGCAAAGTATTAAATATGTCCGTTCTGTATTTTTGGAGAAATATGCGTTTTAAATTCATCGTCTTATTTTCAACCGGTTGAGAAAGTTGTCATTTTTCTGCGTCACGAATACAGTAACCACTCCCATTTCCACGCTCCGTAAAGAAATCTGACAAGACACACCGTCCTGCTGTTCAGACAATGCAAATATTTGACTAACGTTAGGTTCACTTAAATTAGAGTGCCTTTAGAATCTAACGCTATCTAACGTTAGCTAGCTAGCTAAATGAATATCTGATATTCTGATAACCAGAAATAATTGATAACCAGAAAAATCTAAAGTTTAGATTATTTCTGGTTATCAGAATATCAGATATTCATTTAGCTAGCTAGCTAACGTTAGCTAGCTAGGAGGTTTGCTTTCATAAGGCAATGTTATCGATAACGTTAGCTTGCTAGTTTGCTTTTATGAGGACGTTATAGTTGTGCTTTTATCTTAACTTGGCTAGCTAGATAGCAAAAATTATAATTGGATATAAGTCAACGTCCTTACCTTAGCTATCTATCGATACTTGATATACTATTAAGCTAGCTAGCTTGTGAAAATTCAGTCTCCCAAAGAGAGCGCGTAGCATGGGGGTAGCTATGGTAACGGGGCACGGTCTGTCAATCATAGCTAACTGACAGTTCTCATTACCACGTCCAGACGGTTCGGGTGAATTTTTATAGTGGGAAATTTAGGCTTAGAAAAATACGTTTTAAAGTACATTGAAATGACTGAAGAATAAAAAAATTATGCACATTTGTTTTGTTGTTGCCTAAAGACAACTGGGAAGTGTCACGTTCAACCACCATGGTACTCATGCTATCTACCAATACTACCTTTGCGATCGACTGGTAGATCGCGATCGACGTATTGAGCACCCCTGCCCTAGATCATTTTAAAGCTGTAAACGTGTTAGTATGCCTATGTAACAGGTTCTGTTGTTCCTCTACCCACAAATGTGCATACAAATAATCAAACGAACAAAACCACACACGACAGGAGAAGGGAACATAATATAGGCTATAGCTCCTGTGTGCTTCTCATTCCAGCCTCCCCGGGCTCAGTTACTAATCACTGAAATTGTCAACAGCTGTGGTTGTAGGTCAGCTAAACCGCAGAATGCACCCTAACCACACCACCCCTCCACAGCCTACTTTGTAATTAAACATTTTAATCCATGCCAATATTTCTACATTTCGGAAATAATATCATTTGTCAGAAAAAACTGCTAGAAAACATGTTGGTGCTGCCCATTCTGGCCCTGCCTTAATCATGATGTCATGATGAGTTTCATGAGCCAGGCGCAGCTATGCTGTGCAAATTCATTTGCATAAAGAATACTTTATAAAAATGAGATGGACACACCTACTCCACCCCCACCAGGAAGCATTGTTTAGTCGGTGGAGCCAGGCTGAAACAGTACAATTACTTTTTACTATTTAAATACATGTCCATATTCAGCCACGATAAACCAATGGTCACAACACCATTCTGAAAATTACAACAAATGAAACATGCTATCAGAAATATGGCTAAATCTGCTTCTGAAAAGAAGAAACTATTGTATTCCAGCAATTCCGCTAAAACTAAACTCACTTATTAACTTATTTGGCTTATAAATGGACTTGACAAAAAGAATAGGCCTAATAGTAAAGTTATTTGCCTGTCATAATGATTAGATCGACATAAGTGCCATTACTGGTTTGTAGCTGGCCAGTCTCTTGTCTGCCAGCTTTTCTTGACAACGTGGGGTAGACCAGCTGGCTGCTGCCCATATTCACATGGCTCAGTCTCAAAAGGAAAGATGGATCCAGTTTAATTATGAGATGTTTACTTTCTGACATTTGTTACTCAGTCTTGCATGACTTTTATGACTAGTCCATAGAGATATGGCTCTCATTGTATTAGCAAGACAGATGGGAACCTATTACAATGTGTTGTAGGTTAGCGAGATGTGAGCTTGAGATCTGTGTGAAAAGGAAGTGTACAGCCTGCTTTCACATTCTACAAAGCAGAGAGAACACTGTCATAGAATGTGTACACTAGCAGTCGAGAATATGCCCCCTGAATGTTACCACAGCTGCATGTTCTGACATTCAGCAGTGCCAGCTTTCCATTTTACGACATCTCTTGCACTTTACAGGTCCATACACTGTAGAAAAAACATGGACAAAGTGACCCTAACATCACGCATTGACTTTACATGGCCTTTTGAAGTCACGAAAGTGCAGTTTTCATGAGGCTGAGCTAGGGGATGTGATCTGTAATTATTTAACAGATCACATGATGGCATTATGTGCTTGATTCCAAATAGATTCCTCGGACTGTAATTCCATTGCCTAGGCGAAATAAGGAGCCCAGTTTCACTGTGCACTCTTTCATGTTGCACTCATGGTAGCATGGTCCACAACTTAGGAGTGGCATTTTGAAATATTCTATGCCATTCTACAGGTTCTATGCCATTGGAGACTAAATAGTAACCAAGGAGAAAGTCGCCTGCAGCTGGTAACTGCGCTACTAACCCTTTAAAGACTAACACTTTTTTCCCCTCTAAAGGAGATTTGTCAGTTCAGTAAGAGTACCTTCAGTTAAAGTAAGCCATGTCATTGTTATGAATTAATGAAGGACTCATTTGTGCAACAATTTGTCTACTCAGTCATTTTATTTCTGTGATCTACGTCATTAGCATTGTTATGATCTTCCTTACTCTGTACGTCCTGCTCAAGCATATCAGTTGCCTCTTGGGAGAAGTTTCTTATAATGAGTATATCCTTGTCTTCCATTGCAGTGGTAGACCATGGAAATTAGCAGTATGCCAAGACACAAAGCACTCAACTCTTAAAGGGAATGTAAAGAGGTCATTTGATTGGCTATGACTGAACACCTGCAACACACCCACTGATAATATATTCAGCATAATCACCAAACAAAAATGTTGAAATTTTGTAGCCATGCCAAGTGCACCCATGTGGCATGCACCATTGATTCCAGAAAATAGAGCCGTAAGTGTTGATTATGCTACAGCGCCGCTCCAGAGTATTGGCACAATTGCATGTTCAAATGATAGTAATCCACTTTGAGCAAAGCTTTTCAAATAGGCGTTATTACTGCCGACACTGGTCACTTTTATATCAAGGTGGCATTCAGTGTCAGGCAATTTGCTGTTTGTTTGCATTGTTTCAGTAAGGCAAATCAAAAGTCTCCCCTCCCCAAAACTAAAACTCAATACTGTCAAAGCTAAATGAGTGTGGATTATCAAAAAAAAAAAAAGCATCAAGACCATAACACTAAACCGAAGCTAAACTGAACTGGAAATTATATTAGAAAACAGAAAAAACTATGGAATAGACAAAACTATAATTGTTCAGCAGCCAAATTGCTAATTCTCTCTTTTGTGAGTTTGCAAGAAGGAACCAAGTATTTTTGAAGGATTACATGTAGCATTTCTTTACGTGTTCTCAGTGTGATTAGCTTAATGGAATTAGCATTTCTTTCCACAAAATATTATGACTGTATTGAATCAAGATTTTAACAGTAATGAATAATCTACTCATTTATTGAGTGAGATATGTATGGAAATGTGTAGCATAAAGTTATTGATGTTTTTGTTGCTGTGTAGTTAAAAGCCCTTTACAATACTGCAATGTTTTTACACATTATGTAGACAGCTATGTAAAGCAGAACAAAACAACCATAATCACAGACTAGGGCTCTAATGGTTTTCCTCCACACTGCAACCCATGTTGCTGGTCAGATGCACTGCAATAAAGTCAGCATTATGAAATCCATCTTTTCGGACAGACCATTGTCAGTTCAGTGCTTCTGTAATTGTCCTCCCTCCTAACGTTGTGGGACTTACCCTAGAAAGGCCACATTATGTCAGAACTGGCTATCACGCCTTGAATATGAATGTTTCATGTTCACACCCCAGGGCTTTTGTTGCTGGTAGTTACACTCTCAATTTGATTTACACTTTGAATTGCCTTCAATGTTGGTACTTGATTTGCTTGAATATAATATTTAGCTTTATGGTGTTCTCACGCGTTCTTGGTGGAACAAGGTTTATGTTTGTCTTTCTTCACTCTTCTGCAGTGTTCAGGCATGCTGCTGTTTCCGAGTGTGGAGTAGCCCTCTGAGCCATCTCAGTGAATATTCTTTGCTATCCCCATGACCACACCCCCCATCGCTGGAGCCTGCATGACGTCCGCGGCGTTCCCCGGGCAACCATCGCAGGCAGCCAGGGAGGTGAACACAGCATCGTTGTGTCGCATTGGCCAGGAGACTGTGCAGGACATCGTCTTCAGGACCATGGAGATCTTCCAGCTGCTAAGGAACATGCAGGTGATGTCCCTGATTGGGTGGCGGGTCAAGAGTTCTGGCATTTGGGTGAACTGACTTATCCCCCATTAATATACAGGATATCAAACTGAAATCTTCACCCAAATAATATTGGAACTTTTTCATCTGCAAATTCACATTTGAAACTCTGAAAATTGTAGTTGTATTTTGAATGGGAAAGATTGTTGATATTAACGCACTGTACTTTAACCAAGTGCACCATTGATCCATCAGCTCTTGTACAGTGCAATTCGCTGTTAGTAACCCTAGCTGTTACAATGAAATCTTTTTAAATGAATTTTGAACGAAGGTGGTCACCCCGCCGCTAGTTTAAAAAAATCCAGAAACGATAACGAGCATTAGTAATCATTGGGATCATTGTCTTGGGGCTGCTGGGTGGCTGATTTTGTTAAGGCTGTTGTGGTCGCATCACAATTTTTGTCTTGCCTGTGAATGTATTGAGAAAGGGAAGTCATTTTCTTGGAGAAAAACATTTACCAGTGCCCCATTTTTTTGCCCACCTTCTCAACTTTGCTCTCTTTCACTCCCCTCTCCAGCTGCCAAATGGGGTGACATACCACCCCAACACACACCAGGACCGACTGGGCAAGCTACAGGAGCACCTAAGACAGCTATCTGTGCTCTTCCGCAAGCTGCGCCTTGTGTATGACAAGTGCAATGAGAACTGTGCCGGCCTGGACCCTGTGCCCACAGAGGTCAGAGCACCGTTTTTCCACATCAGTATTACTGTATTAGGAAGAGTCCCTGTAATACCTGCACTTAACTATAAGAATGCTCCAGCACTAGCCTTCATCAATGACCAAACAAGAACCATCCATCTTGACCGTTTGGTTTTCTTTTATCCAAATTGCTGGGCTATTTTAATGCTCCAGTCTGTTACCATGGCTTACTGACTGATCTTGGTTATGTTAATCATATGCAACTGTGTGCCAGTTGTAGTAGGGTCAGTTTTACTGAACCATTAGGGAGTAGATGGTTGAATTGGTCTCTCAAAAGCTTTGTTCAATCATGATTCAATCATCATGTTCATTCGTCAGTCATGAATGATTGGATCTGGTTGTTCTAAAGTAGTGGCCACTGTGGAGTAGTACTATGTGCTGACTGGACACAACTAGACTAATAAAGTAATGTTAAAACCACAACGCAAACGTTTTTACTAGCTTAACAAAAGCTGGCATAATTTAGATTTTTCATGCAAAATGTTTGTGAAATTTATTTTAAGAAGGTGAATTAAGCAAGTAATTTGCTGCTTATTATTAACAGGTGCATTAAAAACACTTAGAAGCTTAAGCAAGCATAATTTTTCTGTCAATAACTGAGCATTCAGTTAAGCAGTAAGGTTAGTGTTGACACACTAGCATGATGAATTTGAAATCCATCATCGACACGAAACATCAATGAGTTTGTGGGGAGAGCCATTTTACTATGTAATTGAATCTTCTGTTACATTCATTCTTTAAAAATTAATGATTTTTTCCCCCAAAGTTAAATTAAAGTAAGTGCTTGGATGGTTGCTACATAAAACATATATGTAACATATATTTGGCACATATATAAAAATGGTATCTCACTGCCACAGTTGTGATAATTCCACTGGTCTCATCGTGGCTTGAAGGAAAGCTGACACAATGGGATCAGTGGTGATATGGGTAATCTGTCTAATGAAACCATTTTATGAATGAGGAAATGGACAGCACAGCTAAGAGACTCGGAACTCCTAGTGTTCAGCCTCTACAGCAAGCAACCTTTATCTCCATAACATACCATGGTCTTCTTCACATGCTATTATTTAACAGGTTACCTTGAAACTTGCAAGCCATTACTTGCATAGCATATTTTTATGTGCAGTGGATAAGTATTTCACTATTTCATGGTTTGCTTCTGTTTTTTGAAAATTAGAAAATATTTTGATTCCATAAAGCTCCTGGTCTCTAGATTTATGCATACTATTTGCATTCACGTGAATGCACCCCATTTTCGAGTAATTTTCCTTTTAAAATCCAAGCTGTAGACGTACTGTTCTCTTTCCTTGTGAGTAACCAATTGTTGCACTGTCTGCCGTTTTAAATTCGTATTGACTGTTCTAATGGTAATAACTTTTTTTTTAATCAATGTGTTTTCAATTGATTTCAATTTTTAAAGCTGTTTTGAGCATGTATGTGCTGACACACTTCACCTCTTTACAGATAAACTATTATAGCTGAAATATTCATTGTTTGCATTATTACTGGCATTTAGGGGGCTATAAAATCAGGTGTGCATATTTACAGGCATGTAAACAGACAGACCAAATGTATGGCAAAATCCCATCAAAAATGCATGAGTTAAGAAGAAAAAGCAGAGTTAAAGTAGGTCAGGGATGGACCGCTCCAGTCCTCTTGTGCCTCTGGGAGTTCTGGTCTTTCTTTCCCCTCAGGCCTAAGCAACATTACAAGAGCTTGTGATCAGAAGGCCAGCTCCCCTGTTTTTCTTTCCACGGGCCTCATTAGGTTGTGTATGTAAAGGCACCTTTAATGCTTGCCAAAGGCCACATATACCTGGAGGAGTGGTGGTGGTGGTGGGTGTGGGGTGGGCGAGGGGGGATGTGGGAGGGTTGAGGCTGTTGCTGCATAATAATTTGTTCTGCTCCTTTTTGTCTCTTGCAAATTTGGTCCCAGTACATACAGACTTGATATTTTATATTCAGTCCAATATTTTTGACGAGGCCTGGATGCCTCTTTAAGACACTGAGGTATTTTCTTTGGATACTTTGCCCTCCTTCCCTTTGCAAAGTTTGCATATGCTTGCCCCTAGCTTCCCTGGCTCTCCCGACCAACCATCGACTTGAAACACTTTGCGTCCATCAGTCAATATGGAAGCCATTCAGCTCAGGAAATCAAATCAGCAGGCCGACCAGCATTACCTCACAACTGCCTAATTATCCACAGTCTTTGTAACGAACAGCTGGCTAAGTTGCCGATGTCAGCATTTTCAGAGCAGACAAACTGCAGGCTCCTCAGCCCTTTGGCATTCCTAGCGCTGAGAGAAGCCATTTCGCTATAATTGTTTTCTTTATTTTTACTGGAAGCAGAGAGCTGGAAAACGTTCCGTTCTTCTCAGTCAGCCAAGGAACCAGCATTCGTCTATAAGCGAAAGAGACTGGGGCCTATTCTGTGAGTCTTCAGCCTTTTCCCCTGCCAAAAAAAATAGATTTTTGTCATTCAAAATTTGTTTGGCTGAAAATGAGAAATGTCTCATTTTGTCTGTTTATGAAGTCTATTTTTTGTTCTCATGCCAGTTCATCAAGAGATTATGGCATGGCATGGAGGATAGAGGAGTCCTACCCCCCACCCCCTGCCCCTTTCTGTTCCATTTTTTGTGAGCATGTCTTCTTGTGTCAGGCTTTAACCACAGTTTGCAGAATCTCTGGCCAGCCATTAAATCCAGATTACAGCAGCATTAAAGTATGTCATAATATTCAGGACTCAAATACACTGTGGCAGATTGTATGTTAGATCTGTGTTTAATTTCCCTCGCTGTTTTAAGTTTCAAATGCTGCTGCTTTACATTGTGTGGCATTCGGTCGCCGGAGAGGCGGATTGGTCTTGGCTGTGCCGGCTGGTGGAGAGAGCACATACAGTTTGTCTGGTGGAGAGAGCACAGTTCGGGGCCGAGACGGAGAGCTAACACCGAGAGTGCAGTTATGATTTTTGTTTCGTTTTATTTTGAGCACTAAAAAGAAAGGAATCCTCAGCTGGGATGCTGGAGGAGCTGGACCTGGCCGGGAAGGCGGGTCAGCTACAGAGCAGAGAACTGAAAAGTTGCTGCACTGTTTTACTTTGTTATTTGTTATTTTAGCTTGTTGTTTTAGTTTATTGTTTTTGCCCGGAACCCGTGAGGGGGAAGGGTGAAGGTGTCTGTTTATTTGATTTCATGTTTCTGTGGGTGTGCTCTCTCTCTCGCCATGCAAGAGACAACGGGGTTGCCCGGTACTGCTGCATCTATCCCCCCGCCGAGGTGTCACGTTTGGTGTGACACATTGCAGCCTGTTTCTCATTACTGAAGCAAAAGTGATTTTCCTAATATGCAGAAGCAATAAACCAATTTGCGTGTGAGATCATTTTATGTAGCTTGGTGACCATAACAGTATGATTGTAAATCATGTTATTCCCCAACAACTCCAACCCTGAAGTTATAGTAGCTAGAAAAGAGAAGCTCTTTACTGAAAATAAGTACTTTTAGTTGTAAGTTTATCATTATTGTAGCTATCTAAATATCAGTATTGCTGAGATAAGGTAACACCCTATAACACCACTCTTGTAATGGTATAATAGTTTATGAAGAAAATTGACAGTAAGTTATTTACTTATGCAAAAGAGCTACACAACACATATTGTGATAGAAACTGAGTTTATTCACAGTGCTTTTAAGTGTCCCTCAAGTCCTGTTGGTTTGTTTTTGCCAGTCAATTCTCTCACTGTTGAATCAGAGTTCCCCCAATCAAATTATTGGGTAAATAAAATGATTACTGAAAAATACATTTTCATTTTAAAAATTTGTATAGTACTTTTTGTAAAGGGCATTGTCACAAAGCAGCTGTGCCGATATCTGGGCCCGAACCCCCCGAAAAGCACATCTAGGGGGACAGTGACAAGGAAAACCTTCCGCTCTGATAATAGTAATAAACCTTGAGTAGAACTTGGCTCAGAGGGGGGAGACCATCTGCCACTGGCTGGCACCAGTTAATTGAAAAAGGCTGATTACGTAACACGTGTATTAACTGGAAAATGCGAGGACATTAATGTCAGTGTGAAAGTATAATTGAAGCAAGGATGACTCGGGTGATGACGGGAGATGGGCTGGAAGGCCAGTGGGTGGCACCTTCAGGCAGACATGGAGCTGGAGCTGAACCAACTGTGTCTGCTCTACAGGAGGGTGCTCAGTCAGTCTTATGGCTACTGCTCCAGGGAGTTTCCCGAAGTGGGGAAATGAGGAGAGAAACATAATAATTATGCCGCACAAATATTTTGGTGATTCAGTGAAAAGGAGGTGCCTGTGTGCAGTAAGGAAAAAAGCCTGGCAGAACAGGTCTATGGCAGCATAGCTAGAGGCAGGAACACCGCCAGGGATTATGGGCTCCTTGAGAAGATCTCACATTGGGTCCCATCACCTTAGGCCTCCACATCCCTGCAGAATTACAGCATAAGAGAGCACTCTAGCTAGAGGAACAAAGGTAAAGGGTCAACACAGTCAGGGCAGCCTTGAGATGATCGCCACCAGACCCTGACTGGCTCAACTTACGTGCGCAGATACCATGCATGATCTAGTGAGAGCCCTGACCGCTCAATCTACCAGGGACTGTAAGCCATCCAACCCTGTCCCTGAACCTTAGGCCTGGCTAAAAAAGTGATTCTTAAACCTGGATTTAAACGTAGAGAGTTTGCACTCCAAATATGAGCAGGCCGATTGTTCCATTGGAAAGGAGTATGACAGACAAAGGCACTACCACCAACGATACTTTTAACTACTTTAGGAATAGCAATAAGCCCTGCTCCCTGTGAGTGGTATGTTGTTGAGGGATTATAGGAAGAAAGGAGATCATTCAGTTACACAGGGACTAGCCCGTGTAAAGCTTTAGAAGTAAGTAGAACTATGCTATAATCCGTCTGGAATTTAACGTAGCCAGTGGAGACAAGCTAGCACTGGACTGATGTGGTCAAATTTCCTTGTTCTGGTAAGAATACGAGCAGCAGCATTTTGAATGTAATGGAGACCTTTCAGAGAGGAATTTGCACATGCAGACAAAAAAAATGTTACAACAGTCTAATGAAGTAACATAAATGTGGACTAAATTTTCTGCATCATGTAGCTACAGATTTTTTTTTTCATTTGAGCAATATTCTTCAAATGATAGAAAGCAGTCCTAGAGATGTTCTTTTATATGTTTTAAATGAGAGATCTGGATCAAGTGTAGTTTAGAGTCAAGCAGTGGTAACCAGCCCTGCTCCTGGTGATCTAACGTCCTGTAGTTTTTCACTCCAACCCTAACAAAGCACACGTCATTCAACAGCTAGAAATCTTGTTGAGGTACAATAGCCGCGTTTCGACCGCAGGAGCTAGGGTCTAAATTTAGTTCCGGGGGCTTTATTTTACCCCCAAAAAAGTTCCTGCTCGGGGGGTAGTACTTTCCAAAAGTACCGGAACCTTTGGGGTGGGGCGCAAGCGCTGAAAATTATTGATTGTTCGACTACTTGCAGTGTTTTATTTCAACCGCCATGTCTAAAAATCTGCAGCCGCAAACCGATTTATTTTCATAATAACTTCAAATCAAACTTGTATGTTATGCGGCGCAGTAGCCTAGTTTTGGTTATAGCCTGCCAACCTCTTGGAATTATAACGTGTGCTCTTCTGTTCTTTTCTTGATTTAGTATTTGTTTTATAAAATGCTAAGCATTCGTGCTGGGACAGCATATTGCGTACCAAAACATTCAAACGGATTAATTTGGTTGCTGAATATTTTCTTCCGGATTTTCTTTGTTAGCCCGTTGTAATTGACTCAAAATGTTTGAAACAGTTATGTGAGGTATGCGGTAGTTCTGCGTAATTCACATTGGTGATACCGTAAAAGCAAACTGGAAATCACCTTCCGCACTTTTTGTCAGGGTAAAATAACAGGTTCATTCTAGTAATCGTCTCTTTAGCTTTTTCAGACTGCTGTAATTTTACTCTGCCATTCTTCAATTCCACAAAAAGACCAGGAAGACTATGAACTAATTTATGGTGCATGGTTCGCATCTGGAGGGCACACTTCGCTGCTCGGCTAGCAGTAACTTCGAAGGAAAGCAAACGGTGGCTGTACCGCTGCTAATTTAAATTTTCACGCAAGTCCGAGTTTTCGTTCTATTCTTGTCATTTTGTGATTAGCCTATATGGAATTGACGATGAGAAAGTAATCAAACAGCAAATTGTTTACAACGTGTTGTTGCCAGTTATATTGGAAATGTGAATGCATTCTGTCGCCTCGGATGTCAAGACATGAAAGTGAATGTTCGCATAAAAACATAATGAATGTGTTTGAGAGGATATATAAAACAGTTACAATCTGACTATTGGCCTGTTATATCCTATTTGTTGCATAACAACGGTCCAAGTTCAACTACCAACGACAGTTTTGCTTGACAACGGTAAAATATGCCCAAACGGCTGCAGAATAATATTTCAATTCCAGGTGATTAAATCGATAAAAATCAATAAATACAAAAGTAACCATATATAGTCATTGTTGGTAACCCGTTGTATATAAGTGGAATAAACCCCTCTGGGCTGTCCCGGTTATTAGAAAATAACGTAGGCTACTTCGGTGGTAGTATGGGGTTACAGAAGAAATCATAGGACAGATGGACCGACGACAACGTTGCTTTTTCATACGTCAGTGGGCTAATTTGCCTAATCTTCGCGGGACTTTAGACCGCGGTGGAAACGCAGACAACAATGGGCTGAAGGAACCTTTTAGTTCCTTGAAAAGTAGTTCCTGGGACTAAAAGTTCCGGGTACTTTTGGTGGAAACGCGGCTTAATTAGTAGAGTCAGATTTGCCAAATTAGGGTTGAAAGGAAAACCTACAGGAAGGTAGATCTCCAGGCACAGGGTTAGCTACCACGATGGTAGAGGAATGAAACCTGTAAGAAATATGTCTGCATAGTCTCTGCTCTGTGCCACGCATCAGCCTTGCCAGAAGATGTCAGTGTAATTTAAAACACAGACTGCAGAATCCCCCAGATTCAGGTGCAGTTATATTGAACAGATAATTCTTCTGTCAGTTTGGGAAGGTCAAGCAAGGGGGTTGCAATTTTGACATTACTGAAGCATTTCTCCAATCTGTAGATTAATATCAGGAACAGTTTGCCTAATTTCAGTGATCTGAACACATCCCAAAGAGTAAAAAAAAAGGGAACTACAGCAACGTGCACACACTCCTTTCTGTGTTTTATTACAGTTTAGAGCAGTTGAGCCAGAAATGGGGTGAGCTCTACTTACAAGCCAGCTTAATGTCATCACCCATTTAAGAGCAGGAGGATTTTAAGCATTTTGAAATCTCTTTGGAGGAAATTTTTGGCTCAATAACTTTGAAAAGCTTAATGGTAATCATGAAACAATGGACCTATCAGTGTCCTACATCTAGCTATCGATACAAGTTATACCATTTTCAGTCACAATCCAAAAAAGGCTCAATTTTTTCCACAACAATTTTTTCTGAGACCGCAGAAAGCCTTTCTTAGGTAATACTTTTTAACTTTGAGATTGTAAACCTTCTTTAACTGTGCCCTTTGTTCTTATCTGTTATAGCAACTCATTCCCTACATTGAGGAGGACAGCTCTAAACATGACGAGCGTTCGGCCAACCAGATCCGCTACGCTACTGAGGAGAGAAGAGAGGTCCTGGAGGTCAATAAGGTGAGCATATTCATCTCCACTTGCAGTTGCACTTGCACTATAGGGCTGTCTGACCTGTGTGCAGACTGTTAGAGGGATTTTGTTTATCCCCTTTTGATGGCACTATATGTGCCAATCACAGAGAGCAGCTTGCAAAGCTACACCGCTCATTTCAGTCAGGTGGGAGTCCAATTCACAGTCCATCTCCTTCCTTCCACAACCATGCTGAGCTCTCGAGGAAGGGTAAACATAAGCATTACGGCATGGCCCTGTGATTGGTTGTAGCAGCATTCCCATTCCAGAGTCAACATACGTTCCAGAGTCCCATTCACAAGCCAGGCAGGTTTCATGCTCGTCAGACATTCGGAGGGGAAGTCTGATGCATCTGGAAGCAGACAGTGAATCACAGCACTGGAGACTGATGTTGGGAACTTGTCCGCATCTGCCGTGGTTATTGGAGCCAAGTTTGATCAGCTTCGGCCGCCCTGTGCTGAACGCTGGAGAGCGAGGGGCTGGGATCCGGGAATGTGTCCATGATGCACTGCAACACTCTCACATATGGACACACAGCTGTGGATCTGCTCTTGTCTACACCAAGACATAATTATGCATTTGCTATTGTAGGATATTTTATTTAAATAAAATGCATTCTGAAGGTGCACATGTATGAGTTTTATGTAAAAACATTTTGAGGGGTACATTTTCTCAGCTGCGTTTGGGTCAAATGGGATGGAAATTGACATGTTGGTCTGTGTGCTGTGGAAAATGTTTTTTCCCCTCATAATTCATCACCTAAATTTGAGGTTTTTTGGCATTTTACTCCCATTTTCTCCATAATTTTAGTCGTTATACCAATTCCCCGTGTGTATCACACATTCCTGGTCGATGCGCTATCCTCTGTTGGTCTGGGGAGGGTGTAGACTACCACATGCCTCCTCCGATACATGTGGAGTCGCTAGCTGCTTCTTTACACCTGACAGCGAGGAGTTTCACTGGGAGAGCGTAACGCATTCAGAGGTTCACGCTATCTCCCTCAGATCCCTTCCCTGCTGAACAGGTGCCCCGACCAACCAGTAGGAGTCGCTAATGCAACGATCAGGACTCATACCCTCACCGGCTTCCCACCCGCGAACACTGCCAATTGTGTTCGTAGGAACGTCTGACCAAGCCGGAAGTACCGCTGCCGGGGATTGAATTTTAATGTTCATCTCACATGAGTGTACATTATTAAAAAGATATTTAAGAAAATTGATACTCGTTTTTTATGTATCAATTTATATTTGCTATTAAAGATTTCTTAGTGTACCAAAGGATTTAGGCCATGTATGGTTACAGTGTTGGGGGTGGGCCATGTAATTCCCTATCGTGATATTTTCAGGTGCCAACAATATGATATAATTTTCAAAAAATGTGGACCTCCACAAATCTGAGCCGTGGAAGTACCACCAGCATTTGTGGAAACAATTGTATGCAAATATAAAACTCTTGGGACCACACAGACATCGTTCAGGAAGGAGGCACAAATTAACTTGCAGGTCTGAATGAACTTTGGTCAAAAAAGTTCAATTGAACCCCAAGACCACAACAAAGGAACTGGTGAAGGAGTTGGAGGCATCAGGTACCAACGTATCTACATCCACCATTAAGAGAATCCTATATCGCCATGGCCTAAATGGTTGTCGCGCAAGGAAGAAGGCCCTACTCCAAGACCGGCATAAAAAAGCCAGAATTAAGTTTGCAGGTGATCACCAGGACGAAGACCTAGCCTTTTTGAGGAGTGTTCTCTGGTCTGATGAAACAAAAATTGAACCAAAACTTGTTTGGCCGTAATGATCAGCGCTATATATGGAGGAAAAGGGTGAGGCTTTTAATCAGAAGAACACCATCCCAACTGTGAAGCATGGGGGTGGCAGCATCATGTTGTGACGGTGTTTTGCTGGAAAAAGGACTGGTACACTTCAGAAAATAGATGGCATCATGAGGACGGAGGATTACCTAGAAATACTGAAGCAATACCTCAAGACATCAGCTAGAAAGTTGAAGGATAAAAATTCATAGATGTCAAGTCAATGTTTGGTATGTGAATTTGGCATCACATATTTTGCACTGAACAGTGTTTTCATTGACCTTTTCAAAATCATTCCACATGGCACTCTTCAACTGACGATTAAAAAAGTGAATGACAATGTGCCCCACACACTCTACTGCCCATTTAGAGCAGTAGTCTACAGTGAGTTATTTTTATTTTGAATGGTTGGAGAATTTTAAAAAGAAAAAAATAATTTTATTTAATTTAACATCCGACACATATGCTCGCAACTGAAATCGACAAATTGATAAATTGTACACATCCCTAGTCTTGACCCAGCAAATTGTAGAAACGTCTTGCATGGAAAATCAATGACTGTTCACATGACGCCGAAACTGAAATTTGCTCAGACATTAATGGTTAAGATGAATCTGTGAATCTTTTGAATAATTATTTTTAATTATGAAGAGGTAATTCAGTCCTAGGCGCATGGGTATAATATTGCCAGTGGGGTCTTACATATTTGTTAATTATCAATCAGGAGCCATGCACTGTTATGCCTTAATCATACATGCTCCTGTACTGACACTGGCTGTGAGGAGGATAATTGGGGCATCGCTGGTGAAACAGCCCTGTTTAGTTGTGCTGTTTGATTACAGGGCTGAATTAAGCTACTGCTTACCCACAGTGGGCAAGCTTATAGTGTTTCTCAGGCTCTCCTCAATGAGCTGAATTCATTCCTGTAGCATTCCTGTGTCCCTGATTGCGTATTTAACAGCGCCTTTCATGGTGAGCTTGGCTTCCTGAAGGCCCTCATTATAACTGTTGAATAAATATGTTCTGAATCCTGGGTTTTCTCAAATATGTTCAGATTGCCCTTTGAATATATTTTGAATGTCGCCTATTCCGAGGTAGTGAATGTGAAGCATAGATTACTTATTTGTGTACTACTGCTCAATAATGAACTGTTTTAAGCAATGCTATTTGTTCCTGCAAATGTACCCCTTTGTCCTTGTTTTGGTTGTTCTTCAGACTCGTTTTGCATCATTAAGCAAGTTTTTCCAATTATCAGACTTTCCTGGGTCAGCAGCTTATGGTTTGTGGTAACCGTACTGTCGCACTGGAGGTTCAAAAGGATGCAGTGTTTTTCCAGTCACCCTAACATATGTGACGTTTTCATTTGTTTGGAAGGAATTAGAGCAGTCTGTTCAGTACATGTCGGCACAACCAGGGAACATCAGAGACGTGTAGAGCTGAAGACAGCACCACTCACAGATTCCTTTGTCATGTTCTGTACAGCTAACAATTACTGTGTCAGGGTACACCGTGGCATGCATAATTGTTCTTAAAAGCCATTCTTCTGCAAACTGCAATTCGCTAGGGACTGTTCCTATTTTTCTTTAAATCAAAACAAGAACATGAAAGAATGAAGGACTTTCCAAGGGAGCATGTCACAGTTTGTTTGATACTTATGTACATGTTGGTGTTCTGTTCTGTCATTGGTGATTATTTTAGTTGAGGAGGCACATTCTTTGCAGTTGCTCATAGAAAAGGTGAAGCTTCATTTATGGATATATTTACTTTGAGAAAATGTTTATTGATGGCTTGACTTCTATTGAGCGCTGGCTCAATTTTACCCTCGCCTTGGTCTTTTGGCAAAAACGTATCAATTAAAGACTTAGCATGGTCCAGAGTGGAAATGGGTCTAAAGGGTTAACCTGGGGACCTCTGTCTATGCCATCTCTATAGCCAGGGTGGTGCTTTGCCATTAACAGGAGGGTGATGGTCTTGATTTAATACCAGTCTAAGTATGAATACATTCCTGTCACAGCCCATTAGGAATGCCTCAGAGTAAACCAAGGTCTCCTTGGGTGTTATTAATTCTCCCCAGCTCCTCTTGGTCTCACTGCCTCTCCCTCTCTCTGTGTCCCTGTATTTTTAATGCCCTGTTAATTACCGCATGTATCCTCTTTATTCAAATGGGTAACTGAGAAATTAAAGAAAAGAATGTTTATAATTTCAAATAAGCTGCTCATGCTAGGGTGCACACACAATGAATTACGCTGGCATTGTTGGTTACTGTTATCTGAGGCACAGGCCCTGGTGGCGGGCTAGCAGTGCCACCGTAATAAACAACACACTGAAGCGTTAATGAGATTGGGGAGGGGATGCTGGGTCGGGGGCACCCGGATTAGCAGTCTCTCCGCCAGGAGCCCATTAGATTGCCTTGGTCCACGGGCCAGGCGGTGTAATTACAGTCCTCGAGAAGAGGTCAGGGGGCTGAGGTGGAACAGGGACCGGGGTTATTGAAACAGAACGCAAACATGCAGAGGTCGGGACCAGGTGTACGAATGGTCTCTTGACACACGGTTCTGTCCTTTGGTTTGCCCGTGTTCCAGCGGTGTGTCTGCGTGTCGCACTGCCTGCGCAGCTCCCTTTCAGCTGGTAAGAGAGTGGGGGGCCAAGGGCTGGTCCTGACAATGTAGGGGTCTCCTGTCAAAGGTCACAAGTGCAGGAGAACAATCCCCTCTGCACAAGCTTGTACTGAACAGCTGTTTCAAAATGCCTCAGTATTTCTTACGCCTTCCAAAGGTCTACGTGTGGACAGGAATGTGGGGAATTGATAAGGAAAGTTGACTTTTAAAAAGGTTACGTGCTCAGTTTCAAATCCAGTCAAGATGTGCTGCTGTATTCTTGAGCACGGCTGGAACCTGAATGGTTTCTTTATATATCCAACAGTGTAGACTGATGATATGCGAAAAAGGGGTGGTTATTCTAGTCGCAGTAAGATGATTTAAAGCAATTGTGTGAATTGAATCCCTAGTTTGTGTTTATTTACTTTGCGTTCTAAGTTTTCTGAATAAATAAATGAATGTACTGTAATCTGCCGGAATCCATGAAATAGTAGCTTTGTGTTTGTCTTAACTGACTCCTGAAGTTTTGGGGTTTGATGCTCAACTGAGTCTCACACCAAAAGCCTTGAGAGCAATGCTCCTGCTCTTCCTCTGTCTGGTACTCCGCATTAGAAGGACCCAGCTGTCAGTAATGGGGCTGCAATAGGCTCATGTTCTCTTTTCGGGGTACGCTTGTACCTGAAGAAAACTTCACACAATCCTTTGAGTCATGCAGCTGTCAAGAGAACGTCAGAAGGCACCTTGGCTGAGAAAAGAATTTGTGTTGGTCTGAGAGGCGTAAATTAGTCATAATTGAACAGGATGTGTGGTGCTCCCCAAAAAAAGATACTTTGCCACTCTCCCCAACCTCAGATCTTTCTTTTGTTATCCTTGTGTGGGAGTGACAGGAAATTAGAGCTCCAGCTTTTCTTTCTATCCTTTACCTTTTTTTCTTCTTCTTTTTTCCTTTTTTTTGAAGAACTTTGTAGGAAGTAAAAGCCAGACCTGCTGTGGTCAAACCCAGACACATGCCGAAGAGATGAAAGCACTGTGCAGCAGTGGAGGAGATGGAGAAGCATTAGCAAAGATGTTTTTTTCCCACTCCCCCCCAGGACACCTCTCACTCCCTTTCTCCTGCACCCTTCACCCTCTTCCCTCTTCGTAGAACCTGCGGAGGGAGTTGGCCCCGGCATGCCTTCCCACAACCAGCCCCTCCATTCTGCGGCATGGTCACCGTGGGTCAGCTCTTTATTTAGTGTGGCTAATCAATTCCCCCAGCTCATCTCCTCCACTGGAGGGCTTTACACTTACAAAGGCATCTGAAGCTAAAGCCTAAATGCTCCTTTGAAGATTTGATGAACTTTTCAACCAGGGGATTATATATTTATTTGATTCTGATTTCCTTTTCTCAGTTTAGCCTAACAGGAAATAACTGTCAGGAAGAATCTCTAATTGCCCTGCTCACAGTACAATGTGTTAATGAGAAAATTTACTTGCATTTGAATAACAGTTTATGGAGAAGTCTGAGTGTAGTTGCCTCTGTGGCCCTGTGGAGCCAGAGTTCAGACAGAAGTAATGCGGTATGGCTCCTTACTGTGCTCCTCCTTTTTGAAAAAGTTTTTTTTTTTGGGCTTTGTGAAGAAGCTCTTTTCTTTGAGCACTATTCAGGATTTATTCACCCGCATAAGCATTTCTGGCTATGTCAGGGTTTTTTCAGGCGGGATTAATTTAGCTACACTGGTCCGCAATTGTTTTTTTAGCATATGAAAATATTGAGTTGTATCGAATATTGTCAGCTGTCTTGTGATATTAAAAGGGAATTGCACTTTATAACACTTCTGCTTCACACTTCTCTTCCTTCTAATGAATGTCGCCCTTCATTTTTTGATTAGTTATTTCATTTTAAATGTCTAACGTTAGAAACAAAAACCTATTTTTTTTTTTTTGCGCAAGTCCACATAGTTTTTTTATTCTTCTTCGATTTCGTTTTGCAGCAAAATCAAGAAGAAGCGAAGCAAAACATTCCGTTAACTTAGCGTTGAAATCGAACAAACTAACTGCTAGCTTTTGTTTGATGTGGTATCGGTGTAATAATGAGGTGCATTTTACCTGGTTGTTATAATGCCCCCGTTAAACTTGACTTGAAAGCACATTTTCATAGTTTTCCACGCAATGCAACTTTGTGCCAGACATGGCTGGATGTAGTCAGACACCCCAACATAACAGCCAAAGAAGTTTGCAAACGAAGACTAGGGTATGCAGCGACCACTTTGAAGGCACCGACTACCAAGGCAACCGTCTGAAGCCTGGAGCTGTACCCAACGTTTTCCCATTGTTGGTCGAACCGCTCGAGGTAGGTACTATGCGGGCTGGCTAACGCTATCGCGTCTGTCTGTGATACATATGGTGTCTACCACCAGTTGCCTTTTTTCTGCCTCAATCTCGGCCCGCTCCTGACTCGCTCTTGCACGATCAGCCAGTGTAATATCTGAATATTTTGATTATGCTACTTTCAGAGTCCTAATAGCAAGTCTAGCTGAAGTTATCATTAATGCAGAAAACCGTAATTACTCCCTAGCTTAGATTTTACAACTAAAGTGCTTTTATTTCTTGGTAGTTAAAGTATAGTGGGACTTTTTTTAGCTGACCGATGAACTTGATTTAATATTGAAGAAGACATAAAATGTAGCGTTGGTTCAATGGCACTTCAGCAAATAAAAAATTCATTTCAATGCAGACAGCCTATATTGGTCAGTGATTAATGGTGTGGGAGATGGTGTGGACGCTTTTACTTTAAACTGCAGTCCCCAAAAATATGGCCAAATTTTATCAGTCAGATGTTATGAGAAAGACCATTGTTGATACACTGTAAGCCTACATCTGATCAGAGAACAGCTTTCCATCCTAGGACCAGATAATAACTGTAGATGGGCCACAACTTAACCAATACCATACTGGGAAGGTTACTCACCCACCAAAGTTTGGCTCTGGCCTTTTAATTTCTCAATGGGAGACATCTAGGCTAGCTTGAATACATTTATTTAACCAACATAACATTTTATACTATCACAGTCAGGATATAGCTTTGCCAGCTTGACGTTGGAAATGATGTAGCCTACAAGGACTGTACAAGTGTGTTGCTTACTTTTGTTGTTTTAACTTGACAGACCATTGTAACCACTTAGTTGATATGGATTTAAATTTAGTGAGAGATACCTCAGGGAGTAAGCTACTGTATCAAACTTGGCCAGCCACTAATAATTCATATGGGAGTGCCAATATCCACGGCAGCACTCCCTCACGTAATCGACATTATGTTACGCTTCACAGTTGGGTTACAGATAGCTTTGCTGACCTGATGCTGTAAGTAATGTTTTAAATAATTTTACCCACATTCACATCGATGCAGCTGGAGAAGAGAATGGATGGTAAATGGACTGCATTTATATAGCGCTTTTATCCAAAGCGCTTTACAATTTATGCCTCTCATTCGCCAGAACAGTTAGGGGTTAGGTGTCTTGCTCAAGGACACTTCGACACGCCCAGGGCGGGGTTTGAACCGGCAACCCTCCAACTGCCAGACAATCGGTCTTACCTCCTGAGCTATGTCGCCCCCAATTTATACAATGTATAAGAGACAATGAACTAAAGCGACTCCGAATGGGTTTTGGACCGATGGCTTGCAGAAGTTCAGATGCAGGACTTTAGACTTTAATGTTCTAAAGAGACTAGTCAGTGCTGAAGGCTCGCTCTCATCCTGTGTGCACGTATAGCAAGGGGAGGGGGGGGAAGCTGACTGGCTGTGAGTAAGAGCTGCTTTGTTGAAATAATGTGTAAAGCACATAGTTATCTTTTATGTTTATTGTGAGTAAATAAATATTCAGACTTCATTCTGAAACTGGCTGGACAAATTAAACTGTGCTAGGCCACCAGTTTAGATTGGAACACTGAGCACTGAATAAAGAAATTAAATGGCTTAGTTTAGCTTAGTTGTCAGCTTGTGTCATGCAAGGTATTTCTTTGCATTACTGGCAAAGAAGAATCTCTTGATCAGACCTGGGCATTTCTAGCATTACTCTCTGGTGCAGTGTTGTTCATTGTGAGAAATTGGAGCAATATTCATGTGACTAGCTAAGCGATTACTCCTTTGTAGGTAATTCTATTGTTGTGAAACAGGCATGTAAAAGTATTAATGCACTTCCCAAGAGGGGAAAAACTATGATGTGATAAAATAAGCCCTGTTCACAACAGCTTTTGTCTACTGTCGTGCAAAATTTAAATTTGAACCTTTCAAACTGGTTAGCATCCACATTGCATAACATTGCATCTCTGAACTGTGGCAGGTATATGCAGTTGCTGAACCTGGCCAGTTCTGGACCAGAGCATTAGCCAAACGTTTTAAGCCACGTCTCAGCTAACTTTCTGTGGGAAAAAAAGAAAAAAAAAGAAAGCAGACCGGGTGTTAATGACAGCACAAACGGGAATAGACTAAGCCCAGCCCAAGTTCCTCTGCCATTATGGTGGGAGATAAATGACGGATGATGGAGGAGGCGCTTTAGCAGGATTATCAGTGCTCCCCCTCCCCAGTCGGTCTAATCCCCTCGCCTCGCTCTCAGACACTTACACTTGTAATTCCGCGCCCGGTCCGCAGCAGTGAAAGGAACTGTTCTAGTCGCCAGTGGCAAGACGCAGTGCGGATGAGCCGAGCCGGATCCAGACACAAGCTCCACGCTCTGGCAGGCAGTCCGTGCTCCAGCCACAGCTGAACGGGGGCAGCCTGCTCTCTTTCACTGAAGTGCATTAGAAAACCTATGGAAGGTGAAGAAACTCAAGCCTGGCCTACTTAAATAAAACCAGTTAATATCTCTGCCATCAGAATGCAGCAAAAACAGGGCTGTTCTTGAAATGTTTAGAATGTGCATGTGAAAGTGTGCTTAAAATATAATGATGATTACCTACTTAGAATTTCTAATGTAAAGTTGTTTTCTCTGCCGTTTCTGTCAGGTTTAATAAATCATTAATTGTTCAGCTTAACTGAATAACTAATAATTGCAGAAATAGGCTCTATTTCAGTGTGATTTTAAAGCAATGAAATTCTAACAGTTCCTAAAGGAGTAAGTTGTGCATGTGAAAATGATGCTTAATATTCAAAGACCATAAGTGTTTTTGATTTAAAAGCCATTACATTAAAGACATCTATTTCTGTATTTTGACATTTTAACATTTCCCTGAAGCTGCCATTAAACTCTCAGCCATCCCCAGTGGACCTTTCTGAAAATACATCACAGTTCAACTTGTTGATTGGAAGCTGTTTTGTAAATAGCATCTTACACAAAATGAGTCGCTGTGGCAAAACATCAGCATTCAGCAGCCAATGTCTTTGGGAATCCAAACAGCGGAAGACTTTATGGTTTATTTATATCACTCTATCATTTCAATTGCGACGGATGGAAACTGAGGTTACTGAAAAACAAAGGCCCTTGGAGGGACCAGCAAACAACGCTGAATTCCATGGTATTGATTTTAACATTGATTGGTCCACAGCAGCCATGGCCATTTTAGCAGGCTTCCACAGTATCAGTCCCCAGGAACTCCTATGATTCTTAATATCCTGTTTATATTTATTCAGTAAGAGCAGAAATTTAGCTAATCTCGGTTAAAGAATGGGAAGAAATGGTTGTGTTAGGGTATGCCAGCACTCTGGACTTCCAATGAAGTAATTAGTATGGAAGACATTTTGTTAGATTTTGAGATGAAAAGAAAGAGTCTGAGGAAGAGAGCCATAAAATGAGATAAGGAATGAAAATTAAATAAAGGTTGCTTTATGGCAAAGTATTACTCTTTTAATATCCAGTGTTCACCCTTTTAAAATAATAAAGGCTTTTTAATTCCCCTCTGTCTTTTCAAATACAGAAGTTGTAGTTAAAAACAATTTACTTTTGTAGACATCCTTCATATATATGGATAATCAGATATTTGTCGAATTACAGCTTTTCATTTGGAAGGAATCGAGACAGTGGCTGCAGTTGGAATCAGAAAGGAGCTGCTCACTGCAATTGCTCACCTGGTCCTAGCTTGAGCATCAGGGACTGCAGGTTTTCATTGTTACTCCCACTAAATTGAGCTATTACTGGGTTCAATTTGTGGCTGGTCTTATGTTGAAAACAAAAACTGCAGATACTATGGCTTCCCAGGACCAAAGCTTTCCCAGAGCAAGGCTAGCAGACCGGATGCGAATCCTCCCTGAATGCACCAGAGAATAGAAATGAGAAACTTTCAGCAGTGGCCAAAATGGTGGAAGTGCATGTAGCGTACGATCCGGCTGCATTCTCCCATGCAGCGATACACGGCTTCAGCTCGCTCATGTTCAGGCATGCTTATTTCACCACACACTGCATTCATTCACAAGTGGTCACATGAAGGCGAGCGCCCTCGCTCTGTAGCGTGGCAGTGCCATCTTCCATTAGACTAGACACTATGGCAAAACTTCACACCTCTCAAACTGACAATTATAAGCTCTTAAAGGAGTACCATGGTGATTTTCACACTTTCTCGGTTTTATGTGCTATTTGCACAAGAGGCATTGAAGAAACACAATGAGTAAAGTATTAAATATGTCCGTTCTGTGTTTTTGGAGAAATATGCGTTTAAAATTTATCGTCCTATTTTCAACCGGTTGAGAAAGTTGTCAACTTGGTGCGTCACGAATACAGTAACCACTCTCCTTTCCACGCCCCGTAAACCCATGGATAACTCGACCCATAGTTTGTGCCGCTGGCTTACAGGCAAGACAATGCAAATATTTGACTAACGTTAGGTTCACTTAAATTAGAGTGCCTTTTAAGGACTATTAGATTATTTCTGGTTATATTCATTTAGCTAGCTAGCTATGGTAAATGGACTAAATGGTAAATGGACTGCATTTATATAACGCTTTTATCCAAAGCGCTTTACAATTGATGCCTCTCATTCGCCAGAGCAGTTAGGGGTTAGGTGTCTTGCTCAAGGACACTTCGACACGCCCAGGGCGGGGTTTGAACCGGCAACCCTCCGACTGCCAGACAATCGGTCTTACCTCCTGAGCTATGTCGCCCCGTGTTAGCTAGCTAACGTTAGCTAGCTAGGTAGTTTGCTTTCATAAGGCAATGTTATCGATAACGTTAGCTAGCTAGTTTGCTTTTATGAGGATGTTATAGTTGTGCTTTTATCTTAACTTGGCTAGCTAGATAGCAAAAATTATAATTGGATATAAGTCAATGTCCTTACCTTAGCTATCTATCGATACTTGATATACTACTAAGCTAGCTAGCTTGTGAAAATTCAGTCTCCCAAAAAGAGCGCGTATCATGGGGGTAGCTATGGTAACGGGGCACGGTCTGTCAATCATAGCTAACTGACAGTTCTCATTACCATGACGGTTCGGGTGAACTTTTATAGTGGGAAATTTAGGCTTAGAAAAATACGTTTTAAAGTACATTGAAATGACTGAATAATAAAAAAAATTATGCACATTTGTTTTGTTGTTGCCTAAAGACAACTAGGAAGTGTCACGTTCAACCACCATGTTACTCCTTTAAGCTTTGAGTGGAATAAACAAAATTTACATAGAAAATGTAAAACAGCAGTGGCATAAAAGGCTTAATACAGGTACAGTATTTATTCCAAAAGCCTTCATAAACGTAACTTCCATATCATCCATAAGAAATTGATGTATAAAAATATTTTTTGAATGACATATAAAATATGTAAAATGCTTATGTCATCATTAGACATTATGTCAATGCACTGACAAAAAAGTCCTGAATATGTTCTGAAGTAATTTATGAAGATGCTAGCTATGATGGGGTTATACTTGCTTCATGAAGATTTTCGGGAATACTTGGTCTGTTTAGTGTGGCTGAGTGGTATAGGCCAAATGTAACACTCTACTGCGTAACTGCATGAGAACTATTTTAGTGACTTTACAGAGAAAGTGTGGATAGAAACTTGACCTGCAACTCCTTGGATTTCTGTAAGGTTATTTGCTGTTTGATTGGGAATGTGATAGGGACTGTCAAATCTGATGATGATGCATAGGAATTTAGGCAAGTGTAAAACAAGTCGCTCTGAAAGCCTGCTGCCCAGAGTGCCTCCCTGTCACCAGCTACTCTGGGGCTGTGGTAGTGGGAGCACCAAGCTGAGGCAGTGCACTTCACTGAGGTGATCCCATGGACCAATGACTGGCAGGCTGTGGACAGATCTGGGTAGTCCCTCATCTCTGTTAAAATCTGCACTGCACACGCTGCATTGCTGCATCATATTGAAGTTTTTTTTTTGTTATTGTGAGAGTGAGCATCCATAGCGCCATTCTATTACACACACGTCACACTGACCTCCATGTTTTGGAAGTAATACTCTACGGTACCGAACTCTACAGGCTGTATCTATTTTTGTATTGACTTTGTATTGTATCCATTTGGCACTGTAATAATATGTATTTGGTTGTCCAGATGAGATGAAAAAACAAAGTGTATTGAATCCCTATAAAGAATTAATGGTCAAATAAATTGTTCAAAATAATTAACATGGGAAGTTAAAAGAATGTCTGAGCAGAGTTGTTTGAGTTTTGCCCAAGATAAAACTCACTGTTTTGCGAAGAAGTCTAGCTCCTTGCACCGACCATGTCCCATTCCTAAATGCTGTTTACTCAACTGCACAATTTTCAGTCTACCATAGAGACTGTGAGATGAGCCATACAGTTTTATCTATGGCAGGGGAAAAAAAAGAAAGAAATTCCTGAGAGCGATCTGCTTTTTCTTAATCACATATAATTATTCATGGGTAAAGGAGTGTGGCTAATGACTTTATTGTGCATTTAATCATTGTAGATTTCATTTCCACTAATATTCCTCCAGCCTCCTCCTTAGACAAGCTACCTTCCAAGAGCAACTCTTTTAGGACTGCTGAGGAAATGTGGGTAAAATGCTACACTGCTGCAGGTATGCCCTCTTCAGGGCAGGTGTGTCCACTTCGGGGCGGGTGTGCCCTCTTCAGGGCGGGTGTGTCCACTTCAGGGCGGGTGTGCCCTCTTCAGGGCAGGTGTGTCCACTTCAGGGCAGGTGTGTCCACTTCAGGGCGGGTGTGCCCTCTTCAGGGCAGGTGTGTCCACTTCAGGGCGAGTGTACCCTCTTCAGGGCAGGTGTGTCCACTTCAGGGCGGGTGTGTCCATTTCAGGGCGGGTGTGTCCATTTCAGGGCGGGTGTGCCCTCTTCAGGGCGGGTGTGCCCTCTTCAGGGCAGGTGTGCCCTCTTCAGGGCGGGTGTGCCCTCTTCAGGGCGGGTGTGTCCATTTCAGGGCGGGTGTGTCCATTTCAGGGCGGGTGTGCCCTCTTCAGGGCGGGTGTGCCCTCTTCAGGGCGGGTGTGCCCTCTTCAGGGCGGGTGTGCCCACTTCAGAGCTGGCATGATTTTGCCCACAGGCACTGTGAATCATTTGTTAAAGCTGTGTGATAATTGAGTGGAATATTACAGCAGTTCAGAGGAGACTGCTGGCAGCTGGGTGTGGGAGAAGCCTGGGTGCCCTTATATGCAGATATAAGCAATAACGGGTTTATGTAAACAGCAGCTGTTTGATATGAGCTTAAGCGCAACTGACTCAAAAACTTGACTTGGAATTCCTTGTTGCGTACCAAAGCCTGGTTCGGTGGCAATATTTTTCAGATTTTGCCAGTCTTCATTGTTTCCTGAATTACTGGCATGTGTAATTTCTGTATGTTTACAGGGTTTGAGCTGAACAGAATATGAAAAACATGCCATGTGTCTCAAGGCAAAAAATGGATAGGCTGCCTTTTTAACCAATGTGAAATGGCAGATTTCTCATACAGTTTATTTATTGGCAGTACTGTAGGTCTTTTAGAGAACACTGATGATGACTGTATCACTGATCCCAAAGAGCTGGACTGGCACTGAGCAGGGACATATGTTACAAAAAGCAGATAGTTATTTCCTGATGAACTATGAAACTGCTAGCTTATTCTAACCATGAATAAATCCACTTGTGTATTTTCATCCCAGATTAATATAATAATATAATATAATAATAATATAATAATTAATCTCCGTTAATATAATATGGTGTCATTGCTGGCAGTGGCAGTGACCAACTTTAATGTGACTGGGTCCAGGCTAGTATTTCACTCGTCATGTCCTGGCATTGTGTCACCGTGGGACAGGATTAATTCCAGTATTTGGCCAGTTATCTGAAACTAAGCCCTGCTTTCTGCATTGCAAACTGTACTAGGAATGAGAGGCCCAAACCCCAGAATAACCCAAACCCTACTTTGTGTCTTTATTTCAGAAACTCAAACAGAAAAACCAGCAGCTGAAGCAGATAATGGACCAGCTACGCAACCTGATCTGGGAGATAAACTCCATGCTCGCCGTGAGGAACTGATACACACACACACACACACACCGTAGATTATCCTCAGGCTCAATGTGAGGATCTTAGACATACGCACACACCCACTTGCATGCATACACAAACAGTCAAAAGTTTCTGGAGGACTGTCTACCTGCTAGTTGGAACATGACGGGGACCTTGAGACTCTGAAGATGTGCTTTAGAGGAGTGGTCTTACACAGTATACATGGCAGTGTTATATGAGAGACTCCAGCGAGAGCAGGCAGCTCTGCCATGGCTGTGAGAGACAATATGATGCGTCCATGGGTTCAGCTTGCAGGAGATGACAGCTTACATTGAAGAGGACATTGCTCTGTCATTTACATCCAGGCTGGAGATGATTATGTGTCAGAGTTATGTATTGTGATGAATATACAGTAGCCCTCATACTTTATTCAAACCGCTTATAAACATCAAAAAAGTGACGTAGCACAAGGAGTGCAAATATATAATCTGTATTTTTTTCTCTTCAAAAGCAAAAATGTACGAAAGAAAATTGTCATTGTAATAATAAAAATCATCTAATGCTATCCTACTTAAAGTTTCCAAAATGATTAAAGTTAAGATTTGCATACCTCTATTCCTTTGCAGTTTTCCTTTGGTGTTGAACTTAAAACCAGAGGTACACTGCTGGAGACATTCAGGATGAATAAAGTCTGTCATCAATAAGATAAAGCATCCCTAATATTAACACTGGACATTGATTGCATGAAACTGCTGTGAATCCTTTGAAAATAGAAAAGGTGGTAGAAAACTTGTTTTGCACCTTACTTGCACCATATTCTGTGATCCAGTGCAACTAACTTTTCAGGCTTTCATCAGCATTATTTAAATATCTTTATTTAATCAATTCAGAAATCATTTGTAGATGCTGATTGTGTGTTAGCGTTTATCTTGCTAAGTTGCATTTTTGTCATTTTATCAAGGGTGTGAGCACATTTGGAAGCCTTATACCTTAAAATGTACATATAATTAGCTTCCCACACTGTACTGATATATTTGTTATTCAGTGTTCACTCAAGAAATATATGAAAGTCAGATATATGGGGGATTTTCAACCCTCCCAATACCTTCAGTTGGCACCAGTTGAAAGGACAAGTTAATGTGACGCAAAGTAGGGGGAAAATAAACCTGTCACATTACAGGTACTGTATGGTGGGTTTTGGTACATACGTTCTATCTTTATTGGTGGTTTGCTATTGAAGACGAACAGATCTACTGAAGAAGCTTCTCTGTGGGCTTTCTGTTGCATTGTCCTCAGGCCATGAAGGGCTTTCACAGGCAGAGAGAGAGAGAATTCTGCCAGTATCTGCCTTATTTCAGCTCTATCAAGAATATTTATAATTCACTTGATCATTGGGTCATGCAAGTTATATAATGACCATTTCTACAAGGAGACGTGAAGAGGGCAAAGTAGATGGAAATAAAGGTTCTTCCATCTGTAAAGCTGTGGAAAAAATCAATGCTGGAATGCCCCTCAGCATTTCTAAATAAAGTCCACTTCATCTCCTTTGTCCATAAATGTAGTGCTTTCTTATGCAATTTCCTCGGTGATGCAGGTAGAACATTGCGTCCACAAAATGTGAAAATAATTTGTCAGTATTGGACCGAAAGATTAAATCACTTGTAAAAATGCAACGTATTTGCTTACGTATTGTCTTTATTGTTATTAAAAACATTTCATATTCAGCCCTAACCTTTGGAATATTGCCAGTAGCAGAAATTATTTATTGGCCAAGAATAGGACTATGGGGATATTGAGTGCTATTCTGAACAACTGACACATCTGTTCTGAGTTCAATTTCAAAAATGAGTTATCTTCATTATACCGTTTTTGTGTAAACTATTTTAAATTATTTTCAACTGATCACAGCTAAATTTGAAAAGCAGTAACAGTAGTAATTTTGTCTTCCATTAAATTTAAACGAATATTTGAAGAGTGAGGTATAGTTTGTTAATATGATGTCTGACCTAGACTTTTAAAAATGTATCCTCTACCTTTTCACATGTAAGTGAAAAGGGTGCTTCGCTGTCTTCTGGAGTGCTAATTTTCTCCCTACTCCAGTGGTAACCCTGTTCCTGGAGATCTACCATCATGTATGTTTTCATTTCAATCCTAATTTGGCACAGCTGATTCTACTAATTAACAGCTCAAGATCTTGAGCTGTTGAATGAGGTGTGCTTTGTTTAGGTTAGAGTTAAGTCCTACAGGATGGTAGATCTCCAGGAACAGATTTGGTTACAACTGCCCTTCACAGATTCAGATGGCACAGAGAAGACTCAGGAAGAGACTGTTGGCCCAGCATGCCAGGGCTAGAATTCATTGGGGCTATTGAGCTATAATTTGCATAAGGCATGAAGATGCTGTGCTTGAGTCATACAAATAGGGCTGGGTGATATATCTGTCACTCAGATATCGATGATGATTGACAGCTATCATGATGGGATGGATATTGTGATTTACAGATGGATGTCTACTTCGCTAAGTTTGCTTCCGCTTGCAGGCGCTGCACCTTGAAAGGCCATAGTCGCACATGGCGGAATGCACAGTGGAGAGCCAAAAATGCATTCCTTTGCAATAATATGTTCAGGCTAAACAAACTTGGTCTATAGTGCAAAAAAGGCATGAGGGATGCACCTATTGTCAATATGGTAGGATCGTATATCACAGTATTTTCACATGACAATATCGTGATATCATTTCAATGATATCACCCAGCCCTACATACAAAGGTATGTTGTCCAATCAAGACTATTTCTGCCTGATACTGAGTTCCAAACTATCTGTTCTGACTGCATCTAAAAAGTATCAGTGAGAATGGAAACATTATTGTGCATATTTATTCAGCCACCAATTGTGGTATTTTTTATTGCAGGTTTGTATATTTCACATCTCAGTTTATCATTTTTTATGTATATTATTAATAAACTCAACATTTCTGATGATGATGGTTTCTATGCAAACAGAGTTATATCTGTGTAAATACTGTTTGTTACTATTCCTGTTACTCAAACATGAAGGCTACGGCAAGGCAATATATTTTTGAGTATGTTCTGTTAAATAGTAATTTGATAATGTAAAGAATTCTTCACTATTAGTCTCCTCTTCTTTCTCCATATATGGAGTTTTGTCTTCCTTAGTCGTATGGTGAGGAATGCATTTTACATTTGCTTGATGAGAAATTCTTTCCATCATTCACACAGAACAACAGAGACATGCAAAATGGTTTACATCAGTTTACATGCAATTATAAAACAGATAGTTCCGGTCCAGAATTCTGATTGGTCAATACAGCATTCGTGTTGCCGATGATATCAAAATGTTACTTACTTCCAAAACTTATGGCATGTCTTTTGTGCCCAAAAAGGCCACTGCTTTGCACATTTACCACTTATTTGAATGACAACATCCAGATTAATTTATCCTATGCAAACATGAAGTTAGCTAAGTCGGACATTTTTTGTAATCGTATAGTCTAGCTAGCAGTAGAGTGATGGACCAGATAGAAAGATGCAGACTAGACTAGCCTAGGTTTGCATAATGTGAGTGTGTATCGCAACACTACTGCTGTAAAATTCAGGAGAAGTGACATTAAGCCAACATTAAGTTTGCTTCAAATGAGTTAGCAAGCATTTTCAGCTAGCTAATGTCAGCCATTAGGCTACCTGGGCTGTCTGCTTTCAATCGCCACTTTAAATATAACGTTAGACTCCGTGTCCAGGTAGGCTAGTGATCGGGCTGATGTGAAAATGTTTCCATTAGCATATGCTAGATAGTAACTCTAATCACTGTCAGTGCTGAAATGCACGGTTGTAGACAGTGAACGCTAGAATAAATTGAATGCATGCTAGACTAATGTGTGTCAGTATTTTCACTGAGTTGTTGCTGCTTGGCAACCATTCAACAATTTTGTTATAGAACAATGTTGCTTGGAGAAAGAATGTTGTATTTTTTATTAATAAATAATTTTATTATGAATAAAAGTGTTGAACATTGCTGTCTTTTTTTATTCAGCTATATGATGTTACCGCCATTTTATAAAAGCAGCTGAGGTAAACCTAAACTAAATTGAAGATATCCTGAGCTAACGTAGTCCAATTATGTAAAAACTTCTCTTAACCAAGATTCCCACACCTCTAGACATGCAGATTATATCTGGATTCGGGTTTGTGCTCACTGGGTAAGTGTTTCTTCATGGTTTACAGCAGGGGTGCCCAATACGTTGATCGTGATCGACCGGTCGATCACAGAGGCCATGCAGGTAGATTACCCTGCTATTTAAAAAAATACATCTAATTCTTCCCATTTTCATTCCATTTCCCTCCAGCTTCTGCCTGACAGACAGGTACACTTGATTGACATAAAATGTGGCCAATTTGCTGCTGTTGAGAACTTTGTTACATTAAGCGTGTCCATTCATTTGTGGTATGGTCACTTAAATGTCCAATATTACGTGATAGCAATGATAACTTGCATCCGACAGATAATGGTGTGAACCTCAAAGCTGGAATTTTGTCCAGATATGATATTAGTGTAATGATTTTACTTTCATGCCAATACAGGTTGTCTTAGATGTTTACATGATAGTAATAAATTTTGCCCATGCAAATGGCGCAGGGCAATCATGGTAAGTGACATGATTTGGTCCATTTTAGGTTTTGCTTTCAATATCTGATGAACAGTGGTGTTTTAAATCTAAACTTGGATTTTCTTTGTCCTCAAATGATGCTGGTCTAACGATTTTACTTTTATGCCAATACAGCTAGCCTACAATTGTAGTTACTGGATTTTTAGAAATAGAAACTACTCACATGGTACTGGAGGCTATTTAAGCTAGTAGCTCTGCCCAGCATTAGATATGTAACTGTACGACACACAAAAAATGCTGGCTAGTGTCTGTATGCAGTATTATTAAGTAGACTCAAAAAAAAAAAGAAAAACAAAATAGATGGATTCACTAAATAAATAAAATTGTGTGATTTGCTTAAAATTATAGACATAGATTTTTTTTTTCGGTTGACACTACCTGGAGTGGTAGTCTTTAGGTAGGACAAACAGTGCCTGTGCCCGTATTGCCAAATTAAACATTACTTTTTATGTTGCTGTTATATACTCAATTTATCAAAATGTATATTTGCACTTACAAATGATTATATATCCAAATCATGTTTGTAACTGCCTGTATAATTTAATTTGTTCCCATTTGTATATTATGAGTATATGTAAACAGAGAAATCAACATAAAAACACTGAAACTGCCATATATACCAAGGCTGCTCCTACAAAATTGACCTTTTAGGTCCAGCAAATAAAGGAAGTTCACAAAAAAAAGAATTTATGGTTTGAACTGGGCAGAAAAATTATATTAAGGGACTGGCAAGGAAATTGTTAGGCCAGCATTACTACTAGTGGTTATTGAAGGTATGATGTGATCTATCCTACATATCTACATATCTACAGATGGCATAGTTACAGTACTGCAGAATTGTACTTGAAAACATAGTTTGTTGGACTGCACCAGTGCTAGGAAAAAGACTGAGGCCTGCCACAATCATTGATCTAAAGAGTTCGGTACTTAACTTATAAAGGCAACAGAAATCATCCATTATAGTGTGGGGACCAGCTCACTTATTCCCCTTACAGTATTTGTAATGCTTTTCTCCCCAATTTGGAACGCCCAGTCAGATATCAGCATTCATTGCTGTAATCTCCGTTATTGATCTGGGACAGCACAGACAAGCAGGTGATGCCAAGCGGTACTTCTTATCACACTGCCCCTCACACAGAGGTACACACAGAGGTTCACACAGAGATGAGTCAGCAGAAGACATTTAATCTGCAACTCAACAGGAGGACTTTCAGGTGCCTAAGCAGTGGGGCTCACTAGTGATGGATACAGATCCCTGCCAAATGAGCCCTCCCTAACCCTAGTTGACTCTTCTGCCAGTCATGGATCACCCTGCATTTGGCACTGACATGGCTCGGATGTAATCTTAGCCTGTGGGCCCATCCATGAACTAGAACAGAGCCCTAACCAGGCGAGCCACCGAGCAGCCCTCTTGTAATTTTTTCCCCACTGTATAGCAGTTTTCTTATTTTAAATCAAACATTTCCCATCTCTTCATGCAAATTTAAATTTATTGCAACATTTCGTAGACTATGTTGAGTCTGATGTGATGAGTCAATAGACATAAACATTGCTGTTATTCTTCTCATGCGGCTCATTAAGTGGTAACTGTGTGATTAACTCAGATGATTGCTGCAATTTCTTCAAAGATTTGTTTTACACATGGCTTGAAACCAAGGCACCATTGAGCCTTGTTGGAGGACTGAAATGCATGCACGATAACCAATATTTTCTCTGAGCACTACTTGTCATCATGCTATCCTTTCGAGTCATTTTTATGTGAAGGAAATTCTTTACAGTACATTTTCCACCATATTATGTTTATTCATTAATCCTTGTCCATGATGAAAAATCATCGCTGGAAGTTTCCATGTAGTTGTAATCTATAGGTCTGACCAGTCCTGTCCAATTGAGTTAAATTCCTTGGAGGTCTGTATGCTCATTACCATTACTGCAGACTCCTTTAGATTACATTATTATTAAGAGGGCAAGCATGCCAAATTTGTTAATTAGGCATAGCAGTGAACTTCTAGACACTATGGTTCTGAAAATATGCTCGAGAATGTAGAATACAGTTTGAATGGTGTTTGGCAATGCTTTTTTAAATATACATTATATATTACAATCATTTGTATCTTTATACATGTGGCTCTTCAGATACTAAATTTGACACCCTCATAGAGATCAAATATACATTTTAAACACAAGACAAATTTAATCAGTGAATGTGTTTTTGAAGTGTCGTCCTTAAATATTTGCCGCTGGTTAGAAGATGACAGATTGCTTAGAGAGTGGGAAGAGTTTAATAATATTCCATTCACACATTCTGTTTGTGTCCCTCCCTCTGGGGAAAAAAGTTCACCCTCTTATCTTGTAATGAAATCGAAGGTGAAATGATGGTAAAAGGGAATCTCCAGGACACTGGAGTTTTTGAAAGGTTATGTGTGTGATGTGTGGGGGGACCGCAGGGCACTGGCAATAGCAGAGAAGATCTCTATCTATGGAATGTGATGAGAAGGCAAAGGTAGGACTGTCTATACAGACTCAGGAAGAAGTTCAGAAATTTCCTTCAAAGATTAAAAAAATGACAAATACATTCAGAATTCATACTTTGTAGTGTGTGCATGTGTGTGGAAAGGGGGTTCTTTTTGAATAAAATTTTCTTGCCCACGGGTTCTTCTCCTATATGGTAAATGGTAATGGACTGCATTTACATAGCGCTTTTATCCAAAGCGCTTTACAATTGATGCCTCTCATTCGCCAGAGCAGTTAGGGGTTAGGGGTTAGGTGTCTTGCTCAAGGACACTTCGACATGCCCAGGGTGGGGTTTGAACCGGCAACCCTCCGACTGCGAGACAATCGGTCTTACCTCCTGAGCTATGTCACCCACATGGGTTCCCTTTTGGTTTCCATTCATTGGAATTTTGTTCCGGCGACTTCATTACAAATTTTTTTATGAATTGAATATGAATCATACTTTTTTCTGTGCAATCCCAAATGAATGTCCACAAATTTACCTGACCCCGACATCCCACCCACACACACCATGACCTCGTGCTTAACAGTACCCTTCAGCTGTGACTATATTGGCGATATATCGCATGCCTCATTGCTTTACTATAGTTGGGTAGTGATGTTTGACATGTAGTAGTCAACGTTCACATATTTTAAAGGGACAAAATTTCATTAAAAAAAAAACATTTTAACCCAATAATAACAATTAAATTGCAATAGACACTATTACATTATCATGACCTGCTCACCAGAGAAGGACAGTGTGGGTGTGTATCCTGCACTCATGTGTATGAAACACCTCATATATAAACCATTCCCTATTGCTAGGTTAGAACAGGTTTTCCAGTGCAGTAACATTAGAGGATCAGACAACACAAAAGAAAGAACTTAAGCTACTTTACCATTGTATAGTTAGATCTACAGATTATTCAGTATTTAATAACATTGTAATATTGTGAGCTACTGGACACTAACATTAGATTTGACAGCAGTCTCAAACTCTGGACATTACACTCAAATAAAAAAGGCTTCAATTCCAAATATCTAAGCTTGAAAGCTGTTTAATCATCACTAGCTAATAGTAGGCATACTTACCAATCCATTACACTTTTGCAACAACCAAGAGAGACATTAGCAGCAACAGTTGGGAGGGAGGGAAGGCACTGCATCATGCACCAGTGCTAGCTTTTTAGCAAACCCACCCACAATGTTTTCGTAGATAGTTGGTAAAGTCCTCCTCATGAAAATGGGCACTACAAATATTAACTGCTGGGGTTATTGCACTTGTGCAGAGACTGTGGGCCTCCAGAAATGAAACCCATTTCTTATGGGTCTCTTCATTTTTCAGAAAATAAAGTATTGTTTTTCCTACATTTACAGAAAGCACAATGCTTAGATATTTCCAACTTAGATTCCCCATGCAAAAGTGGCAAGAGCATCATTTACCTATTATAAGTAGAAAGGATTTCACTGGCTGTAGCATTTTAGTGATGTACATTGTACCCAGCTAACCGTGCCTACTGAAAACTAGGTGTTCAATATGTCTCGGTCATTAGTTAATGCAAAAAAGTATTAAAATAACCCATCAGCAACAAATTCACAGATTTCAGTTTTCTGGACCTTTAATAAATACCATAAGCAGAGTAATGCAGGGACCAACAGCTATTGCTATTTTTATTTACTAAACCATTATTTAACCAGTAGTCCTAGTGAGAATGAAATTCTCTATTGCAGTGACAACCTTGGAAATCAACGTGGGACGGAATGTGAGGGACTGTGTTGCCAGTCAGATGTATGCCATGTGGGCAGAGGCAAACAGAACAAGTTTTTAGTGAGAATTTATCTAAAATGCTGGGGTCAACCCCCGTCCACTTTCAAAATGAACTGGTGAGTGACAGTGGAGAGCTACAGTGCAAATAACAAGTGGAATAATTTAAGCAATATTCTGTCAAATTGCATGCTCATCACAAGCCACTTATTCTTGTGTAACAATACATAACTGTGGTGCCCTCTCCAAATCAAACAAATCCACAACCTTAAAGGTTTAAAAAAAACCTTTTTTAAAAGGGCTAATTGACATATTAGACAACACATGATTCAATTTACAGTTATGTTTCAGTTCTGAAGTGAAACTTAGATCTCTGCTGTACACCATAAGTGAACAGAGCAGCATTAATATGGTGGAGATGAGGCAGAGGTTTGTCCCTCATTGCAAAAATAGGTCCATTTCACACTACTCATGACAGGGAATCAATCAGATGGAGGTAGAATATTATAGTGGTATTAAACATAGTAATCAGTAGTAATCAGTTCTAGTTGGAGTAAATGTCACAGGATTAAACTTCTTACCAAAAAAAGCACATACAGTAGGGCTACATTTGGAGCAATGAACAGATATTGCAATGATCAGAGGTATGTTGGTCTGCCCCATACTCTCCAAAGATCAGTGAAGATCACTCCCAGTGACACCACTTTCTGCTTATTACATTACATTATATTACATTACAGGCATTATCCAGAGCGACACAACTTTTTTTACATACTGTAGCATTTTACATTGTATCTAATTATACAGCTGGATGTATACTGAAGCAATGTAGGTTAAGTACCGTGCTCAAGGGTACAACAGCGGTGTCCTACCGGGGAATCAAACCTGTGACCTTTAGGTTAAAAGAACAATCAAACACTCACAACAAACAAAACAATCAAGATCCATTGACCTACACCCATAAAAAGGCAACAACAGGTGTATTATCAAATATGATTTATTTATTTATTTTTTTATAAAATCATTCTTACAAAATTGTCATTTGTCTATTGTTCTTTATTAACTCTATAAAAGTCATTTGTTAATTACAAATGGGATGAGGAGGGACAAAGGGGTGGGGCCAGGAAGGAGCAAAAGAAAAGAAAATGTCAAAACTCGGTTTGTGTGATGCGTTATTTATAAATAGTTTAAAAAAAGGTGAAGTACGTAGGAGAGAGGTGTTCATGCAGGTCTGGGTGTGTGTTCCATAGGGCCCTCTGCAGCACATTCCAACTGTTATGAATGCAGTATAACTCCAGTGTTAGACAAAGTAAACAAAACAGCCATGATGTTGTGAGTCATCTTCAGGAAAATTACTTTATGGCTGATGCAGAGGTGTCTTTCTATAAAAGGCACATTCCCTCTGTACAGACCACCTCACAAAATATACATGTATACATTAGATGAACATCAGACACATATTCAGTGTTTGCACACGCACAACAACGCAAACACACACTAGTTTCCTAATGTTTGCAGCTGCACACATGACAGAATGACCAGTATCCAAATACAATAATTCTGATTAGATATTAGAAGGAATACAGTTCTGTACTGCTACACACAGCATGCATAGAGTATTTGGTATCATACAGGAGGTTGTTCTCTAGTGTAGTGTTACGTCAACTGATAACCCACTGAGGTGTGTACCATTTCAAAAGACAAAAGAGCACTGTCCTACATTGCAGTGATTTGGCAAATGGGTCATAGATTCGTACAGGTCAGTGAATGAAACGCAATGTTTCAACTGATTTAGGAACTTAAACCAAGAAACACATTCAAAGAAAAAAAAAGTATGTATTTGGGAAGTAGTGCACCATTCCTCAAGGCCACCTCAGGCTGTTCTCTAAAATCATTCATAGTATATTACACAATTAGCATTTAACAAGCACTTGGAAGTGAAATTCAATTTTATGAGGGGGAGGGGCATGTCGGACATTATACAACACATCAAGAAAACATCCCTGTTCAGAAAGGTTTATAAAGTCTTGATATGTCCAACCACAACACAGAACAGGTTATAAAATTAAGAATTAGACTTCTGTAAGTTTAGAATCAAGTTACTGGAATGAATAAAAAAATGTCAAAAAATAAAACATTTTCCAGAAAGTACCACTTGAGTTAGTATATCAGGTTTAGGGGTTTGCTGAATTCCTGGAGGATAAGATGGACATTTAGCATTTTGTAGAAAAAAAAACAGTATTCTATGAGCCGACATGCCGATGACCATTTCATCAAAATAGATAAACTAAACAAATGCATGATCCATTATGGGACTTGGAGATCGGTATTATATTGGTCTGATAGGCTTTTTTTTTTTGCAGGTTTGATGGTACTATCTGAAGGGCAAATGTCCTTGGGGCTAAGCATTTGAAATGAATTTTTTTTTTTTTTAAATGAAGCAGAAATCAAATTGTTGGCTTCATTGTTAATCTGCATGGGAGAGTGATATTCTCTCAAATAATGTGCTGTTCTTTTGCCTTACAGTTTTTTCCCTGGCTAAGTAATCCCCAGATTGTTGAATACTTGCACACAATACAATTTCAGCTTTTGTTCCAATATGAAAATAAATATGCAAATCTAAGTATGACAAGGTTTTCTACAAAGTTTCTCATGCAATGCGTTATTGTGCAGGATTGAGATTGTTTGACATGAGATGATAAAGGTATGATATAAATTTAAGAGTTGCACTTAAATGTCAACTAGATATCTTTCAGAGAGTGTAGCCTGATATTTTGTTCAGGTTCATTAGTTTACAGACACTCACAATCATTTAATTTTAGCTGTACTAGGATGAATAACAAGTTTTTCTAGACCGTATGTACAACTATGATCCTGGGTCATAAAAATGTGGCATACCAAAAATAAATTAAAATTGTTCTTTATTTCAAATGACATAATCCGTAATCACATATTTAAATATATATGAGTAAATATTTGAAGATCTAAAGAAAAAATGCCTATTGAATCGATTAGATGAAAACATTACACCTCAAGGGGGGTATGGATAGTTAGATGTAAACACACTGCAAGGATGCCTTCTAAAAATTCTGGAAGGATACCAGCAAATGTCAGACTGATACCTTCAGGTTAAAATGAAGTACAGACCAAAGAAAACATGGCCAAACTTCCAAAGGTCAAATTTCCAATTGAAATAAACTCATGAATAATGACTATGTTATAATACATAGCAGGCTGATGACACGGACTATGAAATTACACCTGGTGTTTTCATCTTAATGACTAGCTGTATTGAGTAGTCCCTGAAGGAGTCAAAATGTTGACGGGTAACATCTCTGTTTTTGGTGGATAATTGTAAAATAAACCTTCTCCTCGGTATCATAAGCTTACATATAAATAGATGAATTGCACTTTCTGCATTCTGAAAGACGCACACAAGAAGCACTGCAAGATAAATATTTTTTGGTAGATTGATATGTTCAATGAAGAAAGCCAGTCATCAACATAAAAGTCCAGTCAATGACTTTCCTGCAGTTTTTTCATTAATTGGGAACAGAAACTATAATGATAAGATTGCTGGTGTGAACAGGGTCAAGGTTTTATAAGTCCTTCACAGGAACTGACTTTTGATATTTTACAGAACACATTTTATAAGCTCTGTGTTCCTTCATTTTTTTGATTGCTGGCTAAATGAGATATACACATTTCATTTACTTAAGTTCACATGGTAAAAAGTAATAAAAAGACCTCATTTGAGGTATGATGCTCCCAAAACAAAGCGTCAAACGATTCAGATTTGAGTCACAGCTGGTTGGCGCTTAAGTTTGGTCACCATCACAAAAAAGGCCACTTGCACGGTGCTCCTTCAAGTCATCAGACATTCAAGTACCTGTTCAAGCGAAGGCTAACATAGCCCACCACACTTTAAAAGATTATTACAGATTGTGATAAGGGACCGTCTACTTTTTCCAAGCACCATTCCCTTGAAATTAATCAATGAGAAAAAGAAATGTAATGAATTACGAGAAATGAGAGGGCCACTGAAATGAAAAGTACCTACACAAGAGCCACAGGAAGTCACGATGGGGACAGGGGGCCACAGGAGTGGCTCTGCCCACTACACCAAACATAGGATCCTGGATTCATTTAATTTGTATTATCTGGTTAATCCCTTTGTCCACACACTTAAAAATATCTTGAGACTGCACCATGTGCCATTCATTCTGACTTTTTATCCTTTATGCCCCTCATTATTTCACACTTGTCACCTGGGCACTTGTGATTTTACTCCTTTTACATTGCATAAAAGGATAACGGTTTAGATACAGGTTGAATGGCAACATCCACTTAGCAATAAAGAGTGTTAAAAATGAAAGGAGATCATCATGTGTTATTAGCAAAACAAACATTGCAGGCTGCATGATCCTGTTTCCACCCCCAACAAAATAGGTAAAATTATAGAAAAATGTCAACATAAAATGTACTGGATTGTACTTTAAAAGGAACAACTGATATATCAATTGATCTTAAAATTTGAGGAATGGCATTTATTGTTTTTATTAATCAACTATAATTCAATAGAAAAACTGAAGTAACACAACAATGGATCTCCTTAGACATTTAATGCCGCCTGCTTTGATAATATGGCCAAAGAATATAAAGCAGTTTTAAAGGCATCAAAAGGAGCTCCGGGTATGTCATTGGATTGCACATTCAATTTCCATCAATATCAGCTCTTCTTTTCTCAAATGCACCTCAAAGTAAAATGGCAGAAATACTGCTTCATATATATTCACCTGAAAAGTAAGTACTTTTTCCATCTGGTGAGACGGACATAAGTTTTCACCATTGTGGTTACGCTAAAGAAACCCCTACCTATTCATTATGCAACTGAAGACAAATGGCGACATGACATTCAAATGCCTTGAAATGATGTCTTGGGTATACATGACCATTTTAACAAGTGTATACCCAATGGAAATGGAAGGGAATTTCTGCATGCCATCTACACTGAATACCCATAACCATGAAACTAATGCAATTTCTCCAGTGAGGAATTTGACCTACTTAATACTGTGCTGTTTTTAGGCACTGTGAACACATGCGTGGTTTCCATCTGAAGAGGATGAAGACCCAGAGCTTTAACCCAGAATGTGCTTATCAGAGGGCAAAAAAAACTGAAATAAACTGACAGGCCTTGAATAAATCCTGCTTAACAATTAAAAATAACAATAAACAAAAAAAAAATACAGAGGACGGGGAGGGGGGCTGGCGTTGGTGTGATGGAGGAATTACAGCTGACATCCCAATATGCACACTTCCTGCCCTCCCCATCCTAGGTTTGCATTTATTAGCGGCATTCAAATTTGTAAAAAGCTTTCCAGAAGTCTCTTAGTCAGTAGTTTGAGTGTGTGTATGTGCAGTTCACCTGACATGTCTCCGGTTCCATTGTGGCTGTCGTCATTGGCAATGCGCTGCAAGGGATGCTGGGGCGATGGAAGGGTGGCGCCCCCTGTCCCTGTGGCAGCCTGCCCCTCTCAGGCCCTCCCCTTCTCATTCTGTCTCTTATGGCCCCCAGACCTCCCCCTGAGCCAGGGAGGTAGGGGCCTCAGTCTTGTTAGAGTCTCTCAATGTCCCTATACTTCTTGCGCAAGATGGAGACCTGGTCTTTGAAAAGAACTGGGTCTAGTCTCATTTGGGAGTGGACCAGGGGCATGGTGCCAAACCAGCTGGCAAATTTGTTCATGCAGGTCTGTCGCTGGGCGAAGTGGTCCGGGTCAGCCCAGCGTGAGGCTCGAGATGACTGTAACCATGGAGACGGGGGTGACAAAAGCAGGATGGGAACACGTTAATCACTTTCAATTTTTTTGCACCTTTTAACATTGTGGAGATTGTTTACTGCACTTGTGTTACCTGTCTGCATGAGCATAAACCTGCCTTGGTTATAACTGAAATGATGGAAAATGCCACACATACTTAATCTGAGTGCCTGTTTACTCTATTTTATATCCTGTTCCTCACCTAGATGAAGCCCAGTTGGCCACAACCAGGGCACCGTAACAACAACATGGTTAAAATGACAGAGCATTCGTTTCATTCATCTGAGGGTTTATAAGACACCCCTTCGCCCTTTCCTTTTCATTATAAATAAAAAAGTAAAGACAGTATCATTGCAATAATTGTTAGATGATCAAACAGATAATGTGTGGCATGAAACTTTGCACACATATTTTCTAGGCTAAACTAAACATGTTTCCAACCTACAGGAATTTTCTGGCCTTCAGAAATATTTGCATATTACTTAGATGACTTCTGAATACCCTACTGATCCAACTTCCATAACACTTCGGAGACATCTACAGACTTGTCGACATTATATTGTACTTAATCAGAGTTTTAGGTAAAACATGCAAATTTTCAGCATTTTCATGAAAATTACTACCATTCACCATTTGGTGAATTATTCTCCAACTCAGACCACAATGTACTGTGACTGCCAAACTTCCTATGGATGTTTTTTCTCCATTCCATTCCTTCAATCCAACTTTAGAGTGCTGCTCAGACAATTGGTGGCACTATAACCTGCTCTTTATATGGAGTACGTCTCCCATAAGGACCCATAAGGCCTGCAAGGATAATGTTGTGGTTGCTGCCAAATATTGCTCTTTGCTGCTTTTATGTACTTTTTATGATTATTATTTTGATTATAATTAAGTTTTCAAATATAGCGTATCCTGAAGTGAAATTACATTTTCAAAGAATTCTCCATTAGAGTATCCCTTTTATTTTAAAGAAGAATGCTATTTTTCATTTGAGGATGCTTCCTCAATCATCCTCAAAAAAGTTTTAAAAAACCAGAATAAATAATTCTCTGTTAGGGAAGAAAGATCAGATCAGAAGATATCTTTTCCTCTTAAAAGAATACCCCTAAGAAAAAAAAAATTAACATTCTTATTTTTACAAAACCTTAACATTTAAAATGAAATGAAATTTGAGTACATTGTTGAAGTTTCTTTGACTCTTGAAACTACTGGGAATCTGACTCAAAAAATCAAACACCTTACAGCAACCAGGACTTTTAGAAGTAGCAGCCAGTTGTTCTTTCTGTTTTCTATTCTTTTGATTCTAGATCTAAGAGGGATGAAGGTGAGAATTCATGTCCCATGATATACTATTATATTTTGAAGAGAAGCTGTGATCCCATACCTGTCCCATCATGGTCTCCTTGTACTGCTTCTTCTGTGTGACTTTGATTGGCGGCAGTTTAGTCACAGCAGATACTAGGAAATTCATGAGGATATCCTCACAGTTTGCCAACTGGTCTACCATGCTCTTCAAGCTGGCAGGCAAGAAATTGGTGTACAAGTAGTGGTAATATCTGCAAAGAAGAGATAAAAGGAGTCAGGCACAGCAGGATATACACACTTTGGATTCACACATAAAAGGGTAACCCTACCATGCAAATTCTGGAGTGTATTGGCATCAAACTGCAGGTTGATATGGGCAGAAATGCAGAGGAAGCTGTACAATTACAGATTCAAATGTTTTCAAACATTACATTACATTACATTTATTTGGCAGACGCTTTTATCCAAAGCGACGTACAAAAAGTGCATTTCATGATCATAGACAACTACTAAACACAGGTTCAAAAAGATAAAATACTTTTTTTTTTTACACCTATTTCTAGCCAAGAATACAGTTTAGTTCACACAGTGAACACTATTCAGACCTAACCTCTGCAAAGCCACCTAGGCAGAAGAATAAGCTACAGTATTAGGACAAATACAAATTACCAAAAAGTGCTGGGACAAACACAGGTACCATGGGCACAATGGATGTGATCCAGAGACTAAGGCTCTTTCAACAAATTCAGTGATTGAAATGTCACTGGGATGAAGGAATTGTGTCTTTCACTTTACATTATGGTTGGATTTCTGAGGCAGATACATCTCTTTGGAGCTGACATGTAAAAATATCCTATGGAAAAGCACACTTTTACTAAACCTCTGTGGAAACCAGACAATAAAGATTTGTCTCCTCTTCCCCTTGGGCAGTAGAATTTGCTGTGGATGCTTGCAGAACTTGTTTTTAACTGGTTTCAGTGACTTTCACTGCAGTCATTTTGAACATGTTTCAGATGAGTATACTGTGAACGGTATAAGAATGTGAATTCTATCAATCTAAAGGTCTAACTCTGAGACCTTCAGGCACTTCATTACTTAATTAATATCTCAGTAAATACCATTCGCCAAGGTACCTAACAGTCTTTACTTCACATTCTGCAGGGTTATGCTATTAAGCAGGCCAGATTATTTGAGAAAAAAACATGCTCAACCCTGCAAGCCATAGTGGTAAAATCAGGGCAGGCATCGTAAAGACTGTTAGGAATGAATTGCTATCACCCTAACTGCAACCATGTGCTACAGCCCCAATCCCAAGCTACAGACCTACATCGCAATACTGCTCCAATCGACCATCCTAAGAACTACTCTACATTGCTGCCCCAATCCAGGGCTTGAACCATTACTTCACAACTCCTTGTGAAGTAACTAGATCACTCCAGTGATCTAGTTCTAGTCATTACTCCTACCCTACTCCTCCTCTCCTTATTTTTTATGCTGCTACCTGTGGTAAATAGCAGCTCCAGTCAGCACCATGGAGTAGTCATTGGTCCATTTGGAGGTATAGCCCCAGCGCTCCTTGTTGGCATCCCAGAAGTGGCTGCGTGCTGGGTATCCCACAATCCTCTCTGGAAAGCTCTGCCAAACTGTGAAGGCAAAATCCACCTGTAGATGAACCAAAAAGAGGCATCAATACACATGGAACCATGCTGGAACACTTTTACAATGACAATGCAATTTGATGGTTAGTTCAGTCTGGTTCCTCCCACGCTTTCTTCCTATATGCCCATACCTATATCTGCTTTGCCTTTACAGGGACATAGGCCAGGCTACACTGTGAAGCGTATTGTGACAAATTCTTTGTAAAATGCATACTATACATAAAATTTGATTGATTTATGGCCCATGGTGCCTTTCTCTAAAACATTTTCTAGCTCTTTATTATAAGACTCTATTAATTAATAATTTACTAAAACATTAACATTTATTGCAGTGCCTGTTCCCAAATAGACATGGCTCACCCCTTGCAAATAACTTCAGGACAGGTGCTAAAAACAAGTTCATTAATGTCCGTCCATTTGTGACAAGAAGTTCATTAATTCCTGTCCATTTGTGAATCACTTATAAAGGGCAGGTAATGTCTACTTCAGGTAAGGTTCTGCAAAACAATTCATTAGCATTTATAAAATTAATAAAAGCTTTATATTTCATTAATGCATGAATGAATAATTACAGTCATTACATCAATTAATGTGCGAATGTTTAACTAAGCTGTCTCTCAGGGGGCAGTATGGCTTTCCAGCAATGCCGTGACAATTTACTGGCTTGTCAAATAGAGCTAGCTTGGGTGCCAGACATGCCAAAAAAAAAAAAAGTACAATTCTACTGCAAACTATCAGTTTGTTAGTCATTCTTGTGTGCTGACCCCAGAACAGTCTTAGCGAAACCCTATTCAGCACATATTGGTTTCTGGAAAGGGGTTTTGGTAGAAGCCTGTGCAAGGATGAGTGTAAACTTGGCATGGGGTACAGAGACGGGCTTTACCCTTATCAGAGGAGAGCAGCCTCAGCAAGGTGCAACAGTGTACAGCCTGTTACTTTAGGGGATGAAGGACTGCATGTTTGTGTTTGTGCGTGTCAGGGAAATGGGTCTACACTGCATGCTTTAGTCATTTTGCAGTATGCATGCAACAGCAAGCACATAAACAGGTCAAAGAAAGTGTACAAAGCCAAGTTGCATTCTACTCTAAAGAATGGGCACACATCACACATTTACTGTGTCACCACCACGATTGCCCTGTGCCATATAAAATGCATTAGAAAAGTTTGTCACTATCACGTAAAAATATACGTATAAATTGTATAGAAAGCCGTATTAACATAAAATGAAATCATTAAACCAGTAGCATACCTGGACAAAATCCCAGCTATAGATTTAAATTCCATAATAGCAAAATTCCCTGCCTGAAATCGGCCAGATTTATTGTGGCATCACGACTGATTTTCCCCATATAATATGCATTGGCAAAGTTATCCTGTTACAACCACAAAATATTGGATAGTTATGTGACCATCCCAAAAAATCTTTAATCCACAATCGTGTGTATATCATGAATGGGCATGTTTAATTTAATTTAATTTAATTTTTATTTTAAAAGTTTATTCAACAAGGACCACGTACAATAAAACATTGACTTCAAGCTTGAAATCTGATGCACTAAATCAGAGATATAGCTGAACAGCTAATTTTCATCCCCGGTCCCTGGGCAGGTGAACAGAAGTACTGTACATTAACACCGACAATGCAAAAAACATTACAAACATTATAGACACATTCATTACAAATAACAAAATATTTCCTGGAGATACAGTACACTATATACATAATCACAACATGAATATGACATTAAAATTGTTTACAGCTATTATAAGACAAAAATAATTAATATGAGTTTAAAATGAATGATTACATGTTGGATTGTCCTTTGTCCATCTTTTTAACATTATGGAAAATCTGGGGAAAATCTGGGGAAGTTTTAATATGGGAGTTCCCTTTTTTAACTGCCTTCACAGAGAAGGCCGACTGAGCAAATTTTTTTGAATCTGAAGGGGACAACACAGTCACCACCCATAGTTGAGGACCTTGTAATTCTGCTGTTGTTATCAGAGCAGAAATTAATGAGTTCTTTCAAAGAGGGTGGTACCATGTTGTGAATGTCATCAGTAAGTATGTTACACGGTTACATGGTGTTGTGGTTTCTTGCCCAGGATTTTTAGAGCTTTCTTGTATATTGAGCAAAGGGGTTTATAGTTGAGGCCAAAAGTTTTCATATACCTAGGCTAAAGATATTCAAACTCAGTTTTTCACGACTGCACATTTCATGTTACCATACATTTCTTTTGGCAAGTCAATAAGGGCATCTATTTTGTTCACATCAGAGGTAATTTTAAAATAATCAACTGGAGACAGATTTATTTCAGCTTCAATTCAATATATCAGAATTCCAGTGGGTCAAAAGTTTACATACAGCAAGTTGACTGTCTCTTTAAACAGTCTGGAAGATTCTAGAAAGTGATGTAATGCCATTTTAGAAGCTTCTGAATGGCCAATTGTCATAATGAGGAGTTAACTGGAAGTTAATTGGAACCTGTGGATGTATTCAAGGGCCTACCTTTAGAGTCGCTGCCTTTTTGCTCTTGATACCATCCAAGCAAAAAAAAATCCAAACAACTCAGCCAAGACCTCAGAAAAACAATTGTGGACCTCCACAAGTCCGGTTCCTCCTTAGGAACAATTTTCAAACAACTGAAAGTATCACAAGCATCTGTACAAACAATTGTATGCAAATATAAAAATCTTGGGACCACACAGACACCACATCGTTCAGGAAGGAGGCACAAATTAACTCCCAGGGCTGAACGAACTCTGGTTCAACTGAACCGCAAGACAACAACAAAGGAACTGGTGAAGGAGTTGGAGGCATCAGGTACCAAAGTATCTACGTCCAGCATTAAGAGAATCCTACATAGCAGTGGCCTGAAAGGCTGTTGCGCAAGGAAGAAGCCCCTAATCCAAGACCAGCATAAAAAAAACCAGAATTAAGTTTGCAGGTTGTCACCAGGACGAAGACCTAGCCTTTTTGAGGAGTGTTCTCTAGTCAGATGAAACAAAAATGTATCTGTTTGGCCATAACTATCAGCTATTTTGACCCACTGAAAATCTGATATAGTACATAAAAGCTATTATATTTTGAAATGACCCTCTTACGGAAATGTGGTACATACCCTAATTGACTTAACACAGGAAATGTATGGTAACACGAATTGTGTGGAGCTGTGAAAAATTAAGTTTGAATGTCTTTAGCCTAGGTGTATGGTGTAAACTTTTGGCCTCAACTGTAAATGTAGTCATACTGGCTTGGACCAGCTCGATATGGAGTAGGCCGGGTGAGAAAAAATAATGGCGTGCAAATAAATATAAGCAGTCTCGAAGGAAAGGAATAGGATATGTCTAAAATTTGAGATACTTAATTTTAAAATATTTGTCATCTTTTTAATATGCTTTTTATAAGTTAAAGCTGGGTCTAAAGTAATCCCAAGATATTTAAATTAATTAACATTTTCAATCTTTTCACCACAAATGAGAATATCAGATATTTGATGTTTTGGAAAAGATAACAACAAATGATTTTTTTCTACATTTAGAGTGAGGCAGGATTAATTGAGCCATTCTGCAGCTTTCTCCAGTACTGATGTAAGTTTTTTTTTGCCACTAGCAATGTGAAGAAGTTCTGAACTGCAGCTGATTGGCCACATTTCACGTCAATCTAGTACACTTGCCTGTCAGGAGGAAGCCGTAGGGAAGAGGGACGAAGATGTGAAAAATCAGAATAGTAACCGATGCATTTTTACAAATGACACACAATCTACCAGCATGGGCTCGTCGACTGCTTGATTGTGATCAACGTATAGAACACCCGTGGCCTAGACACTTCCAGAGCTGCACAACGCCCACATGACTGAGTGAATTTACCCTTAACACACAAACCTCAAACACAGCTGAGGCTAATTCTAGGCATGGTCTTCTGGACACAATGACATATTATATCCAGAAAGTGCAGCAATGCCACGCTTGAACACACACATTATTACCCTGGTTCAAAAAAGAAAAAACATATTTTACAAGTTATAAATTCTGGTCAGTCTGTGTCATGCATCAATTGTTCTTATCTGTGCATGGCATTATGAGAGTGGTTAAAGTCAAAAGACACACCAGCTCTGGCACTGTATGATAGCGATGGACCTGAAGTGCTTTGAGATACCAGATTACTTGCCTCTGTGGTGGAAAGCACTGTGTCCTCATCCAAGCTCAGCACAGCGTCGGTCACAATTGCCTCATAAGGCTGGAATCGACTGCTCATCACCTGTAATGGACAGCACACAGGTACAGAATGCAGCATTAGGAGAAAGCCACTGTACTGTATACTGGCCTGGTGCCAGCCATGGGAGAATGAAGCTTCACTAAAGCATGAATGGCTAAAGCTATAATGTCCAATCAATGGCTCACTTATATGAATCAATCACAGTGCAGTAATACGAAGAGCACTGTATTTTTATTGGCTTTCAATCATGCCAGTTGGCACATGATAGCTCCACCCATAACGTTTAAGTTTACCCTCTTATCTGGCACAGAAAAAAGCAATCTGTATACTCACACACAACAATCTATTTCTGTTTCAAGTTATACAGTACGCTCAAAGTAAAACGGGATTGTTCATGTTTTAACTTTCCTGTGTGAACTTTCTATGAACTTCTGTTACTGACAGTTGCTGTATCAAGAAGCCAAATAATGATTAAAAAAGGAAAAGAAAGGCTTTCTTTTGACTTCTTCAGGCAAAAGTGATTTAAAACATTCACAACATTTCAAAGTACGGACAGCTGCTCTTCTTCTATGGTCATGCATTATGTATGCACACCCACAGTTCACTGCTCACTGTCTCACACAAATTAACTGTTGCAGATATCACCTTGCCATTAGCAAATTTGCATTTTTTTCTGCTTACATTTGCATTTCAGAAAATGGCAGTTCTATTAAAGCTACCTAAAAGTTTACCCCACCACTGCTTACCACTTAAAGAAGAGTTAAAATTTTCGGGAATAGGTTGAATTAATTTTGAAATATTCCAGAGATAGAATTCTGTTGGACATAGTAAGCATGCATAACCCCCATGACCCTAATACCCAAATGTTTACTGTTCTCAAACATTGCAACTCCTCAATATCATTTTTCTCCAAAAATTCATTTCCACACAACCATACTTGCCATTTTTAATTTCAGTCAAGAATGAAAAGGAAAAATGAATTGCCTTATTTTAACAAATAAGATGGACCAAGATGTGACTAATGGAACATGCATTCACACTTATCCTGTAGCTGAAACACTGTTAAGGTCGATGGGTGCTATCAGCTTTCAGTATTTACGGTATATGTAGGAGTAGACACTAAACCTGATCTTGTGAGAAAACGTTATGCTGATTTCATCTGGATGCTCTGATTTATCATGACACAAGTATACGCAGTGTTTGGTAAATCTGAGAAAAATAAGGAATGTGAAAGCACATATTTAGTTCGGATTCTACGCAAACTTTGATGCATGTGGCCTTAGATCTCTTATTCACTATATTACCAGTGGAAGAAAAGACGCATTCTGATCATTCTGAGGAACCAGGGATGAAATGAGTGCCGTTTCCATCAAGTAACCGCATGATAGTAATGATCCGCATAGCCCAGTGACTTCAGCTTTCAACAGAGGAGGCGCTAAAATGCAAGATTTATTCTTGGTTTAACGCAACCCACTTTGAAAGGAAGACCGCTCCAATAAAGACACGTCACATTTTTTTTTCTTTCACAATCAAAGATAAATTTTTACGCTCAAATGTTATTTTGTTTTTGAGAATTCGGATACAATTTGAATATCAAACCACACATACCAAGATCCAGTTCTAAAGGTCAGACTATTTCTAGAATTTTTCACTTTGCACTAGATGTTTTCAGTTATATAAAACATAAGATGTAGGGGCTGCTTTATAAAATGTCAAAAATACACAAAAAAAGTGGCTCTTGGTTGTTGCATCTCTTGTTCTTGTAAAAATCAGTACCAATCATACTGAGTACCTACCTACTAATTTCTGAGATATGGTTCCCAGATGTTTTTTCCCAATAATCATTTCTTAAAGTGAAATTTAAATTGAACAAGTTTAAACATGTTTTAGAAAAGAACATTACTTTTTCATTGTTTATTTCAAAGAGCAGAGTGGTTGGGTATACATAATAACAATGCTGAGTTCCTTGGTGAAACGTATCAAAAGGGCAATGTTAGACAGCCAAAAAAGTAGACAGACAGACAGAACTCGAAGACCGTGGCTCTGACAAACTCCCAATTCCATAAGCTCAAAACAACCTGGGCAGAGACAGTGCACAGACAGTGGCCATTCTTTCTGTTTTCCCGTTCCCTCTTTCTGAAGGAACTTTCAACTGAGGGCTTGGACTCACTGCAATCATTAAGGATCCCATCGCGCTTATTTCAAAGAGCTAGAGTGTTCCTTAGTGGCATTTTCAAATACCCAATTTCTCACTCTTAATCTGACCATCTAATCTTCCCCCAGACGGTTTAATTGGATAAATAAAGCTCTCCCACTAAATCTTTCCCACATCACCCCCCAGATGATGTGTGGTAAGTGTTCCAGAGTAAAATAGCTGCTGTTGGTAGTTGTTGAGGTGGGTCCGCCCACATCACTATAAAGTGCTCCGAGACAAACAGTGCAATAAATCTTGAATGCAATTCAATATCATCATCACTTTAAGTGTTTTAACTGCACACTGTCTCAGCTTTGAATGGGAGAAGGCAGCTTGTATTGCATTGCAGAAGTAATACATTGCATTTGTAATGTTAGATGTTTGACACATTTGCCAAAGGGGGAATTTGTACTCTGTTGTAACAGGGAGTGCTGGATCTGCTCAGCGGATGATCAGCACTTCCTTTTTTCCCTTTCTCTTTAATGGCCATGACTCTGCTTGCTGCGAAGCCACAAATACAATAGTGGGGCTGAGTGCTGGCTGGTGTTGCACTCAAAGTTTAAAGGGCCTCCATTATAAATCTTACTCGACAACAACCTTGAAAAACTGCAATTCAAAACCCAAAAGGCTGGTCTGTAGGCTTAGCACTGCACTGTTGGTTTGGAAGAAGAAAAATAACATTCCCAGAACCTCAGAGAGAGAAACATACAAGCCATGCTCCCTGTGTATGATAGGGAGCTCTACACAGTCTGATTTTGATTCTCGCAGCCACGGGGCACCAGGCCACATAGCCAGTCCACGCTGTGTGTCGTTCTACTGTTCACAAAGAAGTGCAGGGTCTGCGGTCTTTCGAGAAGCACACAGTGCAATGCAAAGGCGGCAGTGGGGAAATGCAGAAGATGGCTGACCTTGCTCTCCCCCTCAATGACGATGACGGGCACCGAAGTGGCGGGCCAGCGGTGCTTGGCAGGCAGAGGTTTGTCACAATTCCACAGGACGACAATCTGAGGCACGGCGACAAACCAAGAAAGAGAAAGAAAGAGCTGTTAAGTTGGATCAAAATGGATCAATTCAGTTTTTCTCTGCCTTAATTATTCATTTTTTACACCATTTCCCCCTCAGCCTAGTATAGAGCATTGGAAAGATAATGATACAGTTGTTAAACCTTCCAAGTGTCTGTACAGAGGATAGAGGCATCTCAATATTGTGTTAGGCACAGCGCTATTCAAGCGGTGAATTAACCAGTTCAACCTGACAGCAGAAAATCAGAAGAAAATAGCATGGCCTCCATCTAATCCGCTCGCTTAATTTCTCATCAAGCAACATTTTACTTGACATGTCAAATTGTGTGCTCAGTGGGGTTGTGGGTAATTACATCTTTCATTGACCCCATCATTGACTTTACAGTTAAACATCAATTTTCATTTAACTTTAGTGGGGGACACATGACACCTGTATGTAGCTACACACACTGATTCAGTTCAACATTTCTCTTCCTTCACAGGCAATCTTCAACGGTGCAACGAAGTTATTTTCAGGGTCACTGAGTATATTGTAGGTCATATGTACAAATAAATGGGGTAAGGAAAGGGTCCAAGTTTGGGACTGGTTTACAGACACAACTTCAGAGCTTAAATAATAAAAGTGGAACTCAAGCATGTGAAACATTGAGGTGCTACCTCCACAATGACTTTTTTCACCATTTTCTCCCAATTTGGAATGCCCAGTTGTATTCCTTTGCTGCGCATACTGCAGCATCCTCCGCTATCAGTTCAGGAGAGTACAGATAAGCACATGCTCTCCTCCAAAACAAGCAAAGATGCGGCTTCTTTTCACAGCACAGCCCACACATTGAGCTTGCAGACAGGAACTGAAGGAGGACACTTCATTTGCAGCACCAGAAACAGACTGCGAGTGACTGACTGACCAGTGGGAGTCGCTGGGGAGTGATGAGACAGTCTTCTCAGCTGACTGAATCTCACCCTTCCTGGGTCACGCAAAAAACAATTCCGCATCACTCAGTGGCACCACAGTCAGCATTGGCACAGTCCAGCCTCCGTTACCGGACTGAATAGCCCATCCGCACACCAGAACAGCGCCTTAGCAGGATGAGCCGCCCAGCAGCCTGAGCACAGGGCAAATGTCCGTGTTGAACCACTGAAACGAGGGTGGAACTATCAGAAGATATTCCCCCCTTTGTTCTCGCAGGGGCGTAAGTGACACGTGTACCAGGCCTCTCGACGGCAAACCGGGAACAAACAGTCACAGTGGGTGGGCTGCTGTCTCGGGGAGTGTTTCTACCAGAGACAGATCAAAACAGACTTTATTTATTTATATCTCATCCTCTCTGGCTCACTTCCCTTCAGAGAAGAGAGGCTGTACGAGGAAATGAAACAAAACGGCAAGGTTTTGTTCTTATTCCCAGTTCTCTGCTTTTCCCAAAGAACATGCTCAATCTGGCCTGAGCCACAAAGCCAAAGCTCTTCCACTCAACCCCTGCCTCCTCCCGATTTCCCCACGTACACATTGTGCAACAGTTGACTGAGCCTACCTTCTAGTTCTTATTTGTCTTCACAGACAATTCCAAGAAACACAAAAGTGCAAGGCTACACAAGGACAGGAATCCCTTAATGTTCGCCTTCTTAATGATTATATTTTGTGCTCTCATTTGGGCAGAATTCCAAAGAAAGAAAAAAAGGCTCTCATGGAGGTTGAAGCTGAAATTATCTTAAATTATCAGATTTAAGATGGTCATTTCATGTGTCAAACAGCATAGAGATAACGTGTTCCCACCAGAACGGACCGGAATGAATATCAAGTGTGACATCCTGTAAAAAAGACTTTCAGAATTGGCAATACTTTTTAGGGTTTTTTTTTTCTTTTGAGATCCAATATAAATAATCAATTTGGGATTTTTTTTCCCACATCAGAAACATTTCCTGTATGACAACTTGGAATAATCGCTAAGCTTACCATAGAAAACTGAACTGAATTACAAAGGAGAACATCTTAGTAAAAAATAACACATATGTATTCATTAAATGTTGCAGCTGCTTGGTGCCAGCAGTGGCAGCATTAGAACTTACTACCCTCAGTGTCAAAAAAACTGAAATAAATCCATTTTTTCTGTGACACTAAAAAGAAAAATTCTAATTTCTGCGTGTTGGTTGTTAGTGTTTTTTTTACAACTGATTTTTAATTAAGACAAACAAAACATTTTTTTTTTTTTTTTTTTACACTTCCCCATCCGATGACCTCAATACTCGTTTACAATATGAGAAGTTATTGTGGATGAAGGCTCATCATGGTCACTCTCACACCTGTATTCTGGTCCTTACCTGGGAACAGTACTGTGATTTGGCGACAGCAACCAGGAGCTTGAGAATGGGCTGAGACTGGGAAACCAGGGGAGTCACGGCATGGATGACCGCAGTGAATTTGGGGTATGGTTTAACACCTAGGAGACAAACAAGAATACATGAGCCCCAGGACATTTACAATTAAATGATTTATAGTCTATTTATCTATCCAGCTACACAAAATCCCCTTCTCCCTTGTAACAGTGTAGAAACATAGTGATTTTTATTCTGCCCTGAAGTTCACCTCTCAGATGCAATCCTTTTTAATATACCCAAGAATAATCTTAGTGGCTACTTGCTGATTCACCTTTAATCTCTTGTTTAATTGGCGATATAGATGCTACAATGTCACTCAATGTATTTGCTCAATCATTGTAACAGTCTCAAAACTGGCAGCCTTTAGCTTTCCAAGTAGAAAAGGGTAGCCTACCCTGCTACTATTAATTGGTGGCACCATGATAAACAAGTAATTGGAGTAGTTGAAATATCTCTCTGAAGGCTGCTTCATTTTTGTATTCACAATATGAAAAAAAGCACTTATTAAAGCATGTATTGATCTGAGAGACCATCAAATGCAGTGCGTAGAGACAAGGTTTTGGTCAACAAGCCAATAAAGTCAGTATTTGTATACATCATATTGTAATATCATGTTTGGTATTCACTAATGACCGTGCCACACAGTCCATGCCAAGCAGAGTTGAGCATGGGTCTCTCAACTCCAGTTTGGTTAGTGAAGCTTTCTTTGTGCCATCACACTGCCTGTCAGAAAACACTGGGCCAAGGCTGTACACAAAATTACTTGCCTGTGCAGGTGGCTTGGATGGCTGAAGTGAAAATAAAAACTGAAAAGAAACCACACTACAGACATTAAAAATGCTAATGAACTTGACACGTGGTTGTTCATCTGGAGTTTGTATATTATTTTTAGACTGAGGTAATTAAAATAAAGGCATAGCACCTACTGGATTTGAAGAGAGGACAATAAAGTTTTTCATTTACGTTTAGCTGTTTATTGATATTAACTGTCATTTACCAAACATTACATACTTGAAGGGAAAAAATATGTTGAATGAATCCTATATGATGACAAAATCATATAACCGATATTCTTTTTTTTTTTTAAATGCTGATTTGGACTTAAAGACTGCCATCTTCCATTTAAACCCATTGCCATTGCAGAACATTAATTTTGTTTTCACAGAATCATTTGAGTGTTAATTATGTAGGTATTTTGGGGCGATTGTCTTGTTGGAATGCCCAGCTATGGTCTCAGCATCCTGGCAGAGGCAACCAGGTTTTTGGTCAAAATGTCCTGGTAGTGGATGGAATTCATTATGCCATTGATCTTACCATGAGCCCCAGGGCCAGGGGAGTAAAACGGCCAGAAAGCGTTAATGATGTACCACCTTACTGGACAGTAAGTATGAGGTGCTTTTCCTCGCATGCATCCCTCTTTTGATGCCTAACGTGTAGTCAGTGTGCGTGGCCAAAGCTTCATCATACCATAGCACCTGGCACCAGTCATAGTTCAAATGATGTTTAGGAAAGCAACTTGTGACGCCAAGATGTAACTAAACTCCTCACTTCTTGAACTGTGATCCTTGGGTCCTTCTCTGTCTCCATCATGATCCACGCTATGCGTGGGGACAACAAGCACTTGCACCTTCTTCTGGGCAAGTGCAGAACTTTTCTGGATGATTATTGATTATTAATTATTTGATTATTGCCCTAACAGTGCTTAGCAGTATGTTTACCCGTTTATATATTTTTGTACCAATACCTCACTTGAGTATGTCAACAACCATCAGTCTCTTAATTTTTTCTTTACTTATTTTTTGTTTTGTTCATGGTAATGGAAGGCATTTTACATGTCTGTTTACCTAATTTTTACAACACAGGGAAACAGGAAGTGGTGCAGCAGTACAGTATAACGGTTAGAGAACTGGACTCATAATCTAAAGCTTGCAGGTTTCTTTCTCAGGTAGGACACTGCTGCTGTACCATTGAGCAAGTCACTTATCCTGAATTACTTTGGTATATATCCAACCGTACATATGGATACTGTTCAAAAGAGTGTCAGTTAAATGCAATGTATTGCAGTTCCTTAAGACTGAGATGAACTTAAAGTAGAATTTTATTGCAGATTTAACTTTGATTTTGTTTAAATGAATATTTATGGGTACTAATAATTCTGATGCCTAAATTTCTGAGGAAGAAAACAATAGCACTATAAGTTGTTTAAGGAATAATTGCATTAGAATGCTTGATCTGAAACTGACTGTAGGTATGCATTATATAAAATAGTGCTTTCAGGAATAGGATGTAGCCACCAGCACCACATGAGTTTCCTTTAAATATCTATGCAAAAATGAAAACAGTAGTGTGTATTTTAATCTTTTTCGCAACACTGTGTTGTTGTACATCTTTAGCCCAGGGTTTTCAGATAATTTTCAAGAGCACCTACTTGTTTTACTCATCATAGATAAAATCTGTTCCCGGACAATGGCTTTTTTCCCAGAACACCATGAGTGCCTGGACTTCTTCCACAGCTGCTTTTTGACTGTAATCCTGCCTGACATTTCCTTTAAATTTCTTTCAGGAACCGGAAAACCGTCTAGCTAAGGCATAGCCAAAACTAAAGGTAACGCCTAATGCACCTTAATCCTGTGTTTACAAATCCCCAGCCAGCTACCCTGTAACTGCATGTCATTAAGAATGCACAGCACAGACCCCACCAGTATACACTCAAGCCAAACTGTGATCAATAGAGGGCCAGATTTAGGTCATGCCCACCCTCAGAGAGGACGGTGAGAGGAATGAAGAGACGTGGGGACGGCTATTTCTGCAGTTTTTTTCCAGCGAAGACAGCACTAAAGCCCCCTTACCAGTGCGGATGGCAGTAAGACCTTACTTGGAATGGGATAGTGAAAAAGCCAATGAAAAAATGCCTGGCAGCGATGCCAGGGAGTTCAAAATAATAACATTTCAAAAACCCAAGCTGGTTACAGTCCACTTAGTAGGAATACACCAGCAAATATCCCCACAAATGAAACAGCAGTTTGAGGCTTTCCATATACACCTGATCTGACCAGCTCCTTGACCCTGTGATTTCAAAGCTCATCACGAAATAACGTTTCTCAGTCTTTTTCAGCTTGGTAACAGGGGTCAGTAAGTCACACCCAGAGCAGTGATTACTGAGGTAAGAGGTTTAGCAGAACTCACCCAGCCCGGCGTAGTAGAAGGGGAAATCTCCCAGGTTGGGGGAGTATTGCGGCAAGACAAACAGCCCCCCAGGGTGGCTGTTCCACATTAGGCTGCTGCGGGACGGGTGCTGGACTACTCTGTCCTGGATGATCTATCCAAAAACAGACATAAAATCAGTGCACTTAACAGCTTGTCCACTCATTCAACAACAGCACTTAACAACAGCATTTGTGTAAAGCAGGGGAAGGGAGACTCCAGTCCAGTCTAATACCATTTTTCCTTCAGGCTAAAACTTATTCTGACTTGAGAACAGAGCCAGAGCTGGAAGCTGGGGGTGGGGGTGGGTGAATGGTAGAGGATGGACAGTCAGGTGAGACCTTTAATTTATGTCACTGTCATAATGGCATGAAATTGTGTCATTTCAGTTAACCTGTGGATAACGCAAACATTTAAAAGTAAAGAGGCCTGATGTAATACAGCCAAGAAATTTCAGGCTGAGAGACAATTTCTCTCATCAACCACAACAAACATAATCAAACATAAACCATGTGGATTAACTACTCAATCTAAAATCAACAGCTAAGAGCACCTACACAGAGGAACACTAAAACAAGGATAATAATGAAAACTAGTCCTTCAAAATGAGTGATTAGCTTCAGCATCTCTGTGGAGAGCAGTCAGCGCCTGATTGGCAGATGAGTTTCATAAAAAGATGGGCCAGGAGTATAAAACGCCACATCCTTGCCGCTTAAGCCGCAGCAGGTGGAGAGAGTTAAACTCGCTTAGAGATGCATCCCCATCTCTTTTTAAGGTTTTAACAAGATTTTTCAAAAAGAAGTATGAATAAACATGAGGTGGGTAATGTTAGCACTACAGAAGTAATGGCATTTACATATCGTAAGCTGTACCTTATCCTTTTGTGGGGATAAATACACCGTTTTGTGTTTATCAAGGTCAGCCTTCTCAAAAAAAAACAGCAGTCCTGAGTATGCTATGAAAACTAATATGCTGGTTAAGATGCTCAGCCTGTTCGTATCCTGATTTTAATCTGGGTTGGCCAACCAATACCAAACCAGCACTCCTCATCACCTTTTCAATAAATTAATTTATTGCATAATTTACTTGACAGTCATTTTCATTTAACTGAATACATACACAACTTCAGCTTAATATTGTAATTGTCCTACTAATTTAATTAGGCAGGAACACTCTTTAATACGGATTTAGAAAGCTAAATAGAATGTTTCCTGATGTGCATGCAAAATAATAATAAATAAAAACTACATAGTGCTTTTCCATAGGCACCATGGGTTTTCAGAGGGACAGGTTTATTTTCTTGGTGGGGTATGCTTTCTGATGTGAAAGTGATGTGGGCATTGCATAATGCTCAGACAAAGTGAAGTTGGGCATGGCCATCCAGACTGGACCAGTTGGGAATGGAAAAAATCAATATCACATACCTCCAAATGCTGTAAACTTATGTACTTTTATATGTGCACACAAAATATATACATACTATAAAATATATATATAAATATATATATATTTTATGGCTCACAATGTTGGGCAAGACATTTTCTCATTTTGGCTCTGGACTCCACCATTTTAAATTTGTAATCAAACAATTCACATGAGCGCACTCAGCTTTTATTTAAAATAATTTTTTATACACTTTGGTTTCACCACATAGAAACTACAGCTCTGTTTATACATAGCCCCCCTATTTAAGAGCACCATAATGTTTGGGACATATTAATGTAATGTAAATGAAAGTGTTTACTACACTGTTGCATATCATTTGCATGCAATGGCTACTTGAAGTCTGTGACCCATAGACATCACCAGGTGCTGTATGTCTTCTCTGGTGATGCTCTGCCAGGCCTGTACTGCAGCCATCTTCAGCTCCTGCTTTTTTCAGGGGCTCGGGTCCTTAAGTTTTCTGTTTAGCATATGAAACGCATGCTCAATTGGATTCAGACTGGGTGAATGACTTGGCCAGTCAAGAACTGAAAAACTCCTATGTTGCTTTAGCAGTATGTTTGGGGTCATTGTCTTTCTGTTGGTTGAAGCGCCATCCAATGTGTTTTGAGGCATTTGGCAGGATCTGAAGATTTTCATCAATAAGATAATTCTGTACACTGTGCTGCTGTTGTAGTAGTCACGTAACCAATGAATACAAGGGAGCCAATTCCAGTGGCAGCAATACATGCCCAAGCCATAACACTAATTCCACCATGTTTCACAGATGAGGAGGGGTGCTTTGGATCATGAGCAGGTCCTTCCCTTCTCCACACTTGCCCAATTTCATACAGGTTAACACTCGTCTCATCTGTCCATAAAACTCTAGCCAGGCCGTTCTGTTCTGGAGGCTTACCAGTGGTTTGCATCTTGTGGTGAACCCTCTGAGGGACTGAGCTATGCTGGTGTAGTGTACTCTTTCAGGTAGTCTTTGACATATCTATGCCTACATCCTGAAGAGTGTTCTTGAGCTGTCTGACAGCTGAAAGAGGGTTTTTCTTCACAATTCAAAGTATTCTTCATGCACTACAGTGATCTTCTGTGGTCCACCAGGGAATTTGCTATTGCTGGGCTCACCAGTGCGTTCTTGTTTCATAACAATGCATCAGCAATGTCTGATCAATTTATTCTCATTTTTCAGCCTAATGATGGCCTGCTTATAATATGATCTTCATGTTAAGGAGCAACAACAACAGCATTAGCAATCCCATACATATTTCTTTTGTTAGCTTTCGAGTGCTTGAACTAATGGCGCCAAGACACAGAGCTGGCTAAGAAGCAGCTGAGCAGCTAATTGTCCTGTTACTTTTGGTCCCCTAAAATGGGAGGAAAATGTATAAAAAGGGCTGTAATTCCTACATGGATCCCCTGATATGGATGGAAATTAAATCTGACAGTCTGCACTTTAACCACATCTTCATTGTTTTATTTCAAATTCAATGTGCTGGAGAACAGAGCCGAAATAACAATAATTGTTATTGTGTCACTGTACCAATGCTTGCATATATATGTACAAACACCAACGTACTGTACATAATCACATGCAACATGGCTATTTCATGTCTTACCTCTAGAGTGGTCAGTACAATCTTCTCCACTGAGGAAAAGTAGGCTTCCCACAGGAACTGCGTCTGCTGTCTTAGAGCCAGGATTTTATCTTGATGGATTGATCGAACTGTGGATGGAATCTACAAGGACAGGATGCCAAGTCACCAAGAAATCAGGCATCTAGTGAGGTTGACAGCAGTACACAGATATGATATATGCTTCACGAGTAATGAAGTGATCAGACAAACAAATCAAACAAAATGAGTGGCAGAACTGTGCATTCAATGTGCAGAAATACTTCAATGTCTGACCTGTAATGGGTAGGTCATGATATTATAGCTTGCTTATACCCATTATAATAGCAAACCTCTGTATGAACAAAATATAATATAGCTAGATTACAATACAATTATTCAGGGAAGATATCAGCACAATGTTGTCAAGTGAAGAGGTAACTATTTTCTTTTTGGTGAGTTGTATGTCCGCATGATCCTGAATCCTTAGCATTTTAGCAAATAAATCAATAAATAAACTTCTACAACTAGCTAGACAGCTATAATAAACATTATCATTTTCATTTCTATTTTGAAATAGCTGGCTAGCAAGCTATGGTTTCATTGACTGAAATTACAAGGATAATAACTAAATAATTAATGAAATGTATTGACCCTGAGGGAATTTGCCCAGCACACAATGAGCACAACATAAAACAGGCAGCACATGATTCAAATCCATTGCAAAATGCACCCTGCTATGCTCACAGGATGATTTCCGGTCAGTGCAGCCCTTAAGTTTTTAACTCCGGCATCACCTCGCTCATTTTGCTTCTTTGTCAGCCCAGGGTCTACCTTTAATACATCTGTGAATGTTCACATATCAACTGCGGATGCTAAAAATATGCTTGTTCAATGGGGAGTACGACTGCTTTATAAATCCTAAATCCTATTATACATGGTTGTAAGCTAATCTAAATACTAGCAGCTATAGTATTCTATTATTGTCTATTATCTAATCAGAAGTGTAACATAGGGTAGGCTACATTGCTGCAACAGTGGAGGGCACATGATGAGCGCATTTGTTACAACGTATTGTGCATGAGAAAAAAAGACATGCACGTTGCACATGTATGTAGCGCATCATGATAGAGGCCTCACACTGCTGACTTTGCACAAGGCCTCATATCTCCCAGATGGCCCTGTATGTATATATGCATTTATATGTATAATGTATATAAAATGTATTTATATAAAAACTACAGACACAACAACGAAGAAATAACCCTAATTTTCAGAAAAAATGTTCCATATGAATGGGCAAATAAAGAGAGGAAAAAACAGAGTGAAAAAAACAGCATAATTTATGTGACCGTTCATGGGCATCTGACTGGATGGGGAAAATGTGCTAGGTCTGGCTGGGCCACATGTCAAATTTCCTGTTGTGAGTGAGCGGCACAGCACGCCGGCGTCAGGTAAGCTTTGGTGTGTTTTTGGGAAGATGGTGGCGTGGGGCCGTTTCCACAGCTTCGACAGTAAGGCTTATTAAAGCATCCACACCACTGCCCATGCAGTAAACGGAGACTGTACCACAGCAGGATGTTTCCCAGGAAGTGCTATGGGGCGCTGGGCCATGAGGGATATGCACACCCTCAGAGAAGATGGTGGGAGGGGTGAGAACAGGTTATTTCTGTAGTGTGTTCCTACCCTTACACATTTGAAAAACATGTTTTTGTCATTCCTGTACACATCAGGGGGGCCGTCGGCCAGCGGGACTCCTACCTGCAGCAGCAGCCTCTCGTCCCCGATCACAGCGGCTGTGTTCCAGCTGATGATCTCAGAGAAGGGAAGCTCCCAGCCGTTACTCAGCATGACAGGTACACAGGCAGCCTGAACACAGCAGAGACAAACATTATTACTGACAGATACATCGCTCTGTCGCTCCCATACTCATACACGCACACACACGTGCAAGCTCACTCAAGCATACACACGTGCGCACACACACACACACACACACACACACACCTGCGACTGAGGTAGGTATCAAGACTGTGGGAGCTGCAGTGCTGAATAAAGTACAGCAGCATCTTGCCAATCAGTGTGGAGAAGTATAAAGGGATGAGAGTGAGAGAAGAGGAGGATGAGAGTAGGAAAGTAGGCCAGCATAGTGCTGGAACTTTTCTTTGCAAGTAACTTTGCTGCTGACTTTGGTGATCTGTGTACTGCAGGAATCCAAGGTTCTGCCATGCGGAAAAGCCCTTCAGCCAATCAGGAGAGAGGGCTGTATTCTGCCTTAACAAGGATCAGTGGATAGGGAGAGAGAGAGAGAGAGTGTGAGAGTGGGAGAGATAAAGTGTGAGAACACCAGAAAGGGGAGGACAGGGAAGGAGACTGAGAAGAGGGAAGATAAATAGAAGGATGGAGAGAGAGAAAGGGAGATGAGGGAAAGAAAAAAAGATGGAGAGAGCAGTGAGTTCATGAGGGAAGAGATGAGAGAAAAATAGGGGGAGAGCGATGGACAGGGCAAGGTAGAGAGATGGTATATGGTTCAAGCATGTGTGTTTGCGAGGGTGATGAAGGAGTACACAGCTCCGGAAGTTCATCTGTATTCATTCAGAATCTAGTATAGGTCACAGTGACAGCCACGATGTGTGGATGCTCCTCCTGATCTAAGCATTTAGTCTAAGAGGAGCAGCCTATACAGCAGCCTGACACAAGCAGACAGGACATTCAGTGGCCTGTCCAAGAGTACTGACACTCCTACCACAGCTTTAAAGACATACTATGCAGGATTTCTTTCCTGCTCCTACATCCACAATCAAAAACGTCTCCTCCTCCATTCTCAGCCCTGCCTACACCCCCAAGATGATGAAGCTCACTCACCAACAAGCAGCCAGATATTTTGCTCCAGCTACTATGATGGTAGCTTTATAACATTGTATTGCAGACTGTTGGAATCATGTCTTTTTCAAAAATACAGCAATAGCTGCATTTATACCAGTGAGGCAGTCAAAAGAATGGCAAAATGCACTACTGACATACAGTATATTCAATAGTAAAAGCTTCCACTTCACTGCCATATACAGCATAAAATAACATAAGCACCTATATCCACATCAATTCATTGTTGCTGTTTTTTGAATTTTTATTACTATTATTTTGTATCTTTACATAGTCTAAATTTCTCTATCTATTACAGCAAAGTCGTATACCTGTCCCTCTGTGTAGCTGGATGGGAGGCTGCCATCCCCTTTCCCATGGCCAGCCAGCCAACCCCCGTAGCAACAAAGGCACAAGACCATACATTCAGCTACGTTATGTATTTAGTGGAAAATGCAGTGTCTCACTGACCTCGGACATTAGTCTATAGTACTCAAACTGCAGTCGTATCCAGAAAAAATACCAAACTTAAACGGGATAGTAGGATTTCCTGACCGGTGAACTTTCCCGACAGCTAGCTAGCCCATATGAGCCAAGAGAAGGGGACTAGAATCTTATTCTCCAGCCTTAAGTTTTACTTTGTAAAATATTGGACCCACAGCGAATTCTCAGGCAATCATGACCAGCCAGCCAACCTTGCCAAACAACTGAATTAAGCCATCTAATAACGGCAGCTACCTAATGTTACCGAACGCTAACCTAATGATTGGTTAGCGTTAGGTTAGCCACCAAATCTCTCCAGCACTAACCCAGCTGAAATGTACCACTGCAGCCAATCCATACACACTTGCTCTTCTTCCTCTCCTTCTTCTTCTGTTGGCCACTTTTCAGATACAGCCCAGAGAAAAAGGGTCACGCCCAGAAACATCCCAAACACTTTTTAGAATAACAGATACAGGCAGACAAACAAGGACTGGGCCAGTGCATCATAGTAACGACTGAGCATGGTTGTTTCACAATATTTTCAAGGTGAAAATTCTACATAGAATGCTTTTAAGAACTCTATAACCCCACACAAGCACATGACAGTATTGGGAAAGTGGCTGTTTGGAAACAAGCAATTATCTTCTCGGCATCATTAAATGGCTTCAACAGATTTAATGAAACCTGTGGTTCATTTCAGCGTGAGAGAACTCTTTGTGGAGCTTAGCAGCTAACACTTAGCGCTGGAATTAGTGGGCGTGGGGGCGTGGGGGTGTGGACATGTATATGAATGTAAGAGTGTGTGTGTGTGGGACTGTGTGTTTTTGTGAAAGAATATGGGGAAGGTCATGTGGCTTCATTCTCAGGGGGTGAGTGTCTACCCTCAAGTCCCGACCCTCTTTTCCTTCAGCAGTGAAACCCAGTCTCCCACATAAAAAACCTAAAACCTTTATTTGGGAGTCTTTTCCAAAGGCGTTTTCAGAGACAATAAATCAAACACGCACCGCCGTTTCCCTTCGTGCAGAAATGCGAATGAATTTCGGAGCTCAGCACGCGCCAGTCCGCCGCCCGCCATTACCGAACCGTTCGGAACACGCCAGCCTTTAAGGGGGGACGGAGAAGAAAGCCACTGTTCTGTTTGACGGGGCTCTGCTAATGAGGCCTCATCACTCACAAGTTCGTAAAGTTGTCAGATAAATGCCTCAGGCGTGCGGCTCGGCCTGGCCTAACCCGACTGAGAGGCGTGTCAAACACACCTGTCTAAAAGAGACATTACAAGCAGGATAGGGGATCATGCCCTTCGCTTTTTACGATGTCGGGCAGGACCGTCTGGACCTTCAGTCTAAGTACTCATTGGGCTTGTGAACTGCTGTTGGATGGTAACAACATGGACAGGGGGTTTTCCAACCCTGTGAGATCAATGTGACAGTCACACGCATTTATCACTGACATTCAGAGCTCTCATTTCAGTAGTATTTGGTATGCATCTGTGATGAAGAGAGATAAATGAATATGATTACGAGGCATGTGAATAGCATTAGTTTGAAAAAAAAATGCAGATAATTCAGTAAGGTCGGTTCACTCCCATGAGTGAGCTGCACCGTAAAATTCTCTCTCCCAGGTCAGCTTGGAGAGAAGATGCACATGAAATAATGTTCAGCTCTGTGATGGAGGATCAGTAGTGCTGTGGAGAAGGCAGGGGGATGGGCTGAGACCCTGGGTGTTCCCTCCCTTTGGGGGAAAGGATACGCGTGTCTCCAGTTTAGAGCCACTGATGAAAGTATTAATAATGCAGGGCTACAGCAGTGGGCCTGGGACAGTCTGGCTGTTTGAGCCACGTGTGGTCTGCTGGGATCCAGGCTGCATGCTCAGGATGTTTCCCCTGTTCAGAGTGTGTGTGTGTGTGTGCGTGCGGGTGCATGCGTGCGTGCATGCGTGCGTGTTTGTGTGTGTGCGTGCCTGCAGGTGCATGCGTGCGTGTGTGTGTGTGCGTGTCCATGTGAGTGTGAGTGTGTGTGTGTGTGTATGTGTGTGTTTGTATTCATTACCATGTGTGTGCATGCGTGTGAGTGTGTGTGTGTGTGTGTGTGCGCGTGCGTGTCCGTGTGACTGAGTGTGTATTATAGTGATTCAGACTTGTGTCACTGTGCAATGTAATATATTTTGGAATGCTTATTCAACACATGTTCTCACTCATTACAGCTTCTCTCACTGGCACACACACACAGGCACACACAAATGCATGCACATGCATACAGGCCATGCACATGCACCCACATGTACACAGACGATAGCATATACGTCTGGTATTTTATGTTTTTAAGGCAGATTAATGTTTGTTTACAAATCCAAGCAGTGACTTTAAGAGCAAAGGAAAGCAGGTGTGTAAAATGCTGCCCTTGGGTCATATAAAAATAGTCCTCTGAACCGAGCAAGATTGGTCCTCAGGGCTTTGCACTCAAGTGCAGTCCTGCTGTGCCGTCAATGAAATCAACCCCAGCTTCATTCCAGTTTTCTTTCTAAAATCCGCCCAATGTCAAAAATTGCTGCCATTTTTTAAAACTTGCAGTACAATTTTTCACTTCTTGTAAAAACACATGAACAATGCTAATGATCGTGAAAATAAGAATGGGAAATGCAGACAAAGATTTATGAATTGGATATAAATGTGTTCGCCCACACTTTGCAGGATGGCAGAACAGTGAAATTCAATACATATTAAAACATTGATTTGTACCTTGGAGGCAGTACAAGGGAAGTACAACTAAAAGACAAGAACACAATACAAAAGTACAAAGACGACAACAGAACTGGGACTGCCAGGGCCACTGATTAAAGGCAATAAGCCTTGTATCTGCTCTCCAGTGCCTAACATCTCAAATACTTAAATCTAAAAGATGCACCTTAAGAGATGTTATATCTTTTACTTACATCCCCAATTAAATATATTAGAGTAATACTGAAAAGCTTGCACCTGACACCAGTGTCAGTAGTATAGATGTTCCCATGGTTTGGTCAGTAGCCTAGGACTTCCATGGGTTTGGTGAGTAGTGTAGGTGTTCCCGACACTACACTACAGACCAAACCCTGGGAATTCTCAAACTACTGACCAAACCCTGGGATCATCTACACTACTGACCAAACCCTGGGAACAGTATCCACAAATCTCTGAACCCAAAGGTACCCAGGTGAGACGGAACATTCCGGCAGCACTGCAGGAACGCCATAGCACGTCGTTTACCTGCAGCGCCTCCAGGAATCGGAAAGAGCCGAGCCGACGTCCCCGGGGGACCAGGCAGAAGGTGGAGTTGTGCAGCATTTCTCTGTAGTCATACCTGCGAAAACAAGAGAACAAAGAGTCAGTGAAGTGGCTGGTAAGAACCTTCAGCTTATAGGTGGGCAAACTTGTCTCGTGGGAAGGCTGCATTCATGCAGGAGCCATAGACAAATTATCACATAAACACGGTATAATATACCACGTTACATACTCCATGATTTTCCACCGTCTATATTTGAAAGATGTTGCCTGTGACACTAAAATCTACAGTGAGTCATTTTTTTTTCTGATTTAACACTGCACTCCACAATTTTATATTTGTAATCAAACATGCGTTTCAAGTGCACATTCTCAGCTCCACAGACTTTTATTTTTTAATATTTGGTTTTTATGTGTAAATTTGGTTTCTAGTTTATTAACAGTGCCATTTATCTGATGCACAATCTTATGCTTGATAATCGACAGAGAAGAGAATCCTCTCATTAGGTGGTAGAGTAATGGAACTTGTGTAGGCCTATCTGTGCTACTAGCACACCGTCGGAGGAAGTGTTCAGCACTGTGGGAAACATCGCCACTCTGTTGTGTAGCTGCTTAAAACCAAAAGGGTTGAAATGCTCATTTTCCTGCCTAACAACGTATAAAACGCGGAACATGAAACAGAAAATATCAAAGTAGTTAGCATTTAGCCTGGAGCAACATTATAATTTGAGAGTATAACGTTATTTTATTTGATTTAATGGTATGTTATTAAAATGATCATGTTTCTTAATAAGATGCTTTTTTAAGTGTTCATATGTATTTATTATGACATTAATTTAGGTTTTTTGTTTATGTAAGCTTATTTATTTAAAAAGTACTTATAAAGTAATTGTTATTTAATGACATTGAGCTGCATACACAGGTCGCCCCCTGCTGGTGCACACAAAGCATGCAGTCCCAGCAGGAGGGAGCAGAGTGCCCCACAGGGAAGCAGGTGGCCCTTCCCTTCCTGTAGAGGGCTGCTGAACTGGGGTCCCAGGGCGAGGGGCAGATGCCCAGCAGTGATCCACTGCCCCCCTTTTTTGCGTCTCTAATTGTCACCTTCCATCCCGGCCTCTCTGCTGAGGTGTGCCTAATTGCTTACGGAGCCAAACAATGAGACCTGAAAGCCTAACGAGGTGCAAGCGACACCTGCTTCCAGAGAACGAAGCAGACCGCACGCGATGGAGTCAGCCTCAGCGCGAACACACATGCTTACGGGGGGAAGAGATGGACACGGGGGACAAATGCGCATCCTGCAACATCCCTGTCACAACGCCACATGTACCCAGAGTCTTACGGGATGGAGCTACCCTACTGCCACCCAGGGGTCAGCTATAGAACATGCAGGAACAGGAACTTGAATACGTGTAAACACTGAGGGAAAAGATGCATGATTTTTAGTTCTGGCTTCTGTGACCTTAGCCTGAGGACTTGACCAGCTGCACTCCCAGCAATATGCACAACATCCCAGAATCTCTCTTGCTTGGAATCATACAGCGCTCTGCCTGTCTGCCAATATCCAGCACATCACATATGGCCTGTGTACACAGCGGACTGGGCCACGGAGCAGGATGTTTGGCTAGGACGTGTGAGCGGACGCACTGATGCCTGATCGCACGGCTGAGAGGCAGGACTGCCACAAGCCCACCTCTGCTTTTGCTCTATGGCCACCAGGGCCACATAATTTTTAAAACAATGTTTTGTCCCTTACTCTTATTTTCCTCCCCATTTGGAATGCTAATCATACTGTATTTAAGTCCATTGCACATTTGCAACCCCTCCTAGCACCTCTGAACCCAAACATGTAGCTTCACACTATTATACATCTCTCTGGGTCACATTCACAGAAGATCTGATTTTAATAAGCACAGAAATGTTCAACAGCTGACGGGCAATTCTGGCGCACCCTCATGATTTTCATTAAAATCTTTTGAAACAGGGCAGCCAAAGTACTCCCAAGCAATATCTTCCTACAGTAAGTATTCCACTGTACAGGCCTATAACACCAGCGATTATATTTTCAGGAATATAGTGAAATGTCCCTTTAAGAAGTTTCATGACCATTCCATCACATTATCCTGTGTGCTTTCACTTCCCTTTGAAGCTCTTGTTTTTCCCCAGAGAAAACTCACATAAAGGCACATCAGGGTGTCAAGCAGCTATATGAACGCAGAACAAAAGGCGAGATGTGCTAGTGATAGGCGCAGTACACGAATCCAAGGCCATCGTTTCCTGTTGCAGTATGTCATGCTCCTCCCCCTCCCCCAGGAGCCAGTCTGAAGGAGAGTGTCGTGTGTCACCCGAAGCATACTGTTTTCAGCGGCAGGCTTCCTATGCATCAACACAGCACATTACTCGGCACTATACCACACGGTTCCATCCCTGCCGACTCATTTATTGAGCGGTCGCACCTGCTGTGAGGAACTGGCCGAGGCATTAAAAAAAATGCGACCAGGAATCTGACCAGGTCAAGCAAGCTCTGACCCGACCTTGTTAGCTGGTCAGTGATGCAAAGGTCTGTTCTGTCATGTGTTTGCTGCCAGTGCTTTTGTTTGGAAGAGATGCTGGTGTTACATTGCTATCAGACCTCCATGTGTGATGGCACATATTACTATTCTCGTATATGACAGCACAGTTCTGATGGACCTATGCTGGTAAAAAAAAAAGTCTTAACCCTTAGAAGACCAGGTCTTTTGGAATGGTTTGGAATATTTTAAGTCAGTGTACTGCAACTACATTGTTTTAAATCACCAGTAGCGACTGTTATAGCAGCATTACAACGTTCAGTTCTAATCACAAATTTGCGATCTTGCATCTTGAAGGTTTAATTAGCATCCCATTGTATACTTACCTTTATTTTCCACTATAATGTCCAATGACACCACAGTCTGCAGATGCATGCAATGTTATAGTCTCAATCTGTCCATTAGGGGCCTGTTCACATCTACACAGCCAATCACCTGTGCTGCGCTGAGCTGAGCTGGCTTTGCTGACACACAGGCATTCAGCCAAACAGCCTACGGGATTCCAGGTGAAGGCAGCGTGCTCACAATGCCTCTGCCTGTCACAGATGCTTCTTCTGATCCTCCAGCTGTGCTCTGATGACAGCAGCACTTGCCAGCCATCCACCTAGAGAATCTAATGCTACACATTTGGGTGCAGAAAGGCATATAGCAGCAGCGTTATCAGGCAGTGACATTCTATCGGTATGGTTACAAGAATGCACCCATCTTATGACTTTCTTGTGAAGAGAACCGCATACAGTCATGAAGCAGATGTTTCTGTCCATATAGAATCCCTGTTGTTGAATATCAACAAATGTAGGCATGCTGAGCATCTGTGTTCAAAATATAGATGACTGTCTTGAATACACACTGTAAAAGCCTTGAACGAAGAATTCTTGTTCCTTCCCTCAACACTCTGCCTGGAACTGTATATGCAGCCATTGTGTATGTGAAACCATGACTTCTCACCCCCACCTGGCTACCCCCCCAGTCGCAATTTCAATCGGCACTTGGATTAAGGAGCTTCTTGGAATTCCTAATTTGTCATTTCTCTGCAAAGCACCGGGTTTCTCTACAGGCCACTGTGAGAAGAATAATCAGCAGAGCTGCACATTCTTCTCCCATGATCCAGGGGCCTCCCTCTCCCCCGTCTGCTACGGATCACTGCACAAGCCGGAGGGCAATCCACACAATCCACACAGACCAAGCTTCCTTTATAAAACAGCACGATGCTACTTTCAGCTTGGATTAATTCCATATTTTGTGTTGTTTGCTCATAACCATGTTTCATAAGATACTGAGTTGACCACAAAAGATAAAGCAGAACAAGAATTTAAACCTGAAGAGCTAAAATAAGGAAAAATGCTAACAAGATGGCTCAGGTTTTTAGTCCTACTGGTCACGTTTTTCAACAAAAGCTTGTCAACGTCTCGTTTCCATTTCAGGAAAATGGAATGCAGCACATGCAGCCCGAAAGGCTGTGTCAGCTGGCTTAAACCATGCTCTCGTTATTAATATGGAGCAGCACCACAGATGGCAGCTTTCTTAGCTTCTACAGCTTACTGGTGGGCAGAGGTCTGGAGGTATACACAGAGGGAGAATGAGGATGGTGTGAGGAGGAAGAAGCAAATCTGAGTAGCCAGCTTCCTCTCATTCCCACCTCTAGCTGAGAGTGAAGGTTCATGCAGGGAGCTGTCCCTGTGGCCAAGAACACGGGTATGACAGAAGCCTTGAATCAGATTTCTTATGTAGCGCACACATCAATACAATGCATAATTGTTTACAGAACTGATCCAGGATCAGACATCTGCATGTAGGCATGTGATACATTTAAATGACAGAGAATTTCTAGCCACGAGCTAAGCATTTGCCTACATATTCAAAAATGCAGACAAGTTAAAGCTGGTAGACTAAGGTCTGCGTATTCTGTTTGCATGAGGACTTTCACTGGAGGGCCCGGAAAGAGACTGAGGTTGTTTTTCACACCGGTGGTTTAGTCTGAATCTGGGAACAGTTCACCTCAAAATTTGGCAATGAGAAAGCTTTTTCCGAAACCCAGGTGCAGACGAAGAAACCATACGTAACTTCACCTGTACAAGGTGGTCTGAGAACAATTCCAATCGAACTGCGATACAATAATGCAATCCATTCTCATGGAAGAAAAATCATACTACAGGAAGAGAAATCATACGCACATGCCAAAATTAGTGGCAATATACTTGCTACCCAAGCAATAATTTTATAATCACATTCTACGCATCTGCATGACTACATGTGAGGCACACAAGTGTTGTTCACTGTTTGGTAGAGACCACTGATGGTTGGGGAGCTGAAAATAGATGGGACAAAAAACATCCTTTTAAACAGATCATAGGGTCTTAATTAGTTTTCATTCATTTTCTTTGATTAACAAGCATGTCAACGATCTGAATAATCAACTGGCAGGATTAATCAGATTTCTGAATAATCCATTGACAGGTAAACACACAGCCTTTTACTTCACATAATGTTAAGGAGATTAAACAAAATTTAATTTAGAAAAAACTGTTTTCATTACCAAGTATAGGCCTACACTTAATGAAAAAAAGACAAACCACTCTTAACTACTGCATTACCTTTCAGGTAATTTGCAATAAAGGCTGTCTAACCAAACCTGTGTTTCAAGTTAATTTAAATTACAATATCTGCACAGATCTTTGCCATGAATATTCTCCCAGTGTAGGTGCAGGGAATGAGGAGTAGGCTGCATATAGTCACAATTTTAAACAATACCAATAAAATGTGAACAATTTGGGATGCAAATAAAAATAATTTTATTACTCGACTAATAGGCTAATGGATATTGAGGCTAATATCTGATGGCATTGAGAATTCTAAATTTAATTATTCGCTGTAGCCTATTGCTAATGAAGGAAACTAAATGAAAAGGTTGAGACGAATTATCACTTTAAAGGGAAGTTTGCCACCCCGCCAAATTTCAGCTCAGCAGCCACTACTGGTAGTGACACCAAATAAACAAAACGAAAAATGTGAAGCACACATTATTTTCCATTTTTGCTGCTAGTCACAGGTCAGCGATCAGCTGGTAAGCGGAGAGCTACACGCGTAAAAACAGACAACCAAATCGGGCGCACTCTCCCCCAAGCCTCCTAGCCTGGCAGCAGTGGTAAACAATTGCAGGAACACGCTGATGATGGAAGTACTATGCAGACATGCAATGGTTCAGATCAGAGGGCAGGAGGGCAATCAAACAATCTGAGGACAATCTGATTTAGACACAAGCAAAGAAACCAATGCTTGAAAATGGGAAAGAAAATACAAAATGAAAACAAACACTCACTGTTCATTCTCTCATGGATACTAATGACAAAGGCCAGAGTTCTGTTGTCAAACCCCGGAAAGTCAGATGGACTTAAAACCATAAACTTTAAAATACCATAGACAACAGCTGCAAATTTGACCATTAGGACTTCACTTGAGTGATTTCACTTGTTCACTGAAGCCTTGTGTTTCAGAGCATCATAAACATGGCAAAAATTAACCTTTTGGCTACCGAATTTGAATACATCCAAACAAAAGTTCATTACTTTATGGCCTGAATATGGTTTCAGCTTTTACCCTCCAAAAATGTGCCTACTTACACAATGACATCCAAATATACTCAAGTAGTTGTGTTACCATTTGCTTTAAATCCATTTCTAATGAAACAAACGTTAAAAAAGACAAGGCTAATGTAGCAATTATTCCAATAAATAAAGCATTCAACTGATTAAAATCAGTGTATTTTAAAATCACTTTCAATGTTAAAGCATTTTCCAGAAGTTCTACCGTATGTGAAAACCATTTTTGACAGTGGATGTGCAAAAATATTTTGTTGTTCAGCTAACGTGTGAGTTGACAAAATATCCAATTTAGCAAGATTTTGCACAAATAAATAAAAATAAATCAATGTACATACTATATATTCTATATTTCCATATTGTCTCATTCCCTTCTCTACCTATCTTTTATGGGAGATTAGTTTTTGTAAACTTCTAAACATTTTAGTAAATGGTATATTAATGTCAAATGCTAGAAACTAAAATGGAATAGAAGCTAAAAGTCATTTCCAGGCAAAATTAAGACACTGGGGAACCAACCTTGAAATTACAGTGAAACACACTTATCGAGAGCATAACAGATAACAGAATAACAATGTTGTAGCAAAAATTTGATGCATGGAATCATCCCTATTCAAATGCTGTTTAATTACCCTCAATCATTTTCAGTTTAGACAAAATATGAAATATTCACAAAATGCACATTCTGTAAAGCCACCCAATCTTTTTCTTTTTAATTACAGCGCAATAAACAGGCTAATAAGACATTTTAGTTTATAAAGCTTATAATGGCACATAATCCCTTTTAAACTTACATTTACAGCAGAGAAATAGTTGATGTTTCATGGTTCAACAGTTAGCAGCACTGGATTTTTTTTGTACATACAAATAATAGTTTGTAAACTACAAAATGCAGTGTTAAAATCATCTCCAGTCCAAGATGTGTTCATTTTGTTTCAGTTGACTGGACTGTGACCAATACATTTAGCCTAATTCCGGATGCAGTACTACACATTATGGGCTAGAAATTCTCTTTCCTACATCCTGACAAACCCACATACGACTGTTTCATTGCACTGCACTGTAACTACTGTATTTCATTAAACACAAAACAAAAAGTAAAAAAAGTTAAAGGCTAAAGATGAGTACAGTTATGTTAGTAACACATGCCTGACCCTTTATGAACACCTTTTCATCACACAGGTACACGTCTTCCATTCATTTGAATGCACACTGCTTCTATGAATATACTACTGACAGGAATACAATCTTCTGAGATGGAGGCTGTCCTTACAAGCAGGTAGCACTATAATGATGCTTCAAAATGATTGACTGAATGGCAACTTCCACAAGATCAACCCAACACAGTTAAAAAGGCTTCTTCCACACTCTAATACTACTTAGAGCACTTGCCAAAAGGTGTCCGATTCCTCAATGCAATGGTCTCCTGCTCTGAGCCCCACAGAGACAGATAGCTCGGAGAGTGAGGGGTAATTATTCTATAAATCAATGCTAGAAGCTACAGCTTCCTTGCATTTCTCCCTTCCTTCATTTTTTCTTTTTGCTTTAATATTCTGTGAGAGCGGCATCATCATTCCTCTGACCTTGAAATGCAGAAGAGAACCATTGTTGAGCAGGGACCCCAAGGGCAAAGTACAACAGACACTGCAGAGTGTGCGCTATTCCACCCAGTTTAATTAGCAATGTGTGCGCATGAGAGATTGTACGCGTGTGTGTGTGTGTGTGTGTGTGTGTGTGTGTGTGTGTGTGTGTGTGTGTGTGTGTGTGTGTGTGTGTGTGTGTGTGTGCACATGCATGTGTGTGTACGTGTGTGTGTATGAAAAAATCTGTGAAGAAATGCATATAATGCTTCCCTGATTATTGTGGTACAAGTATTTTACAATCTCCAAACTTATTAATAAAACTTGTTACATTTCCATTTGGATGCTATTCCCTTTTGCTATTTAAAGAATCATTTAATATTATTGTCATAATTACTGTTATTTTCTTCTTATTAATAACAATCATTATCTGAACAAAGCAATTTTAAAGTCAAAACAAAAATTGCTTCCAATGGAAAATCACAAACAGTGCGGCTTCTTTCCAAGGTCACAGGCACAAATGCTTTATATTTTCAGACCTTCAATCAAAACTCTACAAATAAATCCCTTACCATTGTCCCCATGCTAAAAAAGCTGAATGCAGTGAACCTAGGTAATTTCTGAGAACAAGAGAACAATTTCTGTTACAGGTTCAATGCAATCAGGTGACCTTCATCAACCAGACCTCCAGGCAACTCTAAACACCATGGCAACCTCGGATAAATGCTTCCAATTAGAGTGGATTAATTATAAGCATTCTGCACTATGCAGGGAAAATAAAAAAGCACCATTTAAAAAATATCCAGTCTTGTTTGTACTCCACATTAAATGGCAGGCCAATAACACCACCCCCACTGCAGGATTAATGAAGGACCCATTCAAACTCAGGCAGCTTAAAGTCCACACGTCACTACCATATAGCTCAGCTGGAATCACATTTGCACCAATTTAACAGGTCAGAATTAAAAGGCAAATACAATTCATGAACAAAGTTCTTTTATTGGGGAGTTGAAATGGAGACAAAATGACCCAGGGAAAGTCAGGTAATAAAATCTGTGGGATGTAGATTCATGGAGGGATAGGGAAAGAATTTATGTTACAATGGGAATCATGCTGGATTAATTGCTCACAATTTCATAAAGGTCTCAATGAAGAGTTAACGTTGAGGGGGTTTTTATCCAGCTTTTTGATGTACTGGGATAATGTATTTGATTCCTGAATTGTTACTTATGCATCTCTGTGAATGGGCCTCAATACACCCTCAGTCCATTATGACAAGCAGGGTATTATCTATCTAGAAGATTTTGGCAGTGCTTAGATAATTGTGATATTTGTCCACAGAGTATCATTTTACCACATGCTGATGAAGGCATTTCCATTGTTTGAAAAGTGAATGTGTCTTGCTTTTTGAGCTATTATATTAAACTGACACTATATTTTCAAGCGCTTTTTCACTTTACTGTATTTACTTTTTTGACAACCAAAGAGACAACCAATTTTTGTTTTCATTGTTCCAATTTTGAATAGAGCATGTCAAATCCTGAGTGTGGGAGATTCATAAAACTCTACTGTCCATACTGGAATGCGACATTAAGATAAGTCTAAAAATGGCCTGTTACAGTGACAGCCCAGGGCCTGCTAAGCTTCCTATTTGGGATACTGTCAAGTGGGACATGCAACCCTCTGCAGCACCTGCACCCACTCTCCCCTGTACTGAGCATGCCAGCATGATCTGGCCTGCGGTCACTCATTCAAGATTGCAATTTCTCAGCTTATTCTAGAGGTAAGCGGCTGTTCATACTCGATAAAGCAGCTTAATTGTATGAACAATATGACTTTTATGGGCATTGTGCATGTCGTGGAATGCTCCGGTCAGGCATCTCAAGTGCTGCCGGCAATAGCATTCCTGGGTCGTGTGGCTTCCTTTTTTTCTTCACCACGCATTAAATCGATCGGTTATTGCCGATTTACTCAATTGATTTCCCTTGGTAGCGGCATTCTTGCACAAGCTGGTGTTATGCAAAACAAAAAAAAGTATTCCTTTGAAGTGCTTATAAAAAGGTTTGCTTTCTGCACCCATTTTCTGTGGCATATTAGAAATAATTCTAAGAAATATGTGGCATTATACAATACCCAAACGGAAATACGTGACATATTTTGTTTTGTTCCTATTTCCCAGCTCCTACTACTTTATGATACTTTACGTTCAAATCCAAAAATAAATTAAAAAAAAAAAAAAACCTGAAGGACACTATCTGGCTAGAGTATGGGTATAAAGATTCGCCAGTTTGAACCAAGAAACCAATTCAAATGTCTAAGATGCAGAATTTTCATGACAACTCAGTTCAAATTAAAGGGAAACCAGACAAAAATCATCTGTGCAAATAACTTGAACTTCAGGAGAGTACAGATATCCACACATGGTGTCGCCAGCTGCTTCTTTTCACACCGCAAAGCCAAGCTCCCCTACAGCGGTGTCTGAGGAAGACCTTTCACTGTGGCTGTAGCATGCAGTCCACAGGCACCAGATCAACCAGCAAGGGGTCGCTAACCATAGGCCGAATGAAACGTGACGAGCCGTGTAGCCACGATCCTTCGGACGAACCCGATTCTACAACGGCTCCCACTTCCCACGCCCTAATGGTGACCTAACCAACTGAACTGCATACCTGCCAATCCAACTGCACGCTGCCCTAAGGAGGTACCAGACACAGTCAGCACTGACATGGTCTGGATTTGATCCGAGGCAGTGACTAAACTATGCACAACAGAGTGGTGACTTAAACGAATGAGCCAAGTAACTGCTGACTGCTTTTTTTTTCGTTTACTCGAGTGAATAGTTTTTTCGTTTCGTTTACTCGAGTAAATAGTCGCACCCTAATTCAGAACATATTAAACAACAGCTGCATCCAACCAACAAGAGTTTCTGCAGTATCGCTGCCTTACCCACCAGTGTCATTACCTTGCATCATTGACAGGCTATCCATCTTCGTTTCAATTAAACTTTTAGGACATTTTGAGTTTTGCAAATCCCTACTAATTGTGGTGAGCCATATATGGCCTTTACCTAACCAAGCTGTTTCAACTGAAGCAGTCACATGTTGTAATGAACCACTATGAAAAATGCAATGTTCAATGTTGTGATGGGCCTCTGGTCATTTGATCAATTTTAAGAAAAAGACTGAGAAAAATAAGAGTATAAAATCATAATTATGTAAAATATGCCTTGCTAGCATTAGGGTACATGGCCCAGTCCCAACTGTGCCAACAACGGTTTAATTCTGAGACCTTTGGAGCAGGCAGATATCCATGCTATCTGAGTTAGCGCCTCACTGTCAAGGTGCTGGGCTCTATGACAATAGCTGGTCACAGCAGCAATTACGGCTGCATGCAAAACAATGCATGCTGTCAAGCAAAGAGGAAAAATGCTGCATATGTAAAAAGGTCAGGCAAGAGGAGCATCAAATGAGCCAAACATGCCCACAGTATTTCATTTCCAATTTGCTTGTCAAATATAATAACTTCACACTTCATAAAAAATAAAAATAAAGTAGACTGCCCATTGCAATTCCTTCATAGGGAAACAGATTTACCATGAACAGTTCCACACAACCATCCTCTCTCACTTCAAACCACAGATTACACCAATTTATAGCACTGGGGCAGCAAATCAAGGCCTTACTGTTTCATGGGGAGGGTGGTCAAGGGAATAAATAGTCTGAGATTGGACATGAACTAAATTTTAAACATACAGTACATGATCAAATAGGAGCCATTAAAAATGTCCCACAATTATTGAACAACCTTTACTTTCAGTACCAGTCACCTTCGAACCTGTGCGTCTGCTCTGTTCACACACAACACTGCCAGAGTAACACTGACAGTGGCTGACTTGCAGAAATTGCAATGGGAACATTACTCAGACTCTTTTATATTTTAAAATGGCAATGAGGGAAGCTCTGCTCCAATGGCTCTCCTAGTGCAGTTCTTCATTTTTACACAGCCAGGCAAAAATTGTGATATTTTGCCATTTTATCATAATAAAATGCAAACCAATAGGAAAGATTTACATCTGTAGTGCCCTACACCTTTGTTATGTGACAAAATAAAATAAATTCTGCCAACATCGTGAAATAGCATGCTCATTCAGCTAGTAGAATTGAATGCCTTCACAAAATGTTTCGACCAGAAAGAAAGAAAATTCTATCTGGTCCTTCTATTATAAAATAGGAGATAACCAAGTTGAAATGCAAATTTTTTGATGTTGTGATGGCATTTTCATTGAGCAGCACTTTAGCTAAGCTTAATCATGTCACTGCCTTGACCTATTCCTTTTGTTGATAAAAATCAAATCCAAATTCAAATTCAACCAGCGAATGGAACTGCCAATAAGTGAAATAGATTTCATTGATGTCCTGAGAACATAAATGTTACAATAAAATTGGCAAACATCTCAACATCTATAACTGTTCAAGAAATAATTTTTTTTACATTAAGCATAGTGAGAGAGGTACACCATAAGTATATAACCGCAAAAAAGGCATTTGAATTTAATAGTGTGTACGCACATCAAAGTGTGCGTTCTTTATAAAAGGCTGACAGTACTGTGTGGTAGGACTGTTGTTTCAATGGTTTTGTCATGCATGAATGTGTCTTACAGAGCATGCTGCAGGTTCTTGGATGTGCTTTGAGCTTCCTAAGAATAGATCCTTTTATACAAGTATTTCTGTGTGTTTATGTTGTGTGTGTGTGTGTGTGTGTGTGTGTGTGGAGGGGGGGGGGAATCAGGGTACTCTGTGAATGGTTTCCTCATAAATTACCCTTTCTCTCCATCCGCGTTGTGGGGAAAATCAGGCATAAGGGTTCAGCATACTGTATGATCTTTGACAAATATATTACTCCCTAAAATTAGAGAAACACACACTCACAGTTCCATCAGCTTGTATTAACACACACACCCACATAGGTGCCATATCCCCTGCTGATCTTCCCTGATCATACTTGCAAGATCTGGAACAAGAACCTCTGCCTACACGCACAGACACACACACACACAAACATGCGCGCACACACGCATGCACACACAAACACGTACACACACACACACACCCACCCACCCGTGCACGCACGCACACACACACACATGCATGCACACACATACACGTGCACACACATGCATGCACGCACATACACACACGTGCGCGCACACGCACGCACGCACGCACGCACACACACACACACACAATCACTTGTTCACGCATAAACACTGCAGTGCAGAGCAGTGCTCCAGCTGTCATTTCAGACGCATGATTTCTGCCATTGCATTCTACAAAAAAGGACTGGCCTGAGTCACTCCAAATTACATCTCTTTTCCTTCATCCAATTTTAGGTGACTACAAAAGCCTAAAAAATCTCCATAGTGCACTTTACTTTTGTAACCTCCAATTAGACATGGTAATGTTAAAATTTTGTATGAAAAAATCTATTTCTAAGGGGAAAAAATTAGCTGGGTGGACATGATGATTGTTCCCATCTCCCTGCTTCTGAATCATGAGGATGACATATTGTAGGAGTGGTTCATTTCCATCGTTCCTCACTTACCCTTTAGTGAGCACACTTTATTTTGTCAGCATACTTTATTTGAGTTAGCTAATGTTTGTCAGCACTTTCTGCCATTAAATATATTGCAGACCAATGCATCTTCACCAATCCTTTCATAGCCAGTGCTTATAAATTGCTCTGTTTTACTGTTGCAGTCAAAAAGTATGGTTAATGCATATTAATAGATCAATTTGTCTGGTTGTGTGAACTTGTGCCTGCTGACTCCTTAAAATGCTATGACACTGGCTCCAAGATTCTGTTATGAAGCAATCTCAGAACCAGCCTGCATTACCCCGTCCATGCCCAGCAACAGTTCTCCCCTCTCTGATTCAGATTTGGTCAAGACGCAGAGGTTCACTCTGTACATTATGAACAGCTGGTGTTTCTGGAAACATACAATTGAATTCTCTATTTGAATAAGGGGAGGGAAGCTCAGCATAGTGTACCTACAATTTAATATACTGAATAAGGTGCATTGTGGTGTTGAGCAGAATTGAATAAAACCTGAACTGCAGTAGAATTGAATTTAACAATACAGAATATTAAACTCTACTTCTCCCGTAACAGAAATATATCAAGGACATATCAGGGTCCTAGGTCTCTCTGATTCAGCCAGTATGGTTTAGTGGCTGAATGAGCATGGTCAGGGTCCCATTCAAACAACAGTAGTCTCTTCCTAAGCATTCATTTGAATTGGAAAACTATCCTTCACTGCGCTTCTACACACTAGCACTGTTCTGAGCATGTGCAGAAAACCCATTCAAAATTTCAGTGACACGTGCATTTGCAGACTAACCAAAAAAAAAGGCACTAGAAACAAGACTCCCTAATTACAGGCCTAAAATAATGGCTGTTGAGGGGGGAAAAGACACAAAAAAACTATATAGATGTTGGAACTTGGCAGCATGAATATATTCCAAGAAGGAGTAGCGCTTGTTATAACACTGCTAAGAGCATTTCTAGGACCCATCTGCCTTTGCGTGCTCCCTGATGAGGTGACTAAAAAAACTAATTAAGTAATTTATTTGCAAACATATTCTAATTTATTCCTTCTTACAGCTAAAAGCTCCATAACCGTAGCACAAGTGCTACAGCTATGGCGCAAATAAAATAAATAAATAAACTCACCAAGGAAAAGTTGGCATACAATTAAGGTTTAAGCCTGGCTCCCCACCGAGCTGGATTATTCACCTGCCACTGTCACCAGCTACATTAACATGGTGCATTCAGCAGTCAGGCCCAGGCAGAATGAGCAGGCAGCTCAAATGCAGGGGGTTAAATATGACAGGAGACAGAGTTCTGACATTTTTATGAATTTCTCCCTGCTGTTCCATTATATTACGCTATTCAAGTGAATCAGCTCCCTTCTGCTTGAAAGGTAACCGTTTCATGCCTTGTTTTTTTTTTTTTTTTTTGCGATTTCCAAAAACAGTCATATGACATTCAAAGTAAACACTTCCACTGCCATTTGGTTCTCGTAATGTGAAGTAGGTCAGTTTGAGTCAAGGTTGGTCAAACATTATCTCATTTTTTATAATAGGATCACACTTTGCTTGAAAAGCCAGCCCTAGAATGTGCAGAATGTGATTCCCATAAAACTCTTCGCTACAACTTTTAGATGCAACAGAATCAAATTCTGTGTCTAATGTCATTTCATCATTTTTAGTGAATAGATGAAACTGTTGAAAATAAATGAACAAATGCAGTTAGGGTGCTGGATGGATTTTCTTTTAATCCCAAGAAAGGAACATTCATTTTTTAAGAGGGTCTATGAATGGTGCAACTTACGAGCACATTGGCTTGATAGATAATATGGAACACATTTAACAGCCTGCGAAAAGCAAGCAGACACAGTTAGACACATTATTTTCTGGGCAACTATGCGGGTGGAATATACATTTTCTCAAAATATATTAACCTCCTACATTTTGTTTAATAGCATCCATATTTTGTGCTACATTTATATTAAGTTTCAGTACTGCCTTTACTAACCAAGTGAAATTCATCACAATGTCATTAGTACTCTACACAGATGAGCAGATAAGCCACTAACTGCTTGGACTGGGGACTTGGACTTGGCTGAGACTCAGGTTACCCAAGCACATCTCTAAATTCTGACTAATAAGCGGAGTTAAAAGTAACTTTATGAATATAATTGTGTTTCAAAGACCCTTCAGCAATTAGATTCCAAAATTAATATATTAAAATTGCTTTGGCATAAAATGATCAAGCATTAGATTAGCTTGTGTACATGGAATTTACCTCTGAAAATACACTGATACTTGATACAAATACATCAAATGTTGACAGTGAAAGACACACAGTATTATACATTTGTTTTCACTGGTATGAACCTCACTGTGACTAGAAGTTTGGAGTCCACAGTTGAATCCCTTGAAGACCCCAGCAGTGAACAATGACCTAATACTTCATTACGTTAAGATCTCATGGTTTGAGTAGTTGAGTTGAGGAAAACAATGACCTAATACTTCATTACGTTAAGATCTCATGGTTTGAGTAGTTGAGTTGAGGAGGAACCCTCCCCTGTCCCTGCAGTCAGTGAAATCCAATGGCTCTGAATGAGGTTTGATGCCTCAATCCAAAACCTGACTCACTCACTTCAAATCAGATTACATTGTGGGAGGCTGCCAAGGGCTACTTTGATGCTTCCAAAAGAATGGCGCAAAATCAGCGGCCTTGATATCCAATACTGTTCAACATCTCTCAGCGAGGGGAGCAGATGGCTCAGCAAAAACATGATTGGGAAACAAAGAAAATGATGTGAGTTGGGTCTGTCCAGCCACAAACTGTTCACGGAACCTGTTCCACCGGCTTCTACTGGCCCTACCCTGTAGATATTCCTTTGTTGGAGAGTCTTCTGATCATTGCTGGGTGGCTTATCCTGTTAAAGCACTGGTACAGTGCACAGGGATGGGCCCCATGTTTAGATATCAAATCCAGACTATGCCGGTGCTGACTGTGGTGGGCAGCCCCACAATGAAGTTCAAGTGTTGTCCAGGGAAGGGACAGTTTCAGTCTCATGGATGACAGAACATCATTGCACACCATAGACCCCTGCTGGTCAATCGGGGCACCCATAAGCCCGTCTGTGGACCTGTGCATGAAGTTTCTTCCTCCACCTCATATCTGTGCAAGCCTGACTTGCCAGCTGTGGAGAGATGAGAAGCAGCACCCCACCTCATGTCCTTCGGCGAGAGCACATGCTTGTCTGGGCTCACCTGAATAGATAGCAGCGATGGCATAGAATAGACAGCGTGATTGGGTATTCTTTATTAGGAGGAACGGGAAGCATTTGACCAAGTCACAGGGTGTTAAACTAACTTACTTTCTGAGATTTAGGCAACTTTACACTCACTGAATACAAAATGTGATTCCTGTGCCTTCTTGGTGGTTTTGCAGTTTTGTATACCTGAGAACACAGATGTTCTCCACTTCAGTAAATCGCTGTGGATTAACAGCAGCTGCTATCATCACCGGTCACCAACCATGCCATGTCCTGAAACCAAAAGGTGGGCGAGTCTTTGATGAAAACAAGCCCCTTCATTCTCAGGCCAGTGAGCCTCTGAAGCCCTCAGGACAAAAATAAAGAGTCAAGGGAACCGCTGAAATGTCGTGTGTAAAAACAGCTGTTCCATCTCTGTTCTCCAGGACAAGGCCCAGGGAGAATGGCAGCTGTGCTCTGGGAGCCCCTCAGAAACCCAAAACACAGCTCGGCCGCCGCGTGAGAAACTAGGAGCAAGCGACGGCAGGATCCACCGACACCGTTGGACGTGAAAATAACGAGGATAAGTGGGTACGTTTTCAGCCAAACACACCAGTGCTTCACCTCTGTATAGGAGCAAGAGACCTACTGGAACAGATGGCCCCATTTGGACATCTGACCACCAGACCGGCCTGGCAATTAGGCCTAATCATCGCTCTCTCAGTGAAGTACAGCATTAATCAGAACACTCTCCCTGTGCAATACCCTTTACGGCTCTGCTAATATTTTCTGTTATAACTTCTTGAGAGCATTGTGGCTACCTGAAGCAGGGGAATGGAGGCACAGCCACATTGAGCTAATAGCTGAGATAGTGCATCCATACTGTGGCATCTCAGAAGGAATCCACATTAAAAACACATAAATACAAGAAACTACCACAATATAAGCAGAGGTTAAGACATAGCTTTCTTCAGCACCTGTCAGCAAGAAATGGCAAAGGCATCTGTTTCATCAAGCTGACTGATGTGCTCATTAATGAGCTGATGTCCTCCAACTAGGACAGAATCGTGTAAGAAAAAATTTGAGTGAGTGAAGGGAATATTTTTATTCCTTTTATTAACTGAATAAAAAATGTGACTATCAATGCTTCGGTGACTTCTTGAGATGAACCAATTAAAGTAGAAAGTAAAAAAGGGGGGAATAGGAAATGTTAAATCAATTTAAGTCCAAGCAGTCTCCTAGCAACATACACCGAGTAAAATGGCATATTTTATGCAAGTGAGTGACTGCGCAGCAGTAAATAGCGAGACGATCTGAGAGGCAACTGCATCTCCTTCCAAGCTCAATGCATGCACAAGAAAAATGTCAGTGCTTCTCCAGCACAGTGTGAGCACCCTGTTATTTGGAGATAGGCGAGAAAGAAAAGAGAGGGATATTAAAATGCAGGTGAAATGCATTAAGCAGATGATGGCAGGAGGGAGGAGAGGAACGAGAAACAGGTAGGAGGGATGGAATGGGGAGGAGAGGGCCAAGGTGAGGAGGAACGTGCTCAGTCCTTGTGACCCAAACAGCAGCTGTGTGTGGGAGAGGTGAAGGCGGTCACTCAAATAGATTCTACCAGAAGCTGTTCTGAGGTCTGGTTCCGCTCCGGCGCACAAAGGGACAGGCACCGCCTGGGCCATCGTCTCAATTATCCACGGGACCCCCGGTGCAGCGGGAGGGCGCGCAAGACGCCGTTTGATGCCGAGTCAAAAGCTGTGTTGACCTGGGCCATCTGCTTCCCGCGCTAAGAGACGTCAGGGGTCACACAAAGGCTTGTCAGGACAAACGCCTACTGGTCCTAATGCAGCTTTTTCTGTGGGAACCTTTACCAAAGGCAAACACTAACATTTAGCCTGCCCCCTTCATAAAATGAATGGGTCCATTCACAGACTCTGGCATAACTGCGTTCACTGGCTTGTACTGTGGGCTTTTCAACACGGTGTCCATAACGGTACACAGTGCTGTGGCTGTGTAAAGATGACTTAAGAAATAAATGCTGCCTGCATTCAGCTTTCACTGTTGAATTACATTTTCTCTCTCATTCTGAGGTAAAAGGGAAATGAATACATTTCAGTAACAGTTAATAAAATAATAAAGATAATATAACATATCTAGGCCAACTATTGCAGGCTGAGGCGGCTGCTTTTTTATGAGAATGTAACACAGCAATAACACGCGTTAGAGTAAGGCCTTGCTGATAGTGGAATGTAATTTGGAGGCACAGGAGATCTCATTAGTTCACGAATCTTTGTGTTTGAAAGAAACCCCACAGAAAACTGGCACTGTGCAGGCGCCCTGCCACTGAACTGGTGGAGACTTCACAGCAGGTCGAAAAGGCAGCATGTTTTCTCACACTCACAGTACCCATATTTCTAAAGTGAATAAACAAATAAAACACAACTTTCCCCCCCGATTGGCTATATTTACCCTATCCTCATGGGAAAGGACTTCAAACATTTTCTTATTTTTCTGCTGTTTCAAAAGGGGAAAAAATGCTTTTTGGAATGCTCGTTTTGCTTTCTTGTTTGTGTTCACTGTTGACTAAAAGAGCCTTCTAATCTGTCATGGTGCATACGTGTCGCCAAAAAACATGACTTTGAACTAGTGGAATTGAGTCTTGAAAGCCTGAAAGATGTTCTGAGAGTGAATGTCATCACATTCAGACATGAAGACGGGCTGGAGGCACAGCCGTCAGCACACGCAAGGTCAGTCCGGCTCGGCTGTCAGCACTCATAAGAGCCCGGGCCAATCACACGTAAGAGCTCCCACACCTCATCGGGGCACACTTCCTCACAGCTGTACGGCATGGAGCCACGCCAGCTCCAGAGCAACTGCTTATTTACGCCTTCTGCCCGCCTGCATGACCAGAGAGCGGACCCGACGGGTCCATCGCTGTCTGTCGGACAGAAAATCCTGCTTCCGCTGTATCCGCTTTTAAAAATTCTCAATGCGCTCGCCCCCGGTGAACACCAGCCTAATTACACAGCACTGGAGAAATTATGCAAGGCAAAACTGAATGGCCAGGCATAGCCAAACTCCTTCATGGGAACAACTTCTGCAAGGTGTAAGGAAATGGGAATACCTCGTGCAAGGTGCAAGGAAATGTACTAAAAGAGACATTGTGCTATGCAAGTGGGCAGCTCTCCACGTCATGGCTAACTTTCCCGCTAGCTTTCCTACTCGTGTGCAGTATCCCAGATTGGCCCAAAGGAAATTTCACTTTGTTCAAGACCCAAAGTGTAGTGTTCATGGGAAAAACCACTGGATTGTGTTTTTCCCTCTTCTTTATGGTTGGTTGCAAGAAAGTATTTTTTCAACACAGTCGGGTGAAGTAATCTTGCACTTTGATCCAATTCAGAGCAAACCTGTCAGCGTTTATCCAAGCATGTAATCCCCTACCCCCCTCCCCGCCACCAAATGAAGTGTTTGAGAGTACACGTCGTTAAAACAGCATCTGACAATCGTGCAATCTTCCCCCATCTCGAGCAGTAAAAGCTCAGCAGATTGCCTGTCTTGCGACAGCTGTTCTAGAGCTAACCTGACAGTGAAAAAAGTGCCCTGTGCAGGGAGGCTGTCCGAGGAGCTGGCACAGCTGCCCCGCCGCATTTCCAATATCAAAACGTGTTCCAGCCCTTGCAATAAGCAGGAAAAGTCTGCCAAACGGTTTTCCCTCCACTGCTTGCATGATTCATCATTACAACGGGGAGTGTTTGACGCCCTTCCTCCGGCTCTACGCCCTCCCGGCATTGGGCCTGGCATTGCACGGCAGTGTTAATGAGAAACCTGGGCAGGCATCTGTCAACCGGCCCGAATCTTCCAGCAATGCCAAGCACTCCAGAGTAAAATCAGCCGTCTACTTTAACGCTGAAGATACATGATCCAGACTCCAAACTGATTCCAGCCTCTGTCGTGCACCTCACCAATAACAAATCCCATTTTTCCCCACTGCTGTCCACGTCAAACATTCATTGTTGTTTAATTACCTGTGTAAATAGTATTAATGAGCCATTGCACAGCTTTCAACTGCAGTCCTAACATCTGACAGAGATAAGCCAACATTACCCATTAAAAACAGGAAAAACTGGGCTGGAAATGCCAGTACTCTTCCTGGAGGGAGGATTTGGATTTCCCGTTTAAAGGGATTTCTAAAAATAGCAACCTAATATTTTTTTTTAAATAACAGAATATAAATATAAAGAACTTTGAATTTACGTGTTTTCTATGTTTCTATGTGGAGAATAAACAGAAACACCATTGCAGAGCAGCTTAATGGGGTGCTGGACCACCCCCTGTACCAGCTACAACCTGTGCATGCTACGGTAGGAAGTCTATCATCATCAGGAATTATGGTGGACAAAAACCACCCCATGCACACGCTCCATTTATGATGGTGAAAACGTTGCCTCGGGCATATTTCCAGGGTATTCCGACGCTCAAATAAATTTAGATTTGGTAACTGGGAGAATGCCAATATCTCCTTCTCTCCTTTAGAAACCCTAATTCCAGTCACCAATCTATATTGGAATTAGCATGCAAACTAGTAAAACAATGACAGTAGGCATGACTGCATAGGCCATAGTCTTTTATCAACGTGCCATACATTCCTTTATGCCTATGATAAGTCTTGATAAATGTTTTGTCATTTTCTACGTAAAAGTATTTTTAAATATACTAGCCACAAAATAAAACAGTTTGATATCTATATTTTGTAAATGGTTTTTTCTGTGATCATGAAATAATATTGACCATTCTGGGACTGATTTGATGGCCTGCCTGCAGTTCCCTCGTCAACCACTAGTGGGCCGCAGGTCATAGGCTGGTCTAGATGCTGCCCTAGACGCTTCCCTTACAGAACACTGATTCTGCTGTGGTTAAACTCAGCTGGTTACAACCAAATAAATCTTGCATCTTTTCATACATCAGTAGACAAGAGCAGCAAAAGGGACCTATAATATCTAAATGCAACAGAGAGCTCGCATTCGGGATTCCTGTATTGTGAATATATTTTCATGACTATATTTCAGGATTTTTTGCATCACGTGCAGGACTGTGAAAAAGCATGCAGGGTTCTGGTGATATGACACTGAAAATCCTGCCTTGAAAAATCATGTAAAAACAGTCTCATTGGTCTGCTTAACCAATAACCATATCCTCTTACCAGTAACTGAACTGAGGAACCTGGCCATGTTCTCAACATCCTTCTGTGTTTCAGGGAGGAAGCACTGGGCCTGCCACCAAGGGGAGCACAAGTCCTGGGGCACGCTCCCTTCATTCTGTGCCAAAGCTACTTCCTCAGGCCTAACACGACTGGGGGATGAATAAATCTCCATGCACGGGCAAATTAAATATTTCCTGTGGATTTCTCAGTGCAGAGGCTATTGGGCTGGAAATCTCTCAGGAGGAGGACAAAAGGGCCTCGACAAGTAAAACGGCCAAAAACACAACCACAAACTGCAGCACTACACTGCTGCATGTACAAACACTGCCAACCACCAGCTTTAACAAGAGCCCTATATGTATGCAGACTTTAAAAGGAATCAGAGGACCCTTTAAAGGATAATCTAAAATAGGCCTTATGAACTGCACTACACACAATTCCAGATCAATCCCAATTTCCAATGTGTGTCACAATATGTTATGTGACAAAAAGGGTTGAAATACTGGGAGAACACAAGTAGATTCTCTTCCAAAATAGTCACATATATGAACCAGATAATTACAGTCTATGCATAATGAACACATCACACATTTGACAGCATCACTTGGCAGGAAATTTCACACTATAGCAATGCATACTGTACAGCAATGAGAAAATTAAATATTAATATGCAGTGCACTGCAGTGTAGTGTAGTGTATGCAGTGACATGGGGCATCTTGGTTAGTCACTAGAATGTGAAGTCTGTTCTGCCTTTTCCATCTGACATCATCTGTTATTACAGTTTTTCTCCATGGAAACCTACTTAGGTCAAAGGGAAACACATGAAATACATTCTACACACTGTACTGAGCCTTTGATCAGGGAAGAATTCAATATATTTCTTGTCCATTTCAGGGAAAAACTCAATACTTGAGGCATTATATTTTATTATACTATATGCATGTTACAGTTTTGTGTTAGTTTAAAGCTCCACTAACGTCACTATTCAGTTGGCGTGTACTGTGTGTTGCTGTTACATAAAAGCAAAGCATGCACTGAATGCACAGCATGTTATAATCAAGCATCAAATTAAGCTGGCTTAAAAAAAACAAGAATAAAGGGAAGCGCAGATTGATAAAATATAAGCCTGTATAACAAATCCAGCCCATTTCACATTGCAGAGCTGCCTGAAAACTGCTGGCGTGCTGCTATTCACATTGTACAAAGCAAATCCACCTCTAATCAGAGGCGATTTCGAAAGATGTTATATAACTAACTATTCAAAGAAACAATAGTACTAGGAATTTTTTCCACTGAATTTAGAATGGTATTGCAGTTGCAGGAACGAGAGAAATGAAAGAGCGAATATGCCAGGGCTGTATGAAACCACAGAGGAATCTCCAGATGTTAATAAGCTTCTTCTTTTTTTTTTTTTTAATCAAGTTTGAATCCCACTGTGCCCCAATCCACTGCTGTACCAGCTGCACCCGCAGGAAGAGCCCTGCAGCTGAAGCCTGTGCAAATGCTCTGATGCTCCTGCTTGTGAGCCAGTGACTCCTTTAAACTCCACATGCCACCCAGGGAAATAGGAGAGGCGGCATCGATTAGGGGAAAGTCTCGCCTCCCATGGTAGTCAGCGGCCGCCTGGCGCATAGCAGGGAGGAGCTAATGCAGCTGTGGGCTGATGACCCCTGGCCGACGTGAACCACGGCGACCAGGACAGAGCCAGAGTCTCACTGCTGCGGACTCCCAGTCACAGTGTTAGGGACGTAGGCCAGACTCAAACCCGTGACCACGGGCATTTCATAATGGAATGTTGATACCCAAGAAAGTACGGCAAACCTTTTCTAACTTTTCAAACTGTTCCAGTCATCAGTGATTTACCTTTATGCATTAGTGCGCACGGAAAAACAAACCCTGCTGACTTATGCTTAAAGTTTGAAGCCAGTTTCAAACCACTCAGGAGGTAGAAGCTTAAAAACTCTAAAAATAAAGAAAAATGGGGAATTCTCCAAATCAAACAAACAGAAAAGGGTTGGCTCAACGCCAGCTACGCTGTGGAGCCGGTTCACACCGAGGAAGCAGCAGTAGAAAGCTGATTATGGCAGCCTTAACTGCAGCAACACATTGGGTTTAAGAAATCAAGACAAACTGACAGAAACAAAGATGTGAAACAAAGAGAGCACAATAAGGTGCTCTCCAATATTGCGATAAATGGACAGTGCGAGATCAAGGATGTGTACTGAGAAGAAGTAGAGCTGTGTTTATTATTGATCTCTGACAACATGTGTAAGAAAATACAATCAGGAAAAAATCAAACAACTCGATGGAGTGCATGTTAACAGCAGTTAGGCCAAAATATATAAATACAAATAAATTAACAAGAAATATGGTGTTGTAACTGGTTTTTAAATCCCACAAACAAATTCTAAACTATTTCAAAAAAATCCGTTAACACATCTTGGCAGTCCTCAACTTCCCATTTGTTGGAGGAGCTCAAAGGAACTCCATAAACCATTAACTGCAGCTTGGAGAATAGTGTCTTGCCTCATGCTGGCACTCAATGACCTTTGGTTAATTTATCTAATTACAGCATGAAGAATTCACGCTCCTTCCCCTCCAAGGGACTCTTCCTGACCATCGATTCTCCACTTATTTCCTTCAGAAGAGAGATCCTTTTCTGCACTTTGAAAATAAAATACTCCAGGGGGTGTTTCTGTTACACTGAGCTCAGATGAGTGTAGCTGATCATATCGATAAGCAAATGGGTTTACAGGAAGTAGCACATCTTCGGCATGACCAATGGCAACAAAGGCTATTCTCTTTTAATCCAATAAGCAGAATTTTATAAATTTCTGCAAACCAGTCGGTAAATGTTTTAATATGGTCGGTCTCGATGACACATAATTACTGATGTCTTCTGATAGAAAATTCCGGCACAAAATGATAAGGCCGGTTCTTGTATCAGTTAATTAAAAATCTGCCAGGAGAACAGAAATATAAAAGTTACACTTGCTTACATGTATAAGAAGTACAAATTGCACAGAAAAAGGATGAAAATATCTCCTGAACAAAAATAAGGCAAAAACTACAATGGAACACAAACACAAAGAAGACCACCTTTACATAAAAACACACTATAATCACATTACGATTTTAAGAAAAGTACAGAATGTAATTTTTTTTCCTTCTAGAAACATTAAGTAAATGTAAATGAATAGAATGGACTGTAAATGTGATTAGAATTGGAGTTATATCGGAAGGTGTAGACACACCTGAGCGTAAACATTGAATAAAGGCATTTCAGTATGGTTAGAATGTCTTTAACATAGACACAATGGAAACAGAATGCAATTAGAAGGTAGTTATGAGAAATAGTACGGTTCTTTTGGGAAGTAAAGCACCAATAGTTCAGTCACCTCAATGATTTCTTGAGTGTGGCTAAAATGGAAATGTGGTTATAATGCCAGGTCAGAGTCAGTGTGGAAATTATACTGAAAGACACAATGGCAACTTAGGATAAGTATGGGTATTACAAAGAAATGAATATGGAGATAATGTCAAAATGAATGTGGGTTATTAATATGAATCAAATTTTATTATAATGTTTAAAAGTTAGAATTGAATGTGGTTGTGGCATGATTGATTGAATAGTGATTATAATTGAGATACAAATGGATTTCAATTAGAAATGGTGGTGCTATCATAGACAAACGTGGTGGAATAAAAATAATCATTATTCAGAAAAAAGGGTGCCTGTGCTCCGTTGGTGCTTGGCCCCCTAACTGTTCAGCCAAGCATGATGTTAAAGGAAAATGCAGTCCTCAGAGAACATGTGTTACATAAATCAGCTGATAATTATAACCATGGTATGTATATTCAAAACTGTAACAAAGAAGAAAAAAAAGCAGAACACTGGAACACAAGGAGCCCAAGCACTGATCTAGGGTCAGTTTCTGCTTTTGACACTGAATATTCAAAGACAAGATTAAGGTTGGGAAAGCTGACCCTGGACTGGTTTTTGTAAATAGAGAGTATTCACAGCCTTGTGTTTTCCAGCCACAGGGGAGAAATCATTGTCTTGAGAGGGGTGCTTTTCCAAGGGAGGTGGAGTTTGGGGGGTGGGGGTGCACTGGAAAACTCCCGCATTCCTGTGCAGCAAGAACCCCTGATGCAATTCCTTCCACGGCTATTGAGTTACTGATTAAGTCCTACAATGCACAAAGATCACTATTCAAGGACAGGAGAAAATTAAGTCAAAAAGTCTCAATTCTCCCTCACACATATCAACTGATACTAATACTGTTACTAATATCATATGTTATCTGTTTATTAACACACACAAATCCAAACTTAAATTTGCTGATCAGCACAACAAGCTCATGAGTGCTTGTGCCGAAATGGTAGCCGCTGAAGACCTTATACTCAGCCAGGGTATAAGGGTGATGGTAATCTCAATGAACAGTTTATTCTAGTTCCCTACTCCTCTTGCTGTCAAACCCTACTCAAAAGCCTGTGCTTCGGAGCTGCTGGTTGTGACATGACAATGATCACAAATATGACAGAGAGAACATGGTGAAATAATAAAACAAATACACCGAAATAAAATGTGACTCAAGGATAATTACATGGCTATATTGTTTCAAAAATTCCAGCATTACCGGCCAAAGGTTAAATAAATATTAATTATAGCTTACAAAGGGGCTAGCGTTTTCTTTAAAAACATAAAATGGACAGTGGGGAGAGATTCACAAATATTGTCTGAACTTTCAATATGAACTGAATACTACTGTTCAAACAAGCTGGCCAGGAGCTCTACACCAAGTGGAATTCTGTACATGGGGTACAATATTCTCAATGTCACACTGCTGACAAGCCATATGTATTACATCTGCAAAAATTTGCCAGTTGAGTGTTTCGCTTCAATTTCTTGTAGCTCCAGAATTTAATTTATTTACCAAATCTAACAACCAAATAACTATTAAAATTTGAAATAAGTTAATTAATACTAATGAATAAATTAAGGCTTATAAGTACTTGCATCTCCTGGTAAGCTCACAAAATGCCCTAACCCATAAATGCAAGAGAACAGAAGAATAAATCAATGTTCACCATGTGTGAATTGAACAGGCAGAATAGAGAGGTCTCACATGGGAAACTACTGGAAAATATTGCCATGGGAGCTCCGTTAGGAGAGGGGAAAATGTGGCTAGCTGTTCTAGCTCACGTTCATCTAATTTTCCCAAATGTACCATCTTCTGGCACATCACTGCTGTTTTCCTGGCCTCCTATCTACCCAATTATGCATAAAAATATATGCTTAAAGAGATCACTTTCTGGGGTTTCTCGATATTATTTCAGATTTAGTGTATGTTTTTGATTGGTCCAGTTTTTATGTGCAGTGCAGAACATTTAAGATCCTTACAGAGGCTTGGCAACCTCTGTAGGCATTACGTTATTGTACAAATTACTTCGGGGTTACTCCATCAGGAGTATTTTCATGGTTTAGACCACAAACCCCTGAATGTCCCAATACCAGCCACTGTAAAGCTGGCAGGTTGTCATCGGCTGTATATAAATAATCCTCAATCGCACACAAAAATGCACGGGGTCAATCAAACACACAGTCTGAACCTGAAAAAATATAAAAAGAAACCCCTGGAATGTGAGTCAAATGTATGTGTGTTTGATAAAGTTGTCTTAACAGAATCAAAAAGTGATTGTTTTCTATAAAGGTGGTACACTTTGGGCAGCATTGATAATTAACAACCACAGTGCACTTTAATCATACTCATTCACAACTACAGCCGTGAATCTGTTACTACATAGTATTCTTTGTACATGGTATTCAGGTCAGAAGGAAAACGGAGGGGAAGAAGGAACATGAATTGCCTGTCTTTTTTCACTATCCAGCTTACTCAATGGAAACATCCGAGAAATGTGCAACCAAGCAAGGTAGCTGTCTACACAGAGAGTACATAAGGAGTTCTTGGAATGCTAAACGAACATTTAAAAAATACACAAGAGCGACACAATTCCAGTCCAAAGCATCATTAGTTTTGCCTTCACCTTCTTTCACTTCAGGTACACATAACCTTTATCAAGAAAGTAATTTCCAGCTGTGCTTGTTTCATTTGTTCAGGTAATGGCCAGTGAAACTTATTCAAGTGTGAAAGAGGATGCAGTACACCCTGGACCCCTGCCCATTCATGCTATTATATCACCTGGAGCAGAAAGCTTTCAGTGCAAACCAGAATTATACAAGCAATTTCCCTTCCCCAAATTACCTGCAATTTTTTTCTTTCAGGAACAAGTCATGTTCATTTTTGATTGACCCCAGCGTGATCCCTTTCAATCACAAATGATACAGCTGACCCATCCTCCCTAGCCTCCCGAAACATACAAGAATGTAGAAAAATTGTGGAAAAAACTTGTCCTGACAAAACATAACGTGAGGCACTCGGTGACGTTTACTGATATGCTTCAGACAGAAGCCAAGCTACATTTTTGCTTTCCACCCTCGAAAATGAAAAAAAAGTGGCACATATTCAGACTTTTTTTTTTTCGAGGGGGGAGAAGGGCAGCTAGTTCATATGAGGAAACGAGGCACAATGTGTCTCACTGACAAAAATTCCAGAGAGCTTTTCTACATCCTGAAAAACCCTAAATAAAGTCTTATTTATATGTGAGTGTTTTATTGGCTGTGAAGGCCTTTAATATGATTTATGTGCTTGGTAGATGCCGCTCCTGAGTCTACACACAAAAGAAAATAAACACACTGTGGCTTTGCCATCAAAGGACCTTTAAAGGGTAAGAGATTTATCAAACCGAAAATGGTACGTGAGTATGGATATTAATTAGCACATTACTACAAAGGGCTTTAGAAATCAATAGCTGCTTCAACAGAACAGAACAATATGGCAATAAAGACTGCAGACGCTCTGACAGCGAAGATCAGCAGAGACATAAAGTTATTTTTGATCGGCTTCTGCAGATCCCTGCAGAATACTTAACACATAAAATGCACCAGATTTGCCTAAAAACATCTTAAAATATTCCAATTCCATTGAGAATTTACAATAAAACATCCCCCTTCCACAAATCTGGAGAGGGTAGGTCTGGGGGGGGGGGGGGGGGGTTTATTTGCTTGACTAAACTGGAAGGCAATCTTCCAGCTAGGAGGAACACAACAAGACAAAATGCCTCATAAAGAAGTGATGGGAAACAGTAGCTCAAGTGCATACCAGTTTCAGGGAAAGGACGGAAAAAGTCCTTCCTGAACATTAGAGTTTAGCAGCCGCTCTTTTTATAATACTGATATGTGAAACAGCTACCTTGTGGTTGTGCATGAAATTAGTACATCAACAGGTACATAATATACAAAAGTTCTTAATTCCAAATGGAAGTCCGTGTGTGCGGCAAACTTTGTTGTAAGAATTGTGTATATGAAAGAGAAGGGTAAAGACATGCTTCAGCACTTATCAAGGGCCTTGCTCTCACTGGGCAATTTTAATATTGGTAGATGAACAGTTCTACTTAGGCCTGTTTAAAATGGTAGCTTGTGTTGTAATTAATTTGAAACGGTATTTCTCCAAAAAAAGTTATATAATGCACTATTCTGTAAAAAACATAATCCATTTCAGAGAGAAAAAAAAATCTCACTATCAGACTTTATTACTGCTGTTGATATTGCATGCTGTTGACATTCCATGATATTAAAATACCCAAGGTGTCCTATAGCTGGGTGGACCCTGTCTCAGGGAAGACAGGTTCTCACAACTCAATTACTTTCTGGGTGTGAACCACCACAGAGACATGGATGAGAATGAAAAGTTAAAATGGCTGTCAAAGAAAAAATGCAGAGGTACACCAGACCACTGCACAATTCTCTTGTGGTAAAAGAAATGTCATTCACCCTTCCCTTGCCTGACGACACTCCCTCAGGTTTTGTGTGATTTCTGCCAACACCATGGTAAAAAAAGATTTCCTCCCCTACACTGTTCATCTATGTGAGACAGGTGTGATCAAAAACGAGACGGTTTGTTTTGCCAGGATGTAACAATAAATATATCTGTGCCTCAGTTTGACGCTTGTCCGACAGACAGACAAGTGAGCCTGGTATCGGAAAAGATGTACTTGGCCAACATATGACAGTGACAGAAACTCATTCTACAGCTGAATCAAGGCCAATGCATTTGTGAGACTATGAGTATGGAAAAACAAAAATACCTCACAGGCTCGAATCCTGCAGTGTGATCCACAATATGGAAGCTCACAGGGATAACAGAAGAGACGTTAGTAATGGTACCAAGATATAAGCAGTTCACCTCTCAATCATACAAATGTCAACCAAATTAACAGAAAATCAAAATAACTTGATTCACACTCACTTATTAATGCAGCTCACAGATAGGACATCTTTCACTACATTTATCCTCATAGGCAAAGCTGTAAATTCCCAGAAAAAAAATCACCTAAAAACAGTGGCTGTAAAATAATGTCCCAGTATTTAATATGGCCATTGCACTGATGGACACAAACACTCTAATGACCTAATTGTTCGACTAATAACTACAAATCTGCCGAGTTGATTCATTCTGAGACCTGTTTCCTCTGACACTGTGGGCAGGTAATTACCTTCACAGTGGGCTGGATGAAAGAGAGACCTGCTAAGGTGAGAACTGAGAGAAGAATTGCACAGGCATGCAAAAACTTTCAATGACATGGGAAAGGAGGCACAGCCATTTTAAAGGACAGAGGAGTCCCTGTACTACGCTGTCCAGGAAATTCTTCAGGCATAAAATCTCTATTTATCAAACAGATTGAACAGATTTTCTTTGCTGTCCAATTGTGTGTTGGCTAGCTTTGCACCAAATGGCTTTCATCCCGATAAACAATGAAAGATGTCCACACCTCTGGGAAAAAAGGATTTCAAGTTACAAAAAAACATCTTCATGTCATCACTGCACAATAGTTTTGCAATTATTTCTTAATTATGACTCATACCAGTCACTATTAACAGAGTTGATCAAGCATACAAAAAAGATACGTAACGTTTTAATAAAACACATAAATTAGCCTACATAAAATGCATGTCATGGTGTAAGTTCAGAACATAAAGCAATGCCTCAGTGATATCATCAAGCTCAAAAATGGTGAGAAGATGGATGGATGGACGGACGGACAGATAAAAATTTATTTCAATTAATTGCAGCAATTATCTCAGCTAATCATTCAAGTAGCACTCAATCAGTCATGTGACGATTGCAGTGAAATGTTTATTTCCATTGAAACTTTTCACATCAGACTTGGCGTACTGCATTAGTCACCAAAAACGCTAAAATAATTACATCATTTGCTGCTTGTGTTTACAGCAGGTTTAGGAAATTCTGCCTTTATACCATTGTAGATCAATCAGTATTTTCAACAAGAGAAATCAGTTTCCCCAAGTGCAAACAATATCCTAAACTCCTTTATTGCAATTGTTCTGTATGTAATGTCGACCTCCAATGCACAAACCAAGAAAACCAGGTTGATTTTTAATGGTACTCTGCAGCAGAATATCAAACTCCCCATCTGTTTTTGTATGGCTTAGGAGGCTTTCTTATTGCTACAGAATAATCATTCCAAGTGAATGGGTCTCTGTGATATCCCGCACACCTTACTTACCCACTTGAACAATGTTAACGTGTTTCCCACATGCTTGCTAAAAAAAATACTTGCACTTCTCAGGAGAAATATTCTCTCTGACCAATGCCTCCCTTAAATCATGTTTTAAATCGTGCAGTTGCACACTTCTCTTATTTTCCTTATACTTTTTGACAGATGTTTTCCGCTCGTCTCTCTGTTTGACAGATTGTTTTTGTTTTTGTGCTGGTACATTTGTCTTGTGCTTTAAAGGCAAGCTGCTAAATGCACAAAACAAATTCAGGCTATCTGTACGCAATGCACCAGGAGGATATGGCTTACTCTGCCATTAGTCTTTGTGCTTTGCTTCATGATTCACTGTCTTCACACTGCAATGGCTTCATTATATTGTTCTACATGCATAATTAGTCATGTACCGATGCTTACTATCAAAGATAGACAGATAGAGACATTTATTTAACCAGGGAGAGGCCGTTGACAGCAAAGATCTTTCTTTTACAATGGTGCCCTGAGAATACAACAATGTAACACATACAACAAACAATACATTTGAATTGCAGAACTCAAGAGCAGGAGTGGGGCATTTTACAACTGTCTCCACACAATGACAAGCTGACCTGTCCTTGCAATTCTACGACTACTTTTTTTAGGGAGCCAGTAGCCCGTTTTACAGCAGCAAACCCGCTGAAAGGCATCACAGAACATTTTCTCTGGCTTTACTTCACACACAACACCAGGACCTGAATAAGTGAGCAAGCACCCAACAGCTATCCGTCACCTTTACAATAATTATTAGGCCTTAGAAGACTGATAAAACAAAGATTTTATTTAGCTATTCTGGCAAACAAAGACATAAAACTACATGAAGCTTGGCTACACCTTATAAATCATGGCCTAAGACTGCAAAACATTTAGCCTTTAGACTAGTTTTCAGCCTCTCGTGTGCACTGCACTCAAGGGGATGGAGGACAGCAACAAAAACATATGAGGCACTGTGGAAAATGTGCTACATGTTATATCGCTTACATTTGACTGTGGTTTCAAATCAAAACAATATAAAAAGACAGAGTATACCACCAGCTTAAGGCTGAAAGTGTGTGCCACAACATATGTGTGACACTCACCAACGCTGATCAGATCATACTCTAACATTTATTAAACCGAGTTGATTGTATGTTTTATTGTGTTTTACTCATAACAGTCATACTTAATGAAACTCCATTTTTAGATTTTAATTTAAGTATGGTTGAGTGAACCGGTCAGTAGTTAGCAAGCTTTATATTAGCCAGGCTGAAACAAATGCAAATTATGAAGCAGGCTTGCAAAGTCTCATGCATCTGGCAAGACAATCACGCTTTCAGTAATGGTCACTTAGCTGAGCAAAACCATGCCTGTCATTTGCTATTATCGCCATTTATGAATTCCACAGGGAAAGAATGGTTAAGATCTGATGCATACACATCTGTATGTACTGTAGGCTTTGCATGCTTCCAGGTAGAATAATGTATGAAGATTTCTGATACCTCATTTGTACTTCCCACTACAGAACAGTACCATTTTTCTCTCTGCTCTAGATAATTAAAAAGAGTAGGAATGTTAAATATTCTCAACAGAAGTTGAAAGCTGCTTTTGCCCAGGGAAAGGCTTGCTTCATAAAAGGTAAAATGCTTCTCTTGTACCTTACCTAGTAATTCAGAATATGATCAGCAACAGAAGAAAATCTGCATTAAATCACAATTTATATAACTCATATATTTTAATCAAGAGTATGATTAGTGTAAGGAAAAAAACTCAATGCAGTGGGATTGGAGGAATAATGACACGTTTTCAAAGGGAAAATTGGCACTAATTTTACAGGATATTTTAACAATGAATATGCTATAGGTTATACAGGATGCATGGTCACTTCAAATTAGACCACTAATTCTACAACAATTACAACAATTCTACACAAATTTCTGAGTTGCAACTCACCCTCCCCTCCCCAGTCAATGCCCCACAAAACCAATTCTTTCAGGAAATGCCTATTCCTCAACTATTCAAAGAATATGCTAAAATTATATTTAAAGAAGAAGGAAGCAGGAGACAATCAGTCATTTATGCCGGTGGCCAGTCCCACATTCTGTGACAAAATCTAAATTAATGATCTATTCGATCTCAGTTTCAGCACGTTACACCAAATAAATACACGTTAAGCAATATTCATTAATTTCCTAATTTTGTGACACCATATGAGGCTGGCCTAAACTCCTATTCCAAGGGCAGATTTAAAGCAAAGACTGCGGACCAGCAATCCTGCAGCAAGAAGCAGGCTCATTATTATTCCTATTAATCTGCAGGGTCAGATTAACTAGTATGGAAACCCACCATGGATTAAAATGGTGCTGGCTTTGCTTGTGGTTTCATCCATCTTTATGGCTTTCAAAACACATCTCACAACACAAAGTGACCAGGAAGCCTGGTCATGTTTCATCATTGGATTTATGAAACAAAAATGACTCAACCCTCATCATGGAAATGGGACACATAATGCATGCAGTCATGTCAAGCAGTCAGGGCTGGACATTAGTTCAAAGTAAAGCAATACTTCTGTCTTCTGCCCCATTTTACAACCCTCGTCTAGAAAGACCTGGTTGGGTCTAAATTTTACTACATTTAAACCAAACACTCCTGTTGTCCATCCTTCTGTTTGTATTGTGCTATCAGGTTTCAGCTGCAATGTCCTGATCATATCCACCTGAGCGACTACTTTAGTCCAGACCGATATATGAACACTCCTCTGTGATGGAAACACAAATGTTAACTGATCCTTTTGTCAAGCTCTGCCCAAAGTCCCACCTTTTACTGTTGATAGGTCAATTATGCTTTCACTTGTGAGAGCAACTTTCCATTGGAATGCTTTCAAATGCAAAAGCCATAGCACTTAAATTGTGTTTTAATATAACTGATGAAAATAAGCTCAATTCTGTAACGTTTTTAGCAGGAGATTTCTGAGCACTTCACAGTCACATTAAATTGGGATGGCAAGTTACACCTTGATGGGGCATGCCCCATACCTATACAGCACCACGAGTTTGGCACTTTTAAGGTTTCCCACAGAAATAACTGCAATGTCCACAGACTCTCAGCCCTTAAGAACATTAACTTCTGCACCTTTAGACCTCATGTAAACAAACATAAATCAAATACAACTTCACGTGTCCACATAATAAAGTCCCAAACTTTGGTTATTTTGCATTTTCCTTCTTTTTGCTGCTAATGTCGTTATCACAAATGTTCCAATCCCAAAATCAATAATTTTCCCGATTGGACCTTTAGCTACATCTGTGGATAACAAGATCTGATCAAAGTAGTCTGATGAAAGTAGCCAATTGCAGGATACTCTCGATAGATATGTGATGCTATTTCAGCCATTAGACCATGTTTTTAAAAACGTAGTGGTTGCCATCTTTGTTTTGTGTGGAACTAGCTTTCTTCCTAAATAATAATTGCCAAAAAATTAAACTATTGATTTTTCAGCTGTATAATGTTTGTGGGAAGCTCTAAAACGCATTCACTTGGACTAATATTGCAGGCTTCGCCAAGCCGTGGGCTTGTTCTGTGGGCCTGCAGCTAGATATTATTTGAGTCCTTTTGCAATAATGCTACACGAAGCAATCAAAATGTTCAAGCATACAGTAATGATAAATGGTGAACAATTTCCATTTCATTACATTACAGGCATCTAGCAGAAGCTCTTATCCAGAGCGACTTACACAACTTTTACATAGCATTTACATTTTATCCATTTATACAGCTGGATATATACTGAAGCATTGCAGGTTAAGTACCTGGTTCAAGGGTACAACGGCAGTGTCTTACCTGGAAATCAAACTTAGGACATTTAGGTTATAAGACCAACCCCTTACCCATTATACAACACACTACTTTGAATTTGACCATTCTTGGCCATTTAAGTAAGTGTTGATAAATAATTCATTATGCAATGCAGATGTTCAAATTACATCAGAATGTGAATTTTCCTAAACATATGTGTGAACAAAGTGGGAGCCATATAGATTTTGTGACAGCAGATTTTTGATTTTCTTAAAGTGACAATGGTCAAATTGACTGCTGTGGAATTTCTATAAGTTCTAATTAATGACTTATAGAGAGTGCTCTGTAGGCATGAGTAACTTAGCATTGTTGTACGTTAAAAACATGTTTTGTTTGAGATTACAAATACAACTGTGGTTGTTTACCTTATGTGTGATAAGCTGTCTGACTACAGCGAGTGCCAGTTGTATCCTGCTTCCCGACAGAACTGCTCACTTAACACACTACTGACAATGTATTAAACAAGACAGGTGTCCTTGATTTCTGTCTGTAGCTATCTAGCCAAATTAAACACTTTCCACTCAAGATCACTGATGATGTAGCTTGCGTCCCAGCAGGCTTACTTCATTAAGAAATTAGCTAAGCTAGCCAGCCAAGTTGCTTGTCTAGTTTGCATTTTCTATAATTAACCCATAGTTTGGGAAATTTAATTAAAAAACACTCAATTTGTTAACATACCTGGAGTTAATCTTACAAGTACCCCATGCACACCATTTAACCTTTTTAAAAAAAAATGTTTTAAACGTACTCCACGCTTTGAAGTAAAAGCTTGAGTGGTTATCAATATGTGCTATGCAAAACAAACACCTTGATTAATGGTCAGCTAGCTATTCAAAAGCTCCACAAGGGGTCAACGGAGTGTACACAATGCCATGAAAAAGCATTTTAAAATTTGAGTGAATAACAGACTGATTAGATTAGTAACTAGGCTTATTAAACCAATTGTATGGATTTAATCCAATAATTCACAAATTGTGCTTAACTGAAAACCTACAGGACTGCTGATCACTGCTGCTCTAAGAGGGCAAACATCTACCACTTTGGAATCCAGCACTTTGACTGGTTGACAGAGACCACCACAGAAGTGATGCAGGCTGTGGGGGGAAGCCTGGCATTAACAGTCGTCAGGGGATAGTGACATCCGAAATCTCTCTGAACTCAAACCCGAGTGATGTCCTCCTTAAACATCGGTGTATTCTCATCAATCACTGCCACCCAGTGGTTAATATCCTCCACCCTGCCACCCTTACACCTACGACTCTGCAGGATTAAATGTTTCCCCAGTCAGCTGGTAGCAAAGGACCTAACATTTTGATAGGACTCAGGGAAAACCCAAGTCATTATTTGAACCTTTTCAGGAAACTCAAATGGCTGTGCTGTAAAACCCGTGGGCTGCTTGTGCATATTTGTATTGTGAAACCGACCCTGTCTGCTCTTTGACTTGCTGCTACGGCCATCCTCTCTGTCTCTGTACGTCTCAGTCTTTTTCTCTCTGTCTGTTTTTCTCTCTTTCAACTTCCTCTCACATAGAAGTTGCCTCTTCAGAAAACACTGAGACAACAGCAGTCTGGTGGAGAGAGACTGAGATGGGAGGATTATGATTCAGTCTAATCTAAGGTAGAGAGATAGACATAGGAGAGAAAGACAGAGAGCAGGCATGCACATATGAGGTGTCAAATACAATTTTTATATATTCAGCAATTGGGGTCACAGCTTGGAGTAAGAAAGTTTGTTGAAAGTTCCAGGTTCTTGGAAGTCCTAGACTGCTTTTGAGAGGCACAACCTCTCAGTTTTTCTTTGTTTGTTTTTTTGCATAAACAGAAAAAAATCCAAACAACCTCACTTGAAACAATGGGGCTGTGCGCAAATTATACAGCTCTTTTGAGCAATATGCATAAAACTCAGCATGAAAAGCATCACTGTGAAAACCTCAGTTGCAGTAACAGTCCCCATACAAAATTGCTGTAAGCAACAGCAGGAAAAGCGATACACCGTACTCACTTACGCTGAGTGATAACCTCTATACACTGTATCTACTTATGCTGAGTGATAACCTATACACACCGTACTTACGCTGAGTGATAACCTATATACACCGTATCTGAAAAGTGAGAGGAGAGAAAGACAGAGAGCAGATAACCTATATATACCGCACCTACTTACCCTCAGTGATAACCTATATACACCGTACCTACTTACGCTGAGTGATAACCTATATATACCGTACCTACTTACGCTGAGTGATAACCTATATGTACTGTACCTACTTACGCTGAGTGATAAGCTATATATACCGTACCTACTTACGCTGAGTGATAACCTAAATATACCGTACCTACTTACGCTGAGTGATAACCAAAATATACCATACCTACTTACGCTATATGATGTGATAACCTAAATATACCGTACCTACTTATGCTGAGTGATAACCTCTATACACCGTATCTACTTACGCTATATGATGTGATAACCTATATATACTGTTCCTACATATGCTGAGTGATAAGTTATATACACCGTACCTATTTATACTGAGTGATAAGCTATATACACCATACCTACTTGCATTGAGTAATAACATCTATATACTGTTCCTACTTACGCTGAGTGATAACCTCTATATACTGTTCCTACTTACGCTGAGTGATAATATACCATACCTCCTTACACTGAGCGATAAGCTGTATACACCTTACCTACTACACCATATCTACTTACACTGATTGATGAGCTCCAAGACCAAGTGGTAATAACCTGCTCCCCTCCCTCTTCCTAGATAAATCTTTGCAGAGAAAAATGAGAAAGCAATCAATTAGGAAGAAGAAGGGGTGGATGAAAATGTAGGTGTGTGGTGATGGGGAGGGGGTATTCTTGGAAAGGTTGAGTGGCTTTTGTGCCAATTACTGCCCACCACTTCATATGATTAAAGAGTTGCATACAATAAAGGTCATTCTTCCCTTTCCTAAACTAATCAAATCATTGAAGAAAAATTGTGCTAATGAAACTTGTATTTACTTAAGATTTGCTGACCTTGGTTGCTGGATTCACAGCTTTCAGCCTGGGGAGGATACCTGCTCCAGCAATACACAGTTTTACAACTGCATGCCAGGAGGTGCTATTCCTGCTTCAACCCTCGTTTTCCTTTAACCCAGCATCATCCCTTTTTTCCCTCCTCCCTCACCCTCATTGTAAACATTATGAAACGCGTATAAACACCTTGTGTCAGGGGCGTGGAGCCAGTTCAACATGAAATATCCTTTGTTTAGGCAGTTCAGTTGCCCCCAAAACATCTAATAACCAAAACCCAGCACTTCATCACGTGTTATGATTATTCGACTACCCCTACAATGGTATCAGACAGCCTACATGCCAATGGTGCAAAATGTTTTTGTTGCCAGAGGAACATGACACAGAGAAGGGGGTTGGGAGAGAGAGGACACAAATACAAAAACCTATAAGTCCATACTAGTGGACTACACATTCAGGTCAACTGTCTGTACTCAGGCCTATGTCTGTGTGCAGTGTCCCCTCATACACCTCCCCTACTTCAAAATTCTGTCTCACTTTACCCTGACAACCTGGTCGATTTTGCTCCCTTGGTCACCAGGTGGTGAGGGGGCAGGTTGGTTCCTCTTGTGCAGACCAAGAAACTTTAGAACAGGCGAAATTGGATCAAATGGAGGGAGAATCAAGAAAATCTAGTCTCCAAGGAGACCAGCTTGCCAGACTAAACAAACAAACATAAATAAAGACACTAACCTCTGTAGACAGAGAGAGACTAAACAGAGCCAGAGGGGCAGGAGGTGAGCACCCTTTATTTTTCCATCCCGCCCTGCTGTTCTGACCTTACGCAATAACACATACCCACTACAACACCAGCTCTGCCATCACTTACTGATCCTTCACAGAGTAAATAAATATTAAATATGCAGGAAACCATGTATCTATTGAAATGAATTCATTCTGAATCGTTTCCTGAAGCCATCAGTAACAGAGGTCTGTGAATGCCCTTTTTAATTTGCTCATCATACCCAGACACATGACACAGGCAGATGCACAGACACACACAGACACAGACACACTGCTCATGTACACAAATATTCAAAGGGCTGTGCCATTTTCTGCAACATTTACACAAGCCCAGAAAAAACAGACAAGGATTCCATCGCAAATCATAGGATCTCTGCTAAACCCCAAGTTACCCACACCACCTCATCAGAGCCTCGGTTCCAAAGCAGTTAATCTAAAACAGTTACAGGTGTCAAAACAACAGCATGCGTTTAACGTTTCCTTGGAATTATTCCTAAAACTCCCGTTAGTTAGGTGTCAAATACAGGAACTAGGAACAAATTTACACACATCTTACAGGTTTGTCATTTTCCTATTTTAACACAGAGAAATCTCCTATTCAAAGCATTTTTTTCTGTACAACAGAATTCCTCGGTCTTTCACTGGAAAATGGATAAAAGCGGCCTTTTCTCAAGGAGCTGAAAAGATTGCTTGAAAGCCGTGACAACAGCCAGCGGCCTAGCTTGCACTGGTTTGTGCCGCCCACTTGTTTAGGCACACACTGGAGAGCATTGGTAGTCAGGGCATGTTCTCAACCGAGCATCACCATGATTCTCATGCTGGCCTGCTAGCCCCCCTCTTACCACAGCCCTCCAGTAATATAACATACTCCTCACCAGGCCGTCCCCACGCCATCCCACAAACAGATATTTTAAAACTCAACACTGGCCAAGCGAACCTTTTTTATGCTCACTTAACAGAGGGCTCGGACAACAATTCGGCGCAAGACGTGTCTGTGCACGGACTGACAAATTCAACAGAAACTGGAGGGTGGGGAGGGAGCAGGAGAAGGTAAATGCAACCGGCTATATGACTGCAAAGATAAAAGGTCATTCTTACCTGTAAAAAGGTCCCAGTGACAGCAGCAGGAAGATGCATAAAAGAAAAATAGAAAGAAAGCAATTAGTTATGAATTCTTATACCTGGAATTGTATGCATACCTAACTGGCTCGAACCAACAAATTTGCCAATATAACAACTTCAAAAAACTGAGACATGCTGCTTGTTATGCAGAATCATGAAAGAAGCACGTGCAGGACTTCCTGGATTTGGTGTTTTCCTGGAGTCTGCAAATGAAGTAGATCATGTAAGATGATCCGGATGTGCCACAGAGGCCCGCCCCCCCCCCCCCCCCCCCACCACCCCACTTCCAGGCCTTGGCACACAGGTGAGCTGCATTTCCCTCTCCTCCAGCTGCCACAGGTAAAATGCGAGAGCTCTAAACTCGCTTTACCAGCACGTCTTAAAGGAAGATTTAAAAAGTAGTAGCAACCCTTTTATTTACGTCTCATTCGTTCAGCTCCATTATTTTCTGTTCCTTTCCTCTGTTCATTTTCAGCAAGATCACAGGTTGTACAGTTTTGGTGCCCTGACTTTCTGACTTTCTCAGTTCCCAGTGTGAGAGCTGACCTGGCATGTTTGTGCTCATGAACAGGTCTATTATATGTGCACAAATGTCTGTTACTGCTGAGCTGTTCTGAAATGAAGACACGCTGTCATAATGGTTTATGGTTGAGAGCATATTAGGGCACAGCAGAAAAGGGTGTTTACTACAAGAAGGAAGACACATCTTAGACACTGGAGGTTTTTCTTCCCCCCAGCACAATGCTTGGTAATCACGGCCAATGCAATATTGCTCCTTCATGACTCGGTAATTGTCTCCATACAGTGTTAATGGGCTTTGACCCACATGTAAATAATGCCCTGCTTCAGTGAAATAAATTCATGCATGCAGCCAAGAAGAAAGAAATTGTTTTCCAGATGGACATGGCTCACCAGTGTCAACACACATGCGCTGTTATATGTTATATGTATTGTTATATATTATTGATTTTAACAATAAAAAAAATACTTCATTCATATCCTGAGGTTACAGGACAATGAAATTGAAAATAAACACTAACAGCAAGGAATATAAAGAATTCATGAATTAACTGAATATTTAGTATAAATGTCTTGAAAAAGCAATACTGACTATAAATGACAATTTAAAAGGAGAATTTTACTCATGTTCTAGTTACCATGTCCATTGATCTTATTGCAATTCTAACTGAACTGTATATGGGTCCACACATTTCTTGAAGATGTAAGAATTATTTCAGATGAAAAATACACTTTTCTCTGTAATTAATTATAATTATTACTTTCTGTTCAGATTACTCAAATCACATTCTTAAGACATTCTTTTAAGTATAAATCTGCACTGAAACTACACTCTCCCACAATGCAGTTCTTCCTCATGTGCCTGCAACCAACACATGGAAAGGAATGTGAGGTCTTGAAGAAAAAAAACAAAACAATGGACCACTATCTGATTTGTGTAACTACAAAAACCTTTTAATACATCACTATGGACTCAAAAAACAAAATGCATTGAGCCCAACACTCTGTGAGAACATGATGCTATTCATGAGAAGCTCTGTGAGTCACGAAACATTCAATCTATTACTCAAATCTAGGCATATATTACAATTAAACCATGTTATCATTTAGACATCACAGGATCACACCACAGATGCTTGTCACTTCCCAGTGTCCCTGCACGATCATGTAAGTGATACCAGCTGCTTACGTAAATAAACATTTTTGCGGTCGCTGCAAAGGTTTATGGGACATTGTACCTGGCAAAGGATACTGACACTGATGCTGCCTTCAAATTTAGCCAAATTATGGCAGCAGTCTGTGATGCCTATGAAACGGAACAGCACTAGTGGATTTTTCATTCCTGCCTTAAAATGCTGCCTTATAAAATGCCAGGATATTTGTAAAATGGGACACAGCCAATTATTCTCTTTGTTAGGGTATTAACATGCATGAAACAAGTGAGAATTAATGGAAATGCCATACTTTCCAATTAAAATGAAAATACACCTCTTGCTCTAAAAATGTGTGTTACGATAAAATCAGTGAGGTGGGAGAAAGCTCCTAGCTAACACAAGAAGTTCTCACAACATTACTGCAATCTAATGCCAATGTTATAACATTGACAAAACATTCCACTAACGTTGTGAGAACATTTTGTGTTAGCTGGGAGGTTCGAAGGAGCTTTCCGAATGAAGACATGAATGCACACATTTACAAATGTAGTTGTTTTCATTTTTAATCAAATAGATTGCGTAGTGCGGCATCAGCTCTCCAACTCCCTGTGACGAACTAAGCCTCCTCACTCAAAGAACCTGGACGCTGTGAAGTTATGTACCTAAATGAGTAGCTATTGGCCAATACTATTAGTTTATAATTGGTTTCAAAAACACAATGTGAATGTGAAGCCAGCAGTGAGACCTCAAGACCTGAGCGTTTCGGATTGATGGGGATAGGACCGTCCGTGGTCCCAAAAAGGGTAAATTCAACACAGGGGTTCATTGATTATGGGTGAAGTGCCAAAGATGCACGTTCCCAGCTAATGGTACACTCACCCAGCATGCACTAGCGTTTTCTTGGGTTACCACCATAGACTTTAAAAAAGCACACCAGCTGGCATCCTGGAGGTAATGAGGATTTGGTTTATGGAGCATCAAAAACAAGGCTGGAGCTCTCTATGATGTAGCGTTGATGTCGTCTGCCACCACTGTATCAAGCGCTTTATAAAGAATATAGAAAAAAAACAGCACAAAATACTTCCAGAATGAGGTGATTGCTCTGAACTAGTTCACCATTTACAATAAATACAGCAAGTAACAGCTGTGCTGCACACTGACTAATGAACATAATACATCCTAGAATTTCAGATCTTCTAATTTTAATTTGTTAGAAGACTTTTCTTTATAAATGCAATGTGCCTGGGGCTGCATCCAAGTTAAATATTATAGGCTAATGTAAGTAAACCTTTCATAAAGCTAATAAATGTATGGGTTGTTTCTGCGAGCCCAATAGCAGTCGTCTGCTTTACAGTAGGGATTCACTCCTCCTGGAAAAATAAACTCGCTGCCTTGCTGTGCAGGAAAAGACACGCAAACTATTTATGCATACACCGTCGAATGCAAATTCTTACTGTGGGAAAATGTTTCCTTGAGTAAACCACTTCTTCCTTACGGCAGTTTCAGTTTCATATGATGATATAAGTGGGAAAAACTGCTGAAACACATTTTTAAATTCATCATTTACACACTTTGCACAATATTTTGAGTGTGAGAACGCATGTCCCGGTGTCGGCTTGCGAAAAATGCTGCCTGGGGCTCCAGCCCTCCAGACTAAATGAGATGTTTTGTCCAGACAACGTGCAGTGGAGCTGGAACAGGCACGTTCGCTGATCTACAAAGCATGTGACACCATCTGCATCGTGGCGAAAAAAGTGTATTCAGCAGTTAGCAAGTGGGTATTTAATGTTGACAGAACTCTAATTTCAGCGATGATGTATTGCTGTAAGCAGGAAAATCCTGACACCCAAACCTAGAACCTCAGGCAGCAGAAGAGAAGGTGTAAATATACACTCACCGGCCACTTCATTAGGTATACCTGTTCAACTGCAAACTGCACCCGTTAACGCAAATATCTAATCAGCCAATCACAGCAACTCAATGCATTTAGGCATGCAGACATGGTCAAGACGATCTGCTGAAGTTCAAACCAAGCATCAGAATGGGGAAGAAAGTTGATTTAAGTTACTTTGAACGTGGCATGGTTGTTGGTGCCAGACAGGCTGGTTTGAGTATTTCAGAAATTGCTGATCTACTGGGATTTTCACGCACAACCATCTCTAGGGTTTACAGAGAATGGTCCGAAAAAGAGAAAATATCCAATGAGCGGCAATTATCTGGGCGAAAATGCCTTGTTGATGGCAGAGGTCAGAGGAGAATGGCCAGACTGGTTTGAGCTGATAGAAAGGCACTAGTAACTGAAATAACCACTCGTTACATCCAAGGTACTCAGAAGAGCATCTCTGAAAGCACACCATGTCACACCTTGAAGCAGATGGGCTACAGCAGCAGAAGACCACACCGGGTGCCACTCCTGTCACGTAATAAAGTGGCCGGTGAGTGTATACTAGATGCGCTTCAGAGACCTTCTCTCTAGCAGTAAGCCAAATCCTCGATGGCACAGCAGATGGCTTTAATTGTTGGACTGAGCTTGATGTTCCCATCACTTAGCAGGCTCTTTCCAGCATGGTCAAATTACGTCAAAAACCAAAACTACTGAACAGCCATCAAGAATATCGGAGCAAGCAAGGACCGTGAAAATGACATCAAACCGCCTGGCCTATTGTTCTTTCCGGACATACTTCAATACTATGTTAGTGGCAGTTGCCTAAGGGACTTATGCTAGGAACTGTGGGATAGCAGTAGCTTCCTTACTAACTCAGATAAAGTTGGGCTGCTCATCAGCTGCACAAGCACTAACCAAACACAACACTCTGGGGATGTATTCACGTGCCAAAATATGTGGTTTGTACGCCCGTGTGAGGGGTGGCCAGTTGTTTAGATGATCATAATGTCTCAGGCGTGGGGCTGGGAGAGAGATTGTGTCACCACAGACCACATGCCACAAAGATGTGGCAACTCCTCCAACAGTGAGTCAGGGGCATATTTATTTATGGGGGATTGATAACTGTTTTCATTAAATAAATAAAATAATAATTTAAAAAAATGTGTTTTGTGCTTACTCAGGTTCCCTTTGTCTAATATTACATTTTGCCTAAAGAACTGAAACCATTCAGTGTGACAAATATACAATAATAGAGGAAATCAGGAAGGGGGCAAATAATTTTTCGTGGCACTGTATCTCTAACTGATGGCCGTGAACTTTACCGCATTTCAGACTCTGCGTAATCTCGGCGGAGTGAGAGGTTTCCTTAAGCAGGTCAGGCCAGGCCCGTAATTGTGCCCCCAACAACAGTGGTCATTTCCGGACCCTTAACAGCACAATGACAGACAGGAAGTTGGAGGGAACACATCTTGCTCCTGAGTAATATAACAGTTGTGTGTGTATGAGGACAAGCACCATTTACAGCTGATTACACATTCCTCCGGACACACACACACACACACACACACATACACACAAAAAAGACGTCAAAAAAGGAAGCACACAAATATGTGGGGAAAGAGGAATGAACAAAATATGCAAATAAAATGCCAGAACAGCATTGTTCACATAATAGATCTGAAATATTCTAATTTACACTTTTGGATATGAGCAGTTACTTTGTAAATGGTAACTAATATTGTAACTAAATACTGTTCACAAAATGTGAAGGATAGTATATGAGACCTATGTACCCAGGAGAACTTCATTTCCACTTGGCCCTTTCATGTTCATTAAAGAAGCAAGACCCAAGGGAGGGCTGACTACTTTCCGGGTCCCTCCAGATGTGTGAGCGCATGTTTGCATGACTCTTGAACGTTGACCAAGTTTATTCAAGCGTTTGTGTGTGTGAAGGTGTGTCCACAGACATACATGGATTAATGAGAATAGAAAAATTGTGAATTTATTCACGTGCCATTTTAGAGTATGGGTGGACAGTGGGGAAGGTGGCCTCAGGTCATAAACCTCCCCTAAATTATTTTTTCTTTGTTGCTCTTAAAGAAGGATAAGTGTTGAACACTCACTCAGCAGTAGAGGGCTAAATACTAAATATGGAGATCTATATCTACATCCTGGTTTTGAGAGAACTGTGCTCTCATTCAGCCTTGTGGGACTTCTCATTTGAATTATGTTTCCACTGCGTGAGAAATGCTTAGATACAGACTGAGACAGCAGCTAGAGTATTATCACATGTTCCTAGTCTCCTAACACAACATATACAGGCATCCAATGACAATACTGCATTTCATTTAGCAAATATAAAGCACTTCGTTTCAAATATTTAAGTTCGTTCTTAAAATAGTTTTGTTTTGAGTTCCCACATTCCTTGAAAATCATTTGAATTTTTTTTCAAAGTGGAATGGACTATTACACAGTGTGAACGACTAATCATTGCTTTTACCCAATGAGTCAGCTGAGCTCTTTCGTTTTTTAAATGGTCCTCTTAATTCCCCTGTTGTGAGTAACAGAAGGATAAATGTCAGAAGCAGGGACTAGACCAGTGAAGCGCAGTCAGGTGGCATGACTCACGCATTCTGCAACACAAAGGAGGCAGGCCGAGCACCGCAAGGCATCCCAATTACACAGTGTGCTACAGCCGTGATGGACTGGCAGCTGACATTTCAGTGTCATTGCTACGGAGGAGGACATTTTGATGCTCCTGTGGCAGGAGTCTGGCGCACTGTCATGGGCTGCGGTGGAGGGGGACCAGCCCTTTAGCGCCACCAGCAGGACAGATGGAGCGTCATGTTTTCACGTCACTTGACCCCGTGGGCATTGCTATACAGCCTGATAGGTGCTGCGTCATATAGGAAGGGCTATTAAAGGCTTTTAAAATGCATTTTAAAAATTACTTTCTTGACCTTCCTGGAGAACTAATTGTGGGGTGTGCAAGTTTGTATGTGTGTATCAATAGGTCTTTATATAGTGTCTTTATGGTGTGTGTACATGTGTTTGTGTGTACATCTGCGTAATGTCTGTATGGTGTGTGTATGTACACATATGTGTAATGTCAGTATGGTGTGTGTACATGTGTATGTTTGTATGCGCACATCTGTGTAGAGTATGTATGTACATGTGTGCAGTGTGAGGTGTCTTTATTGTGTGTATGTTTATTTGTACAAGGGGTACATATATGTCTATGAGTTTGGTGCGTGACCATGTGTTTTTGAGTGGTGCTTCTACAGTGTGCATGTGTGTGTCTGTGGTCCCTGATTGGCTTGTGTGCAAACATCCTTTTATCAGAATCTACTGGGCTTGCGCCACAAGACTCATACCTCATCCATCTTCATTTCACAGACCGCTTGGCTGAGTATTTACGTGCGTATATGTGTGGAACAAGAAATGGCACCCCTCCATAATTTATGTAAAATTCAGCTATTGAAGAGGGTTCAAGCACTGACTGCAAACCAACATTTGTGACCTTCTCCCCTTCTCTCGCCCCCAGAATGAAATCCAATGACAGTCACGCCAGTTTCCATCAGTACTGAAAGTCATTTGGCACGCTCCCGTGCAAAAGCCTGTCTGCACACTTCATTTCCTCAATCTCTTTTTACAGACCCCCACCTCCACACCCCGCACCGCCAATTCCCATCCTTCAGTGGGCACAGCTCCAAACCACATACAGACATGTGCACTGGCGTGCACATGCACACAAATAAACGCACAAGTACATTTTGATTTCAAGTGGCTACTTGACAGGTGCAGCGAGGGGGGGTTGTAGAGTATGCATGCTGTGCACATGCAATGCAGATTCGCTCACGGAATATTAGCCCATCTCCAGGGCTTCAGGAGAAGGCTAAGCCCACCCCAGCTCCCACATGCCCTGCCACATTCACCACGGACTCCCAGAAGCACACTTGCTCTGAGGACTCACTGATCTAACAGGCTCTCAACAGCCTTTTAATTCTATCTCAAAATCTAATTTTGCAAGTAATATCTCTGCATTCAGCTACCAATAAAGTATTAATATATTAATCAGACAAAATTAGCATTTGGAGTAATCATATTTCTGAAATAAATAAAAAAAAACAATTGCCTCGATAAACCCACAGTAATAACTATTCTTGTCAAACCCTACACTAATAAATAATGAATAATGTCTGAGCTGAGAGAGCACCACTGCCTCTATGAAAATGTACTTTTTCCTCACCCTCCTTCACCTGCATTTTACCCAAAAGGCATCATCTACACTCATCCTGCTGTTTACTATAGCCCTAATAAAATCTACCGTGTTCCACTTATCAGACCATGGGTACGAGTCAGCTTCTTTCACCTTACTTTAAATGCTAAAATGACGGCGAGGCCATCAACAGCTATCAAACATCACACTACTGCAAACTGCCAGGTGAATTCCCCTTCGTTACGTCAATATAATTACCATGCCCCTTACATGCTGATAAGCTCACAGGAGTGTCATTATGAAAATGAAATGTTCTGGAGTTGTTCAGCCTGGATTCTGACAAAAAGGAGAATAACAGACATTAGGCCAAACTTCTATTCACTTTCTGTCCATTCCTTTCACCCCACAGGTCTTAGCTCTTGCAGCAACTCCCGTGGGATGTGACATGTCTGAGCCTGCATGTTCAGGCCTGGCACTGGGGCCTGAATCAGAGCTTGGCAGACACTGAAGACAAGCCTGTCCTTCCTTCCCACACCCCCGGAATAAGGAGCATGTGGGAACAATCTCCTTGGGAGCGCCACTGAACTTGAAATGAGTCATGCAGGCTCAGTTCTGGCAAACACCACGCCCCCACCCCATCCGTGCACTCCATACAAATAACAGGTGGATACACTTTACAAAAGTCAAAAATAAAAAAATTAATGAAACAATAAATACTTAAATAAGTTTCACCATCAAGCGGACCTCATGTGGAGCTGTGGAGGACTGTAAAATGGTAACGTCCCCATTCTCTGAAAAAAAATGAGGAAGAAGGAAATGCTAACTGAATTCCAATTTTAAAAGCTCAAGGAAAATAGGGGCAGTCTCTTGCATGCTTTTATCAAACTGTCAAAATCCATTTCCTCATCCACCGGCCTCTCCTGTGGCTTTGCAAATAGTGGCCTTTGTCTTCTGGAAAACTGCCATTTCAATCACATGAATCCACTTAAAATTAAAATTTAACCACCTCAAGTAACAAGTGGGGAAATGAATCATCAGAATTCACAGTGGAATGTTGTACGGCCTTAAAGAAATATTATCAAATTAATGACCAGCTGTGCCTAGTTTAATATCAATCTGCAAACATTCACTTGAAATACTGTGCCTGTTTTTCCAAAAACAGAAATAGGCAGTATATCTATGGGGGGATCTGATGAAAGTCATAACGGCTTAACTGTGTCCTGGAAGGCAGATATGTTCAGGGGTTTACCCAAACCTGACTATCCCTGAGGGATCTGGCCCAGAATGTTAATTCTCTCCTTAGGTCACCTTTGGGCCAGGATAGATGTTTGGGGCCTCAGCATGCATTAATGACCCAGGCACTCAAACAGAGGACACTTTCTTCATCCTTCACTCTGGTGCTGAGTCTGTTTGCATAATGGTGTATAATGTTGAATATATGGCATTACCAAATCGCATGAATTAAAGGTTTGGTGACACTAAATTTTGTCCAAGTATATTTCATTCATCAAAGCTTATTTTGAGATGAGGAGAAGGTGTCTATGCGGTCATGCATATTATTCTGAAATAAGGCTATTATCAGTGAAGCCTAGCTTAAAAAGCTTTGCATCCATTCTGTTGTGAGCATCACAGTCATATAGAGCTTACATCTCAACTTATACCTTGATTAATTACAGTTTGACAGCTTCATCAAGTTTGCTGAAAGACCATAATAAAATGTGCCGTACGTTTTGAGTTTATACCCAAATCACTGACTACAAGCAGACATGAGGGGCATACCGGTGATACAGCTCCAGATATACGGTATCTTTGCTGGTTTTGTAGTGAAAAAAGCAAAAACTAATTCTTCATCACTGTGACTGCAGCATGGCAACCTGCTCTTACACAAGCAGATTATTATCTGCTTCCTTTTAATTTTGATAAAAAATGCTAGTTTGTTCTCTGACCATCTTATAGCCATTGGGAGTTTCTGCAACTCCAGTGCAGTTTCGTGAGCTCTTCACACAGAAATTTGCCATGTTTCACTCCAGAAAATACTTTCTCAATATACAGAAATCCCAGGGAGGTAGGGCCGGAAGTTACATAGTTTATTAAAGTGAATCTTATTTTCTCCATGTAAAATTGAGAAAAATATTTTTGTACGTTGAAGCTACAGGCAGTGAACAAAAAGGAAACACCTATTGACATCAACCTTGCCATCTAAGTGGCTGACTGGGCCAAAGCCATAGTAGGAAAATGTGCCCCATACCATTATGTAGCCTAACCAAGAAACCTTAACTGTTGCTTCACTGGCGTTCTTCGCTTTGTTCTCTGTTCACAACCCTGCCTGTATTAGAATTTTCAATGCATTACAAATAATGTGCTGATGACAGCAAATCTTGAGCTAGAGTGTGTATACCACTACACATTCAAATACATCAATTTGGGGATGTCACAACAAAGAATACACTGATATCCCATACATTTATACTATACTATACTATACTATAGTAAGAATCATTGCAACATTTTCAATTTTCATTTATTTTTGTGTACAATAACTTAAGTATTTTCTCTCAAAAATGCATGTGCTTACTTTTCTTTTTTACATAAATATGCCGAGGAGGATTTTTTGGAGAGTGTAATGTGCCCAGTAAATCTGTTATACAAGCCAATATCAATATGCCTACATTGCTTCATGATTAAGAATTCCTGGATATTTTATTCCCATTTGCAACCAATAAGGGATTCTTCTTTCCAAAACAAAGCATTTACCCAATCAATTGAGTAAGAGAGCTCCCCGGAGATGGTAATTAGGACAAAAACTGTCAGCATACCTGACATGCAAGAAAATTCAGAAGAACACCTACTAGTCTTTGGTCCCCTTGATGCTAAAAAAAGTGTTTTTTCTCTTGGGAAATTCTGCAGTTTATTCATCGGCCTCATGTGCAGTGCTGTTGGCCCACTGAGCCCACACCCGACGGTATGGTGAGTTCTCTGAGGGGGCTGTCGGTACACTGCCCATCTCCTCCACTCGCAGTCTCCTCTGAGAGTGGGGGACGTCCCGAGGCAACGAGCTGGAGAACACCGCGTCTGGCTGAACGGCGGCAGCTTAAATCACTCAGAAATGCCCTCCAAGACACTCGCACATAAAAACTGCAGATAGGTACTTCAGACTCAAACGTGCCAGATGGTGCACATAGCTTTGCCATATATACTGTGAACGCAAACCATGGTCACGATCGCAATTCAGTGGCTAGCTTTGGCGGACTTCTCAGAAATCGGACACATTATCACTACCGCCATTTTAAATGAGAAAAAATAGCTCAAACAGCATAACTAACAAAACAATTTAAATATTGCTACTTAGAAGTGACACATCATATCACATAATTTATGTATTTAAGTACTTGTCACACCTCAGACAAATATTAGTCTGAAATGAGCCATCCGTGCATTCGTTCTGTTCGAGTGATTGAGTGACTTCTCAAGATAAATGGATATCGGGTTGCCTTATCATAAAATGAGTGGCAAGAAAAAGGAAAAGGAAACAGATCTAGGTGGTGAAAAAATGGTTTGGGTTTAGTAGTTCTATCAATCTCAGCCATCCATAGAAGAAAGGAGAGATAGGAAGGAGAAAATACACGCTAGAGCGTAACACAAATAGCCATCTTGACATATACGTGAAGTAGAAATCTATCAATGAAAAGCAAAGCACTTAGCGCATAATTACCATTATGCATACTTCCATTATGTCTGCTTGCACTGTAATAAACTCCTCTCAAGGGTATTCATAGTTTTTGTTAAGCTTCCCTACTGACAAAATATTTCGCAGACAAAAGGAAAGTGATGAGCATAATTTCAACAAATGGCTTAATATCAAGACTCCTACCGCACAACCACGCTTGGTAGCTCTGTTACCAAGTCAGAACGAACAAAGTTAAAATTAAAGGTAATAGAAGGGTGTGGAGGTCCAAGTCAGCCGGTCAGTCAGTCAGTAGGTCTGTAACCGGTCGGTGTCCATTGGCTGACGTCCCAAATAACCAACACTCCTGCAGCTGACAGTTAGATGCCCTAACTGGTGCAGTCACCTTCTTCAAAGAGAAGGGTAAAAAAATGTGTCTCCTCGCATTGATCTCCTTTCAGAATGAAGCGGGAGGCGACAGCCGTTCTGTGCTGATTTAGACTGCGGAGCAATGCGGGAATGACTCTGGCATTCTGACAGTAGCCCTTTCCTGCATTGACCTCTGTGTTCATGGGCTTTGCTCTGAGCTATACTGGGCCCCAAACCACCTGCCTTCTCCGCTCTGTTAGCTAATAATGCCAGGCATGCGGCGCTGAAGGACACCTTCACATACATACAGATGGAAGAACATTTCATATGCATGCTGAAAACTGAAAAGAGAGAGAAACAGGCCTTTTAACCTTGTTGTAATTACTTTGCTTCGACTGAAAAGAAAAAGGGATTTTGTAAATGCCTAAAAATAATAATAATAATTGGGGACGGGTTTTGTTACGTTACCTTTGTGGAACTGAGCCTTCCATTTCAGAACAGAAAAATAAACCAAAATGACCCAATAAATCAAAATGGCTAATCAGCAGGAACGTTGAAACTAACAGAAAAACCCCAGAACCACAGACCTTTAACAGATGTAAGAGCTCTGAAAGAACCTCTGATTATATACCCCCAGATTCCACAAAAACATTTGAACATAGAAAACCAAGAGAAGGGGGGCAGAGAGAGGGAACGAGAGACAGAGTGAGAGGGAGAGAGAGAGATAGAGAGAGAGAGAGAGAGAGAGAGACTTGACTGGCAGACATACTGAGACAGAGAGAAGACGGCCTTTGCAACAAGTCAAAGAGCAGACAGGATCAGTTTCACAATACAAATATGCAGAGGCAGCCCACGGGTTTTACAGCACAACCATTGGAGAGTTTCCTGAAAGGGTTCAAATAATGACTTGGGTTTTCCCTGAATCCTATCAAAATGTCAGGTGATTTGCTGCAAGACAACTGGGGAAACATTTAATCCTGCATCAATAAAACTTCACCTATTTGCCTGGACTAATAAAATAAACAGGTGTGCAAAGAGTCCATCTCTCACCACACATCCACATTGCCAATGGGCAATGGGTAACCATGGAGAAGTCTCTCAGAAGCAAAAACTGTGAATCTGTTTATCGTACAAACTTTATATATATAAATGTAGATATACATACACACACAGCAAATTCCCATAAATAGGCCTACATTTAGACAATTTCATACAAATCCAATTTCTTGAATAGAGCACAGGAGGTTCTACTGACAACAAATGCTTGTGTACATTTATGTATCCACAAATAAATGGGGGATATGATGCATGTAATGAGAGAAAGTGCGCTCGCACACACACTGCAAAAAGGGAAAAACTTGCCGACTATTTCCAGCACTCAACATAAAACCAGGACAGGAAAGCACCATCTTCAAGTGCTTCACAAACGTTGTATAACTCTCCAAACAAGAGGGACTGAACAAGCTAAGCTCCAGTCCAAAAGTGCACTTCAGCAACCCCTGCGGCAGTGTGTCTCCACTGCTTTTATGAAGTCCTTTGCCTCTTTTCAAGGGCTGCAGGTGAAGTGCCACATTTTTGTGCCAGTGCCCCCCTCTGCCTCGATCCCCTGACGTGCTTAACTGTATTGATGTGACTGGCCATATCGAGCTAGTGCACATCATAACACAGCAGGAAGACCGATAAAGCAGACTACGTCGATGCAGCAATCAAATCGACCTGGAAAATTGCTAAGATTCTGATTTACTTAGAGGAATGCCAATGCCCCCTTTTAAAAGGAATAAAAAACAGTCTACTGATAAGAATGGAAGGACAGAAGAAATAAACAAAATGACCTAAATAATTTTTTTTCCCCAATAGAGGAGCTAGAGGGCTTTGGTTAGACTGGGTTGTGTGATGGAGAAAGTTAGAGGAACAAAACCAGACGCTGCTGGACCAGTCTGAGCACTGGAGAGAACGGCCACATTTCACAGGGAATTAGGAGACTGGCATGCTAATTAAACATGGGGCCATAACCATTTCTCTCTCTGCGGCAAATGCGTCAGTGACAGTGGATGTGGCGGGGGGGGGGGGGGGAGGGAGTTGGGGGGTTTGAGCTAGTGAAGCAGTTCTGAGGTCACTGGGCCCCGCTCCCCTCGAGCCACGGCTTCCCTGGGCGTGCAGTAAGATGAAATCAGAAACGAACACGGAAAAGCTCTCAGCACGCTTCTGGCCAAGCAAGGCCACCAAATGAGAACGGAAAAGCACACGGAAGCTGTGTGGAGTTATGCAGGGCTGCCATTGGCCTGCGAGTGGACAGGACAGGCGTGACCCCCGGAGACTGATCCTGATTAATTCTGCCTATGTGTGACCCTGCCTGACACCTCCCCCTGCTGGCTCAGAATGCAGAGCTGGATAATTGGGGATTGCAGCGGGACTGGGGAAGGGGTGTGTGTGAGTGTGTGTGTGTTTGTGTGTGCGTGTGGGGGGGGTTGTAGGTGGGCCAAAAGACCCAGTCTATGTCACATCAGAACTGAACTGAAAGGTCAGCAACACAACTGCTTTTATCCGTTCACCAAAATCAAGACTTCAAAGACTACTTCAGGGGATATTCCTAATTTTAACATCAATAGACTTGGATGAATAATACTGCATTTAGTCAGTGATTTGTAATAAATAATGTATGTACCACCCTAACAACATATTTTCTGTTTTCTAAGTTACGTCATCAAAAGATGTTGTGTTCTGGGCTTGCAGGACAGGTTTCAGAATGCTTATTATTATATATCTAAGTACTTGATGCTCATAAGTTCTATGTAGTTTTCGGTTCTAACAAGGATTTTCTAGGAAAAACAAATACCAGGAAGTAACAAGTAAAGTGTCAATCTGTAATTTCTTCCGTAATTAAAAAAAAAACATACCTGATACCTTCTCACGATGTCATTTTTGTAGCAATATCGATTCAATGTGTTAGCTTTCGTAAATTGCTTCTCTATATGCTGTTTTCCACTGGTGGTGTCAGGTGCAACATTCCTGCCACATTTGATGACTCGCACAGAATGTTGCATGACGAAAGTGGAAGAGCATGTGTGTAAAATCAGAGACCGTCCCCCAGGATCTCTGTCAGCATCCAAAGCTGAAGAAGACTGCAGAAGGGCCGGTATAACTTAAGGGGTTAATAAAAACTTCAGATGTTCCATTCAAAACTAAAATGAAAAGAAAATCAATGTTTGGCTACATTCTTATTTCAAAATGAATAATCTTGAAATGGGGTGAAAAAGGATCTTATGATGCTGGTCTAAACTCTCCATGGACTACATCTGACTCCTATGGTACACTGAACATTTTTTCCATAAAAGGCATTTCTTCATGGCGTGACACATGCATGCTCTCACAGCACAGTTCCCTGGCCATGACTGGCTCTGTGACCTTTCCCCTTCCACCCCCTCACCGCACCGCAGGGCTCCTTCTTTCGATTCGGCCTGGGAAATCCCACAGTCCCCTTTCCTTGCCAGACAGCCACAATGGCTTCCTCCAAGCGGCAGAGTTGCTCGTCATAGCTTACATATCCTGAGTCACTGGCTGTGTTCCGGTATCATCACAGACCGACTAAGGCCTTGTACACACTAGCATTAAGGTAATGGTTACAATAACAATTTCAGTGTGCCTTATACGAGTCTTTTCTTTTGTCAATTGAAATAGACAGGATACACTGCATTAAAGTAAACTGAATTTATTTCAATTTATTTCATTCACCATTATAAACAATGTTTAGTTTGGTATTAGGGATATTGAAACATACTCTTTTTAATACACACCATTAAAATTAGATTTTAAGAACCGCATCAGTTTGCAAATACTTTAATATAAGTTTCCTTGTTGTCTATAATTAATCTAAATTTTGTTAAATACATGACAAATATATTTCCAAGGAGGCATTACTTATATGAACCAAGAAAAACTGACTGTTTTGCAGAGTTTTCATAACACCATTTACCACTGTCGAAATTAACACATCATTTATTTAGATTTTACCAATGTAATTTTAATTCAAATTATGTGCCCTCAAGTTTTTTTTTAAATTCCAATTCCAATTAATTCAGTGGAATTGGAATAAACTCAGCATTCTGATATGACCCCAGATGTTTAGTAAGCATGTAATATGCAGAAAAATAAAAAGGGGCACTTGGGATATTTGTTTGCACACAGAATCAGTAAGGATGCAAGGACACACTCAGTTCAAGATTCAATACGATACACGGTACAGGGTTAATGATTCGATACACAAACAATATTTTTAACAGTTTGAATGGAAACAAATTATGGCTGTAGAAGATCCCTTCTTTATTCTTGAGTCATAAGATGTGCAAAAAATGTTAAGCTTCACCATTTATTTTTTTTAATTTTGTAAACAAAATGAATAGTTTTCAGTGCAAATGTAAATAATATTATCTCTTAAATAAAATGAAACAAATTAGCTTTTGAAAACAGATGCACTGTCTAAAGAAAAATGTCCAAACAAGAATGTCCTCATTACAATAGTGCAAATATCTGAATCCGGTTGGACCAATACTCTCTGAACATCAGTGGCCACAAAATGTAATTTAAAACATGGGTTAAAAAAGGAAAGATTTGGAACCAAAACAGGTGACAGAAGAAAATGACTAATAGTATTTACAAAGTGGCGCCGATCCAACATGTCAACAACAAATAAGGCACAGATAAATGTTCCGGATGAGGAAATTGGTAACTACAGCAAGTTTTAAAGGTCTTAAAGATAACAGATTTCCTTCATGAATTCATGAAAAAAAACATGGTGCTCTATAGTGATAGGGCTCAATTGAGCCAGTCCTCTAGTGTTCGACCAATAAAGCTACAAAATTTCATCAATTTACATCAAACTCTCGGGGTGATAAGCCACACCCACATTCATTTTTATTGGCTTGCCGCGCCTGTTTTTGAGAGTATCAACTTTTTAGAGGACTGACTAATGAAAGAATTGATAGAAGCTTCATCTTTATATGTCAAAATGTCTTGGAGAAGACATTTTTAAAAATGTTTTAAAAAGTTTTCTTACCACAGTAGCGGGTGGGAATAAGAATCTACCTGCCAAATTGTATTGCTCTATGATGTAAAATTTTTGCTGTGTAAACACTTTTAGGGCATAAAAAATAATAAAAATCAGAACAATCCCAATAGGGTTCCAGAACCTGTCTGGACCTAATTTCTTTTTTTCTATGTCTAGCCTAGGACATAAGGACATGCTTTTTTCCCCCCAAGAAAATCAGCATGTCAATATTTTAAAGCAACAGCTGAGGTCTTTAAAAATTCACAATGTCTCCTGCGGTTAAAAAAAACATGGTCCCTTATTAGCTGGAACCTATTACCCCTATGGTATGCTTCTGCCATAGGGGTAAGCATAAAATAAATGAACATTGTCTTTCCACTACTTCGGTGGACAGCTGGAAAGTTGGAAATACCTGCCATCTTTAGGACAGTACAGATAGCCAGAAAGGATAGTACTTAGTTACGCCCCCCCCCAAGTTTAACTGACAAGCATCAGTTCAGCTGTGTTCCAGCCATCACAGAAGTGCAAATGTTCCGAATCTGTGTGTGACTTTACCAAAAACAAAATAGGCGAGATAAATGTATTGCATCCAGGACAGATGGCGGTGGAATTAGAAGCTTCTGAACAATTAGCAGTCGTCGTTCAAGTGGTACGCAGACGCATTCCAGTGGGGTTCGATTCCTGTTTGTGGTGTTAAGATACAGGCCGTCTCTGAACGTTTGGCAAAACATCTCAGTGACAGGTGTGAAAAAGCAGGGATTCTTTGATCCAGTATGAATGCTCCACTGCAATTAACCACATAGTGAGTAAAAATGACATTACGGGGATAAAACGAGTCCCGACTGAACTGGGCTAAAGAGTACACATTGGTGGCGTAATTGGAAGAGATAAGAGTTGATATCACCAACCCATTTTTCAGCTACACACTGCGTATTGTCGCATTTTTGGATCATGAAATTGTGCGCCACCATATATTGTTGCACACCAAAGAATCAGTGTGATCATAATTACCAAATTTCAGTCCACATTCAAGAAACGTGAAGACACATTAGGTTGATTCTGTGGACAGTGTGAAAATGCATCAAACATTTATCAATGACAGTCTTCACAGCACTGAAAATGGACAGTGGGAGCATTTGTTCTTTTGTTCAAAAATACAAAATGGAGACTTGACTGCAGACTGGTTGCCACAATCGTGAAAATCATTGTAGGAAGATAGGCATCTGGGCTTGCAATCTTGTTGAACATAGGCTATTTGATGTTGACTGGTGACACCACAAGTAGTTGTGATGCAGTGGCTGGACATCAGTGAACCCACTCATGGAAAATCCCCATGTTGTGCCCCCCCCCCCCCCCAAGAACTAAACTCTCTATTTTCCAGGGGTTGTCATGATCTCCTCAAGGGTAGCAAATGTGGCAAAAAAAAGCCAGCCAATTTGGGTGTCTGCATGCATCTGAGGGCGTTGTTGAGTCCTGCATTGGCAGAAGTGATCATGGTCTTTGTGAGGGGGGGAAAAATTAAAAATCGAATCCTACTTCACAATGGAGATGGTGAAGAATCATGTCTTTTGCATAGTGGTAATGTTAAGACTATAAGCCAAGTATCGAATCCCACCCCCACATCACCCCAGAAATACCCCCAATGCGCCAAATGACTATTTTAATCCAGTTATCAGACATCAGATGCTGTGGTAGAAAGCTCACTACTCATTACGATTCATGAGGTAGCAACACTCAGAAGACATACACACACCCAGCTCTCAGTTTTCATGCTGATTTTATTGACTGATTTTGAGGTCCAGCAGAGCAGAGTGGCTAGATTTTCTCTCTTAATAAACGCAAGAAATGTAACTGGATTGCATTGTACATAACAAAGCAGAGCAGGAGTGAAATATATCAGAAGCAGTTTAATCTCTGCAATTATCAACTGACCAGCGACGGGTTTCCTGACAGTCTCTTAATGCCAAAAATGTCTTTAAATGTTTCTTACAGTAACTCTTAAAATAACGTGGGTTTCCCCAAACACATTCATAACGAAAGTGTCTCTTTAGTTCTCGCTAATTTTATGAGTCGTCTAGATCACTCAACCGCAGCAAAGAACCACTTTAAAATCCTACTTGCAGTCGTCCTACGTGCATTCGATGAATACTTACAATCACAGCCTACATTAACCTAAAAAGTGTAGTAGCCTCATAGTCTATTCTTTTTCATGTATATTCATATTAAATATGGTACATAAATGAAATATATACCCATAAAATTAAAATGGAATATTTGAATATGATTAGTATTGAAGGGATAGTTCCTTTCGTTTTTGAGCTGGGTCCGCTGAGTTTCACACTACATGTTATGTAATAAATTGGGGTACATATCAGATTCAAGCACTCATAATTTCAACTTAGGAGGGTTTGAGCCCATGTACCCCAATTTATTGCATAACTTGTGGAGAGAAACTATATTTAGCGGAAATGCTAAATATCCCTATAACCCCTTCTGTAGCACCACCTTTTTTAACACAAGCCTGAAAATGACATACCCAAAATATAGGCTAATGGTTACTACTCTCTTGACTACAGACATACATCATTCAACATGCCCTCTGCTGTGGAGTCAGAGCTATTTTCACTGTCCTACACAGAAAGATTCACTCAGATCCCAAGTCTTTTGTTTAGACACAGCCATTGCAAAAGAAATAAATTTTTAAGCATAAAGTCTCAAGGCCTTTTTTGTCAGTGCACAATGTTTTCAGCATGCATCCTGAAAAGGTTATGGTTCGTTTACACAGGAGATACATGTGTGTACTTTTATGCAAGTTTAACAAACTAGGCAGAATTAGACACGTAATTTCATTGTTTAAAATGCTTCTCATCCATCACTATAAAAGCTTGCCATTGTATATCGTGTGACTAGATTGATTGAACATTTCACAATAAAAAATGCAAATAAACCCACTCAGGCCCAATTAACAGCCAGTGCAACTTACGTGGTTAAATTAAACACAAGCTTGGTAATGCCACATTGATAACTTGATTATTTTTAATCAAATTAAATTATAAGCAAATGATCATCCAATTATGTTTCATTAATAAGACAAATTGTTGCACCGGTACAATTGTATAAATAAGGCCAAAACATTTCCATCCCTGCACTAGGAAGAACAAATTAAATTGCCATGGCGGCACTTCAGAGAATCGCGCACCTGGATCAAAGGTGAAAAAGAATACGTCAATGACGCAGTAAAGTGAGAATAAATACTGCAATCAGGGTCAACTTTAATCCACGAGATAACTTCACAGATAAAGCCTTAATTATTTAACCTATTATTCATGGAACCTTTTGCCTTATTATTTACGTAAACTGTTTAGTTAAACAAAACACTCAGAATAAAAATACTTATAATTTAATGATAGCACAATATATTCTCACATTTTGAGCACTTCATTTTAGTGTTGATTGGCTAAAAATAACATACAAATGCAATTTATCAACTACTCATGCATTAGCAGGAAGCATGCTTTGCAAAGTAGCTCATTGTTAAGCTCCTCTTAAAAGTCTGCCAAACGATCGTGTTAAGGAAACCCACGTAATGACAGAACTTTCGTTGATTAAGAATCTCGTGAACACACTCATTAATCCTAAAATCCAACATTATCGGGAAACCCACCCCAGAGCTTTAAAGGTTTAGGTTGAATACACTCATACAGTATCTTTCCTTCCCCACATGACGTCATGGGGGTGAGAGGACGTGCAGTAATCATGGCAGACTCAGTCTTATTTGGCTTTAACCAGTCAAGGTCAAGTCTTCTATCGAGTTGTCACAGTATATGAGCTTTGAATCCGGATCGCAGCTTGACCAATCGATAAGTTTGGGGAAGTTCTACATGAAAGCTCATTTGAACTAGAATTGCAATAAAAAATTAGTACCAAACGCCTTAACAATAGCTCTTAAATGTTTGACATCGACTCTAGGCTTCCAAACTTTGATGCATCACATGGCAACCTGACCGGCTTGCAAAATCACCAAGATTTCATGTAAAGCCCACAAAACATATATCATCCAAAAAATAAATGAATAAAAAGTACAGTACACACAAAGTGGCAGCCTGATTACAGATGTTTTACTTTATTTGTAGTCATCCGAAACTGAGCAAGTGTTACACTGTTAGTCTGATCCTCATAGAGAATATAGAATCTATCATGAGCTCTCAGTTTGAGTTTTTAACCAAGTAAGCCTTTTCTTTAAATCAGCACAATACTACTAGGTTTAAATAACTGAATCACAGACAAATTCATAACTCTACTCACCTTTCGGTTAATTTAGACTCACTCTCACACCACTATTTTAAGTGTGAATTTTTACATTAAGAGAAGTCTTGCTGTTGAGGAATGAACAGTTTACTGACCATGTCACTGAACTATACATATCTTGTATAGTAAAGCTCACCGAAGGAGTGTACATTACCATCATGCTGGGCAAACCCTAAATCACAATTTCGGAATTCCGACCAATCACTGGGTGTTCTGCAGTTCAATAAAAATGCAGCTCATTTCACGCGATTAGGCACTCCATTTTTATCAACAATCAGTTATCATTTCTAATTCTAATACTAATTCCACCAATACCAGAGTGACACATATGACTGGCTCACTCATTATCTACATTATTTCATTTTTTTTTTTCTTAAGTGCAAGCCGTGCAATGATCAAAGATCTATGGGAGTCTCTGTGTGAGAGTCCACCTGGGAGTTCCTCAGCATGAGAGCCCTGGCATCTGCTCCCAGCATCAAACACAAATTGAAATTCAGTTTAGATTTCATCAGCCTCTCCAGGCATGAGGCAGGGGGAGAGGAAGGGGAGGCGGAGCCAGATTAGATACTCTATTCAAATTCACTTCAAAAAGACATTACCGCCTGTTGTTTGTGGAGCAGTGGAAGACGCTGTTGCCGCAGCCACCACTGATTTGCCTCTGGGTGTGAAACGTACGGCCACGTCCGCTCCTCTCCCCTCCTCCATTCCCAAATTTCCACCTCACAGAGATTTCAAAGAGTACCTGCCTAACACCACACTGCATGCCTCCCCACCCCACACACCTTCTAATGAATCACTGAGGGAGTTATGCTGTTTCTCCTAAAAGCTGCAACTCCCCATTTCGTTAGACAGGGAATGACCACATACGACAGATGGGCCCTGCACCTCGGTATGACACCGAGTGCCTTCAAAGTATGTGGATACGCAACTCACTCCACCACAAGCAGGCCAGCAGATAGCCAAGCTGCGCGGTGATTCGACAGCTAACTAAATCCCACTTGCTCCCTTAAGCCATGTGCTGCCATGCAGCTGTGTTGCGATGATCCATTAATTCACAGAGATGCATGGCCAATTTATCATCAAGCAAATTCTGATGAACGAATGTCCCAATTCCAGGTAGTGATGATTTAGGTACCGGCCACGCATCGAATCCCTTCCAGAAATTTTCTTAAAGCATGGTCCCTCACAAACCACAACAAAGGACATCTTTGTAAATCCACCACCCGGTTGTGAAATGCCATTCTCATCAGCAGTTGCTTTAGATTATGGAATAAAAATCCTTGGAAATACACGACTGACCAACTCTTCCAGTTGACAAATGTCAAACCAAAAGTAAAAGCCTCACAACTGCCAAATAAAGCTCTTTACAATAGAGGGGCCTGGGGAATAAGTGGAGTATATCATAATAATGGAAACGCACATTGCTTTTATAATCCTAATTTAATACACTGCTATGCAGAATACAACAGATTGATTAGTTGCGGAAGCTGTATCTGAAATGCAGGAGGCATAATCATTTGGAATGTATCCGCTGTGCAAAGAACCTGTTAAATTTGCTAATATTCTGTAATGAAACATGAGACAAAAAGGGTGAATCACTGAGGGAGCAGCCAGCCGAAGGTGTGCTCTTTTGGGTGTTGAAGTTGCCTGGTATTTAAATAGATTTGTATCGCCTCATAAATAGGGCCACTAGCTTGTCTCCACCACGCGACCTGCAGGGACTTCAATGGTTATCCTCGAGGCGTCCCCACAGGAACTCCAACTGCACAATCAAGAGACTAATCGCACAATTGACTATCTAACTGAGACATTCATAAAAACAATTAGTTAATCTAATATGGGCTAAATCATCAAAGAAAGTGAACATGGATGGAAGTTACGAAAGCTTCAAAGCTTTATTACGAAGTTATAAAACAGGTCTTTGTTTTAGACAAGCACCTAAGACTAAATTCATGATTCATCAATTTATTTTGTATTGAACTTTTTTGTTTAAGTTAAATGTAATGTAAGTCAATAGTTGATCATTTAGAGGGTTTCTCCAAAATATTGTTTTAATAATTAATTTTTTTTTTAAATAACACATTTTTTTGCTATTTTTTCCCACATAAAATACCACATAAAACATAAATGACAAAATGTATCAAAGATACATTTTAAGAAGCACCATGGCAAATTTGGTAGCTATATCTTTAAGTTAAGTTGGAAAATGATTTTCGTACAGGAAATATGCACTTTAGAGAAAGTGGAGGTTTTTTAAATTATAAAATCATGTGTTGTCCACTTGTATAAGTGTGATGTTAATTCATTTCTTTTCCATGAATACAATCTGAGATAACATACTGAATAGCCTATTTATAGATAGATAATGCACTATAGGCAATTCAGATAGGCAAGCCGAGGGGGAATTTTGCATTCTAACCAGAAAAAGCCTTTTGACACCAGCAATCAATCAGTCACTGGTTTACTACCAATATTTATGGAATCACGGTCATGATTTGAAAGGAAATACCTACATACATCCAAGCTAGCTATACACTCCAGAGAATAAACTTTCAAATTATATGCAATTCAACAAGGTCGGTCCTACAGCCTTAGCGACACACTTGCATGAAAGATGCTAACAGAAGCTAATTTTTTGATTGATGTACTTGATGCAGCCGGTAAAAATATCAAAATAAAACATTTAAAGTTGTTTCTGATCATTGTTTCATATATTTTATAAAACTACAGTAGCTGTAGAACCTAAATATTATAATATCTCAAAATTGACCTATCAAGCCAAAATCGCCTTATTCACCTGTGGAGCCTCCCCTTAAAGGAATAAACCTAAATGAAACTGTGTTGCATACTTATATATTAGCAACTGTAATTAGTAGCGAAGCAGGTCATTCCATCTAGACAAGTCTTTTGTCTGAGACCAGAGGCTCCCACTTGTTTAAAAATAAGCACTGGGGTTATCAAATGAATTATTCATTGGTTTGTGGGTGTTCGCAAGAAATCCTTGCAGCTGGGTAATTTATCTCAGGTGCTAGGACTTTAAGCATAAATAAATAAGCCCATTAGTTCGAAGCAGCAGGGTGGGGCCTACCAGGCAGAATATAAACCTGACCGTGGCAATGTTGAGCGGATGGAAGCTCAACAGTGCAGTGCGTAGCCGGGCAGAGCATGGCACAGGGAGGGAGAGTTTCGGTCTGCAGCATGCACCTTACGTGACACAATGGCTATGGATCTCAGCTGGTAGGTTTAGGCATGAAAAGGGTTGGCTGCCTGTTTCAGAGGACAGGCATGCTTGTCTGCGCTCTCTGAAATTGTGAAGATGTTGCAGTGATGTACACAAAAAATACAGCACTGTGCACACGCAACACAGATAAGCACACAGACGCAGGCCTGCGCACACAGTATCAGTCAAACATACATGCGAGCACATAAACACACGTACATACACATACAGGCAGACACCCACGTGTACACGCATGCAGGTAAGGACACATCTCCTGAAGATCTGATTCAGACTCTCCCTGAGGTGCTTCTGCTTCTCCTGCTGTGCTGCAGGAAACTCCAGTAACAGCCCATGTTCCAGCAGACTTCTCACAGCTCCCCACCCTTCTGCATCAAACCCCCACCCCCTCACCAAAGAGGATTACATTATACTACTCATTTACAATAGTGCAGATGTCCTCATCCAGAGAATGTACACAGCTTACATTTGAACATATTATTCATTTACACACCAGGATATTTACTTAGCTTTTCAAACATTTCAAGACTTTTTCTTAAAGGTACATTGCTCAAAGTTCTCTTCAGGTCTGAATCCAACTAACCTCCCAAACAGGCTACCCTCGAGAATGCAGAAGAATATAAGCAATTATTTTGTCATGTTTCTTTAAAGAGTATAAGCATTATCAAGGACAAGCCACCGCCTCCTTGAAATGCTGATTGAACAGTTTGGTCCATTCTGGTAATGAACGAAGGAGAAAAACACAGCGTTCAATTTTTTTAATTTGAGAAATTCCAAGTTCAAGATAAGAAATTTTGACCTTGCAATTTATTTATTTTATTATTATCTGTAGTGTTGTTCACCGTAAAAGAGGCAGCGACAACACTTACTGTGACAACTGCACCACAGAAACTGCATTGAGAAACTGGTCATTATGCCAAAGGCCCACTTATCGGTTCTGATGATAAAGTTGAACTTAACTAGACCATCTGCACAGAGGCCAAGGTAAAGCTAAATGTTTTACGTGAAAATTACCTTTTTATACTATAAACTGACTCATCAAAGGAGGCACTACCCTGCCGGCTGCTGACCTTAATTAATGATTGATTGCATGTTAGATTGTTTGAGATTGCTCTTCATGTGTAAACGCTTTCGAATACATTTCAGAATGGAAAATTAATTATTAAACCCAACACGTTCAAGGACAAAATGCGAACATAGCTCTAGCCAATTACAGTTGAAAAATAAGACTTGCCGCACAATGAACCGTGAAGAAGGAAAATATAAAGAGATTCCACCCGTCATCTTACAATCTGCATCTGCTAACCCGTTCCTGCTTATGAAAGGGAAATTGTCCACAAGCCTCATGCAGTGGTTGACATAGTATCTGGGTACATGGGAGACAGACAGAAGGGACTGGAGAAAGGTCTGTTTGTATATACAGAGAGGACACTCCGGTTGATAAGAACAGAGATTAGACTGAGATGATGAAGGCATTGGCGTAATTTCAATGGCTGGGGGGGGGGGGGGTTCGGAGGGGTGAGGTTGTAAATGGGGGCTATGATGATCCTCCCCCAGGAAACCTTTGCTATTAAGGAAGTGGATCCTGCATTTCAGTGGCTTCTGAGAGGCTAGGTGCCTAGATTAGAACAGATAAAATAAGATATAGACTACTTTATATCTTACACCTGCGACATATTTGTTAAGCCGAACTTTAACCTTTTCTTCCTCATCTGACCCGTCTGTGAAAGTGCAGGGGACATGTCCCCCTAGAGGACTGCAGCAGGGCTGGTACAGAAAGGCTTTAGCGGAAAGTTTTCCTCATGTGACGTGCCGCTTGCTCACCAGAGATAACCCAAACAGTCTCTCCCAAAGCCACCTCCCTGCAGCCGCTATAGCGATCATAATAAAGGACAGCATTAGCCTGTGAACCGCAGTCTATTTTTGGACTGCCTTTAGTAGAAGAGGGAAATATGATTCAAACAGAGATTTTCTTTAATCTTTGGAAGCTGAGAGACTTTGAAGAGCTTAAAATAAAAAAAAATCGAAAGACAGCACAGAGGGATCGTGTGTGCAAATCGACATCTTACTCAAAGATGGGCACAAGTGAACAGAGATCCGAGCCCCGAGCCTATATGGAGTCTGAAGACCGTGAGAAAAGATTACCTTGACTTTCTGCACGTACTGTCAGATCTTGTCACAGAGGCTTGAAAATTTCGCAATGCTGATTTACTAAACTACAGAGTCCAAAGCCGGAGACCCACTTCCTCCTACAGGCTGGGAAATACCCACCAGTGCATGCTAAATCTAATCTCCAGGGACTCAGCAGTCGCGCCTCATCTTGTCTTGTCTCGCCACGTCTCATAACCGCTCTTGTTTCCTTCCTTTCATTTTCTTGCTAAAAGAAATGTTCTTTCTCATATATATTAAAAAAATTGGTATAGTTTTGACTCTTCTGTAGATCTTAAGCTAGGCACCATTGAACTTGCGTCCTTCTTTCCCTGCACAACCGAGGAAGAAAGGTGGACATGAATCCCCAGAAATGTTGATTCCCCTTGAAGAATTCTGTCAGTGAATAACAAATGTAGGAAGGGATTTGGAGCAGCCTGTGATTTGTAGTAAGATTATAAGTACTGCTCCTCAAGAGAACAGGAACACCAACTGGAAAAAATTAACCTTTTGAAAAGCTATATTGTCTAAAGGTACCATTTATTGACCTTGTGGGGTAGGCTAATTTGTCCTCTGCCTTTGACAAATCTAGTTACTTTGGAGCAGTGGGCAGCCACAGTGCAGTGCCTGGGGACCAACTCCAGTTCTGAGGCCAGTGACGTGGTAAAGGAGTAAACCTAAGCTGACATGCATGTCTTTTGGTGTGGGAGAAAACTGGAGTAACCGGCGGAAAACCATGTGAACACGGGGAGAACATGCTAACTTTACGCAGAGAGGATCCGACCGGTGGGAACCTTCTTGTGACGAGGCAACAGCGCTAATCTCGGCTCTGACCAACCTGACACTTTCTCCACCTAATACGGCCAATAAACGAAGAGAACTCAGGAAACAGTTAAGCAAAGGGCGTTTGAAAACCTTCAACTGTGACCTGGTGTGCAACATAAACATAAACAGCAATTATTAAAGAATAAAAGATGCTGCTGTAATGGAAGTTCTCTTTAACAGCCTCTGCAGCTGAGGAAGCACAATCCTCCATGTCTTTTCACCGCAAAGATGTAACTCTGCACAAAGGAGAGACCGTGTCTAATTTCTCAAACACATCCACAGACGCAGCCACATGCGGTCATGCAAATGGACACAAACATCGGCGTGCACGCAGCCGCGTATATGTTTGCGCTCTCTGACATTGTGAGGAAGCTGCAGTGATGCATCAGGCCTACAAAAACATATGGCACGGTACACATGCAACACACAAACAAGCATGTGCACTTATACATGCATACGCACACCTAGGCATGCATGCGTGCAGCCAGTCAAACATGCACTTGAGCACATAAACACACACACATACACATACAGGCAGACACCCACGTGTACACGCATGCAGGTAAGGACACGTCTCCTGAAGATCTGATTCAGACTCTCCCTGAGGTGCTTCTGCTTCTCTTGCTGTGCTGCAGGAGACTCCAGTAACAGCCCGTGTTCCAGCAGACTTCTCACAGCTCCCCACCCTTCTGCATCAAACCCCCTCCCCCTCCCCAAAAAGGATTACATTATACTACTCATTTACAAAAGTGCACATGTCCTCATCCAGAGAATGTACACAGCATACATTTGAACATATTATTAATTTACACAGCAGGATATTTTCTGAAGCTCTCTGGGCAGTTTGAGGACTAAGTATCTTGCTCAGGGATGCAGAAGCAATGCTCTATTTAGGATTGGAATCCACTAACATTACCAACCAAGTCCTGTTGACCCCGCACAAGGACGGCGGACTTCATAACTACTTTCTCACATTTCTTTAAGGACCTTTAGAAACAGCCAAGGACAAGGTTCCCCACTGTCCTTGAAATACTAATTGAACATCTTGGTTTGTTCTGGTAAACAAAATGTTTTATTAAATCTTCTTTTCCTCCCAGAAGATTTTTAAAATATATATTCTCAAATATTTTTTAATATTCAGGATAATGGATGGCAAATACATTTCGAATTCTGAAGCTGTATTATTTAGTCACAACAACCAGTTAATTTGTTCATACAACCACTGCATTGCCTCTGCAGGAGAGCCATAAACCTGAAACATACAAAATGAAAATTTCTATAAAATCCTTATATTTCATTTCAAAATGTAATTTGCAACAATTCAGACGGCTGGCATGAAACAGGCATGCAGTCATTGGCAACGGTGAGCGCCTGTGTTGTTTTCTATTGTTGTCTGTTTGGGTGCAGGTCAAACCCAAACGAACTTAGCAGCTCACAAGGACTCAACAGACTGTGACGACCACAATAACCCCGGCAGTTAAGTCACCCATGTGCTAAATTGCTACTGCAAATAGTCTCTTACAAATAGTCTCCTGCTCCCAACAATGTCATACCACTATTCGGCTTGCTCTTTTCCCACTTGATAATTGCATTCTACAAGGCCGCCCCAACAACCTTAACTAAATCAGGGAGACAATAAAAAAAAAACTTCTACTTTGAAAGAACAGGTGCAAGGCCAACAATCGCATTATGACTGAGGGCGTTAATAATGTGTGGCACACTGAAGGATAAATTAATTAACGCCAACCTCATTTGTTTTTCTTTCACTCGAGCAGCAGAAAGCTTGTGACCTGTGCACTTTGTGATTGCATAGCAGGCTAATAGTGTGCATCCTGCTACTTCCATTAATTGCCTCTCCAACTTATCTATGTTTCAGTTCCTTCTCAGTATTCTGTATTTGTAGATTGGGCTTGCTGCTTTCAAAAATCAGAAGAAAAACATCATGTTTCTTCATGTTTTTCATGAATCTGCATTCACATAAGAGAGAGGGGACATTACACACTAATAGAGTGCCTTCATGCACGTTTGCCTAATGCAAAGCTTGTTGGAGTGTGGCCTACTTAAATGTGTAGTGGGCTTTCCCTATCTGCCTGTGAGGCAGACAGTTGAAACATTTGATATCCTGTACATTGAATAGTGACTCAATTCACTGTAGTGTTTTAAGGAAACTGTCTTATCTAGGCTATGGTGACCTCCCACCTTGATTACTGTAACTCACTTCTTGCAAGCCTGCCAGCTTGTGCCATACAGCCACTACAGATGATTCAAAATGCCACTGCCCGACTCATCTACAACCTTCCCAAATTCTCCCACATCACTCCTCTGCTGCGGTCACTCCACTGGCTACCGGTCGCTGCCAGGATCAGGTTCAAAGTCCTGACCCTCGCCTACACTGCAGCCAACAGGATGGCCTCTATCTATTTGCAGGACATGATTTGATTCTATACGCCTTCTCGGCGCCTTGTACCCCCTCCCACCCGAGTAAAGGGATCACAGAGCTTCTCCACCCTAGCTCCCCAGTGGTGGAACAAACTCCCTGTCCCTCTTCGAATCTCTCCCTCACTACCCATCTTCTGCCGTGGTCTGAAGACGCATCTCTTCAGACTATACCTGGACTAACTACCACCACTCTGTATATCATTTCACTTTAAATCCCCCCCTTTCATGACACTCATGATACATGTACCCCCATTCCAGCACGGTTTGGTAATTTGTATTTGTCCTAATATTGTAGCTTGTTCTTCTCCCTAGTTTGGCTTGGCATGAGTTAGGTCAGAATAGTGTTCACTGTGTGAACTAAACTGTGTTCTTGGCTAGAAATAGCTGTACAAAATGAGTATCGTATCTTATTGAACCTGTGTTTTGTAGTTGTCCATGACCATGAAATGCACTTTTGTACGTCGCTTTGGATAAAAGCATCTGCCAAATAAATGTAATGTCATGTAATGTAAGGAGAAAAGAAACATTCCTGCTGTGCTACGGTCCTAGGCAATTCAGATTGGCAGGACGGTTTTTTCCTTCATGTGCCTCTGGCTAAACAAGAGGGCTTCACACCCATAATGCCTTGAAGTGGACACACTTTCTTTACTGGTCTTTGCAAGGCTCCGGCATGCTAGGCCCTTAAGCAGCTGGGACAGTCACACGTCTCACAAGTGAACTAAAGCCTATGAGACAAAAAGCTTCCAAAAGGTTAAATTACTATGAACTGTCAAAGTGCTAATGTGTCTAATTGGGTTCAGTCGCATAGTATGCACAAAAGGCAGCAGTCCAGGTAAAGATATTTGTAATAATACGCATGCAGTATTTTCCTAGAACAGATATAAAGCAATGACAAAAGCATTCTGGATTCTCCACCAAACAAAACTGTGCAGTTACATTTCACTTTTGCATTTTATTTATTTTATTTAACCATGGCAGTCACACCTTCTTGTGAGGCAACAATGCTAACCACTGCGCCACCTTGCCACATTGTCTTTCCGTCTACTCAGCTCTAGTCTTTTTTTTTTACTACAGACTGTGAGTATGTTTCAAATGACCTGCAAGTTGACTATTCATCATCTCCACTGTGTTTTGATTTTTGAAAATCAACCGCATATTTTAGGTGCAACCCCACAAGCACAAGGGAATAATGCTCTCCTTCCATAAGGGGTGCGTGCTGCAGCACTGGAGAAAGTCTACAGAGGGACAGAACCATAAACCGTCATGCCAAACAACATAATATCAGTCTGTGAGTCAGCAGATGGGTGAAACATCATACACTCAATTGGCTGTACAACTGTCACACTGCCTTGCTTTGCATTTGAATTTTGTGTCGGCGTGGGCTGGGATTAAATATCCAGACATTCACCCTTAGCAGCCATTTATGAATCAATTTCTTCTGAGTCTGCCATGCACACCTCTACAGTTCCTAGAAATATATTAGTGACCCTACTCCCTTCCTGGTCCTGGTCCCTCCTTTTTAAACTTCTTAATACGGACGTGACTGCTGTTGTGCGTGACTGGTCTCTCGCTGAACCTCTGGCCCTCTTCAGCGGTTCATGTACCTTTCTTCCTGAGGCCGTGTCCTACTTCCTTGACACGAGAGGCACCTTCCGAGACTGCGGATCACCCGTTACCAGAGACATTTTCACTGCGCTGAAAACGCTGACCGAATATCTGCTCAAAGGAAATTGCAACAATAACCTGAAGTGAATGAACCCCAGTGTCTAAGCCCATTACTCCCACCAGAGGAAGGTTAGTAAAAAAAAACTTGGTACTGATGCTTTTTGCCAAATAATGCCGACTTGCAAATGCAGATAGTAAGTAGCATGATTAATCAGAGATAGATGATATTCTGATGACAGTACAGATTGCGGTTGTGTTTTTTCGTGGTACGAACATGAATTTGCAAGTGTTTTAGCACAGCATTATAATCACGAGGAGGAAAGGGAAATGATCCATCTATTATGTTAATTCTATTTAGGCACTCTTTATTTCTGAAAGTCAGAACACATAGTTCCTTAAGCTAAAAGAAAGGCCTAAATGGTACGGCACAAGGTTACGCTTCACTAGAGGGGTTTTGACACAGGAAAATCGATAATTGACAGGAGATCAGCAGCAGATGGAGAACTCCTACATCCACGATAAAAGCACGCAGGTAGCATCGGCCATTAACGGGCATGGGTATCTGCCAGGTGAGTGATGAACGGGACTTCCTGCAGGAAATGAGTCACTTCACAACCACCGTGAGATTGGCATCTCCAACAAAGTCACGTATCAGCCTCACGCACAGGATCTAGGCCTACACATAACTCACAGTCAGCAATACACAGGCCTGGATTAAACTGCTCAAGCAAACATCTGATAGCACGCGAGAAAAATGAGAGAAAAATTCGCTGTAATCCACAACTGAAAGTCTTAAAAGAGGGGGATTCAGGTAAAGTCAAGAAGATTAGTTGAGCAGTGAACCCAACACGGTTTTAAATGTGCTTAACAAAGCACGTTGCTGACGACGGCGACAAAAAGGTACATAACTTCTGAGTGTCGTCTTCTGTAGGGCCACTTGCCTGACTTTTAGAAGCAACTTGGGCCATGTCCATGAGTAAGGAGCAGATTGAAGAGCTACTGGTGTTCTACGCCAAATCCCCCCCCCCCCTTCACTCCCCCTCATTCCAAGCTCAGAGCATGTCAGCAAGGGTCAGTCAGCACATTTCCCTGGCAGTGTAAACACACAAACGGAGAGGCTTCAGCTGCGGCTATCAGTGATTCGCCATGGGTCAGCCTGGCTGAGGCGGGAAGCCAGCGGGTTTATCTCCTAGCCCCGCCAGACCCAGGGGTCCCTTGAGAGACTGAAGTGAGGCACACCCCCTCTGACGGCTTTTCTCAGACACTGCAAGACCTGTGGCCAGAGCCTGCAGGCCGAATTTACACGGTATCAGAAGAGTAACCCAATCCCACGATGATCTGTTTCTGCACAGCCAGGGAACTACTTTTCAATTCTCCCCCTGCCCCTGGGATGGAAACCGCTGACAAACTCAGTGCTTCAGACAACCTCAGTGCTCTCACTTCAAAGCTTTGCAAAACGGCACCGACCAGCCACACCCAAACAATCCCGGCGAATCTGCCAACTAACCCTCAGGGCGTTTGCAATTCCATTTCAAAATCTGAAGGAGTGCATCTAAGTTAGGGGCCCTAATAATATAGATAGAAACTTCTGGCAAACAAAATGCTGAGCTAGTATGGTTATTTGACACCTCATTTGATGGGCCTGGGGCAGCAGTATTCCGGAAGTTCTACAGCGGGTAACATCTAAACGACACTGCAGGGGAGACGGACTGTTTCTTTTTGTGCTCTGCTCTTCCCTGGAACGTAGGATTACAGCCCTGCCAAACACATCCACAGTTCTTTCTCTCCACCCCTCTTCAGCGACTCCTCAAATGATTTCATATAATTGAGGAGTAATGAATTAGTCAGAGTGGCAAATTAATCCAAGCTTAGTACCTCCAGGAGGAACGCAGGAATTACAGTTCCGCCACTCCCCTCTATTTCGACATATGCAGTGACACATTCATTACCTGCAATTACACACCTCGATGTTCATCTGCTCTTCATGGGAGGGAATCTCCTGCTCCCTCACTCTGTGGCTTGTGCTCCAGTGAAAATAAAGCAATGCTCTACTCCTCTACTAAAATGGGTCATTAACCTGAACCCAGTAAAATGAGTACAAAATAGTAATACAATGACTCTCAGTAGCATCTCCTTCATATTAACAATGGGAGTGACTGTGACACAGCATAGCAGCCCTATACCCCTTGTATGGGGATACAAGGGGTGTCGTGGATTACATTCAAACCAATGCTTCATTTACTTATGGTTTATTCATCATTTAGGAGTACTTGTTTGAATATAGGCCTTCACTATATTTGCACCAGCCTTTAAATATTACCAATTAGATCACGCTGGGATTAAATGTAAATCCTATGCATACAGCCATCATACTCTGGCTTCAAAATATCTCTATTAATTCCACAGTTAAACACTTAAAAAAAAATAGTATTCCTTTTTACATATGCTGAAAGCAGAAAAATGCAATGACTAAATCCTTCCTATGCCAGTGCAGGTGCAAATACACTTATATTTACTTATGTCAAAAACAATACAAAACTGCTGGCACAGAATGGCAATGAATGGTTGTTGGTACAGTACACCTGGACAGACTTAAAAAAACAAGCTTGGGAGCCTCAAAACTACAAATTCAGCACATCATGTCCAATGTATTACTCCAGCTGTTTAATACTTTTAAACAGCTGAATTCAGTAAGTTCATTTCAACATTCAATATTGGCTAAACTAAGAGGTGCTTTTATCTCAAACAGCAGTATAATAAAAAGGTTTTCTTGAAATCTGAGAACACAATATCCAACAGTATTAAGGCTACTTTAACAGAAAGAAACTCTCAAGGCCCAATCTCCAAAAAATGAGTTTACAAACACAAAAAATTAAATCATTTTTTAAAAATCTGTAAAAGACAATCTGCACAATCTGTTCTACATGGTAATTGGAATTTTGTTGTATATCTGGTATACTATTGCTGAGATGGACATGACCCTACAAACCATTGGGGGAGGGGCTATGAGGGCAGCCTTCGGTGCAGAGCCAAGTGTCACTAGTCCAAACACCTGAAATCACAGCTGTTTCCAGGCTCTTTTTAGTAAGCCGCTGGATACAGTCTCGTGACGGCATGGTGCAGCCACTCGGCAAGCGACCAAAACTTCAGCTGGAGTGTTCCTGCTGAGAAAATGATGTTCCCTTCGCCAACAGGGCATGGAGAAGCACGCAGAGAGGCTGGGGGGGATGGGTTACGAGACCACTTTGTGTCCGGCTGTGGCTGCTCAGCACAGTGAGGCATCTGGGAGAGACTGTGGAGAGTGCGCACTTTCACTCCCATAAGAAAAGACGCGTGAGGCTTAAGCGTACCCCTTAATATGCAAACGCACGCGTGCAGAATGCAAACAGGAATGACACATTTGTATTTGATTCAAAGGCATAAAATAAGCCTGAAACTTTTAAATTAATGCTGAGAATGCTAGAAGGTTAGTCACAGTTTTGCTACAAATTTTTAATGGCGTAAAGCGCCACTGTGGCATTAAAACCTCCACTAATCCTCAGCCATGGCAACCGTTGAATAATTGTGCTTCTTTTAACCTTCCCTTGAATTTAAGTGCAGAATGTGTTTTTCCCTTCTGCCCCATAGTCTTGTTATATTTCCTGAAGACACATTTCAAATACTGAAGCCCTACACCTTTTCTGAAAATGCCTTGCCATGGGTACCCTCGTCAGCCACTGAGCCTCGCTTTAATGGCAGATAAAAAGAAAAGAAGGAACTAAAACTTAAATTAAAATACCATGAGAGTAAAGAAAAAACCCTCAGAAAACAACAAACAATATTTCCACTCCAAGCACTTTTTGTAAGGATTTCAATGCAGAGAGCAGTGTCTGCCAACCACTGTTGCCTCGGCAGCAGTTTAAAAATAACAGTGAAAAATGAATCGTCCCTCTGCTCAGCTATAGACGATGCCATCATCGTGACCCCGTAGTACACTTCTGTGGTAAAATGCACACCCAGCTTAAGCTGAATAGCTGGACCTGAAGCTCATCGCAGGATGGCAAAAGATTGGCAGCTGAAATCCCCGAACGCATATGAACTACCAACGAGAAGAAGAGAAGGGCCTGCAACACCAACTCCAAAAATAAATCCCTGACCGTGACTAGAGAAGGTAGGCTGGGATGTTATTTAATTAAACCACAGCACTGTAGCTGGGCATGCCTCGACAGCCCCTGTCATTTACGTCAACTGTTTGATGTTGGGACGGTGGGTCATAAACGGAATTTCATGTGGAGTTCAAACCCGGCCAGTTTACACCAAATAGAGGGAGGTGTATTGGTCACAAATGGACAGACTACATAAATCACTACCAATCCCCTCTGCCTCCACCAATCCTAAAATATCTGCTTAAGATACAATCTAAATCAGATAGAGGACTTCTTAAAACCATAAAGTCACAAATACGCCTCTGGCTACAGCCTCCCATCTGCTCCTGAGAACAGCCCAACCCCCCTGTGATGCCCTGGGCACTGTACCAGTGCACTGCACATCCCAGAACAGAACGCGGTCGAGCTGTGGTACCCAGCTGGAGGCCTCTGAGGTCGGGGGGGGGGGGGGGGAGGGGCAGGTATGGTCAGGCGTGAGAAGATTGGGAGGCAGTGATCAATACACTGAACACCCCCAAGAGGATAAATACACAGTGGGCCCCAAGCCTGGCTGGCATGTTGATAGCAGCTTTGACTGAAAGGACTTAATTGGTTTAATTAGGCATAAAGCCAAATTGCAGCTTGGCTACCATCCAATGTGGCACCTTCCCACTTACAGCCTGAGGTATACATAATTATTGATTATTTGTCCTTCATAATATGTTTTTTAGTGCTTGCTAGACATCAGCAAGTTATAACACTTCCTTTATGTGGATTCTTTATTTAGTAACTAAACATGTTATTGCAACTGAATATGAATGAATGTTTATTTACTAAACAACAAATCAAGGAAAAAGGAGTTGTTGTCCCACACTTGATTTCATTGCATCATATTTTTCCTTGGATATAAACCCCTTTGTTGCAAGATGAAAATATATTTTGTTCCTGCGATGAGCGCTGGCATTAGAGGACATCTATTTGGCTTATTCTTCACCATCCTGAATAGTCATACATTTATCAGTATCAGGACTTTTTTTGCCACTTTCTAAAGCCCAACTGTTTGGATATGTACCATTTTTATTCAATAAATCTTTTAAATACCAAATAATTTTTGGCTCTTAATCTATCATGATCCTGAATTCAGTTTATGAACAGCCACAGAAATCTGCATTTGGCTTTAAATAATCACAAGTAATTCAACTGCACCAGGATGATAAAAGTCTACAAATGTATAGTGAAGGGCTTCTATTTTTACAGACGGATTTAACTGTACTGTAGGAAGCAGCTACGTACTATAATATAATCTTATATATAGAACACCCATCATTGCTGCTCTAACCAATGTGCTAACACAGTTAAGTTGTTCGTCAATGGTTCTACCCTTCAACAAACCTTCAGATTCAAAGACATGGCAGTAAAACTATTAATTGTATTGTTTCCCATAACATGTCCCTTGTGGTTTTTTTCATAGACTAAAAAGACAGTACTTTTAACAATCATTTGAACCACTTGAATCAATGTTAAAATGTCCCAAAGACTGTTTGAAATTTCAAAGTTAGCCATGAATTGCCAAAATTAATGCATAAAAATCAATAAAAATATACAACACTAACAAATGCCCAATAATTTGTTTTATTTCACAGTAATGCATTAGGACAGTCTTATCAGAACTGCACAACCCCTGCCCTTTTTACCCTGTAAAGCTTTATTCCATCCATGCATGTACAATAAATCCACTTTTCCCAGTGAATTGCTAATCAAATGCGTGTTGCCAGGTACATGCCAGGGTCAGCTGAATCTCATTCTTGTTTGAGAGAAGGAGAGGGCACTCAGTTCTGTGTATGTTTAGAAAAAAAAAAAAAAGTGCACCTTGGTCCTCCGTTTTCTACAAACAACCATGCTTGCCTCCCTTATCTGCAAAGGGGCAGAAAATGTGGAATAACAGAAAGGCCAAAAAGGGCCACAGAAAAAAGCTAGCCAGAAATGTTCCTGAATGCAAAAATAGGACTATAAAAAGGAACACTTCATAAAAAGGTACATGTCCTTCATAGTAAAGTCCTAGCTTGACCAGAAAAATCCACCAATGTTCCAAAACAAAAGTCCCTGAATTATTATTCTTTGTACTTCTCCATATTAACCCCCCCCCCCAAACACACACACACACACACACACACACCTTTCACCTCAGCAGTTCAGCTGGCGATCCGTGAAGTGTCAGGAATTCTGCTAAATAAGAATCACTGAAGTGTCTGAACACCCATTGTTGCCATTTCACAGAGTTCAAAAGCAAATGGGAGAAATGTAAAACTCCTCCAGTGATTGGTCCAGCCGTTAAGAGAAGTTGTTTAAGAAAGAGGAGAAGGGGGGTTCAGGGGACGTTTTCCAAGTTGAGGCTTGAGTAAGGGTTGCATGGGGGTTGCAGTGTCAACAAGGACACAGGCAACTAAAGGATCCATGCAAACTTTCTCACAAAAGGGTCTCTTGGGACCTCCCTGAGGCAACAGAGATTGATTCTGCTGTCGATTAAGTCACGTCACTCCTCAAAAAGGAGCCAAATGCATTAAACAGATGAACATCAAACAGTCACAGCCGATCCCTAGATACATCCCTCCATCCACCGCCAAATACACATTCGACATTCTATTCAACACACCCTTCAATTCTAAATGACAAATTATTTCTATGGCACCCTTTCTACACAAGCACACTGTGTTGATTGAATGTCTCTACAGTATGTAATGTACGAAAATGTTAATTTCTCCCCTTCTCTGAAACAGATAAAAGGATAATTGTACCCAAAAACAAATATCGACAGTGTGGATGCACAAATGGCTTGAGTTAATGTATACAGCTTGCGCATGTGGGTACAAATTTCTATTTTCCCAATAAAATTCTGGTCTGTGGTTTGTGAAAATGACACAGATGCTATAATCCTTCTGCTAGTGTACAAAAATTAATGGGGAGTTAATTATGGTACAGTGCTCCCCCACCATTCTACAGAAAGACAAGAAAAAAAATGCTAACGAGAATTCGGTACTAACATGGGGCAACAAACACAATGCCACAGGAGTTTCCCAGCAATGACTAGGGCACATCGTCGTTTCCAACATGCCCAGCGCTCTGTGGACATTCCCGGAAATAGCCTGTTTCACTTCAGCCTGAAGATAGATTCACAGCAAGAAATTACTGCACAAGCTGCCCCATTAGTAAAATTTGTTGCGTACGATTCAAAATGCCACAGATAAAGACTGATCTAAAAAGGATGACACCCCCCCGCCTTTTTTTTTTCCTTTAGGAAGGATAAAAAGCCAAAACTGCAGCCTGCATGGGAACCGCTGCTTTGAGCACCCCTCTCCTCTCCCCTCCGCATGTTTGTCCCGCAATCAAAAGGCGAGGCGAGCGGCTTTTATCTCCAATGCAAGACAGATGTCAGAACGCTTAAATCAGATCCCATTCAGGCTGGCTCCACAATGAGGGTGCCTCCCCTCCCTCCTGCCTTCACTCCCCACATTAAACAAGGCAGATACGTCTCCAATTGAATTCCAGTGGATAAGTGACTCAGAACTGCTTTTAACACTATCCCATCCAATTATTAATTCATGCCCTTAGCGCGCTCTCTCACTATGACAGGCGGAATATAAAAGTGGCTCGTTTCTTTCCCCGTCTTACCGTGCACCTTCAATTGCGGCAGCGCGAATTGTCTTGATTTAAAAGAGACTGAGCGCTGGGGTTTTTAATGCTGGGAATGAACACTGCCACTATATAAGGGTGACATCACTCCGCATCCCTGACAAACTGAACGGGCCGTGAGTGGGGCAAACCGCACTGAAGAGATTCAGTACCTCGGCTCCGGTCTAGACTTTGGCAGCACTGCCTTCCAGCACTGAATGGCTCTGACTGCAAGGGGACACACCGCTGACAGAGAGTCGCCCTCTAATCCCCGAGTGAATGTGGGTCACGCTGTGCCGGATAACCCCCCCGCTAGCCAAGGGGACAGACAGCAGGGCCGCCTCAGCCCCCGACAGAAAGGGTTAAGCGGAACAAGCATTCCTGGGCCATGGAGTGGGGTCTGGGAAATGGCTGTACCAACAACAGAGAGAGTGGCTTTCCCTCCTGGCACCAGGGCATTATTCATGCTAATCCATCAAAGAGACACCCCCGCCAAACGCACAGTGCACTGCAGTCACCAGTGACAACACAGCGGGATTTGGGTCTGGCTTTGGGGGAGGGGGAGAGGGGAGGGCATGTAGAGAAGGAGAGCAAATGACACACACAAAAAAGGAGACACACATATCTCAACAGATAGGCTACTCTGAGAAGCAGGCAGGTGACTTTACAGTAGCCACACCACAGAGGATTCATATAAAAAAAGCCAACTTTTTCTTTGAAACTCTGAAACTATCCTGCTGGACTTGAAAACTCTGCAAATTAATGCGTAAAATTAGTACATGAAGAGAAAACAAATACCCAGGAGGTAATTAGATTGTTAGATTGTCTGATGAGATTTACAACAGCCTCCCTGTATTATGCAAAAACATTAATCACTGATTCAGCATAACAGTATTCCAGCTAATTACTTCAAGGACATTAGCATAGAAGATTGTTAGCCTTTTTTAATTTAAATAAGCAAGAGACCATGAAATATTCATGGGTTTATAATCTGACAACAGAAACATAAACAGCAATAACCAGTCAAACATGCTTCAGATGTAACAGTGATAGGGCATCCCATGATTAATGCAAGGAAGAGCCCTGGCTGACAGCTCCAGCGACTTTATAACTCAAACTTTCAAAGAGAGGGTCCATTAAAAAAAAACCAAGACAGGAAGCCATCTACTAATAAAACTGAAGAACTAGAGCCAACATAAAAAAGGTTAATGTTTAAGCCAGGATGTCCGCCTTTGCATTCTCCCTTCTGCCTTGGGGAGCTTGTGGTCAAACTTCAGATCACCAGTCTGCCCTGAGGCCCAAATAATCCCTTGTGGTAGTTTGGGCCAGCCCAATAAGGCCTCTGTAGAAATTCTATACTACGGTTAACACTACCTCACTCGCCACCATTTTGTTGCTGTTGGAACACGCTGTGCTTTTTTCATAGACAAGACCAGCCAAAAATCGTCCACTCATAGTTGCGCATACATACATTTTCAGCAAATGTCAGCAAATGTCATCCTACTTCTCATTTTCACATGACATTAATTACAAGAAATACGATAATATTAAAAGAGATAAAGAAAGCAGAAGAGGTGACCAGATGGCTAAACACAGCTTACGCTTTAGAACACTACTTCCGTAAATTAGGCTATATCATTTTTAAAGTATATTCAAAATATTAACAGAAGGGAAACTGCAGAAATTCAAGTTATTAAGGAAGCATGGGCCCCAACTGTTGCCCATTTGTCAATTCGATCTACATTTTCCACTGACACCATGACAAAAAATTTTATTTAACTGTCAGTTTTACCTCCATGACGTACAATATGTGGACAGCCCATACTGGTTTTTCAATTAAAAAAATGCACATGTTTATACATGCTTGGAAGGATTTTAAATGGGATAAAAAGAAAAATGTACTGTAATGAGACAGAGAACACTACTATCATATACTATTCCTTACTTTATTGCTTCAGGGATAAGTAAACTTCCTTCTGCTCAAAGTACATCTGATTCACCAGGAACCAACATCATTGAGATAAGAAACACTCAATGACAAGCTTTTTATATTGAGAGCATGTTTCATTTTCCATCTCTGACCTACTGAACCTCTGATCTACTGAAAACCAGGATGTTTACTGCACATGAAGTAACCAAAAATAATCACGCACTTCCTTTCAGGCCTGAAACTTGCATAGAAAAACATTAAGCTTTTTCATATTGTACTTTATACAGAGACACCGTGACAATGCTTTACAGGAAAATTAGGAAATGGTAAGCCTAAACCCCCAAAAACCAACACGTAGGGTAAAAATGTGTGGTCCATCAGCTAACAACATCTCTTAAACTCAGGGTCAGGGCCTGGGGACAATGATACGGACATTAAATGCCAAGGCAAACAATTAAATATTTAAATCAAACTGGCCACTGCATCTTTACCTTGCATCAAAACTGAAGAAACCACAGAAATACAGAGACAGTAAGAAGACATTTCTCAGGAAGGAAATGTGCAGCTCAAGCAAAATTACATCTCCATGTACCCTTAATGACTGGTTTTACTGATATACTTTCACCTAAATTAATTAATATCAATACAAATTAATTATCAATGGTATAATGGTAATGAGTAATTACCACTGTTCTACAATCGCTATGGAATTATTGATGTCAACACAGGTCACACTAGCTTTCAGAAATCAACATTTTCACTACAAAGCCCTGAATTTTGACCAACTTCCAAGGCGTTTTAAACAAACAGACATTTTTAATAATTGGCCAGATAATCTCACATGAGCTACGTAAAGATTTTAATAAGCATTTTAAATATACATAAATACAAAATAATAAATGACTTGGCCAAGTAAGCTAGTCCCTCAGTTAAAAACCTTCAAAGCCTAAAAAACATAAGAGGCGACAAACCAGCATGCTAAACACAAAACAGTGCTAATGCGGCAAGTAAACCACACTGACACTCCACTAGTTAGCACCGTTTTTGTGCGCTGTGGGTTTTATGCCATAATCTGTGTTTCTGAAGACTTTTCCTGGTGAACGCTGCCAAAAATGAGAAATATACAACAATGGTAATGATGGGAGATGATAATTAATAACAATACAAAAAGGATTACAAAACTGGCAACTTGACAGCTGTAAAATTTCAGTACAGGAATTAGAGAGCCACTTTAGCTAACATTAGTGAGACCGCTGATTGAATGGGTGAGAGCAGCACCCATCTCCTTGTTTGTGCATTAGTAATATGAGTTAATATTGCAAGATTACTAAGGCAGTGATGTGGGACACCACTATCTTTGATAGTCAAAAAAATTTGTAATTTGGTTATCTTGCCATGCATTCAGTAAATAAAATAGCTGGCTAAACAACCTTGAGACAGGTGTTGCTTGCATCGGATCACAAAACAGTGTTCCACCTGATCGGCATGCTTGTTTTGTTTATATACTGACATTAAAAACTGAAAAGTGTGCAACTTGAAATCAGCTTATGGATGAACACTGCTGCCGTTGTTCTGGGTGGCTAGGGACACCATTAGAGCCTATTTTGTGTGCTTTGTATTTAGGGCAAGTTCATGTGAGCTACATCAATCCACCCATTTCCCAGCTGAATGTTACAATTAAGTGCAGGTTTTCTGAATCAATACAGACACCTCTCGACTCGATAGTGATTTTAATGTCATGATATACACCTGCATTTTCAGAAGGCAGCTTACACTTTGTTTAACAAGCCAGAATCCAGCATCACTGAATAATTAGAGTTCTAGATATGAGATTTTGTTGCAAAGGTGTGGCCTTTCTTTACAATCAATAACATGTTGCTTTCCAACTAGAAATTAAACAGATCAAAGAGCTATCATTACATTAATCTACCATTTCACCAATTGCCATTTAATATTTTGATTAATTATCAAAAGCTATGGCTGCCTACCTATGGCACTGACAAAGTATGCTGTCCACGCTGCCTCCTTAGCAGAGAAAGGTGAAGAGCTCTAAGAAACAAACTAGCACAGTTTGAATATTTATTTATTTTGTTTAATGCAAAATCAATAAGATGATTTACACTTTATTTTGTTGCATGGGAGCTCTGCCCTGACAATTTGAAAGATAAGAAACACAATAATCCATAATGCCAGTTTGAGATACATATGTATGTCTGTTAACAAACTATTATTTAGAGCTCTTTTGTTGATTTTTAAATATAAAAATCAACAAAATGAGCATCAAGAAACATTAATGAAACCTCAAAACCCAGTGATCCATCGCTCCATAAATCCTGCACCCCTGATGCATAAAACTGGGGGGGAAAAACGAAACACAAATTATTTTTTTATTTTTCACTGCATATATTGATATACTTCTGCGGAGGTATAGGCCTACATAACATATAATTTGGGGTGTTGTTGGAATCGGAACCAGTGATCGTGGTTATGTAATGGTGGAATAATAACAGAGAGAGCAAAACGTAGCTGTAGAATGTTGGCAGCAGTGTGTGCACAAGAGCTTGACAATACATTTCTCACAGGACATGCAGTTTGGTGATAGTTTCTTACTTAACCGCAGTAGTGATCAAACTTACAAGTGCTAGAGTGTTGTTAGCCTTTATTACTCACAATTCTATGTGGCCGTATGATGTAGCTAACACAAGCCAATAGTCATAACCAATAAAAATAAATTTATGTTACTTGTTCAAAGTGAAACTTGCACTATGTCCAGAAGCACAGAACATTTATGTCAAACCCTCAATAAATTATATAAGTCCCAGGATAGGACTGAATTTATCCTTAAAAATGTGATATTTTCTGAATCAGCACTAATGGGGCTTGACTATTACTGTAGTCAAGTGATCTGTGCTTACAGTAACTATGTTCATTACCTCAGAAGTTTTTGTCATTAAATCACTGACCGACAGCTTGGGACTTTCAAGTTATAAAATGGGATTTTATCAAGCGTACAGCAAATATAGTGACCTGGCTTTCAGTCATAATTTCAAGTTTGAACTTGAACATTTGAACAGGTAGAAATAGTCCTATGTGACCAATACTGTACTGCAGATATTTCTACCTGTAAAGAGGATGGGGTCCAGAGGGAGAAGACCGTGCAAGCCTTGATCAATCCAAAGAAACAACGGAAGATAGGTAAATAAGGCAGTCACTGAATAGCAGTATCGCAGAGATCAAATGTGGCAGCTTCGGCACCCAATTGTGACTTACCATGGAAAATAATATCCAAATCTAATTCACCTGGTATGACTGGCCCTAACTTCTGCAGTGCACACTGCAGACTGTGAGAGAGGTTTTCAGTTCAGAGCAGAATTTTAACTCCACTAAGAAATCATGTGAACCCAGCAATAATCCAAATGAAGCTGATCAGATTGAAGCTTGGCATACAAAGAAGTGTCTTCACATTTTACATGGCCCTTACAAAGTGAAAGAATTAAAAGGTAAGAAGGCTTTACATATTTTTTCTTGACAAATAAATAAAGATTTCACAAAACCAATTTTATTGTGTTAATTTATCATTTAATTTAAATGTTTTGGTAATGGAAAGGACATTCTTATTTTTGACTGGGAGGCAATTATTAGGCCTGGGGCTGACAGTTTTACCATTTTGTGAGTCCTGGGATTCAAGGATCTAAATTTCTAGATGGATCACGATAGACCAACTGTAAATCAAAATTTGTACTTGCGCTGATGTCTAAAATATTTATATTCGAGATAACTGCTTTCCAGTTAATATTGATGGTCTTCTAATAAGCCATTCTCTCAGGGTTAGTACATTTAACATAAGCAAACAAAACCAAAAACATTGCAGAAAATCCCAAAATCAAGAAGCAATATCAAGAAATATAATTTTTTTTCAAAAAATGCATTTTATTATTATCTAAAAGTACTTGCTTTTAATACCCATTGTAATACCCTTCTATATTAAGAAAAGTTTTAATCTTCGCCTAGGGAGGTCGCAAGGCACACATCTCCTTACACAATCCCTGATCTCATGAGGACATGAACCACAAAACATGCAAAACTACTTTCTATCTCATGTTGTCCAATGACTGCTTATCAGACTGGAACTCATAAACACATCAAAGTCCCAGACTTATCTTATCTCCAAAATGCTTTTAATGGGGCAACATGGCTCAGGAGGTAAGAGCGATTGTCTGGCAGTCGGAGGGTTGCCGGTTCAAACCCCGCCCTGGGCGTGTCGAAGTGTCCTTGAGCAAGACTCCTAACCCCTAACTGCTCTGGCGATTGAGAGGCATCAATTGTAAAGCGCTTTGGATAAAAGCGCTATATAAATGCAGTCCATTTACCATTTAATGTTTCTCCTTTCAAATATCCATTGCACACCCCTACTGCACAGAATCTCCCTGCACCTACTGGGAAAAAATGCTGAATTTTTTTATGACTTAAAGTTAATTCACAAGTACATTTCAAACACTTCATCCCCTCTGCAAATGCTGCCATGTTTCAGACATGCAGTTTTAGGTGCAAATTAATTTGACAGAGAAAACAAAGGTTCATTGGTCCCCTGAGTAACCTTGAAATGTTGGCTTAAGTGAAGAGGCTAAAGTACAATATCAATACAGGCAGGCAGGCCAGGTTAAGTATTAATTTAGTTGATGATGCAGGAGACACTCAGAGGTTTGGTGAGCCCTATGCTCCATTTATATTAGTTGAAACGTATCGACCTTACTTCACATAACCAGCAAAAACCAGTAGCAAGACATAACATTAATCTAAACATTCACTAAAATTAACTCAGTTGTAATGCCTGCAATTAAAAGAGGCCCCATAATCCATACTTCTGTAAATGGTTCCTAAGTCCTAAAGAAATTGCTGAAATCGAGTAGGCTAAATTTTTCACCTACTACTGGTGCTCTCTGACTTGTTTAAAGCCTCACTCGATGAGTCAGGGTTATCAGTTACAAAAAAAACATGTAGAGCAGGTGGCTGAACAGTGGTCGCTCCTTAGTGTGGAGGAATAGCAGGCTGATCCAGCTGGAAAGCTTCCTGCCTTATTGCTGGAGAGTGGTGGCAGGCAAGGGGACACATCAGCCACAACAGCCCCTGTCCAGTATTACTGTTAGAGCCATATTGCTCACACTCGCTGTTTAACACACATATTCAATTCATACACTGCAATCCACAAGCAGCTGGACAGTCAAACCATTTGTGTTGTTTTGGCTCTGTAATGGGGGACTATGTATAGAAAGGGCTGTAATTACTGCATGGATCACCTGATATGGATGCAACACCTTTAAATTGAAACAGATAGTCTGCACTTTATCCTCATATTCATGGTTTCATTTCAAATTCAATGTGCTGGATTACAGAGCCAAAACCATAAAGATTGTGTCATTGTCCAAATACTTATGGACTGCACTGTATATCCACAAATATGCAGACACAAAGAAATATGTCATGCATTTGTTCATATTACACACCCACAGATGTATACGATGCCAGTATTTCCCAGAGAGGGAGAGAGAGAGATAGATATAGTGGATAGCCCTAGCAGCAACAGATATGCACAGAATAGAGAAACACTGCTAGATTGATTAATATAAATAAAGAGTATATATGAATGCTTTCTTTTTGCATCCTGGCAATAATCTTTTATTTTGCAGAGCCATCCAAAAGATGTTTAGTCAGAAGTGAAATAAACCCTTGAATGCATTTTAATTGCCTTCCTTTAGGGTCCCCATATATCAATTTACAGGACTATACAAGTGAGATTGATTTCCCTATTCAAGACTTGTGCATGGAGACCATGAATAACTTTATTTGGATTTTTTGTGAGACATTTTAAATGAAAGTGCCCCTGCCATAGTTACAATAACAAGACGGCCTAAGGAAACCACTGTCAATATATTTAATGTTTTGAAGCATACTAATATTTTCCAGTGTTAAAAACATTGATATTACCTGAAAAAACCTCTCACTGGCATATCACTGGATTTTGGGTTATAGTGAGTATAGTTCAATAACTATACTTGAAAAGGAAACACACATTTTAAAGTGAATTAACTATATATACTGGGAAAAGGTACATACCAGGAAACACTGAAAAAAATTGGGATCATGGAAAGCATTTCATAATCAATTTCATTTAACATGGCTGAGCAGTAATACATAATTGGCTATTCAGCTACATTAGATTTAAGCCTAAACAAATTAAAACAAATTAAGATGGAATGATTCCAAATAAAGGTTCTTCTGTATCCAGTTAAGTATACTCTACTGTGAAATCTTCCAAGGTCCAGCAGTTCTTGTTAACACTTTATGGGACTCTTCAAACTGCTGTTCAAGCTCTTTCCCATTGAACACCACTACGACAGAGTAAGGAGGGCAAAGCCACAAAATGTCACCAGTGATAACACATTAATCTTTGAAGAACTGCCAGTCAGAATATTGACTGTCCAGCAAAGAGCTCTCAAATGTCTACTGGTGTTTGTTTATCGTGTGACATGTACTTTTGTAAATTTCTTTGGTGAGAAGCATCTGACAAATGGCTAAATTGTGAGAAGAACTCCTGCCATTGTCAAACTTATGTGAACAACAGCTCAGAAGGGAGCCTAAAAACTGTGAGAAGGCACCAAATACTTATGCCGATTTCAGGGCACGATGACACAACATGCTGGGCTCAATGTTTGACAGGCATCCAAACAAAATATCACACACTGATGCTTTGATTCAGAAATTCATCCAAGTTGGTTTTCAGAACCATGAGGGAACCAATGATCAAAACCTAGTCTGTTTTTAAACATCATACTGTTAACTATAACACCCATCCAAAGTCTTTTATCAGCAAAAGAAAGTCCCATGATAAACCTAATGAGTCCGTTAATTCTGTTACTCTGATTCCATTTGAATTGCAAATGAGTTCACTTTACCCAGTCTCGTCTCATAGTAAAAGAAATTGCCTTCCAGTATAGTGCGAGTGAGAGCAGCAAAATATGAGATATCACTCAATAAATTACTATGGATCAGTATATGCTGAGGCACATGGACTTTTAATGTAGATTAGGACAGGCCTACAGATCCTGTTCTTTTCCCCAGCTTTGTCAGCTTTGGCCTTATCTGCCAAATTAGCTAAATGGTAACTAATTTCACACTAACTAGTGAAACTGAAAGGGCAACTGGAATTTTTTAAGGGTTTCCCCCTAAAACCATGCAAACTTAACCATGCAGTTTGAATTAACCCTTCAAGAGGGAGTTGTCCCTTAAACAGCCATATTTGTGTTTCCTTAGCAACTTATTTGGCTATAACCATTTAAGATGTTATACACTGAATGAAATAGCAACATTTTTTTACAACACCAAACCTTCAAATTCTCTAACTAAAGTCCATTGGCATGAGTGTCCTAATTGCATGTACATTAAAAAATGAAGGCCTGGTAAGAGTGTCCCTTCAACAAACTCCACTGCGTAATCTTCTACATACATCAAAACACATTCCAACTTGTAATGGGTCATCCTCAACACTACAAAAATGTTGCAACTTAAAATTACTTTTTCTTATTTTCTGTATTTATTTAGTCCCCTGACTTACTAATTTGTAAAGCGGTCATTCTAATTTGTATAGTGTGGCCGAAAGGCAAGCCAAAAGGTAAACTTGATTGTCTGTCCATTGGTACAATGATGCAAGTCACGTCATTCCCAAGCATACGGGAACGGGTCCGAACACATCCTTTTTAGCAGTAACATCATCTGTAATGTGGGATGAATTCCTTCACGGTGATAAGGAGGGGCGCAACGACAGCAGTGATTTACACAAACATAGATAAGTAATTGAGTGGCTGCAGTTTTTCCATTCACGCATGAGGAGCAACAGAGACAGACAAAAAGAGAAAACAGAAGATATCGTAAGACGATCTTCGCACCAGATTGGTCCTCGAGATCCTGTCAGCACCGACAGTGCATTCCGAAGCCAATAAACTGAGGTGGCATTCTGCTCTACAACTGATGAGGCGCGTTCCTCCATAGACAGCGGGGTAAAGGTTGATCGCAAAACCAAGGCAATTACCAAGTAAATGTTTTGGTTTTTTTTATGTTACAAATTTATTATACAGCAAAAGAACAATAAAAGCCGGCTATGAGTTCTGGAAACTAAAGAAGTCATGGCAATTTGTTAAACGAATATGAGTGTGCGTAGTTCATATTTGGTTCAATCAATTTGATTGTGTGCATAGATGGAACTTACTTGTCATATTCGGTGTTGTCCCGGTCGCAGCGTGCGTCCTTATGTTTCTGCCAGTCTTTCCCGTGCTTACAGGTGGTTAGGAGCACCACGTCCTCCGCATTGTGGACATGATATAAGGCATTCCTCGTGTCTGAACCAATCCCGGTAAGGTATCGTTTCCCCTTAAATACCAACATGTATTTCCTGAAAGGAGGAATGGAATTGTATTTTAAGTACCCACGCTCCCCTCCGGTCCTGGGGTGGTCCTTGGAGAATAACGGGATGGACACATCAAAGTTCGGTCTGAAGTTTTCGGTGCTGATGCTCGCCTTAGCCAGCATTGCCTGGCCAATATCTAAGCCCAAGTCTTCCGTATAGTCTGGCCATGTGCCCGAGTACAGATTGAAAATAAGGTGGTTCCTGCCATTGTTCCAGAGATGTAGGTTCTGGACTTTAGTTTTTAAATTGTGCACGTACTGCGGCGACAGTTGGTCCCGGTCCAAAGTATCCAGACTGAGAACGAACAAACAAGCCTGACCCGGGTCTGAGGTGTAAAACGTAGACCCCTCGATGGCCGATAATATATTTTGGTAACTTTCAGAAATCTTTTCACCCTTCTGCTGGGGATAAACGTAAACTTTAAATCCGTTCCTTTTACACAGAGAGAAGTCGAAGCAGGACTCCATACGACACCTCTTGCCTTTGTAAACGCTTGAATTGACGTCTCTCTTTTGCCTTGGGGATATATGAATGTTGTAATCCTCCGTTTCCACTTGATCCCAGGGAATGAAATGTTGTAAAGGGTCCGAAAAGTGTGGCCAGGGCTGATCCGGGTGATATCCATTGCGGCTACGATCGTCACGCCGGTTCGGGTTCCTGCTGGACGCAGGGACTTGTACCCCTCCAAAATAGAACAGTAGAACAAGACACGCGCCGGCAGAGAGCAAAATTAAATAACGTTTTTTGGCCTGCATGTGTCCTACTGTCTGGGTCGAGATGTTTACAAATAAATCCAAAGCGCTCAGAAGTTATGCTCTCACCACCTCCAGCAGCACCGCTCCGCCATCTTCCAGTCTGCACGGATTTCAAACTCGCGTCTTCCCCTTTCTTCTGATACCGTTCCCCAATCCAAGGATTGATCCAGAGCATGTGGGCGACTTTATTATTTATTTTCCCTCTCTCCCTCTTCTATCGACCATTTTACAATACAATGCGACGCGGTGTGGTTGGTAGGTTAGGCTATGTATCCCTGCTCAAAACAGTGGTAAAGATCTGATGCAGCCTGTCTCCCTCTCTCTATCTACACTGTATTCTAATATAAAAAGCTGTTCCCCGTTCCTGTTTGCGTGGTTAGAGATTTCTGTGATTGACTAACTACTTCCACTCAAGTGTAGCGGAGGGGTTCGAGTTGCTTTGCCTTGTACGCCACAGAAAGAGGACCACAGTTTGGATTTAGCTACCTAAAGTCGTTAACACACAGACTGTGGTTTAAAGCTGCAGATGAGGTAACATCCAGATGTCCGAGAGTAAATTTAGCCGGTTTTTGTAGCTTTCCCGTCAGATTATTCACTCCATAATTCCAGCAAACAAAAATAAAAAGGGAAAAGAATTGGCCGTTTATTTGAGCCGCTGTAGTCTTACGAATCCCTGCATTTCTCTATTTTTATTTTATCAATACACCCTCATACATGCTAATAATATATATCCCTACCAGAGGGTGACTGGCCCTGAACTAAGCAAATTAAACACCGGTGCAACGGCCGGAAAACCTATGAAACTCAATGAACAAAGCGCAAAATAAAAAGACACCGTTTAAAGACGAGATTCCTTGATCCCAGGGTCCAATTTCCAAATGCTCAGTTGTTTCGATTGTTACACTGTAACATTCCAATCCCGACACGACGGCAGCCGACGTGACGTCCCATCAGCCCGCATCGGGCTTCCCAATTGGTTCTTTGGTAAGTCCGGAAGAGGCGGTGCTTTCTTAGCACCCATTCAGGACCGGAGCCCACAAATACAGTCAACCATCGCGGTAAAGCCATGCGCAAGTGGCCGGTGTGGCAATGTTGAAAATTACCTCAAAAAGCAACTTCGAAAATAAGTGAATTAAAACCCTGCCTATATATATATAGATATTTTTTATTGAAGAGTAAATACTGTATATTTTCGATTCTGTATTTGAGTTAGTCTGATGCAGTGATGTTACTTATTACTTGTTTTTCTGCATCAAACTGAAAATGCTTTTCGATCTCAGTTTCCACTTTACAAGTACTCGTTTCATCTGACTGGATCATTGCATATTTGATTTCTTTTTAAATGACAAATCTGTTTCTCTCAGTCTCTGGACCAGAGCAGCAGTTTCTTAAAGTGCTGAAGAGGATGTGCAATGTCTTGACGATGTCATCAGCAGAGTTTAAGCAGTCTGTATTCAGACAAATTCAAGTGTTTTTATGCTAAAATAGTTTGGCTTCGACACTAACAGTAACATGGTCACACTATTTGCTTTTAAAATACCATATCCCGTACAGTATATAACTTGTGTTGAAGTCATTCACTAAGTATCATTGTGAGGGATGGGGCCCATTAAAGTGGTCACAGCTATTTGGCCCCTGATTCTGTCCTTAGGGGATGTTGGCAGTCTCTGTATAAAGCAACCATAAAGACATGTACAGCACATCAACAGTGAAGGTTTAGTCATGGAGTGAATTGTGATTATTGCTGAGCCTAGAGCTGTGTACTGGTTATCTGTAATTGCATGAGACAATGCAACAAAAAAAGCCTTGAATCACTGGCACACTGCTATATAGAATGTGGGTGTCCAGCAAAACTGAAATTATGAATATTGGAGGCATCACAATGTTGCTATGTCCCCTGCTTTATTTTCATTTTCCCTCATGATGATTGCTATCCAACCTACAACACTTGTTTTGATTTTGTGAAATACGCATCCAAAGACATTTCCCTTTCTACATGACTGAGCAAAAACTAGGGGACAACCAAATGTGTAGCTGTATATGTGGTGGCCACACACTACACAAATTGGGGGGGAAATTCCATTAGCTAATGGTTGACAGTAACACCAAGTAAGGACAAGGCAGTATACAAATATAAAATACACATAGGGGCTTTGGGTTTGGGAAGCTCTAGTATGTTAAATAAATGTAATCTGATGTTGAAGTATGAAGCCTTCTCATGCAAATTAACATTTATGTTCAATTTCGAATAGCTAAATAGAATTTGGTCTTTTGCAAAAGACAGCTAACTAGCTAGGTAAACTAAAGAGAGTCAGTAAACTAGAGCGAACTGGCTCACCATCTAACGTAGGACACATGTCTGTACAGGGCAAAAGACTCAGCAGTCTCTGTCAGATCCGTTCAGTTGTTGTTTAATCAAGCAGGGTTGCCATAGACTGGAGGAAAAATGTGTCACCAAGTCGCAAACCATATTTGGATGTTCATTTAGCTGAGAGGGCATGTCTTGTAGATGTGGTCATGTTTTATTTGGCATCTTGGAGTGGAAGCATGTGACTTAGGTCCCCGTCATGTCATCATTTATTTGAAAAATCTGTTTCCATCACCCTCTATTACATCTTGTCTTTATTGATAAGCTCCATACATTGACCCACCAGTTCCATTTCAGGCAGCACCTGGATTCACCTAGGTCTCTCTTAAAAGCAACTAGCCAGGCCCTGTTTAGCCTAGATCATATGGTAAGTAAGGCTATATGTTACAATGCTCCAGGCCATGAATAAGAAAGACCAAATAAAGATGGTCTTCTTTGTATTCTGTTCTTGGTTAAAATATGACAAAAGGAAGATTTTAATAGCTATATACAGAAGTGTGCTAGGTGTTTTCTGTAACTCCGGATTCTGTTTGTTCCTCTTGCAGACAGGCTGCATTAAATCACCTCCTTTTCAGAATACAGGCTACCATGATAAAGGCCACAAACTGGGCTGCCAGATCGTCATCTTCAGGTTCACTGAGTTTCAGTGCAGGAAGACAAAACAGCTTTTGAGAACCCTGAGAGATCAGACTTCAGATTAACTCCCCAGATGATGCAACGTTCCTGAAGTATCAAATGGAAATGTGAATGTGCGCACAATAAACACACAATGGTTTACTGCAACATGATCACTTAGGTGACATAGCACTAGCAAAAGCAGACATCTTCCTGTACAGTCATAATTCACAAAAACATTTATTTTTATATAAACATCAAAATACATACAAGATTGCATTTTATGGCATGTAATCCCATATTAAAGTATCCCATGCTTTATAAGAATACTTTAAAGTGTTCTTAAAGTATTAAAATCCTTAATTTTTCTGTTTCATTTTGGTGACATCTGTGGTGACTGGTGGTCATGAAGGTTCATTTTCATATTCCATATCCCAGAGTCAGACTGTGAAAGTACAATGCAAGTACATACACTCATATTCATATATTTTATCCACAGCACTGTACAACTAAGAAAAGGAGGATGTTAGCCAATATCTTGATTTGTGTAATATGAACGAACCCATCAACATATTTTAACTAAAGTAGTTTGAAATGCATCAAGTCTCAGCTATAACAGCCAAATAGTTATATTATGGGGATTGCCCTTCAGCATTCAACATTCAGTTTCCTGTACATGTGTGTTCACATTTGAATACTTAGCAGGACTGTCGCATCTGATGGCACCAATGGAAAAGGGTATATAGTGCAGCAATGTCAGAATGCCAATACCCTGAATGTTGCTACAAAAATACTAGTGTGAAAAGCTGTCAATGATGGCATTGTTTAATGTGAAATAAATTAACAATTGACACTTCAAATGAATTAAAGGAAATTATTCAAAATTAAAATCTACATTAGCTCTCATGTTGATCACATGCTAAGAGAGATCAGGTAACCTGCATAGTTACAAAATGGGTCAGGGCTAGGATATATTATGCAAGCATTAACTCACCAAAGAGCTATTGAATCTGTATATATATATACATTTAGATACCATTCATAAAGTGGCACTATTGATTGCTGTTCCCAATAAATACTAACCTTACTGCCATTGGGTTAAGAAACACTAGTCAGAAAACAATGTCTGTGAGTCAACTCACATTTGCAGAATGAATTATTTTTATGAGATTTGGAAATTGCAAAAATATAAAATGTCCTTTAGTGAGATGTAACTACATGAGGGGAAGATTCATGGCCCATAATGCACTTTATTTTGTCCTTGTCAATGCTGTGGTTCTTATATGTTCTTCAGCTGTTGACACTATTTGTGACTATACAGAAATCCCCCTGAGTGTGTTATTGACCTCTGAACTCTTTATTATTGGATTTCATTGGACTAGGAAAAACAAGGGTCGAGGATGAAGTCTGAATTGTGGTGAGAGTAAAACAGGGCATGGACAGCAATCCTACATCATAGAGTCCTGTAATTCACATTGCATGTCTTTTTCCGGCTACTATTCTATTCTGAACACTATGGAATCCCATTTTTGTCTAAATTAAATACATAAATATACTTTTATGCCTGCTATCCCTATGCCACTGCATATGCATACACATGCAAACATATGCGTGCGCACACGCACACACACACATTTCTTTGAAAAGATGGTGTGGTATAGAGTGTCAGTGCAGAGTGAATGCTAATTTGCTACCTCTGCTGCCAAAACACAGCGCTGGCTGTCCTTCCTGCTTTTGAACATTCTGCCATTCCAGCTTACACTTCTCAGTACATCACGGCCGTACAAGAATAGAGAGCGGTCTAAATGCCATGTCATGAGGTGGTAAAAATAATCTGGAAAATACTGGATCCATCCTTTTTGTTTCTATACTTGATTTTAAATTCCAATTTGACCATAAAAAATCCAGATTATTACATACAGTATAATCACATTCAGATTCTGTCACAGAAAATACATGCAGTTCCACGCATACACAGAATACAATCACTTTCACATGTGTTGTTCTGGAATGTTTCAGGACTTGCTAGTATTTTTCATTTTGAAAAATTGATCATGTACAATCAAGGATGGACAGGCCATTGAGAGTACCATGAGAAATTCAGGTGGGCAGCTCTACCCGGGGGGCCCCAAAAAAGAAAAAAGGATAATGTTAGAATGAGTGTGCGTGTGCATGTGCATGTGTGTGTGAGGAGAGAGAGATAGAGAGAGAGTAATATAGAGAGAGAGAAGCGCGATGTAAGTGGCCCACACTACATAGTGCACACGGCCAATCACAATCCTACATGATCCATGCCATGGCCAATTACCCCCCTCTCCCACACAGCCCCAAACCTAGCTAACTGTTAACCAAAGTTAGAGACACAGCTCATTTGAAGTGAAAAAGAGAGATGGGAAAAATTTAACTGCCAAAAAGTGCAAAGTGGGTCAGAAACATTTGAAATCTGTTAGCTTGATATGCTGGTTGGCAATTAGCAACTATGTCAGAAAATAGATCAGCTTCCGTTTTATACCATTCTTATTTGCATATGTAGCCAGTGCAAAATTGGACAGAACTGTCAAAACTCCAGTGTTGTGATGATATGATGTGCATTAAAATGTTAGTTAAACATTATGCTGATTTTCATTGCCATTTACGTTGAGAGCTGGCCAACGTTAACCATTGAGCAAGCACTTCAGTCCTAAGTCCTAATGTTATTAACCTTACCAAGCTGCTGTTGATCCAGCATTTTGGCTGGAGACACTAGTTAGCAATAATTATCAGGAGTCTGTTTACTCCTGTAGCTTTCACAGAGACAACAAGCTGGGACACTCATAGAAGCTTTTATGTAAGTTACTAAATTACCAATACTACATTATAGTGACCATACTTACTTCTCTTAGAGATTATTTTGTATAGTTTAAGTATCTAGCTATTAGCCAACAAGGATTTGGGGTGGGCCAGTCTAGACAAAAGTTCAGGGCCAATGTTTGGTTCCAGTCCATTCATTTTGTGTATGATCACAGTCTGTGTCATTGCCCATACTCCTTTGCTATGGTTCCAAAGTGCTGGGGTGCAAGGTAGTAGCTGTTCAAGAATATAGTGTATTGAGTATTGATATAGCAGTAAGAACAATGAAAACAGAATATAAATGAAGAAAATTAAGTAAATGCCCATTTTGGCATTCTGTATTGTGATGAAGACTAAAATGAGCACAAAACATCCTAGGGGAGAATACAGAGTTTTAGATGTAATGTTTATGTTTGTGACTTTATGTTTTTAGATGTAATGCAGAGTATTTTGGTCATGTTGCTGTCTTAAAGCATAAATGAGAAAAGCAATTTGGAAATCAAAGAAATGGAAATGGTCATAGCAATGAGGGCAACTGAAAATTTCAATTGAAAGGGTAAATTTAGCCATCAGACTAGTGCCTCATGCTATTCAAACATGATTTAAAAACTATATAAAAAATCTGGTTTCGCTAAAAGGAGTCTGTATCAGGTTCCTTGTGATACACATAAAATAGGGCACTCAAGTTGTTATCGACAAGTACCTAGGCCCATTTAATTGGCAGCTGTAGAAATAGCACTATCACTACATGTAGTGCTAAAGCATCCTGTTTTTTGTTCAAATAATGAATACTGCAAATACTGTGTGCTTTACCCATGAAGTATAAATGATGAAGATGTTCAGTTGTCACCATTCATGGTTTGGTTTTTATAAAACACAACATAGTATTTCACACAACTAAGTAACAGTGTCATGTTTTTAGCAAAATAATCATATTTGTGCTCAGTTACATATAAAATACAACACATTTGTTTCCATGTGACTTTTAAAAAGACTGCAAGGTGAGACAGAAAGCCCTTCTCTTGCTGCCTCACTAGAAAGCAGAAAAAAACAAATGAAAAGTTGATGAGGGAGAACATGACGCATGCAAAAGGTCAAAATCACACCATGGAGGACTCAGCTGACAATTCAATTGACAGCTGCATGTTAATTATGCGTATCTAATTGCATTAATCTTCCATCAAAACAAAGTAGGTGTATACTCGAGTGCATAAAGTAAATGTTTGTTTTACTTTCACCTTATATAAGCAGATGTTTGTAATATATTTTAAAAAATTACTTAGCCACCATTTTATTCATGCCTAATTACTTCAGTATTACTTAATATGTCTACACATTCCTTATACCGTCTGAAAAGGTCAGGACCATCATTTCATTTAAAATGTCAAATGCGCTTCTGCTTCTGAGATGTTGCAATCTGGTGCTATGTGCAATAATATATTATGTGGAATCTGCATTTTCAGCTTGGTGCACAAAGCCTATGAAAGGCTATGGGCTGCGTTTCCGAGTTTCGATGTACCTTAGGTATACCTTTCAAAGGGAAACCGCTTTTTGGTCTTTACAGGTCTGTTGCTAATCAGCACAGTCCCTCACATGTACACATAACAAATAAGAACAATAAAACCACAACAGAAGAAAAAAATAGCAACACCCTCCATTTAACAAAATCCATTACTGTGGTGCTTTAGTGTGCTGTTCCCTCCTCTCTGTTCATTCCTGATTAATATCTTTTCACCCAGGTGATTTGGACATTGTCGCATTTTTCATTTTCACTGTTCTGTGGATAGGCTATCAAATTGGGTGCAAATGTGCACAGGTTAAGTGCTCTCCCTGGGGAAAGCAGCAATTAGAAAGAGGTACATCTGAACAGAACAATTTACACCCACCTTCAGCCTCCAGCCTCCCGCCTCCCACCTCCAGTCCTCAGTGCCTCTGGGTGCAGTCTATACCCACCATGCTTTTTCTCATGACCTGGCAACCTCTCTCCCCTGCACCACAGGGCTGAGACTGCAGCAGACGGGCTCTCCAAAGCACAGTGTATCCTGCATTGTGTATAAGTGTAGCCTCAATCAAATTTCATCCAATGAGCTTTTTTCCTGCAGTGAAAAAATAACCATAACTTCCTATCAGTTGTAAGCTGAACAGTCTTGAAATCCTTGTTACATGGAGGATAAGTTAATATTCTACAACAACTGAAGCCTAAATGTGTGCACAAATTTAATGCTACTCGATAAATAGAGATGCTCTTTTTTAACACAGTTGCCAGTGTTTTTATTATTTTGTTCCCCTTGAATAGGCTATTATGTCACCACACCTTTATGTTACTGGACTGTTCTCCGATTACCCACAGAAACCCCTGTCTCTGGCCTCCACACATGCGCTGTCAATGAATTATCTTTTAATGGATATATATTAGTGGTTAACTTACAACACAGCCTTGGTCAGAGTAAATGGCTTAATAAACAGTTTTGTCTATTGAAGGTTATAGTCTATTGTATACGTAAATGTAGGTAGGTTACAACTAATATCAGTTTGGGGGCGTTCTGTCTGTACAGACTGTAAGGTAAAAAAGGGGAAGGGGGATTGAAGAGTAGGCCTATGCACACTCCATTTTAGCACCATGAGTTGAATTGTTTTCCCAGCTGGCTGCTATATGCTGTTGTTTATTAGGAAGGAAATTCAGGCAATCAGAGAATCACAAGCAATTTGAAACAGTGTTAAACCCAAATATAAATACTCCCATGATTGGGAATTGAACCCTACTGTGGCACTGTTAGTGCTGTAATCCCATCACTGTCTCTAACCTTTTCTAACCTTTTGTCTGAATAAAGTGAAAAATTGACTGTCCATCCTGTTTTAAAGAAAGTGTCTGTGGTGGCTCATGATAATTTCAAGGATTTACCACTTTGAAATGTATAAAAAATTATGCAGTGTAACTGTCTGAAGGTGAATCCAAACAAGAAAAATGTTATTAAAATGTTATATATCACAGTAAAGCTATTAAATAATAACTTTCACATTTTGTATATAGATTTCTTTGCTTAAAAGGACAGTATCCTCTTTTTTGAATTTCACCAGGTTTATTTTATGTAACTTATAGGAAAACCCCTCCGCACAACCTGGCTTCTGCCACTTTGTTTCTGTTTTCTTTTTGCAGAAAATGGTTCTGCTTCATTTTCAAGAGAGCAATCAATCACATTGGTATGTCCGATCAGCTACAAGAACAAAAACAGTTTTTCCCCCAGTGAAAACAGTTTTAGGAGGGACTGGAAAATATTGGCTTCTGTGTAACTCATTGTGAGTAGATCAATTTCAAAAATGAAATTGATTGCCAGTACCTTTAAACACCTTATAATTTTAGTAAAATGGCAGAACATCCTCATGACGAGGAATTCATTATACAGGTCATTATAGTAATATACCATGGAAGACCACTGTAGTGGATGACCAAAGGATAGCTTTCAATTGTGAAGAAAACAACCTTTTTAACTGTAAGATCAAGATCAAGAACACTCTCCAGGATGTGGGCATAACTGTGCAGAATACTAAAATAAAGATAAGACTATGCTACTATGCTAACCTCAGATGGTTCCCTGCAAAATGCAAACCACTGGTAAGCCTCAAGAATAAAATGGCCAGCACCCCTTCATCTGTGAAATGTGACAGAGGTAGTGTTATGGTTTGGGTATGTATGGCTGACACTGGAACTGGCTCACTTGATGATGCAACTGCTGACGACAGCAGCAGGGTGAATTCTGAAGAGCACAGAAGCATCTTATCTGCTCAGATGCCAACCAAATGCCTCAGAAGTCATTGGACAGCACTTTATCTTGCAGCAGGGCAATGACCCCAAACATACAGCTAAAGCAACCTATTAATTTTTCAGGGCCAAAAAGAGGGAAATTCTTGACTGGCCAAGTCAATCAACTATCCTGAATCCAGCTAAATATGTGATTTACTTGCTGAAGATAAATCCAAAGGTAAAATGCCCCAGAAACAAACAAGAACTGAAGGTAGCTGCAGTACAGACCCAGCAGAATATACCCAGCGTCTGATGATGTCTGTGGGTCACAGACTAAAGGACAGTCATCGAATGCAAAAGATTTTACAAAATAAAGTATGACTTTATTTCAGATAAATATGATAACTTTAAGATATTTTAAGTTAAATTGTCACATTAATTTGTATCCCCAAAATGCGGGGGCTATGCATGCATAAAATGGTCTGTAATTCCTTCACGGATCACCCAATATGGATGTAAATACCCTCAAATGAAAGCTGACAGCTGCACCTAATGTTCACTGTTTTATTTCAAATACAATGTGCTGGAGTACAGAACCAAAAGAACTGCAATTGTGTGACCCAATACCTTTGCATTTAACTGTATAATTAAAGCAGTTCATTCACACTTCATGCTGGCCTTTAAAGCAAATCCATGTCAGTCCAATTCAGGCATCTGCTATCAATATTGCCAAAGATCAGAGCCTTTGTAACATCTATTATTATGCCTATGATGACTTACAACTTTATTTTCACCTCTATTCTCATCAGTCTGTTCTCATGCTGTTTCTCAGCTGAGCTATTGTTGATGTCAGTCACAACACCAGTGCTCTGAATGACAGTGTGAAATGACCCGTACCCATAAAAACCTTTTTATTATTGATGAACTGGGGGAAAAACCTTTCAGCTTTGTAAAAGTGGAAATGAATATTGACTGAATGAATGACATTACATTTTCTACTAGATTACAGAAAGGCAGTGTACCCTGTTCAAAACAACTTAAAGCCTTATCTTCTACAATACCGAATGACAAAAATATTTATTTGGCCATAAGGGAATGCTAAGGCTCAGCCCACATGTACTCAGCCTCAGCCCCCTTGGTATAACATGATTTTAATTGCCCATTACTAGGCTCCTGGGAAAATCCCAGTTGAAATGAACAGTGGCACGTAAGTATTTCCAAACTGAGCTGTTTGCATTCACAACAGTCAACAGGATCATTCATCCCTCTGTGACTGATATACTTCAGCAAGAGAGTTTGCCATAAATCATGTCTTTCAGATAGGCTTGACCCTTGTGAAATTGAGCATTTCCTAACTGAACTTTTGCCTTTCTCTTGTGTCAATAACCCAAACTGTGTGTGCAATGTTCTGGGGCACATTCCAGAGTGTGATTTATTTAGCTCTTACTTGCAGCAGCTTTGGATGGACAGATTTGATGTCAACCCACAAGCAAGAGGACTGGCTGTTGGGAGGAGAAAAATGTCAGGCCTGTGCTGGATTAATCCATATGAGAATCGGTGGACCTGAGAAATATGAGGAATCACACTCCTTTCTCTAAGAAGAGATCCGCAGCAGGTTTGAGCTTACCTTGGCAGGCCAGAGAGTGGATCAGTTTGACATGGTTAGTTTCTTCTTGCAGCAACTGACACTTACAGCCTTGTGGACAAATGAGCATGAAATCTGCAATGCATTCTCATCACCTCTGGAAAGCTGACAATATCAGCAATCACACCAATGTAAGGTAGAAGTCTGTACCAAATGCAAACTCTATTTAATATATTTCATTTATTCTAAGAGGATAGTTTCACACATATTTCTTGGGGGGGGGAGGGTGGTCACCTGAAATATAACAAACAACAAAATTGGCATTCATGATAACCATGAATGAAAAAATACTTTTAAACCTAAAAAGAAAATTCTCAGTTTTGGAACTGTAAGAAAAAATAAGGTTCCGGACGAGAAAATCTTGGTCTTCGTAAAAACTGTCTTTATTGGCAAAATATGGCAGCAACAGAAAATACACGTAGCATGTACTCTGGGAGCATCGAATCAAAATGCCCCCGACTGTCTGTCTTGGCTTCTTTTTAAGCTGTTAGTTGTGATTTGATTAGTGGTACCAGTGATGATTGGTGAGTGAGATGATTAGTTTCTGTCAAGAGTCACACAATGCCTTAGCAACTCTGCTTTGTTAATCACTCCTGAGTCAGTTTCATTCACCCTTCTCCCTCTCCTGGCTGATTGTATCAATATGGCACTGTCAGTCTTTACAGTGATACTGAAGTCTTGTGAGCTGTGAACTAAGGCTTTCTTTCATCAGTGGGCCCAAGTATTGCGTTTTGGCACAACCTCTGTATTGAAGATTTGTAGTTGAACTAAAAATCTTACAGAACTGTCAATTGTGGCTCTCGTGTTTTCATTGTGCCAAAAATGTAAACTCCTCCAATGCATTCACCCACCAGGCAGTGGTTTTTTCCATGCTACAGGCTGCACAGTATTGTGCAAGAGCTGGGGCTGATCACCAGGCAGCCTGTGTGATGTTTACCCAGGCTGAATTGAGCCCATTCTTCTCTTCATGAGACAAAGCTGTGTGTCCCCCTGTTGTTAGCTTCCATAGTTTGTCAATGACATTGTCTAGGAGCAAACCTGCAATAAGATGGCTCCAGTCTGTGCGTGAAATAACTGAGCCAGTTGTTTGTCTCACAATGAATCTATAATGAAGAGATGATGACACGGGGAGATGACGACTTTAGCTCTGACTTCTATCATCCATGTATGCAAACAGTTATTGCATTTTGTGTTGCATAAATTAATTTGCTGATTTTGTTATCTATCTGGTTGTAATGCTGATTCTGTTTCTTTCTTGGGCCCTTTGTAGATTTTAATTATGAACTTTGTATGACCAGTGGCATACGTCCCAAGAATCCTTAAAGGCCAGGGTATTTGGTGTAGCAGCCAGGTCTCAACCGGAAGCATTTGTCCCCTGGTACAAAAATAATATTTTTGTATGTCCCTGTTGATTGCAGGAAACCAAAACATCAACACCAGCATAGCTCCCATATAGTCAGACAGTAGTCAAATTTGTATTTGAGAAACATTCCATTATGTGTAGCCTGACCTAGATGCTATATCTAGGGCAGATGTAAGTTTGTGAGTAATTAATAATTATGAGTCATGCAAACCTTCCATAGCCCTTGTAGTTTAGTTGTGAACACAAGTAATTATGACACAGATTCTGTTGTGCCTGACAAAAGCATTCATCCCAATTAGGGGGTTAGGTGGGGTGCGTCTCAGGGCACGGCTGCTCGCTTCCCCACGCATTAGCACCCAGGGAGATGAATACATAGGATGCCGCTTATTTTCATTCCTCAGTGCTTCCAAATGTAACCTTGTTGTGAGAGGGATTACCACTCTGACCTGTAGCAAACTGCCATATATGTACAGAGATATCACTGTTGCATTCATGATGCTTATCTGACTTCATGGACCCACTATTAAATTCCAGATTAAAAAGGAAATAGTTGGTAAAACAATACAGTCGATTATCAGAAGTATATCCTTTTATTACAGTTTTAAGGAGACAAAGACATGTAGTTTGTCATTTGTAAATTTTACCCTGATTTGTTGCCTGAATTCAAACTACACGTATCATTTCCACAGATAGGGAGAACAGTGATCAATATATTGGGGATTGGTCATGGTGGTGAAAAAGTTCCAAACGTGTATTTCTGTGCTTGGACCTCTGCAATGCCTATGCTATCTTATGTTTTACACTGCCAATGCATGTTTGTTTTGTTTTTATTATTTTATCTAAAGGGGATAGACCTTCATGTGAAGCTTCCCTTACAGAAATTGAACTTTTATTTTATATTTAAATAAATATATACAAAATCATATTGTAACCTTTCACAATATACAGTATACATTATTTATTCTTTAAGACATTGCAATATATTTTGAAAATACAAATTTATATTTGTAGATTCAATATATAACATCTTCAAAAACATCTGTAGTCAACTCCCTTCAATCTTCATTTTCCTCACAACTTCCCCAGTGCAGGTCAACGTTGTGAAATACACTGTCTTAAATATTTTTCAGTAAAAAAGGAGTGGCCTTTATATGATTAAGTTGCAGTTGTCATGCTGTGAGCACAACCCATACTTCACTGTAAATTTACAGGATTTAGCTTCTGCTAAGCTGCCATCAATCCTTTTCCTACAAAACAAAACAACTCCACAAAAAAGTACTACGGTAATACCTTTGTATGCCTTCAGTTCCAACATATACTCTTTCGGCAGTTCTTGACTGGAGATGAAGCTCTCAGCTCATAGAAAAAGCTCTGGTGTGCTTCAGTGGCCTGGGATTTGTACAGCTTTGCAGCCTATTGGTTGGCTTCTGACTGCACACTGTCAGAGGATCATGACTTGGGGGCTTTATGGGATCTTCTGAGAGGGTCAGAGGAGCAGGCCCCAGTCATATACAAACTCTGGTCTGACAGGAATGCTCCTTGTACCAGGGAGGAGAAGCATTGTGCTAGTCCTGCCAGCTGTCCTCTCATTGAGGCTATGATGCCCACACTGAGCTCAGTCAATTAAGAGGGAGCGAGAAGCCTATATCCCCCTCCCCCACTTCCTCCGTCTCCTGCTGCTCACCACTCATTCAATAATTCATTCTTTTTCCTACATCAGACTTTCAGGATACTGTTACAGGGCACTACCAGGCCCTGGCACAAGCAAGTAGACAAAACTAAAAGGGGTATGTGGTAACACATTGTTCCTTTTGGATTTAGGGTTCAGGAACTGCGGGGAGTTGTCCTTGCTGGCACCCTAACCCCAGCTGTCGCAATACAGGCAAGCATCAAGGCATATGCCCTTGGGGGTAGAGCACAGCTGGGAACTGTCCTCTCTGCCAGCTGCCCCTGCCAAGCTCACCTCGCCTCATGGGATGGGGCACAAAACCCACATTCAGAGCCACAAGGCAAGAAGGAGGCCACACCCACACCCACCCCCACCCCCACTGACAGGCCTCAAAAATTAACTACTATTCATCTCTTTGTTAACATAGCAGATACAATAAATCCCAAACTTAAATGAATATTAACATTTCCTAAGTTGCCATTGTTCATTAGCATTTAACATGGATTGAATGCCTTATTGCTTTTTAAAGTGATTTTGCAGAGTGATTTAGCCTTGTGGAATTCAGATACAAAGAAATGTAATTTCCAGAATACAAAGAAATGTCAGTTGCAGGAGCACAACTATCACAGCTTCTGTCCCCTAAATGTCAGTCAACCCTTGAGAAATTTCAAAAAAATAAAATACATTTTTTTAAACCACATATAAAGAGTTACATTTGAGCACACACACACACATACACACACGTATATATATATATGTGTGTGTGTGTGTGTAACCCTACAATTATTCTTAAGACAATATGAATTACGCATATACTACACAACTCACTGACTCAACCACTTCAATTCGTCAAGACTGCAATTGGCTGAAGCAGTGCCTTCAGCGTCTCTGGTTGTAACACAGATTAGAAGGGTTGGGATTGCCATCGTCAATCCAATGTAAAGTACATGTCTCTTGCCATTCAAGTCTTCAGGGTTTATCCATTAGCATAAGGACATTACAAAGCAAGATTTTAACTCTCAAATCTGGTAGCGTACATTTTACTCTGAAATGTGCCTCTAATCTATTTTGGACTCATATAAATTCTACAAAAATTTGATGAACTGCCCACTAAATATCATATTGCGTTTCAACATGAATTTAGTGTGAAAACAAATCAAACTAGGTCCTTGTGAAGCTTACTGTTGAAACAATCTGGTTGGGGCTGCCCCCACACCAGAAACTGAAACAAATAATTTTTTACCACGCTAGAGGTGGCTGCAGCTGCCTAATTACATGTTGCCTGTGCCAAATCAAGACCAGGAAACTGAAAATGAACTGTTACTCAAACCTATAGCGTTTTTAGGTGAAAGGGAAATTTTGATGCAGACTCCTCTGTTTAAAGGAACCTGATAAAGCACTGTCATTTCCTCCTCTGAATGACATGTGCCTGGCCTGTGCTGCAGGAACATGTCAAGAAAAGGAAGGGAAAAGCCGGGGGTGTTTCCCATAAATGGGCTCGGTGGCTGATCCTCCTCCTATTACACCTGGGTGCCAGGTCACCTCTCTTTGTGAGAACAGTGGTTTGTGTGGAAATGTGGTGAGTCATGTTACAGTAAACATACCGGTGCAATGGCTATGCTGTGCAATGGTATTGCACGGATGCCAAAGTCTTGCACAAACGACCTTGACCACCTGTATCTTAGTGGCTGTGACTGATTCTTAGTCCCAGTCCCTGTGCTCTAAGTCTCTACTATTTCTTGTAACCTTACATTCACTGCTTTCAACAGCTGTTACTGTTTTCTACTGTTTTATCTGTGTGCCAGGAGCCACTTCTCTCTTCCCGTTCTGTTCATGGTTCATGGCTAAATGTCAGTCATAAAATAGTGGTCTAAGGGAGGCAGAGTATTATTCCTGTCATTATGCCATTTCAACATTGTGAGACTTTGGGAGAAATTCACTTTTAATAGAGCCTAAGCCTAACAGTGCACAGGTTTTATAATTATGTTTCATTATATTCTGTCAGAAATATACAGCATAATATGCAATTGGAGAAATGGAGTAAGAAAGATTGGCTATGACAAGGCGAGGAGACTGTTTTTTTCTGCTTTCGACAAGAGGCCTCAACACAGGGAAACAGAGTCTGGCACTTATTAATCAGGAGCAAGAGACTCTTGCAGTTCTCAGGAAAGACTTGAGACTAACTAATTGGGCTGAGGTCAGGCAGCCTGCTGGCAGACATGCCCAGGGCAAAGAGCTGGACTGTACATTGCAGTCTTACAGTACCACTTTGTCTTCAGTGGAGTCATCCGGCTGGAAATCTGGGTGGGTCTGGGAGCAGGGACGCCAGCTTGAGCGTATTGGGATTCCCTGCACAGTCGTGGCACCCCTTCGCCGAGCCCATTTAAAACCGGCCCTTCCCACAGAGAAGTCAGGCCATTACCAGCTGCCTGTGGAGCCGGCGCACGTTAGCGCTCCGCCTCTGGGGGAGAGTCCCACTGCGCTCGCTTCCACTCTCCCTTTTTCATACCACTCTGTCGCCGTTTCAAACACCATAATTGAGTCTTCTGACAACAAGTCCCCCTTGATGTCTGCCGCAGACTTATTGCCACTGCGCGAGGGACCGGGCGCCGCGGTAACCACGGCTCACAGCTGTGGCTCAAACACACGCGTTTTGCTTTGATGTGTTGGTTCACAACAAGAAATGGACTGGAACTGGCAAGGTGGAAAGGGCAGGGAGAGCCTGGCTTATATGCTCTCACTGATGGAATGACGCTGCTTATTCTCCATGGGGAAACCTGACCTCAGTGCAGGAAGGCTGCAAGAGCCAGATAAAATCAGACCCTAATGGAAATCACATACTGTAAACAATGTTATTATCAACAAACAAAGGACCCTATGGAAAATTAAATTAAATGGGCAAATAAACCCCACACAGAAAGAAGGCTGCATGATGATAAATGGATGAACATCTAATCCAGATTATAGAGCCTGGGAAACTGAATTGTATGTGATGAGTTGGTGACTCTGGAAGACACCCTTTACTAACAGCGCCAAATGATGTCACTTCCTGCAACACTCCACGGTTAAAACACATGCTTCGACCCAGAGACATGAGGTGAATTTGGTACCCTGCCCATCAGAGCCAGGCAACGAGAGGGGGAGAGAGAAAGAGATAGAGGTAGAGAGAGAGAGAGAGGGGGGTTGAGGAGGCCGAAGCAGGAAGAAAAAAAGAAAGAAAGAAAGAAAGAAAAAACCTCCTTAAAACCAAGGTTCTCAGCTATCACATAAATAGATGCTCAACTTCCTTGTTGATTTGATGGCTGCCTAGACAGTAAGAGGGAGAAAACTTGCTGGATTCCCACAAAACATGTTCCTTCCTCTGGTCTGAGCAAGGCATGTTGTGGATGTGTACTGAGGTGCTGTACATTTCACTGACACTCTCAGTCAGACAGAGTGTCAGACATGTTTAATTCATGGGGCAGGGTGTGTATGCCTAAGAACACACAGGAGAGGGGCAGAAAGAAGGGGAGATATTATCCTGGGCACATGAACAGTTTGAAACCCCAGCAGTGGATCTTTGGGAAAACTGATTTCCATATCTCTCCATCTATTCTGTCCAGGTTCTCAGGCACAGACATGGATGACAAATGGTAAACAGCAAGCTTCGAGACTGACGGGTGCACGCATGCCTTTCTGTTTCTGCCAGGCTCTGTTCAAAGTGGCTTTGCATCTGATTTGTCAGCCAAGGGGAAGGAAAGGCAAAATGGAGCAGCGGGGTGGAACAGCCCTAGGGTTGTTGCCCTTGAAGTTTTACAGTTTATTCAAATTCCACTCCCGTGTTCCTTATTTCTCAGTCTGGTTGCCCTTAGCAGCAAAAATATGACTACTTTTTTGTTCAAAATGATAGACCCCTACTTTGCATAAAATCAGTGTAACTTTGGACACCCTAAGGACATGAGATATCCTATCATTTAGCATGCAGAACTAATTGGAGCTTGGATTTAATGTTTATAGTAAAAGTATGTTTAAAAATTCCAGGAAAAAAAAGAATCCTATGCAGTCCTCATTATCACATACCAAACAGACTCGGTCAATGGCCTGTACAAAATTGTTGGTATATCCCACCAGCCATTTCCCCAGGTTTCATGTTATCATAGAACCTCAACATCCCCTGCCTGCTTTAATTTAAAGAAAAGCAGATATGAGAATGCATACTGTGCAAGTGTGTTGACTGTGTAGTGATTCCCATGACCCCAATCAACTTGTTATACTCACTGATATTGGACTGACGCAAAGACATCAATAGCAAGAAAAGGCAAGACCAAAACTTTTTTTTTTAACTTTTAAAATCATCCTTGAAACTGTGAAAGTGAAAGAGGCCACTACAGCTTAATGTTTAATGCTGCTGTCTATTGAGTAATGCCATTAGCAGGGCATAATGTCAGCACCAGCCAATCGTCAGAATTCAGTTACTGTTCCTCAGCTGCTGATGTTTTCCTGTATCCGTATGTGAATATAATACAGTCTATTTACAGTAAATTAAGATGATCAACCAGTAATACTGTCTATGGTGCTTGTTCCTCATTTTAATGAAACCGCTGTACACTTTCATGAAAGTATCTGGTGCTTGTTCCCTATTTCAATGAAAGTTCAATGAAATAGTACATTATACCACAATAGAAATGGCAATTTGTTTAATAATATAATTGTGTAGTAGTATCATCATTATTATTCACAGTAGCAATTAATGATGAGGCACCTACGTGAACATCATGGTCAGAGAGTGACCCCCGTACCAACAAACCGGGGTTATTCCATTTTTCTCTGCATTGTCCTCTTGCTATGTGGAGATGTTCACCTAAATCCCGGACCTGTGGACTATCGGCAAATGCAGGGGGTTGACTCTTGGCAATCAGCTGTTCCCCATTGGCCTGCAGCCAGGCCGGAGACCCACCTTCACCACACTCTCCCCGCAGGATTACAAGGTAACAACAAGACGGCAAACCCGGTGTTTAAACTATGTGATATCGGCCATAAACTGATATATGCTGGTCCCACTATTGCGACGAATGTGCCACGGACTACCGTCAACTTGGCGATTTTAAAACAGAAAACTAAAATGTTTCAGACTGTAAATCATGCAAACGTGCTATGGAACCCGAAAACAAAACCGAAAGGGATATTTGGTGGTCACTTAAACATACGGAGCGTCGTATTACAAAGACTGAACAACTTGAACATTTACTGACTGACTCTAACCTTGACTATCTGTGTCTTACGGAAACTTGGTTAACTCCTACAACTCCATTAGTTATCTTTAATGTACCAGGTTATAATGTGTACACACGAGATAGAAGTAAAGGGAAGGGGGGCGGGGTTCTGATCTATGTTAAAGAGAGCATTCAAAGTAAACAAATTGAAATCGCTGACAACACCCTGGAGTGTGTTGGGGTCACCATTACACTAGCCCCTGAAATGTCATTCGTTGTACTTGTGGTTTATTCAACCACCTACTGCTACAAATGTTTTCTTCGACCATTTATCCGAAATTCTCAAATTCTCAATTCTCAATTCTGATGGTAAAGAAGTACTAGATAGAGCACGTAGAAAGAGGCTAAAGGATATCACCAAAACATTTCAGATGACACAAATGGTAAATAAACCTACGAGACTAACACATTCTTCCAAAACCCTACTGGATTTGATTTTTACAAATAAAGCTGACAGAATAACAAAAATATATAACTTAATCACTGGTCTTTCAGATCATAATCTTACATTAGCTGCTAGAAAGTTGACAAAGACACGATACAGGAATCAAAATGAAATTAAAAAGAATTCCAATAGCTCTTTCATTCCAAAAAAAGATCTAGAGCTCTTTGAGAACGAAATAAAGCAAACTAAATAGAATGACACTATTGCAGATAAACAGTGTGAGCAGGCGTGTGATGATTTAATGTCAGCTTTCAAACAGATTCTATTAAAATATACCAAAACAATGGCCCGGGAGTCTAATGTAAAACGGAGTTTGCCTTGGTTTAATAGTAACCTATGGGATCTAATGAGAAAGAGATGCTTCCCTGAAAAAATCCCTAAAATCAGGACTGAATACTGATCGTTTAATTTATAAAGGACTGAGAAATAGTCACGATGCAACTTAGCAAGGCTAAAGCAAATTTTTTTCTGGAAGTCATTAAAGAAGCAAAAGGGAATAGTAAAAAATTATGGAGAAGCATTGATAAACTAACTGGAAAGGAAAAATCTAAATGTGGTAGCATACAGCTCAAAATAAATGGTACTCTTCAAAATGAAAGCTTAGCTGTTGCAACAAATTTTAACGATTATTTTATAAATTCTGTCCTGGAATTGGGTCAGATTTTTACACAAACTCACCTTTCTCAAGCTTCAGTTTATCACAGATCTGCATTAATTTTGACACCTACAAATGAAACAAAGGTAAACAAAATCCTCTCAGCTCTATCAAACAGCAAAGCAAAGGACATATATGGTCTTGATACTGCATTTCTAAAAAAAAAAAAAAAAATTTAACCACTCCTATAACTCAAATAATAAACAAGTCAATTAATGAGAGCACTTTTCCTAGTGCCTTGAAACTGGCTATAATAACCCCTGTATACAAATCTGGAGATAAACAGGAGGAAAGTAATTATAGACCTATCAGCATACTCCCCGCCATCTCCAAGGTCACTGGAAAGGTAGTAGCAGCACAACTGATTGCACACCTTGATTCCAAGGTCCTTTAACACCCAATGCAATTTGGATTCAGAAAAAAACATTCAACTGAAACGGCATGCTGCTACTTCCTTGAAGTCCTTAAAGCAAACCTAGATAAAGGTGGGGTGGCGGGAGCAGTCTTCCTCGACCTGCGTAAGGCTTTTGACACGGTTAATCATCAAACACTACTCAACAAGCTGGCTAACTATGACCTTTCCATAACAACACAAAACTGGATTAAATCATACCTAAATGGCCGACAACAGTGTGTGCGGATAAACAATAACTTATCACCTCTAAAAGCCTGCACCATGGGAGTGCCACAAGGTTCAATCCTAGGACCACTGCTTTTCTGTCAGGACTCGTGGGGGGTACGGACCCAAAAGCAGAGGGACAAAAAAAACACAAATCCAAAATGGGAGGGGAACAAAAGACTTTACTGACAAAAAGGCAAACAAACAGGGAACAGATGGGGAAAAAACACAAACTCAAAAAATATCTAAATAAAACAGAAAACAAGAGGAACTCACAAATACGGGCAGGGCAGAACACGGTCAGGGCAGAACGCAGGCAGGCAGAACACAAGGGCAATTCAAACAAACACTAGTCAGTAACAAACACAAGGAACCAGCACCTGAGTCAAGGGGACAAAGAACTTAAATAGACAGGGGGTAACAAGACACAGGTGAACTCAAAAAACAATCAAACCAGAAGACACAAGACACAGGTGGGAACAATGATGGAATAACGAGACAATTGAAAACAATCATACAATTAACAGGGGGGAGCAGGACACAAAACAGAAGTGCCGCCATCTGGCGGCCCAACAAGGGAAACACAGACAGGAAAAGACAGAACCATGACATTTTCAGTATATACATCAATGATCTCCCATCTGTATGCGATGATGTCGAAATCTTGATGTATGCAGATGACACCGTGTTATACACCCATGGGAAAAACGCAATAGAAGTCGCCACAAAATTATCAAAGGAAATGGAAAATGTTGCTAAATGGCTAAATGACTCCTGTCTTACTTTAAATGTTGGAAAGACTGTAAGTATGTATTTTACCAATAGGTACAAACTTAGAGAGTGTCCTGACATCTGCGTAAATGGACAAAAAATTTAAAACCTGGATGAATTTAAATACCTGGGCGTCACGCTTGATCCAACTCTTGACTTCAAAAAGCATATTAAGAAGATGGGTAACACACTGAAATTGAACCTTGCAAATTTTAGACATATAAGAAACTCCCTCACGGTTGAGGCATCAAAGACCTATTTAAATGCAATGATTCTGTGACACTATTCGTACTGTATGTCAAGTTGGTCCCAGGCAGGTAAAACAGCCTTAAGACCACTCGAATCATTATATAAAAGTGCCCTTAAAATTCACGATAAAAAAATACGCCAATATCACCACTGTCATGTACTTACTAAATATAATATGTTAAATTTGGAAAATTTAATCATGTACTCAAGTGTTTGTCTAATTTTTAAGATTATTCATAACGCTGCTCCTCCTCCCTTGAGGAACTTTGTCACACTCAGCTCAGAAAAAACAACACGAGCCACTAGATCAACCACTCGGGGGGAGTGCAGAATTCCACAACGCAATACCTCCTTTGGAAAATCATCCTTCACTTTCATGGCCATAAAACAATGGAATAATCTTCCAACAGAACTAATAACATCCACACTTTCTCCCGTCTGACAAAACATTGGATCCTTACACAGCAAACTTGCAGACATTAGTAAATTAGTATTGTGGGTGGGGGGGGGGGGCTTTGTTTCAGGGTTGGGATGTGGGGATGACTGTGTTTTGTATGTTTTTACTATTTTTGTATTTTCTACTTTGTTTTTTAATGTCCTCTCTGTTTTACTGTTTAATGTACTTTCTATTTTACTGTCTTACTTACCTGCCCAGGGACTACGGGTGGAAATTAGCAAATTGCTATAACCCGGTACATTACATCTTTCCTTGTTTTATATAAGATTAATGTTCTTTGTACACTGTCCCTGTTTAAATAAACTAAATAAATAAAATAAATAAATAAATACCATGGTGAGGGAGGAAAAATAAGAGAGTTCAGTCATACTTCTTCGCATGCTTCTGTCACAAACACCAGAAAGAAAAGCTGTCATGTCTATTGTGGTGAACATACCCATCTTAATTTCCATCAGTATGTAGGATATGTGTGAATACAAAAGTTTGGGGAGAGGTAGAGGTCAGCAATATTTTTTAAAATAACAATGAAAAATGAAATGAATCTAGGTATTGCTCAATGCACTGTGCCATTAATGCATGACAACACTTGCAAATATGCTGAGAGAACATGTTGCAAAAAGGGATGAGGGAACTTTTTCCAGGAAAAACCCAGTGGTCAACTGAGTCATCAAATTACATTTCTTAAGAAGCGCTTTTGTTAAGGAACCCATTAGCAAGTTCCCTCTAAAGCGATGTCACATAATTAATTGGGGTGTAAAGAATCATTGGTTCAAACTGATCCACCAATCCAAGATACATATATCTAAGATACAATCTGATGCCAAACTGGTAAAAAAAATAAAAAATTAAAAAAATAAAAAAATTAGGGGAACCGGTCAAAAATTGATATGGCTGTCAAAAACTGATGCCTCTGTCAAAACAACATGGTCCCTGTTTTCTTTAGTGTGGCATTGCATGTGTGTTATTCTTCAGCGTAAGTATTGTTATTCATAACAAATAATGCCATTAGATGACCCACATAGGAGCAAGTGAGTGAGTGGAAAACATCACTTTTAGGATTTGATAGAAAAAATGTGCATCTATACAGTTACATTCTGCAACTAACTTTTTTGCCGTTAAGTGAAAGGTTTACTGCCACTGCAAAGCAGCTACAAAATATTACCAATTGATTGTATTCTGGAGCCACAAAACACATAAATGCACTCCAAATGTAATTACAAATAATTATATGTAATCATTTATTCATGTGATACTGGTACAGGTATTATGGCAATAATATGTTGATGGCAGCATGCACATGACAAACAATGAGAATAATGTATGAATGGTGAATGGCTTATAATGGTGAGAATATGATGATGGAACATATGGCAATAGAGGTAATTTGTACAGTGTATATAGGCCATGGCATATTGCAGAAGGAATCTTAGCAAGAAGCAACTTTCCAGGAGCTAATATTATCCCATTTGAACTTGACTATTTGATTATATGGAATCAAAATCTAGAATGAGTATTTGGCAACTTGGGTTTTTCTAAACACATTGAAGTTTGTTAGCTGGCTAGCCATATAATAGTATACCATTTTAGGTTAGCTTAATAATTTGAATTCTTAGTTGACTGAATTTGTATTAGATTTCATGTAATGTCCTGCAAAATGTGCCAGTGTGACCAACATCTTCCATAAAATTCTTCAGTCTGTGATTTTAAAAAAAGCTTTTTGTGAAATTTCACCACAGCTAGAAGCTGAAGTGCTAAAATGGAAGTCACATATGGATTTGTGGGAATTTGACATAATCAGTGACCACCTTAACCTGTTCTCCAGAAACACGACAGCAACTGGACAAGGGCATCAAGAGTGCAATGATTCAATGTGCTCAGAAACAAACATCCCACTTATCTACATCTATGTGCTATTTCACTTAAACAGCAGCACTTATCAAAGAATCCCATTGGAAACAATAAAAATACATCCACTGACAACATTGCCTTTCTGTGGACTAGCTATTTGCATTCTGTGTTTCCAAAACAATATTTCATGTCTAAAAATAGTCATACGCCAGCAGAGAAAGAGAACTGTAAGGAGCAACGTCAGTATGTCAGATCTTTGTTTTCTCCCTTCCCTCCTCCTACTCTCTTGTTTCCTTGCTTTTTATAAGTAGGTGAGCTCTCCAGAGTCCTCTGCATATTCACCTGAATCACACACGATGTGATGCAATGCGACGCAGCAAGAGCCAGACTGTTACCCTCGGTGGCCAAGTGAGGTGCAAGTCATTTTGGTCAGAGTCCCAGTGTCATTTTATTTTAAAAAATGTTCTGGCATTGGATATGTTTGCTAGAGAGCAGCAAACATGGGAAAGGAAAGCTTAGCAGAACTCAGTCACACAGAAAGCAAAGCCTATCACCAAACCCATATGTAACACTATGGAAATTTAAAGGGAAATTATTTTCTGTCTGGGTAGCATAGACATTAAAGTGCTATCTTTTAAGTATTGCGAGTGAGTGTTTTCTGTCTTTTTGACCTTCTGTCTTTTTGTTGAGCTGTCAGATGAAGCTTCTTACATTTGACTGGCCTTAGACATGGCAGGCAGGAGTGGCCAATGTGTGTGTGTGTGTGTGTGTGTGTGCATTTGTATGTGGGGCCTGGCTTGGGGGAATGGGACAGAGTCGCCAGAAACAGTGATGTGGTGCAGGGGAGTTCTGGAAAATGGGGTGGCTGATGAATTTCTCTGGAACATTCTGGCTGCGGTGAATTCTCCAGAGAAGCTGTAAAACAAAATAGAAAGAAGAGAGGGAAACAGTTATGGGAAATAGAAGCATGAATAGAAAAGTAAAGAACAGTGTAGAGGATATAAATCAATAAAGAGGAAATGGAGCAAGAAGCAGTGAGCAGTATGAAAAAGGAGTGGGGATGTGGCAATAGGAAAAAGAAAGGACAGCGGATAGTAGAGAAAGAGGGAAAGCAGCACAATTACAAAATGATATGATAATATCAATCCTACTTGCACATCACAGAGCATCACAGAAAAAGACTCTTATTCTAAAGAAAATTATGTAGAATGGATGGGTGTGGAAAACCAAAGTAACATTAAAGTTCTTTCATCATAGTCTGACAGATGTCATTTCTGACATTCAAACACATCACTAGCAAAGCAATCTAAACAGATCTATGACCTATTGTAGATTGTAAAAGAATGTGATAAAGAAGCAAATGCGCTTAAAGGATTACGCAATGCATTGATTTGGGATGGTATATATGCCCTGGGTCATTTTTCTAAGAATTTAATATGATTCAAGCTGTCAGCTTCTAATGAAGAATAGAAGCGACTCTCCCAGAGAATGTCCTCACAGAAAAACAGACAGAACTTCCAGGTTTTCAGGCCTTATTTTTCATTGTCCTTCAAAAATGACATAATTACACTCTTATACATGAAATCACGAGAGAAATCATATCAACAAGCACACATATACATCAACATATGAGGTTACACACTGCTGCATAGTCCAAAGGTAAATATTTGATCATTTTCTATCACCGGATTTTATTCACAAGAATGAAACTGTCTGTGAAACTGGCCCATAATGTTGTAGTGCTTGCATTGAATTATAGACAATAATACTAATTGCATGTTTGCTAAACTTTCAACATCTAACTCTATTCATCAGAAATATAATATGTCTGTCTGGGTATATGAACTTGTGCTCTCGCTCTATACGCAAAAGAACTCCAGTGGAAACAAAATTGTCTCATCTCATTCCCATGGGTGTCACACTGTGTGTGATATGCCTTTTTAAAATAATTTTGGATGGGTGGGTGTTAGCTCAGGTTGATGAGCAGTGATATGACTGCCTATTAGAAAGTATTATCTGAAATGTGTGTATGTGTGTATATGATGAGCGGGGATATTTTTCGGTTCCAGCCAGACAAAATAAGGAATTAAGAGATCCAGAGATTTGTCAGGGAACAATTTATGTTATTTGGCTTGTGCTTGAAGTAGTAGTAATTTTTTAAAATTTTACTGTGAACAATCCTGCATTTTGGACCATCCTGACTGAGAGAGAGAGAGAGAGAGAGAGACCTCCTGGCATCCTGACCTCCTTAGTGCCTTTTGCATGATTTGAACTCAGAGACGGTAGAATAATAGGGTATTGCTTTAAGCTTCTGTCTTTTTTTTGTTTTTCATTATGACCTAGAAAACACATGCTGGAATCTCAAAGACCTATCTATATCTCTTTCTTTCTCACTCTCTATAAAAGAGTTAAACCTACAAGGAAGTGAATTCTCCATGGACTGTGTGTGTTTTCCGCAGCTACTACTCAAGGTGATGAAACAGTGTAAACAAAAATAAATTAGGCGTGATTTTCAAATGCAGCCCTGCCTCTAATGTTAGTAGATTCAACATATTGGAGAGACGCAAGTCTCCCCTGCAAAACAAAAAAAAGAAAGATTAAAAGGAGTGCTTTTTGATGCAATTTGCATCTCTTGGCTTCAACAGGTGAAGCAATTAACATCCTATCATGCACTGTGTCATGTACAAAAATGCTGAGCAGGTCAGTTGACGTTGATCTTGGATCAAGTTGGCAAGAGGAAAAGATCTAAGAGACTTTGCATGAGGGTTCATTATTGGGGCACAGGTGGCAGGAGCTTCAGTCACAAAGACTGCTCAACTGGTCAGTGTTTCAATAGGAATAGTGACTTATCTGACTTTAGATCTATGGGAAAGTCATCAGTAAATTAAAAAAATTGGTTGAAAATTGTGGTCGAAAATGTACATTCCATGACTGTGATGCTCATGCATTAAAAACCATAGGCACTGGTCTACAGAGTTGTGGGAAAAAGTGACATGGTCAGATGAGTCATCCTTCACCATATTCTTGACAAGTGGGCCAGTGCATGCGTGGCATACACCAAGAGAACAGGGGGTCCGGTGGCTCTGTTATGCCGTGGGGGGCATTATCCTGGCATGGTTTGGGTACAGTTTTCCTCTTAGAGGGAAAGGTCACTGCAAATCAATACAAAGTTATTCTGACTGATCACCTTTAACCTATGATGAAACATTTCTATCCTGATGGGAGTGGTCTCTTCCAGGATGACAATGCACCCATCCACAGGGCACAAGGGTCACTAAATGGTTTGATGAATATGAAAATTATGTGAATCATATGGTATGGCCTTTGAAGTCACCAGATCTCAACCCAGTTGAACACCTACGGGAGATTTTGGACAGATATATGACAGCGCTCTCCATCACCATTATCAGAACACCAAACGAGGGAATATCTTTTGGAAGAATGGTGTTCCATCCCTCCAGTAGAATTCCATTGAAGCTGTTTTATTGGCTTTTGGTGGCCCAACATCTCACTAAGATGCTTTATGGTGGTTTTTCCTTCATTTGTCACCCATCTGTATATATATATATACACACACATACACTCCCCAGCCCATGCTGTAAGGTTCCATTTGTTCTCTTATTAATTTACTCATATATTCTTCTCTGAATTCATTTTACCTTGCTTTTATTTTATATATTTTTAATTGCTTTTATTATATATGTTTATACTAGGTTATATTATATATATTGAGTCAGAGACATAGGCCAAACTTTAGGCTTACCAAAATCAACTGTTTCGAACATCATTAAGAGAGCACTGGTAAGCTCAATAATCAAAAAGCTAGGCCAAGGAAGAGCTCTACTGTTCATGACTGAGGAATTCTCACCATAATGAAGAAAAACCCCCAAACACCTGTTTGACAGATCAAACACTCTTTAGAAGGCAGACGTGGATGTGTCAATGACAACTGTCTGCACAAGACTTCACAAACAGAACTACAGAGGCTACACTGCAAGATGCAAATCACTAGTTAGTCACAAAAACAGGATGGCCTGGTTACAGTCTGCTAAGAAGTACCCAAAAGAGCCTGGAGCGTTCTGAAAAAAGTCTTGTGGACAGATAAGATCAAAATTGACTTGTATCAAAATGATGGCTAGAGAAAAGTATGGGGACCAAAAGGAACAGCACAAGATTCAAAGTTCACCCTTCATTCAATAAACAAAGTGGTGGGGGTACTGGCTCACTTGTCTTCATTGATGATACAACTGCTGATAGCAGCCGCAGAAAGAATTCTTAAGTGTACAAAAGCCTCTTATTTGCTCAAGTTCTAGCAAATGCCTCCAAAATCATTGGACAGCACTTTATCCAGCAAGACAATAATCCCAAACATAGTGTAGCTAAAGCAACAAAGAAGTTTTTCAAAGCCAAATACTGGAAAATTCTTGACTGGACAAGTCATTCACGTGATCTGAAACCAACTGAATATGTGTTTCATATGCTGAAGAGAAAACCTAAGGCAACTAGCTTCCAAAACAAGCTGGAGCTGAAGATGGCTGCAGTACAGGCCTGGCAGGGTATCAACAGAAAAGATAATTAACACTTGGTGATGTGACAAAGCACTAAACTTTCATTTGCATAATATTAACATGTTCCAAATATTATGGTGGCCTGAAATGTGGGGATTATGTATTAGAAGTGCTATACATTGAACATAGTGAAACCAAAATGTATAAAAGACGTTTTAACAAAAGCTGAATATCAGCACTTTAACCACATGTGAATTGTTTGATTTACAAATCTAAAATTGTGGAGCACAAATCCAAATCATGTCCCAAAAAGTGGCCCAGGGCTGTTGATGCATGAATAATTTAGGCAACATTTCAGCTCACTTTTGAGAGGTGCACGCCTTGTAATAAAAAGCCATTGTGACCTTCCCTGTCACATGGCAACATTATCTGTCATTCCTGCTCTCTGCTCTGGTATGATTGTTTTTTCTGCAAGCCCTACTGTTTTGACTTTACCCCACCCCTTTCCCTGATTTTAAAAAATAAGCATACACAGGGAAACCGTGTTAGGCTTACACTTCTCATCAACATTGTGAGGTTAAATGCAAAAATATTAATTGAGATAGAGCAGGTCTGTTGTTGTTTCCATTTGCATCTCAGTTTCATTTGTTATGCCTTGTCAAATCAACCTATCTCTCTCTCTCTCTCTCTCTCTCTCTCTCTCTCCTTTGTTTTCAGGAAGATGATGGAGGAGGTGTTAGGGAACCAAGAAGTAATGATCAGGGCTGCAACTGTATGTTCTTCTATGCCCTCTGGTTTTTTGTGCTCCAATTCTCTTAAATTTTCTTTCTTGCCAAAACATTTCTCTTTTGTTGCACTCTTAAGAAATGTCAGACAAGCATGATTTATTCACTATAGCAGTACCAACTAAATTAAATAATCAACCAAAAAAAAGATACATTTTATAATGTCACAATCAATGCAAAACATATTGCAGACTAAAAGTATCAATTCATTTTTAGTAATAACAAGGCCACCACAGAGCGTGGCATATGCCCCTAACTGTATGTTGTGAACCACATAATGTAGGTACCCCCCCGCTGTATAACACGCCCTCCTCCTCTCCGCTCACCTTCCCCTAAAACTAAAAAGCCACACAATGATTGTTAATATACTAAGATTTAACAGAAGAATCCAATGTTTATTATATTGAATGAGTGGTGGCGTCACCAATCGAAACCAGCCTTCGTGTGGTCAAGTCCAATTCACCACCAAAAAAATCAGCCCGATTGACAAATGTGTTTTCTGTTAAATGAGCAGAAACCAAATTTAAGATGGCGGCCATGGCAGCCATATTGAATGAGTGGTGGCGTCACTGATCGAAACCAGCCTTCCTGTGGTCAAGTCCAATTCACCACCAAAAAAATCAGCCCGATTGACAAAGGAGTTTTCTGTTAAATGAGCGGAAACCAAATTCAAGATGGCTGCCGTGGTGGCCATATTGAATGAGCGGTGGCGTCACCGATCGAAACCAGCCTTCGTGTAGTCAAGTACAATTCACAACCAAAAAAATTAGCCTGATCAACAAAGGCCTTTTCTGTTAAATGAGCAGAAACCAAATTCAAGATGGCAGCCATGGTAGCCATATTGAATGAGTGGTGGCTTCACCGATCGAAACCAGCCTTCGTGTGGACAAGTCCAATTCACCTGAATGTGTGCTAGGCATTTTGATGACTTGCTGAAACAAGTAGCACCATTCATCAAACATGCGGGAACTCACAGAATTCCCATCTCTACATAAGAGAGATTGGTGTTGACTCTCCGTACATTAGCATGTGAATTCAGCCCTCTGACGTACCGTGACGTAACCAACTATGTGATATTTGGACCAATAGCTGAGAGGGGGAGGCCGTCGCACACTGCACCGTACGAACACACAACACCGCGTCTTTTTGTTCGGCAGTTGTTCTGATTGCTTCGTTTTGCTCAAAAAGTTCTACTTCGTACGAAGTATACTGCCTACTTTACACATCAATTTTGGACTTGCCCCAAGCTCCACTCATTCTGGACTTCTTTGTTTGACTTTTTTTCCAAGGCGTTTGATAAGCTGTGGGAGCCCGACCCACTAGTGGCCATTCTTGGGGCTACAGGGGACATGACCCTGAACTCTGGGAGAGACAAATGGCCAGTGTATCTGGGATCTGTATTGGCCAAAAAACCCATTTTACAAATGTGGAAATCTGAGGCTGTACCAACATTTGAAATGTGGTTGAGAGAACTAGGTGAGATTCATCACGTGGAGAAGCTTAGATTTAAGATCGCTGGAAGGAAAAAAGCATTTGATAAAGCATGGGGACCAGTGTTGGAATATTTAAGGGATCTGAGAGAGGAGGATGGTGTGGGATAAGGATGCGATCTGGTAACTGAATTGATCCGAACTGTAATTTTATTTTACTCATTCTTTCTATTTATTTACTTTTTAAATTTATTTTCTGGCCTATGTGTCTTGCGCTTCAATTACTGTACACTTTAATAAGCTATCTGAGCCGTCATGTAGTCACAATGCCGTGTTCTTTTTTAAGCCGCTGTTATGTTGTGAAAATGAGAAAAGTTATAATTGCTTCTATGTACCACTGCAGACTACACTATTTTACCTTGCAATTAAAATATTTCTTTAAAAAAAAGTATGGCGGCCATATTGAATGAGCGGTGGCGTCACTGAAGGAAACCAGCCTTTGTGTGGTCAAGTCCAATTCAACACCAAAAAATCTGCCTGATTGACAAAGGCGTTTTCTGTTAAATGAGTGGAAACCAAATTCAAGATGGTGGCTATGGCAGCCATATTGAATGAGCGGTGGTGTCACTGAAAGAAACCAGCTTTTGTGTGGTCAAGTCCAATTCAACACCAGAAAATCTGCCTGATTGACAAAGGCGTTTTCTGTTAAATGAGCGGAAACCAAATTCAAGATGGCGGCCATATTGAATGAGGGGTGGCGTCACCGATCGAAACCAGCCTTTGTGTGGACAAGTCCAATTCACCACCAAAAAATCAGCCCGATCAACAAAGGAATTTTCTGTTAAATGAGCGGCAACCAAATTGTTGATGGACGACGGACGGATGCAGCCTCGACATAATGCCCCTCCTGCCTCCTACGGAGGCCGGGGGCATAATAAAAAGTACTACTGTAGGTTTTCACTTTGATGGTATTTATTGTGCACACTTTCATTAAAATGCACAGCGGATAATATGCAGTAAATAGGTAACTTCATTCCTGAGGCACTGCAGCATTAACCTCTTAGTGCAAAGCCCTAAGAGGTTATGCCGAGATTACTGAACTCAGACATTCAGTGCAACTGCAACCAAAGTATGAGTTAAAAACAGAAACGCTTTGTTTTAGTTTCAGTAGTAGACGATACATGACAACTATGCCGAATACGGAATTTCGCCGCGCCACCATTGTCGCTCTGGTCGTTCATTTAACACGCACCCCCTCCCTGCAGTCTCATCTGCAACTACACCCCCCAACCATGACATAATGGACAATATTGTCTATCTGGGCATTCATAAAAACATTCTTTCACCACTCAAAAATCGTATTCTGTCATAGCAACAAAATAAACCCGACAATAGCCCTAATATATGTCAATACAGCAGTGAAAACGCTGCTCACTGAATAACATTACATTACATTACATTACAGGCATTTAGCAGACGCTCTTATCCAGAGCGACGTACAACAAGTGCATTGGTTCACGATGTAGAGGTGCAAAAGAAACACTAGAGTGAAGTAAGGATCGTAGTGCCAGAAGTGACCACATCGATCAGGACTCCAACCCTGTAGAGCAGTGGTGTCAAACTCGTGCCATGGAGGGCCGTGTGTATGCAGGTTTTCATTCTAGCCTCAGATCTTGATTATATAATTAGTTAAATTATTTGCTGAATTAGGGATTCAGGTTTGTGCACAATGGTGACCCGACGTCTATGGTGACCCGCATTGTCTAAATAAAAATTTTCTTATATTCTGTGCTTCAATGCAGTTAAACGCATATGGCTGAATGAGTAATTGGACTCAATTAAGGCAGCATTAATTGGTTGGAATGAAAACCTGCATACACACGGCCCTCCATGGCACGAGTTTGACACGACTGCTGTAGAGTAAGCTGTTCAGCAAACAAGAATATAAATAACGAAATAAATGAGACAAAGTTTTAAAAATTATGTCATTCTACAGTCAATATCTGGGACTAAATATTGAATAAATATACAACCTTACCATTGGTTTTACGCATAGAGATGTCCATTTTGAGAGCGAGTGGTCATATATTGTCTTGGACAATCCATTTGTGAAATATACGTGCATTTGTGATGCCTGGGTACCTTCCAAAATAGCTGTGCATAATACCGCACATGTTGTTTACGGCGTTGTCGCCCTTTTTAGTGCAGTATGGCTTGATTTACAATTCATTTATTCAGTAGGTGAGAGTATAAGCTTTCTAACGATGTATAACATGTCTAATTTTGCTTTTGGAATAGCATTTTATAGGTCAGCGTAACCGAAAATTTTCTTATCATCGCATTCACTTATGCATTCACTCTGTGGTAGAAGTAAAAGACGCTGCACCTAACGAAACGTTGTCAACGATTTTTCGTAATTTCTTGGAAAATACTATTATTATTGAGGACCTCTGGGCATAACTAAGCCATATGGTTGCTGATAGACCTATCTGACATCATTTTCTGGAGCAAAACAGAAGCGGATAGAACTGAGTCATTGATTTACTGTCTCTGTACTGAACACAGATAAAATTTCATCATTGCAATGTAAGTATTAGTGCTCAAAATGTTTAGGCTATATAGGCCTACGTTATTTTTTAAATTGAGTGTCTTTAAATAGGTTAGTGGTATTTTATAATGTGGATATTTCACACTGTAATGTAAGCGTTAGTTAGTAGTGTGATGCATGCAACAGTGATGATGAGAGTGTTGGAACATTGCCAAAATGTGGTGGACGGTGGAAAATGGTTTTCATATCGTCCTATCCCCATACAAGAAAACATACGAGAGTACAGAGTATAGAAATACATACAAGAGTTCATTATTACACATTTAGGTACTGTACAGCATTGTGTGACAATATTTTGCATTAAAAAAAAAATTGATATCAATGTTTCATCTATATGATTTACAATGGACAAAAAGCATTATATTCCTATTTTTAGAGATTTTGGATATGTTTCTGGACCCCAAGCTATTTTAGGCCACAGTACTGACAGAAAGCTTTACCACTTGAAAATGATGCAACAGTGAGTTTCTTGAGTAAAAACAGTTGATTTGTAGTGAAATAAGTGAATTTGTTGTGCTTTACAGCAATGCATAATTTAGACATTTTGGGTAGATTTGGAGACGCTGAGTACACTGCTTAGTTTTTGCTTCACAGATCTTTAGTAGTTCTACATATCCACCCTTAGATTTTATGAACTTGCGGTCAAGAAGTTTTTGATCAAGGACATGTATGCTTTAACCTGCTGCAATCTCCCAGTATTTCATTGCGAACTAAAAAAGAGCAAATTCATTTTAGATTTTTTGCCTAGACAATTGCATTTGTGGCACTTAATTTCTTTCAAAATTATGAATATAAAGTACCATAATCTAAGCTAGTATTGTAAATGGTACAAATATCTTGCTTCATTTAAGCCATTTTTCAAGTCTCTCTGGCGTTCACATCTGGAGTTATAAAGCTTTAAATAGGGTAACCCCTAAATGGGCAAGGATTGGCCAGATTTGGCATGTGCGCTGAGGGGTTAAGGAATGACATCGCATAGGTTTTATGTCATAGTTACCCAGTCATTAAGAATGGCCTGCACTCTGATTTCACAAAATACATCCCAAGTCTGATGATGAGTCTGGGTAACATCTACAGCAATGTGCTACCTTTAATATGCTCAATTTCATACTTTCAAACCACTGAGGTGAAGTGATCTGGTTGATAAAGCTCTCCATTTCCTCATAGAAACTCCAAAGAGGCCAAATCCAACAGGTTTAGCGAGGTACTTCTGGATATGAGTGCTCTAATGGAGTAATAAATACAGACTGATGCACAGCTATACTGGCAGGTAGCTGAAGGACACATTCATTAATAATTGATATGTAAAACGGTCACAGCTCATTATTTTTTCCAAATGAAAGAAAAACGGAAATAGAGCATAGTGGAGAGGAGACTGCTACATTTTCAGACTCCACAGGGGTCTTTTTCGACACCAGCTCTCAGTATTACTGGATTTACACGCCATCTTAAAAATAGCCACTGCAATAATTAATTTAACTTGAACACCACCTCACATTACGGCAGAGAGAGACAGAAAGCCTCTCTCCTGTTCCTTCAGACTCTCTTCTACACATTGCAGGCTTCACAATCATCTGTTCTCTCAAGATTAAAAAACACAGGGCAAAATTACTTGAAATAATTTAGGAAACATTTGGTAGCAGCATTGCTTTAGAATACAGCTTGATTAATTTGTGTGAGCTAAGATAGCCAATATTGTGTCTTGTAACTTGACCTAATTTTGATATCAATATTTAATGGCAGGCCTAGATGTTGTGAGTTTGAATGAATTTTAGAGCTTTGTATGTGAGTGACTTGTCATTTTTGTTCACTGAAAACATGTTTTTCTTCAGTAAGTGATACTAGTAATGCATGTAAATGTAGGTGATGAGAGAGACATGCATACTCATAAATACATGCAAACACATTCATTTTAGCTGAAAGAAACACATAGCCATGGATTCTCTCATTTTCCTTTACCATGAATGGCAAATAAATGAAAGTGTCATATTTTTAGATGGAAGTGCTTTCAGTGGGGTATCGTACATGACAGACCAACAAATTGTTTGCATGTCGGTACAGGATCTATAGAGCTAGCTAGCATTAATTAGAAATTAGGAGTTGCAGGGTAGCTACAGTAGCCTAGTTAAAAAGCAATTACCAGTACCAGTGCAGTGGTGAATTTCACCATTTGGTGCTTAATTTCATAGCCATCTGTACTAACGTTATACACTCGATCTGTTGCCTCACTAGCAAGGTAGCTAACGTTAAACTTAGTCAAAATGGTAGAAGTGAAACTGTCTAAAATGTGGGTGTATTTTATTTGGATTTCAGAAATATAGATTCCTGCAAAGATAATAGAGATGCAAAAGCAAACATTTAAATTTTTAGGAACTTTTTTGTTAGTCAGCATAATAAGTTAGAGGGTTGCCTGAGTCCAACACAGACCTGTCTGATGTCCAAAGGTCCCATAGGCAAACACGCTACCCAGTGAGCTAATGGTGAAGTAGATGCCAGGGCTGCTGTATAGGTATGAGGCATGCCACCCCGCCAAGGCGTAACTTGGTGGGATGGCATACCTACCATCCAAATTTGAGATATCTAGTAGTCTGTGATGATCTGACAGCTTTACAATGGCTGCTATCATTCACTCACCCTGGATGGCACCACCCTAACACTCTCTTCATCTGCTAAGAACCCCAGAGATAGCTAGAACCTGGACAGCAAACTGTCCCTCTCAGAGAACATGATGGCAGTGTGTCAGGCGTGCAGATTCTTTGTGTACAAAATATTGTGAATCCGTTCCTTCTTTACCACTTCATCAACCCAACTTTTAGTCCAGGCACTGGTCATCTCCTGTCTGGACTACTGAATCTCTCTCCTTACTAGCCTCGCTGCCTCCACCATCAGACCACTGCAGCTCATACAGAATGCTTGTGGTTGTTTGATCTACAACCTTCTCAGCCATGTCACTACCTTTCCCATTACCCTCCATTGGCTACCTATATCATCTCACATCAAACTCAATACCTTAGTACTATCCTATTAGGTACCTAAAGGGTCAGCTCCTTTTTCTATTCAAAAGATCATCAGACCCTATACCAGTGATGGTTGATGAGCTTAAAATTGGTTGGATGGAAAACTTTGCTTTAAACTGATCATTGGTCTCAACTTGTTTTCATTCATTTTCCTTGATTAACAAGCAAGCCAACAATCTGAATAATAAATTGGCAAGTAACATAGCTTCTTCACATCATTTTATGGAGACATTTACTGTACTTCATAAACAAATACACGACTCAGTCAACTATCACATTAGCTTTCAGCATAACCAGCAGTAACAAAACCTGCGCTTTGTGAATTCTTCATTGCGTTGATAATCAAAGAAAATGACTGAAAACAGGTCGACCAATAATCAGCTCACTAACCACCACTGCCCTACACACCTACCAGACACCTACCTCTGGCCGTCTGGCACCTCCCCTCCCCACGTACCTGCACTTCCAGGTCATGTCTTCCTTCTGTTCTAGCCCCTGGTGGAAGAATGAGTTTGCTGCTGCGGACAGAACAGGAGAAACCCTCCCAATGCAAACTGAAAACTCACATCTCAAGATTGCACCATGGCTCCCTAAGACCCTAGCCTTTCTTTCTCTTGGTTAAGTACGTGTTCTGCTATAAGTAAGTTTCTGCAATGTAAAAATGTATTGGGCATTCAGGCGGGTTTGTGGTCTAAATGAACTTCAAGAAACTTCCAGAGGCAATACATATGAACACTTCAATTTTATAGTGTTTTTAACAATTATAAAAGGTAAATATCAGTTGCATTAACATGCCAGTACTTCTTTCCTTGAGCACAGAAGTCCCATGTACCATAGGGAAGACTAACATAAATAATATTTGAATTAACTTTTCAGAGAATGATAAGGTCATACGTATACATGTAAACCCTGAAGCTGAAGACATAACGTCACTGTACAAGCTGTTTTAGAGTTACCCAAAGCATATTTTTAGGAATTTTGATCACAAAATATATAAAATATCCTTCATTGAACACAAAAACTCTTTTGGTCAACTGAAAACCTAAATAAGTGAAATTCTATATATTTAAAAACCCACAAAATAAACTAGGCTATCCCTTTAATTTGTTGGGGTAATCCCCAAGTGGCCATGACGCCAGCGTCCTGAGATTTTTTAGCTGTGACCGGCAGCTCTATAGCTCTGTCTGCCAGTCGGTCTACAAAAAGTGTCCCACCCCGTAGCGGCCACAGTTTTTGCCCCAGGAGGCTGAAATGTGGCATGGACGTTGGTCATGACCGAAGGTAGAGCTAAGTAACTTTCAAGGCCAATTGACCAAAGGGGCGTGGCGACGGGCGTGGCCTATCACAAAAAGGCGCATAACTCCCAAATGGATTCACAGATTTGCACAAGATTTTGTGGAAAGGTTGGTCATGAGCCAAAGAAGAGGTCACGTGTTTGTGTGAGGGTGTGTGCGTGGATGCATGCACACATGGATGCATGCGCGTGTACGGTCACAGCTATTGCAGATTTGCGCTTGTTCAACTCAAACTTCAGTGCCCCTACAACCAACCAACTTTGAGTTGAAACTCTGTGTTCGGGCTTTATTAGTAGACGATTTGCCACAACTATACCAAATACGGTGTTTCTAAGTGCCACCATTATTGCTATAAAAATTTGTATTCCGTCTTAGCAACAAGATAAACCCAACAATAGCCCTAAGATATGCCAATACAGCAGTGAAAATGCTGCTCACTGAGTAACAAAATAAACAAGACATTCTTTTCTAAAATTACACCGTGTCATTCTACTGTCAATATTTGGGACTAAATATGAAATAAATATACAACCTTACCATTGGTTTTACGCATAGATATGTCCCTTTCGAAACTGAGGGGTCATATATTGTTTTGGACAGTCCGTTTGTGAAATATATGCTCATTATGCTCGCCTGGGTACCTTCCAAAATAGCTGTGCGTAATACTACACATGTTGTTTACGATGTTGTCACCCTTTGTAGTACAATCTGGCTTTATTGACAATTAATACATCCAATAGGTGACAGAATAAGCTTTCTAATGATTTTACTTTTGGAATAGTGTTTTATATCTCTGCCGCAGACTAAAGGCAATATTGAGAGCAAACTTTTGGTTACGCAGACTCTGTGTAACCAAAAATTTGCTCTCAACATTGCCTCTTTCCGCATTCACTCTATGGTAGCAGTAAAAAACACTGCACCTGGCGAAACCTCACCGATGAGTTTCCTCATTTCATGGAAAATATGATTATTCTTGAGAACTTCTGAACATGGCTAAGGCATATTTTTGCTGATAGACCGAGCTGATATACTGTTTTCTGGACTGTCAGAAGAGGAGAACGGCAGCTTTGATTTTCTGTCCCTGTCTACTGTATCTACTGAACACAGATAAGATTTCATTGTCCAAATGTAAGTGTTACTGCTCAAAATATTTCGGTTATATATGTACTTTTTGAAATTGAGTGTCTTTAAATAGGTCAGTGGTATTTTATAATGAGGATATTTCACACTGTAACGTAAGTGTTCATTGGTAGCCAAGTCGTTAGCTGACAGGGAGTCCGGATGTGACCTGTGCTGTAGCACGTGGTCTATGGTTGAATATATTTTTTTAATGTCATCCTATCCCCATACAAGAAAACATTACATACTGTAGAGTGCAGAAAAACATACGAGAGGTACTGTACCACATTGTGTGAAAATGTTTTTGCATTATTTTTTTAATCTGATATCAATGTTTCATCTTAAACCTTCATAAGGGGCACATGTATATGCTTTATAATGGAGAAAAAGCATTTAATTCATTTTTGGAGAGATTTTGGATATGTTTCTGGACCCCTAGATATTTTATACCACTGTACTGATGGAAAGCTTGTAATTCCCACTTGAAAAGTATGCAAAAGTAAGTTTCTCGAGTCAAAACAGTTGATTTGTTGTGAAACACATGATAACGTTGTGATTTACAGCAATGCATAATTTAGACATTTTGGATGAATTTGGAGACACTGGTTACACTGCTTACTTTTTGCTTCATAGATCTTCAGCAGTTCTGCATATCCACCCTGAGTGGTCAAGGAGTTTTTGATCCAGGACATGTATACTTTTACCTGTTTTATATGTGGGATCTCTCAGTATTTCATTCCAAACTAAAAAAGAGAAAATTCATTGGTGGCACTTTATTTCTTTCTAAATTTGTCAGGACTTCTGCCTGAGTTTCCTCTTTCTTGTGTTTATTTTTCTGTTTTTCAGTATGTATGCGTGAGTTGTGTGTGTGTGTGTGGGTGGGTGCGCACGCATGGTTTTGCTTTGTTTACAGGTCCCATGTGTTCCTTTGTCCCGCCCACGCTCCACCCCCAGTTCCTGCCAGCCATTCTGCCACGTCCTGTTCAGAAGTCAATTATTCAATCAAGCCTCAGCCACCGTCCCCACCTGCAGCTCATCTTTTATTTATTTCGCCAGCTATTTATACCCTGCTAGTTTGTGTAGTCTTTTCTAGATCGTGCCTCTGGTTTTCTCAGTGCCATTCTACTCTTTTTAGCTGATTTCCTGGTTTTCGATTTCTGCCTGTTTATCCCGGTTACGAATTTAGCCTGCCTACTCTGTAATCTCGTTTCTGGTTTTTGATTCCTGCCTGTTTACCTGACCTAGCCTCTGCTCCTGTTTTGTACCTTCCCCTGTTTGGATTTTGGATTTTTGGATTTTCGACCCAAGCCTGTTTTGTGACCACGAGACTGTTGCTGTTTTGGTACTCTGTTTGTTGTAATAAATTGCCAAGAATTTCTCTGGATTACCTGGTCTGCTTCTGAGTCCTACCCTGCGCCTGACAAAATTATGAGCATAAACAAATCTAAGTTCTTAGTATTGTCAAGGATACAAATGTCCTGCTTCATTTAAGGAAATTTTCCTTTCCGCTGTGATGCTCCCAACTGGAGTTATAAAGCTTTAAATAAGGTACCCCCTAAATGGGCAAGGACTGGGCAGATTTGGCATTTGCTCAAAGGGATTAATATGAAATGAATTTAGAAAATTTGGCCCTAGAGGGGGTGGTTGAGAAGTGATGTCAGAGCCTCATTTGTCTGGGTGGTAGAATGGTGGTTAATGAGGCCTGAAGGGTAGCATTAATATTATTCTGCTCCGTATTCAGCTCTGTGACAAGGGGAGGTGCTCTAGGGCAGTGCGTTAAAAGAGAAATCCCGGTGAGAGCAAAAGATGGGGACATGAACACAAAGCTTTCCATCACTCTGCTCTCTCTGAGGCTCAGCTGCTCCTGTCCTCTTCCTTACAGTTATGGAGAAGTTCTAGAAGTGGAAATAAACTGCAATAACTAACCACTGACTCTAGAAGGAAGTGTGTGTTCTTCTGGAATGGACACATTCACTGTCTGAATGTTCTGAAAGGAAATCTCGACTAGGAAAAAAACTCTAAATTTACAAAATGGTAAAATCTAATTATTTTCCTATTCCAATATTTTGCTTATTTTTGTTATTTGTGTTTTAAAAGGCTGAGGGCAGTTTTTATGTACACAATGGAGCAATGCACTCTTGGATTACTGACTCTCTGGCTCCAAAGTCTACCATTTTGGAGGGACAGCTGAATGTTCTCAGTACCCAGAGGTTTGCTTTTAATAGCGATGGACCTGATTAGAAATCATGCCATCATACTTAATGCAAATATATTAATCCAAATAGACAACTATGAGGATCACACCACTGTTATTGTGCAATTTTGAAACAGGAACCAAATAACAGATTTTTTCAATGCTTTTTCTCTCAATTTGGACAGCTCAACTGTATTCATTGGCAGGGCTCATTATGCTACTCATTGCTCATTGATGGAAGGAGTGGGAGGGATAGAAGGAGAGAGGGAGCGATTGCATGTGTGTGTGTGTGTGTGTGAGAGAGAAAATGGGAAGGGGTGCAGTCATCGATGGCTCTCAAAGCTGAACAATCCAGAAATAAGAGGTTGAAGAGGAACTGTAGGACTGGGGCAGGTCCAGGCATGAGGCTCAAACTGCACAGAGAGAATGAGTGTTGCTGAGTAACTTCTCCAACAAGAAAAACTTGATCAGCCTGGCAATTTTACCCATAAGTCTCAAAGGCCTCTTTCACAAATTTCCCTCCACTCTTGCTAAATCTGTGCCACCAGTATTTAGCAGATGGTTTAATGGTTATAAGAGTTCATTTGGATTACATGAAATGGGGACTGATGTTCAAACTATTTTTCTTATCAGTAATGTACCACTCTACAAACATTAAAATTATGACATTTCAGTTTGGCTTACATTTTATCTATCATTTGTGGACAAAGACCAGCACACGTGGTTTGATCCATTCAGCAGCAAAGCATTTAAGCTGTATATTGCAATTATTTCAGTATCACTGGGAGATTTATGAGCAGTTCAGAGAAATGGAGAGAGAAAGAATGCAAGAAAAATTGAAATATCAGGTCTGGGTACTGAAGCTGAATTTGGATTTGCCTGAAACAAATAAATAAACAATATTCTTTCAAATGGCCCTGTATTTCCCAAAGTAACCACCTTCTAATATCCTTTAATGAAACAATTAGACTTTGTGCTGTGCGTAGGTGTTAGCAGTCATGCTGAGTCATTGCCTCTGTCGATTGAAAATGTGTTTCGTTTACCCTTACGTTGTTGTTTGCCAAATCTTAGAGTGAGAGGACAAGCCCGGACTAATTTAGTGATTGTGGGATACTTTGGAAGCAAACCCTGATCTAGAGTTGCACAAATGGAACCCAAGTCAAAACAACCTCTTACATAATTCGACTTTACCAACAAAGCCGGGATTTGAAAGATGCCTGGCCAGATCACGTACGTCTGAGTAACTGAAGTAAACCACTTTATCCCAGAGGGATGCGCCCACGCTTCGCCTCAACCACTACACTACTTCCCAGAATGATGAAAAAACATGATTAAAAGGCCTTTAATAAATTACTGTTTGCAATAAAAGTTACATTTTTTGGGCATTTGGAGAAATTGAACTGGGAACAGTTTGTGTTTGAAACACATGGAGGAGTTGATGTCCCTAGGCAGGATTGTGTGATTCATGGGACTGGTCTGTCTAGATTACCGTGGAAAGAGGAAGTTCAGTCATCTGTTCAGATCATGAATCGTCATCACACACTAGATAGTTTCACATCAGCTAAACCCACATTTTTACATTTAAACCACTTAAACTTTAATGAGCTAAATATATCCTCAGAGGCATTGAATAATCATGTGGGTATCATTACGATGATGAGAATTCCAGAGAAGCTTTCTCGATAGAGATTAAAAGAGAATAGAGATTAATATTATTATTTTTAATTTCAGACACAACAAAATTTCTCCAAAAGCCACCCAGGGAGTCATCTGTGATTACAGAGTTTGCACAGAAGATAATTTGCTCATACAGCCACAGGCTGGCTTTTTATACACTGCAGCTGGCTGGATGTTCACTAATACATTTAAAATCTTTCAACATTTTATCAGGGGCTGGCATAACTGTGATATTTACATCTTGCAGAACATCAAATCTGTACATACTGCGTTATATCAATCTTGCTAGCCAAGAGAATGTAGAGCACTACAGAAATTTAGTGAATGCAGTTTTTTTTAAATAAGAAAAACAAAAAGAAACGGATAATTACCTTTCTTACTCACATTTTCCTTTTTATTGTCTTTCAAATTTCAGTGGCCTTTGGCCAATTTCCAGTTAACCAATACAGAACTATGCAAATCATGGAGGCATTAACTGACATTTGTGCAGCCGGTGTAACAAGTTTTCTCTGGGGAAGATGTTTGATCACCCTGTTAAAAGCCTGAATCTGGGCGCTCTAATTTGAAGTTACTTGCTGTAATCAGACAGAGTCACAAGTTTGAGTCTGGCCTATGTGTTTATAACAAAGAGTGTGAGACGCCAAGACACAATTTTCTTTGTCATGTCAGGTTAGGGTAGTATCAAGACAGCCAGGCCTCCATGGAACTCCCCTAGCTACTCAGGAGGCACTTGCAGGGTACCAGTTGTTGTGTGTGAGAAGTGTGTCTCTTTTCTGAAAAAGTCTTCTGTAATACTCTCTGTAGCTTATAGAGTAGAAAACAATCACTAGCTCACAAATGAGCATACAGTATGGGAGAAGTGCATATACTTCAGCAGCAATGGTCTCTGACCGGATGTTGGTGGAATAATGGCAATCAGAGAGCATGCCTTATTGTCAATTTCCAAAATGGGAGAAAGGGGGAATCTTTAGGTTGATATTTTGTGGCTAGTGAACTAGTGAGGGTGAGTTATATTCTCCTAGCCTGTACTACAGACCCTGAGCTTGTTTCACATGAGATGGAAAGTACCAGCCACTCCTCAATGGACCCTCAACAGAACAGATAATCCATTTATCCTCCACAGAAACAATACAAACTCCTCAGTTATCCATGCACTCTCCCTATGCAAAGTCAGAATATAAAACAATGCACACCCATATATCCTTGCAATCAATTGTTATTAAATACCTCTCAGTTTCCTCCTCTCCCCCATGAGAGCCCGGGAAGAGTTCACAGCTGCAGATCAATTTTCCACTTAAGCACCTATAATAATCACTTCTTTTACAGGAAACGGGATGGCTCACATTACTGCTTCCCTGAATACTCTATTAAAGGAGGAACAAATGTGACCGTTTTATTCAGTAAATTTTAATTGCACATGACTTGGCACGCAGTATCATTATTGTGAGCAAACAGATTTATTTTCATGAGCCATATCAGCAGAGCTGCCTTACAATGTAAGGCAGCAGGAAATCCTGAGATATGGTTTCTGTTTGAGTGTTTAACGAGAACAATAAATATGCAGCTTGGAAGCGCAAGAATGAAATGTGGGATTTTTTTTCTGCAGTTCAAAAAGATTGACTGAATTTACTCAATAAACTTTAGACCTAAAGGTGTTTGTATGTCTTATGAAAAATGCATGTCTTCAGTGACCTTGGGTGCAAACCTGGCTCCTGCTTTGCATTAGGTGAGGCGAGGAAGCAGATTCTCCATTAACCTCTGAGTGCCTATCACAGGGCAGATAATAAATTGAGTCCGGAGGGTGCAGGGGCTTGTCTTGCGTAAAGAGTGGGGGCCCCAGCAGGAAAGAAGGTTACTTCTCTCTAAATGCAGGGCATATTCCTATTTCTCCTCCTCCTCCTGAATCCCTCACTTTTTTCTCTGGATCCTTCCATCCTGCCCCAATCATGGGCTTTATTCATAGCAGTGATGGGTTTTTTTTACAGAAAGAGATTCAGAGAGAACCAATCAGAAACTAACATACTTGCTTGGCTTAACTGCAGCAATTCCCATCAGTTGTAAATCTGAGTGGCTCTGCCCTGCCAGCCACAGCAGCGCCAGGCCACAGCTGTCAGTATAGCTGACCGGCAATAGCAAGATGCAAATGCCTCAAGCGCCTTAAAAAATATTCACACCCTTCATACAGATGAACAGAGAATACCATATAAAATAAACAATACAGGTAATGAGGTATATTGAATTCTGAAAAAATGTGTGTTTAGTGTAAATTCTTCACACCTCTAAAAAATATGCATATGCATTAACGTGCTACTTCTTTAATTTAATTGAAATCTTAGGGAACTGTATTGCCGTTTTCACGGCTTCCTATTTCACTGGGGTAGAAAAATGATGTAACATGCATGTAAAAACCATTGCATTACATTACATTTATTTGGCAGATGCACAATAGGTCATTGGAACAACTACAAAACACAGGTCCGATAAGGTACAATACTCATTTTGTAACAGTTATTCATAGCCATGAACACATTAAGTCCAGTTCACACAGTAAACATTACTCTCTGACCAAACCTATGCTAAGTCAAACTAGGAGGCATGACAAGCTACAATATCAACAATGCAAGGGGGTCCTTCCCACACATAACAAACTCTCACATGGTGTGAATTCACCCTTAACTCAATAACTATCTTCACTGAAACTATTGCCAAGGACACTTTACTACTGTAACACTTTTCATTTTCAGCAGCTGCAACAGCATTTATTTTGCAATATCAGTCTGAAAGTGGCTGGTGGTAACTTTTATGTTCTTAAATCAAATAGTATACCTGGTCTGTTGTTAATAATGTAGTAAATTACAATAAAATGCTTAACAATATTTGAGCAATGTGATTTGTTGGTGAAATCCTAATTTTTTTCACAGAATATACTTAAATAAAATAAGAAACTTTTTTTTTAAAACTTGTCAGACTTATGACCATTTATGTAGCTATGGCCAAGTCAAATAATTACTTCAGTAATATTCGATAATTTTATCAAGACAGTGTAACTTTACTTTTATTACTGTCATATTTACAAGGCCACTGACTAATGTACTTTCTCAACTAAGCATCTAACAATTTTTTAGGACAACAACACAGAAAAAAGTGTTTAGGTAGGGAAGTGAGAAATGACCTAGACAATAAATGCTTTACAGACAGTTCCTTCTTCAAATGGATTAATGGAAGAATGGGTGCTTTATTTTGAAAAGCAGGAAAAAAAGAGCTCTGAAACAGGAACAATAAAGCGAAAGAGAATCAAGCGAGAAAGAGAAAGGCAGAGATCTATTGTGTGCAGTTCCTTATCGGGAACAAGGCCTGTATTGACGATGATGTGGTTTCACTTTGCCGCTGACAGATTCCCTTGTTGCTCAATGTATTAACAGAACCTGGCTGGTAATTGCTGCTGGAGCTGAAGATCATAATCATCGCTGGGCATGAAGAAGGAAGCAGTCTAGAAAAATGTTTGAAAATGACACAGTTTACGAATGTATTCCCTTTATGAATCTCAGAAATATTCTGGACAACATGCAATTCATCAGTCACTTCAGGGCACGGGGCAGGACCAATGCAAGAAAATCTCAGTTTACAACAAATGCCTCATTCAGAGTATGCAGACAGATGGAGTATTTAATCCAAGTCATTTGTTTAACCATCTTTCCTCTCCAGACAAAAATATCCTCTTTGAACTACAGTGCAAACTCAGAGATACGAACCTCAGAGACAGGAACTGAACAAACATGGTCAACCAAAGACTGTTTGAAACTGGGAGCATCAGCCATTTTAATCAGTATTAAGCTCTTTATTATCACTGATGCCAGAAGGCAAGAATTAAACCAAAATGAGTCATAATGCCCTGTGATAATAAACTCAGAACACTTCCAGTTGAACGACTGACAATCCTTAACACTATTGCTGAATAATGCAATGTGGGAAAATGTTTACAACTCAAGGATGGTGTCTAACATCTGTTTGAGCCATGGTTTGACTTCAGATGTGCATCTTGCCAGCCTTTCCACAATTCCCAGTGCATTTTCCCCACTTACCATGAAAGTCTTGCTAACTATGACCCAGGCTGTGATATGAGATGCATGACAATGAAGTCTGATGCACAGAATGGCAACCTGCCTGTGCTTAGCAGGAAGACTTCAACAAAGGAAAACAAAGCCTTTACCCCAGCGAGCAAAAGTCGGAATCTAGGCATCTACAGGGGTGGAAATCACAGTTGAGAAAAGTTTTGGCATAAAAGGACTAGGTAAACACCAATATAGCACAGGTTTTAACAGGATATAGCCTGGCTATGTCCTAATCGGCTAGAAATCTTCACTTTTCAACCAAATGTAGCCAGCCATGTTTTCACCTGAACTTCTAGATGGCATTTACCCGACTACACCATCTGTTCACCACAAAAATGTTCACTGGGACCATTTTTCTTCATCGTATTGATATATTTGGAAGCTATGCAAATCATATAAATTCCCCGTCTTTCAGATGTTTTATTATGAAGACAAAATGCCGTGACGCAGGTATTTTCAGTATACACCATGCATTTTTTCTGCTTGAAAAATGCAGACTCCTGTGTTAATGCAACCTCTGTTTCAGGAAACTTAATTGTTTTGTCAATGATTTGGACTAAACTTTCATTCATTGATTCATCTAATAGTCTGCATGATTCACAATTCCATACATAATTCCTCAGTACTACATGAATTTGACAAAACTTGAATCATTTCCTCTCTCTGAATTTAGCATTAGTTTTTTTTACAAATCACTCTATTTTTGGCATAAATGTATTTTTTATTTTAATCTAGGTATTAATATATGAGTAATAAACTGTCAGTTTACTGAAATGATTGATAATGGTGTTCATTTCTTGTCAAAGGTTTTTAAATATTTATTTGAATGAACAAACATTACACAATTTTATTGTATTAGCATTTATGTCCCACTGGTAGTATATGGACCCCAATCCATACATGTTCAAGGAGAGGGGCTATACAAAATTATTGGGATTGCCAGCAGTCTAGGGGCCATATTTACTAAGGATTTGCAGGGGTTTAAAAGACTATAACGAGACAGGTAGTGTTTTCCATATTTACTAGGGTGCTGCACTGGAGGTTTGCACTGGTAAAATGAGAGAAAAGTGGCATCCCTAACATTTGTCTGTACGGGTTAATGTATATGTATTTTAGAGCATTCTGATGTTAGACCACAAAAATATGGGAGGGAAGAATGTAAATTTAGGCATATGACCTGCTACAGTTGATTTATTATGGCTGTTTTTTAATGTCTTGGAAAAGCAGGTGTGAACTTCTTTCCCGCACGGCAAGATCAACATTGCAGCAGTTGCAATTTTTAGGAGGAGACATCGTCAGCGTGGTAGAGCAGGTCTATTTACTGTATTTGATTTCCTCCCATACAGCTTTTCTTCTCACTGGAACAACACTGCCTGACTGCAATTGTGAAATGTGTTTAGTGGTTTCATCTCCATGGAGAAGAACTTACATTTTATTTTGCGTTCCATTGCTTTGCTATCTTGCAATGCGCAAGATGCATCTTAAATACTGGCAGTGCTTTTAAATGAACTCGCTGCAGCTGTGCTCAATTACATAACCAGTCCACATAACCCCGCTAAACTGAAAACATGCGGCGACGCATAATTTTGCAGCCCTGACAGTAATTTGTGGTCAGCTTAGTAAAGATGGTCTAAGTTCTTATTTTTACACAGAGAGGATCAACTTTTTTTTTCTGGCTCACCTAATTTTTCTGTACTAGTAATCACATTTGTATGGCCTTAACAGATAATTATGCAATTAGAGTGATTCAAAACACTTCATCTTTCATCTAGAGCTAAGCAATTCATGGATGGCTGACACTGTTTCTGAAGACTATTCATAACATATTCAAATGCATAATTCAATTTCAATCCATCCATTATCTACTGTATACCCGCTTAGCCTGGGCAAGGTCATGGGGGGTGCTGGAGCCTATCCCAGTGTGCATTGGGCGAGAGGCAGGAATACACCCTCGACAGGCCCGCCAATCTATTGCAGGGCACCATTCACTCACACTCAGGGTCTCCAATTAGACTACCTGCATGTTTTTGGACTGTGGAAACCAGAGTAAACTTAAATGTACACTTGCTTTTCTAATCATTACAACAGTTCATAGCAAGAGAAATCACTGCGCTGACCCGTTTTAATTTGTTTGGTGCGTTGAAACCAGTGAAATATTGTCAATTGTAAAGAAATTGGTTCGCACTCAAAAAATGGCTACAAAGCTTTAAAAAATGTAATTATTTATTTTTTAATTAGTTTTCATCAATGCAGAATCATGAAAAAACGTTACAGCTGCCTTTCATTAGGGCTGCTGGCCAATTATTGTGAGACAATTCATTAAGGCTGCTAGCCAATCATAGTGAGACAATTAGATAAATTGGTAAATTGGTTAACAAAAGCAATCAAGGAGAATAGTAGAGGGGTGAATGTATCCACAAGTGGCCACAATAGAAGACATCAGGCGAAGCCGTTCATAAATCCATGTGGCCACTCGTGAGCCCAGTCACCCCACTCAATCACAAATGCATTCAGGTTATACACTGTAGAATCAAAATCAACAAAAAAGCAGGCATAAAGGCCATACACAGAGATCTAAAGAAAAGGAATAAGGTCCATCTCCTCATTGAGGCCCCCTGGTGACACAAATTTGAGTCTGTAAATCCAGAAGGCCTCTCTTTGGAGTAGTTCTTTCTCAAAGTCACCTTCCCTGCAGGCTGGTGTTACCTTTTCTATACCCATACATTGAAGGTCTTTAATAGAGTGTTCCTGTTCTATAAAGCACCTTGCCACTGGTGAGGTGATATCACATCTTCTTATAGAGGATTTATGTTCCCCAAGTCGTTGTTTTAAAGCACGTGTAGTTTTACCTATATACACCTTGGGGCAGGGACACTTCAACATGTAGATTATACCTTTTGTACGGCAAGTAATACAAGATTTAATTTTAAAAGATGTGGATGTTTGGGACGCACAAAATGATGTCCTTTCATCATGTTACTACAAGATGCACAGCTCCTGCAAGGGAAACAACCAGTTATAAAAACTTGTTTTTTCTCTTTAACTACGTCTGATTTACTAGCATATTAGCCAAATTTCTTGTTCTTTTATAAGTAAATAGAGGGGGGCTCTGAAAGGCTGGATTTAAGGAAGTGTTTGTGACAAAAAATGCCAGTGCTTGTTTACGATAGATCTAATTTTGTTAGAACAGTCATTGTAAGTCAGAACATAGTTAACGGAGAATGTATTTTTTTTGCTTACTCTTTTTTTATTTAGCATGTCATTTCTATTAAGACCTTTGACCTTTTGTTTAGTGTCATTAAGCCATACTTCAGAGTACCCATGAGGAGCTCTGATTGTTTGTCATATTCTTCTTCAGATGTCACAGATATGGCGAAGCCTATGTAACTGACTCACAGGTAACCCTTTCTTTAATGGTAATGTGTGATAACTGTCAGCTGACAAAATTGTATTCTTGTCAGTGGGCTTTCTATATACCGTAGTACTAAGGAATTGCCTTTTTTGTGACTAAGACATCCAGTAAGTGAATAGCTCATGGGCTCTTCTCAACTGAAAAGAAAATGGATGGTAGTTTTGAATTAATGTAATTAACAAATTCCATCAGCTTAATTTATGAATTGTTCCATATCATAAAACAATCATCAATATACCTTGTCTAATATTTAGTAGAACTTGATACTTGATGCCTGATACTATAGGCCTCAAAGGAGGATCTTCAAGGGATTTATGAATGTTAGGCAATGCATATAGTACAGGTATGGTAGGGTGATTCACAGAGAGATATTAATTCCTGATCAGAAAGCCATTTGTTTTGTAACCCAGCATTAAGAATTTGATTGATTTCAATTTTGTAGTTGGATGTAGGGTCAAATATCAACATCTTATAACATATCCATCCTGTAACATGACTTTCATTTTACCAATGTATTTACTGGTGTCCTGAATCACAATTCCACCACCTTTGTCAGCGCGTTCTAGAGCTCTCTTTTGACTCTTAGACAAATTGTGTTTATGCACGAAATGATTTCCAGACTATTTTATCAGTTCTTTCTCAATGTCATTCTCAACCAACATACAGAAAGTATTCACAGATGGGTTATTAACATATGGAATGAAAGTACTTTTTGGCCTAAAGTTGGAGTACTCTGTTGGCCTGGGAGATAATGATTCAATTCTTGAACAATAGAAAGATTTCAGTTTTATATTTTGCAGAAACTTAAACAACTAAATTTTCACCAGAAATGGATTGGTGACTGCATTAGGTACAAATGATAACCCTTTGCTTAGTATATTGTAAACACCTCACAGCTAGACCAATGAGGGTTTGTAGCTGGAGGGGAAGGCACCCCGTGTTTTCCTTTTGCTGGTGTGAGTCAAAACGGAGATGTTAGTTAGTTTTCATCTGTTCGCAAGAACAGGGCACAATTAGAATTAAGAATGCACTGGCTCCGTTGCCACGGGTTAGATATGAAGGAGTTGCTTCATATCCCGCTTAAAACTGGCCTGAAACGGATCAGTAGCATTCTGGTTACTCTCCGTTTGTAAACGGGGCTATGCTGTCATCAGAGATATATCCGATCTGTCGCCGGACTGTAAATATTCCAATGTGAGCATCAGAATATTCACATATGCGCGGAACAACATACCAGATATATCCCTGACCACAGCAAGGAAGCGTAACGGTTATTATGTTTTACTCTCGTGTTAAATCTGACTCCATTTTATATGAAAAATTTAAAATTAGGGTTTAACTATACGTGGAACTTGGGAGTGGTTACACTCGACTCTATCTTGTGCCATCATTCCTCAATATATGCTCCCGGGCTTTAGCATTATTGTTAAATCTCAGTTCGGCGAGGAATCCAGAGGGTAGGAGGCTGACCACCATAATACATGCCTTCCATGCCTGGCTTACATGGATAGGTCATCGACAGTTATGAGCCCAGGACGGTGCGTATCTATCGGGCTCCTTCAGGCGAATTTGACAAGAACCGGCGTACTACGCCCATGGGTTCTCTTAAGCCAAAACACCAGAACCAATACCACCAATCGCTTAACAGGCAGATCGTGGTCACCTATCTAACTTGAAGACCCCACTAAAGACGTTTTACTGTACTAGACCCCTGATCAGGAGGTCCCCGTCCGAATTGCCCCCCTGAGTATTTAAACGGAATTTCGGCTGAAAAGAAGATAAAATGGATTAGAGTCATGAAGACCACGCACGTTAAAAATAAGAATTTATTGAACAGGCAGGTAGGTTATTATCTTCAATTTCCAAAATCAATTATAAAGGTTAAAAACAGAAATACAGAGTAAAAGAGTTCTTACCAGCCTGTTTAGCTACACACAGAACATCGAGTATGCGCAGTGCGGGAAGTCGATTGCGATCTTCCTCGACAGGATTGTCTCCCTTCCTTTTAGGCCAAATCCCGCGTTTGATCTAGGCGGCATTACCATAAATTAACCTGGCCGAATCATAAATCTCAAATTTCGGCCCCCACCATTTGGGGCTGCTGTTAAAACAATCAGTGGGGAAATCGAGAAAAGGAGATGATTACCAGAGAGGACATTCCATTGTGTTAGTTTTTCCTGAATTGCTGAAACTAGGTTTTTTCAAATTCTATTTGGTATGAAACATATTTCATTCAATGGCTTGAACCATGGAGAAAATGTACATACCAAACATGCCAAGTGGATGTAATATTATGGTGCAGTTGTCATGAAAATACCCTTTTGTTTAACCATTGTACATGCAATCAATGTTATTATTACATAATGCATAATACAATAATACAATGAAAACATGTGCATGGTTTCTAAGGTTTTCCGGGATTTGTAAATAAGATATACAGATGGTTTATAGATGGTTTATAGTCCAGATCCAGAAAAGAAATACAAAGTGTAATATCCGAGGGGCCCAAATGAGGGCACTGTGGTACTGTCCCGTGTAGTGGCCCCCACCAGGTGCCGGTCGTTTCACCCTTTACGACCCCAAAACACCCACACCCACAACCACAGACAAAGAGACTAGTTCCCCTTATCTTGGTTGTGTCCAGGTGGTAACATTCCAGAGAGCCAAATGGCCTGCCCATTCAGAGGAAATCCGAGTGACTTATTGTTTTACCACCAGGCTCTCGGGTCCTTTGAATTACACGCTGCGCCCCAGCATGCTGGCTCGGTCAAATGTCAGCCTTTTCTGGGTCCCAGTTTGACTTCCCTCTTACAATATCAACCTGTTTGTCAGAAAGGTTAAAAACTACATTCTCCTGGGATAAGTGTCTCTTGGGATGGTTACCTCTTTCCTCCATCCCCTCGTTCCTTGTCTTATAGGTTTTCTTTTCTTTTTTAGGTACATTGGTAACTTGGTTAACAAGAGCAATCAATTACCCCTCTACTATTCTCCTTGATTGCTCTCGTTAACCAATTTACCAATTTATCTAATTGTCTCACTATGATTGGCTAGCAGCCTTAATGAATTGTCTCATGATAATTGGCCAGCAGCCCTAATGAAAGGCAGCTGTTACTTGTTCAAAAGAAGGTGGAATGTCTTAATCATTGTACCTGCACACTGAAGGCAACATGCCGAAACATTTGTGCATGATTCTGCATTGAAGAAAGCTAATAAAACAATATGACATATTTTTGAAGCTTTGTAGGCATTTTTTGAGTGCGAACCAATTCATTTTCAATTAATCATTACAACAGCAAACAAAAGCATAGGTAAAAAAATACAATTTAAACAGTTAATTTATAATGAACATCCCTATTTTATGGATACATAAAATAGAGTGATCCCTGTGACCCGCTTTCAGAATATTATTATGTGTTGGTGTTCTCTACATAACACTATCCCTGCAGAGAACATTTTGATTGGTCAAACAAAAATGCTACCACAGACTGAAATGGACAGGCCATAGCCATGCTTGTGATGGGAATGTCAGTGCCAAAAGCACCCATGTTCTGGGGTGTGCACCAGACAACTACTTCACAACTACAAATTACCTTCATTCACAATTAAATTACTTCACAAATGCAAACCAGCCCTTTACCACATGCAGAATCACAGCAATGCATTACAGTGAGTCAATGCATTACGTGCTGTAGATAGCATGGCTCATTCTGAACAGCAGAACACTGTGCAGAGGAAAACCTTGTCTGGTTGGGTCAAAGTGTGGCTGGATGCTAACAGTGGACATACACAATACTGAAAATTCAGTATTAAAGTATGGACCACAACTTGAAAAATAACAGTATTTGCACTGTCAACAAGGTGAGTATTAATTGAAATATGTTTAATTTTCCGAACCCCGCAGTTTTAACTGCTAACACCCTTGTTTGACATCCGGCACTCTGAATACCGAACACAAGTGCATCAACCGTTAAAACACCTCACTTACCCAACATGTGAAATATATTTATTTGATTTAATTTGATAATTATTATCAAAGATATGAATTACCCTATCTATGGTAAACAAATACAGAGCTAAGTTTACCCTGCCCGGAATAGGGTTACCGGCACCCATCCCTGGAGCCAGTCCGGCGAGCACCTGGTGGCCGGGCAGCCCACGTATCTCGGCTGGGTCCAGCTCAAAAAGACTACATGGGAAAGCCGTGTGGACCCACTACCCGCAAGGTTCAGGGTAGGGGTCGGTTACAATGCCCGTCGGGCATGGGGCAAGGACAGGGTAGATCCGTGTGTCATCTGCCCAGACGATGGAAACTGATTCTTAGCACGTGGAACGTTACCTCTCTGGTATCAGTTGAGGTGGTTCGGGCATCTGATAAGGATGCCTCCTGGGCGCCTTCCTCTGGAGGTGTTCCAGGCTCAGCCACCGGGGAGGAGGGGTAGACCTAGGACATGCTGGAGGGATTATATCCAAAGGCTGGCCTGGGATCACCTGGGAATCCACCAGGATGAGTTAGCGGAAGTCGCTGGGCAGAGGGACATCTGGGCTGCTCTGCTTGCCCATTTGCCACCACGACCCTGACCTGGACTAAGCGGTTAGAGAATGGATGGATGAATATGAATTATCAATTAAATTGCCAAGTTCATTGATAGGCAGAGCAAACTGTTTGGGTCAACCTTTATCAAAATGTACAACTCACAACCAGGTGAAAATTAAGAAATTTATTAAGTGACAACAAATATTCACGTCTAATCTAAAGATGAGGTTCAACTACCTTAAAAAGGTTATGGACATGGACAGCCACACAAGAAATGAATGAGAGAAGATACCAAACCACAGCTTTTGTCCCAAAGTAATCCAAAATGCAGAATAGTCCAAAAGAACCAGAGATGAAATGTAGAATGGCAGACCTAGATGCAGGAATCAGATGCCCAATTCCAACTGTTATAAAAGTACCTCCTTCCAAGTTGCCCAGACCTAACTAAAAGAAAGCCACATATTTTAACTGGTGAAAAAGAGGAGGGGGCAGGGGCATGGACACCCTCTCTGACACACACACACACACACACACACACACACAGATTCACTCTCAGATAGTAACCCCCACTCCCTGCTTTGTCTTTTCTCCAGTCTATGCTGGCTGAGCATTTTGAAGCTTCCTATGGCTGAGAACAGCCAAATGGTGAATTACATGTCTCACCGCACGTTGGCAGTTGAATATATTAATAAGGGTGTAAAGTTCATGGGACATGCTACAATATTGAAATAATATGTCCTGCAAATCCCTTGGATGCGAAACAGTTTATCACGATGTCTTCCGCCCCCTAGTGGCGTGGGTGCCAGCGCCCACAAAATGGTAATAAATTAATGTATACCCGGAATAATTCATCACTATTTGCTAAATATTGATACATAGTCTTGATGGCACACATGGTTCCCTTCAAATAATGCCATAAACTCTCTGCTTTTTGTAGCCACAAGGTTGTAAGGTTTTATTTAACAGTAGTATACCTATGTGTAAATTTCCATTTTAATTGCCTGGGAAGAAGGGTTATTGAACCAAAGCACTTAAAACACTTTGGACACTGGAGTGTTAAGTGTTGAACAGGTAGGTAAAGTAAAGAGCAGGTGTAGGACAATCATAGCATGATCAAACACATGTTAGAGACAAATGCCAGTAAACACATCATTAATTGATCAATTGAAAGGCTACAAACACCAAATGATAAATCCATAGGCAGGTGTTTACACATCTGGCATCAAAAACGCAATCTTGTGAAATATCACTGTGATAAGTCCGACAGAACCACACAGGCACAGCGCTGTACGATGCACATGGTTTATTCGTTTACAGCAGAACACTGGCACACTTGCTGTTGCTGTACCGTCGCTGTATCTGTGCTGTGCTGTTCCTGTTGCTGTCTGTAATGCACCCATCAAACCCCAGTCTTACTGCAGGCAGCACAGATAAAGCTTAGAACTAAACACGTAACTGCCCACAGCTGCGACTGCCGGCTGGCTAAACCACTCCCCCATCTCTCCGCCTGCAGCCGGGACCACAACCACGCCACCCCCTCACACACTGGCAAATGCACTGTTGTCCTGCACTCTACCCATGTACTCTCAAAGAAGAGAAACCTTGTCTTGCGTTGCTTACTAGAAAAATGTGACATAATAACATGATAACAGACACTCATGAAAAAGCAAAGGCACAATTACAAATACTTGACTGCGTCACACTGATCATCTCAGACATTTGTTTTGCAGGTTAGTGGCCTGACATTTAGCTTATCATTTAGGCTCATCAGCATCTGCCTGGAGATAAGCTATGCAGTATGCCTCCCTTTGAAGTAACAATTTCAGCAGTTCACCTCTCCTATTTGAGAACTATTCCCTCCCTACTGCACTCTATGTGTATTATGAGACTTCTAAAATAGGGAATTAGAGATTCTGAAGGTGTGATTGACAAGACAGACCTTGGTGGGCGTGACTGGGAGTGGTACACATTCCTTCAGACAATTGAGAAAAATGCCTTGCCATAAATGGAATAAATCATCCTGTCATCCATGTTACATGGTCAGTGCCCCGCCCTGCTAAAGAACTGCTAAAACCTGAGAGTAAGCTTTTAGCATGCTAAGTGTAGTAACACACCTCATGGTCTGGTGCTGACTCATGATTATGTCCGTGCAAAAAGAAGTGGACAGCCACTGGGTGCTGGGTAATTAGCCTTAGAATTATCCAGCGAAGTAGGGCTTAGAAGTATAGTTGTGAATTTTCCTGTCAGTGACGGCAGAGTACTAGCAGCACTCACTGTGGGTTTTTGCCCTCTCCCAAATTAACTTACCGACTCAGCAAAGAACACAATGGCATTCAGTCTGCGAAACAGCCTGGCTTCCACGGAGCAATTTAAATTATGATTGAGTAATTGCAAAAGCCTGACAAGATACACAAGCGATTCATCTAGGTTTGTTGGTGTCGTCTTTCCCAATCCATGTCATCAAGACAGTTTCCCTCTGCTCGGATCATGTGTTCCCTTGTCAGGGCTGACTTCAGGAATATGTTGAGGTGAGTTTATGGTAATCTCTCAACCTTCTAATTAAATGTTGTGGATTTTCTGGTGACGGCTCTTTGTTTATGAAATGCTGCTCAGCTATAAAGTGCTGGCCATAAAATAAAAGAATGGCATTGTTTTTAATTGGTTAATTTCCATTGCATTTGTGTCAGGGTGTTAGTGAGTAGTGAGGTACTTTGTTATCATTGCGACATGCATGCATTGTGTGTGACCTTGCCCACATTATTCCGTTTTCCAGTTGATGATCAAGGCCGTTAGTCTGGTCATGCTGTGATGCCGGTTTGTATTGATATTCATGGAAAGGCTTGCGGCTCCTGTTTCCTGTTTTAGAGGCTCCTGCCTCTAAACATTGACTGATGTACATAAGGTGAGAGGTGGGTAGGCAACACCACAGTAAATTGGGCCAGGTGTAGATAGCACAAATATTTTATCTGACAATGCTCACCTTTCTTTTTCAAGTCATGTTGCCAACGGGAATCCAATATACTGCAGTAGCGTAATCTGCAACATCGTGGCAGTGGCACACATGACAAATCTCTGACACATCCTTCTCTGCCGCGGCATCTGTCAGGGGCTTTTCTTGGGCTGTCAGTGGTGAGCGTTGCTCGTGCTGGGCGGACAGCCTTGGGTCTCGTGATGATGTCGGAGGACTGTGAGTGACAGTGTGTGAGTGGCCTCGCCCCGGCTCAGGCTCTATCGCCGTGCCAACACGTACAGGCTTTCAGCTCTGGCAGTGAGGGATAGCCTCTGTGACAGTCACATCATTTTCTCGCTTCAGGAAAAGGGCAAAACAAAACAGGAAGTAAATATGAAACACTGCCAGGAGTGAAGCATTTCATTGTATACTGCAAAGGAAAAGTGAGGCAGTAAACATTATTTTGGAACAACAATGAATTAAGATCCTAAAAAAATCTTATTCTTGTATAGTAGGACCTTTCACATGATTAAATTACATTTTAAAACTAAATCAAAGTAAATTTAATCACTTAAATAAATAACATAATTAAAATATTAATTTAAAAAATAGAATAAATAAAATATGTAAAACTATATTGATGTATAAAACTATATTGATTTATATAAAACTACTGTATATCGGTTTCACGTAATGAAATTTCACATAATGACATTACATTTTAAAACATAAATAGAATTAAATGAAAAAATGAATAAATACATGAATAAATAACAAAATGAATTGAAATATAAATTAAAACTATATGGATAATTTAGGATCACACAGTCTGGAGGATTCTGGTCAGCCAAAGGCCAACATGGAGTGCAACTACACTGAAGAAACATTCTTGGCGACTGAGAACAATTTTTAAGGTTTCTGAAGATAAAAGTATTCTGATTTGCTGGTTTTCTATGACTACCAATAAAGTGGCATGAGCTAAAGCATGTTAAAATGTGGACAGAGTTATAAGCTCCTGTCACCCACAGGAACCTCCTGGACAGTTCCAAGGGAGACAGAGCAGAAAATCTAGAGAGAATATAAAATATCTGTGATTGGTGTTCTTTCTAGAACCCCCGATGATGTACTACCAATGCATTCATCTACAAAATCTGCTGCATGCTTGCTTCCTTGGGGATGTTTATGAGATCGCTGCATAGTCCACTCAGTATTCACTCCACAGTTCTTGTCTTCACGTGCATCCCAAACAGATGAGCTACAGCAGAGGAGTGGCTTTTCTCTCTAACCCCAACCGTTCTTCCATTTCTTCAGATGGATGGTCCCCATTAATGCATGACAGAGATGTGCACAGCTGCCGTATTGAGCTGGGCAATGGGGATTAGACAGACAAACACAGTCTCACTGGCTCCCTTAAAAATCAGTGGGCTTCATGCACAAACATTTTCATACGCTTATCTTAACCTTCTCACGCTTTTCTGTGAGGTGGGCTCGTATGATTCAGCAAATGATCGTAACTTCAGATAACTGAATAATGACCCGCATAATTATGATGAATACCTCTTGTTCGTAAATGAGAGCGCATTCATGAGAATTATGAATTACCATAATTGACACCCTAAAATTGCCATATAGGCTAGGTGTCCGACCACATTTATTCACGCACAGCACAGGGTGCGTGTATGACACTTGTTATATGACACGTGTGTCATGAGCCAGGGAGCTAAAGCATAACCTCAATCACCTGGAGAAAATGGTGAATTTAATGTCAATGAAAATAGTCAGTTAGCATGGTGACAATTAACAGTTGACAAGTCACAGCTCCATGGGCACCTTACGCAAGACACGTCCCAACCGCACTATTTTGCAGCACAAAGGAGTGGTGTGCTTCCCCAGGCCATCGGGCATTCAGAAGGCTGTATTTTATATCTGATAAAATTTGTATGTTATAGTGCTTGCGACTGAGGAAGGGGAATGGGTCAGGAGAAGCTGCTAAAATGAGTATATGAGTACAATCTAATATAAGATGTTGGGTAGTCCAGCAATGGCATGAAGGCCCCTCTTAATTTGTATTGTTCGATGGCAGCGTATGGGAATTCGATGTACCTAGGTGATAGTTTCATGGGGGTTTTGATAACTAAGGGGAGCGCACGACTAATGGAGGACTGAGAAATACCCAGCATGTCCCCTGTCTCCTTCCGGAAGGTTCTTGTGGCGAGGAATCCAATTGTAGTGATTACTTGGAGATGTGGTGGAATAGACCAGAAGTACATCACGTGGTAATCTAAATCGCAATAATAACCATTTGTCAGTCTCTGCCAATATATCAGTACGCTCTCTAAACATACGTTCTCTTCCAAGGACCTGATATCCAAAAGGAGGCGAGCCATCATGGTCACATTGTCTGTTTACCTTACATGCAATGATAAATTAATCTTCAATTAGCAAGTCATTTAAGTCATTTTGCAATTTGAGATGTTGATATTGTAGTACAATACAATAGCCTCAATAGACTATTTAAATTAATGTTAATAATATTGTTATATTAATTATCATTGTCAGTTATAATTCAAAAAGCAGAGTAAACAATAAAATACCGCTGTCAAACAGGACAATCTCAATATGATTCTAAATTACGCAGTTAGTAATGAACTGGATACAATACCATAGTCAAAAACTAATCTCAAAAAGTTTTTTAGCTTTGGAGAATGGCAGGCTAATTGTACCTGACTCATATGCCAAATCTGGACCACTCATGAATTTTGTGCCTAAGGAAGTGCTCACTGGTACCAGCCTTCTGGCTCCCTCCATGGGGCCCTGTTCAAGGCTAGGAGGAGAAAAACAAAGAAAAGTTCACATCCTCCTTGAAATAACATATGTACAATCAATATAGGTGCAAGCAGCAATTTCGGGCCCAAGCAGTACCATCAACACCAGGGGTAATCAATTCCATCCCACGGTGATGGTGTGCAGGCTAAATTAGCCAATTAGCTTTAGACACATATGTCAGTTTAACCATGGATAACCACAATAAAATGTTTCATGTTGGGACACAGGAACATTATTCAGCTGTCATTCGTGAATCTATCGAGAAATGTAGCTAAAATATCAATTACAAAATTATTTGGCAAATTTAATAGGTAAGAATCGAAGTTGACATGAAATCTAGACAGATATGGTTCTCCTTGCCCACCCCTAATCAATGTGTCATGTTCCGGTGTTCCTGTCTGCGTTTTCCCTGTTGGGCCGCCAGATGGCGGCACTTCTGTTTTGTGTCCTGTTGCACCCTGTTAATTGTATTATTGTTTGTCTCGTTATTCCATCATTGTTCCCACCTGTGTCTTGTTATCCCCTCCTTCTGGTTTGATTGTTTTTTGAGTTCACCTGTGTCTTGTTACCCCTTGTCTATTTAAGTTCTCTGTTCCCTTGACTTGGGTGCTGGTTCCTTGTGTTTGTTCCCAACTTTTGTTCGTTTCAGACCGAATGTACCTGCCTGTGTTTTGTTCCTGACTTGTGTTTTGTTCCTGACTTGTGTTTTGTTCCTGACTAGTGTTTTGTTCCTGACTAGTGTTTGTTGATTTGCCCTTGTGTTCTGCCTGCCTGCGTTCTGCCCTGACCGTGTTCTGCCCTGCCCGTGTTTGAGTTCCTCTTGTTTTCTGTTTTATTTAGATATTTTTTGAGTTCGCGTTTTTTCCCTTTGTGGCCTTTTCTGTTCCCTGCTTGTTTGCCTGTCTATAGTAAAGTCTTTGTTATTTTCCCCTTTTTGAGTTTCGTGTTTTTTTTTTTCTCTGCGCCTGGGTCTAGCACCGTACTGTTACAATGTCCCTAATGTGTTCGCGATAAACTGTAATCTGTAATAACAGTGATATACATCATGCATGCATAAATACCACAATTCAATTTAACACAAAACATATTTCATATAGACACTATCTTTATATAACTTTTTTTGAGAACAGTGTACTGGACATATTAATGCAAGTTTCATGCATATTAATAAATCTTGGAGGAAATGTTGTGTTTTTCATTTATGTTAAAATTAACTAAAGCATACAGGAAATATCCAAAAGACAAAATTACTCTCTGTTAGGGGACAAATTTAGTTGCATGAGATTTGTGTCAGTATAGTAATGTGGTTAAGAGTTATGACTATTTAAATTTATTGAAAATTCAATCAATTTTCCTTGTGGCACCAAGTGGCTTATCAGCATAAATATTTCTCCCACACTCATCCATGTAGCCCTCTACCAATGTGCCCACTATCATTAAATTTGAAGAAGCTAAATTTTTAAAAAGAAGAAAATAAAACACAACAAAAACCCTGCCAAAACTACATGATTCATACGGCCTTTCAGCTTGGACATAAAACTAGCACTAGTTTCTAATTTTACTTAAACACTCCATTGCACGTCATTAAAAATCTCCATTGCACTGTTGCCTTTAGAAGCTAAAAATGGTTTCCATGTAAAAAAGTATGGCTGGAAACTCCATAGAAATTTTCAACATAGAAGCTTTCTTCATATAATTTTTCTAGAGAATAGTCCACTGACCATATTTGTGCAAGTTTCATGCAAACTGGTCAAAGGAGATGTCATTTAAGTGTTTTTCATAAAATTCAAAAAAGCAAGTCTAATGCACTTTAATGGTCCAAGAGACTTTGAGCATCGTGAGGAGGGGGACCCAGAGACACCAGTCTAAGACAGTTGTTTGGAAAGTTATGACCATTTCAATATTGAATATTAAATTGACTGCTATTTTAATAAAGGAAGTATGGACCATCAGCCTTAATAGTCCTACCCATGAGTTTTCACCAGTTTCATGTTATAAACCTTTGAGCTGAAAACTGGGAAAAAAATAATAAAAATCAGAACAAAAACAAGAGAGTTCAAGCAACTTTGCTGCTTGGACCCCTAATTTAACAAATGTCTGAACAGTGTTTGTTACATGACATTCATATTTTTAATTGGATTTCCAGAGAGAAGGGATAACACGGCAGAACAAAGGGCCCTGAATACAATGCTCCTGCTCAGAACTCTATAATGTTATAAATGTTAATGAAGGAGTGGGAATCCAGGCTTTATATTGAGTGAGATAGGTATCAGAGTTCAGTTCATGACCTAGTTTTGTCAGGGTGAAGTATGGTAATACATTATAACTATGTGGAGAAACAAAAAAAAAAGTCCACAAATGGCACTAACTGAGTCCATGATAGTAGGATAGTGAGCTGACTGCTTATGAGTTTTATATACATTCAACAATAGATCAAGATTAATCAATGAATTACCTAGCCAACCAAGTAATTTGTGCAGGTACATACAGTGAATCAATATAGCAGTGCATTGCTTGTACAGTATGGTTATTTTACACACCTATTACACAATTTGCAGTGTAACTGTCAAATGGTAGCCCTAATGCAAGGTGCTGGCGAATTAGGGTGTGTCCAACTCAATATTGGTAATATTGTGACTGTAAAATTTAGCTCAAGTGCAGCACAGTTGTAAAAGAGGCCAGTTTGATAAGATTAAATTAACTGTGATTGTGATTGAGGTTTGGTTTTATTATTACCAACCAGATTGCCACCTTTCCTTCCCTTTAAAAACAGTCCATCAGCCAGTCCCAGTTCTACCCCACTTTGGTAGGGGGCCAATAACATGCTTTGGAGGCGTAATCAAATGCTAGTCTGCAGTATTCCGAAAAAAGTACAATTTCAAAGTACCTATTTAATTAGATTTATGGCCATAGACTGCAGAAAAAACATGGACTAAGTCACTGTGACGTCACCCAATCGCGTCCAAATAACACAGTAACTTAACAAATCAGCACATGGGGAGACATTATACAAAGAAAAAACACCTGTTGTGACTACATTTTCTTGTGGGAAAAATTTTTCACTTTGTATTTTGACCGTATTGTTACCACAGACTTACATTGAAACAGGTGGCTGAAACACCTACACTGGAGCCAACCCCACTTGTGCTAGTGAGCAACATCTTTCAAGAAGACCGGGAAGTGAACGCAGCCTGGTTTTGGCCGCTTTTGTTTATTTCTGTTCTACCAACCTGGTGCCTGAAAGGCCCAGATGGATGTATCATGCCATAATCCGGTGCCAAATCAAACCTACAATTGTCCACAGTATGATTTAGGCTGCAAGTTTTTGTACAAGATGTTATGAGGAATACTGATAAACACTTTACTAAATAAGAGCAATTATATACATTTTTAATAAATCACAAAACAGCTTTAATAACTGCAAAATGTTTAAAGAAATTATTTCTTCACCAAAAATAATTAAATAAAATGTACACTTGTGACAACATTTTGCTGAGGAACAAAAATAGTTGCATAATAATCCACATGCAAATATTTCAGTCACTTTTGCCTCATTTCCTTCCTAAATAATTTGCTTGTGCCTGTTGTGCCTGATCCTCTTGTGCTGCTGAGGTCTGCATACACATGATTGGATCAGACACAGCTATATTGCTCCAATCACTTTAGGATATTTACATATAATCACACGATTGGATCAGACTCATTCCATATGCACAGACATGAGGCACACTTCTACTGCAGTAGCACCAAACGTATTTCGATCATGTGTTTACCTCATAAATAAGCTGCACTACCCTGAAAGCTATCCAGCATGTGTTTTGCCCACTCACAATAGCTGATGAGCTAACCAATGTTAGCTCATGCTCTCAGTTACTGTCCTTAATTACACACAAACACAACAATACATGAAACTAAATCCTGAAAATGGGCTTTATTTTACTTCATCGTTAGCTACTTTGGTGGAAATTCCAGGGATGTTCTGTTGTCTGTACCATGCTGGCCCACCAGCTGGACATGGTCTTGACAGCATGATTGCTATCTCAACCATATTGTTGCCAATCTCCAAACCAGCTGGACCAGCTAACAACCAGGCTGGAATCAAGTTGGAATGCCCACCAGGGCAGCAGTTTTGTCAAATTAGCTAGCCATGGCCAAGTCTCCTTTACATGTTCGCCCTCTGAGTGAAGCCAGTGGCATTAAATGCAAGGTCAGGCAGAGTGTGTGCAATGATCAATATATGCAAGCATTTAACATTCAGAAACGCTAGCACTCTTACTTGAAAATATTGGGGGCTCAATTTAAGCACTGCTATAGTGGATCAGAGGTCACCACACCAAAGAAAGAAGAAAAAATTATGTAAAGTTAAGACATTATTAAATAGTGACTGTTAGAACTAATCCAACATAAATTACACCCACTTAAAATAGTTAACATTAATGTCCTTGATCATTGGCAGAAACTTAGCAAACGTTTAATCTCCAAAATTTGCCCCATTTAAACTAAAGCCAAGCAGTTAAATGAGCTTACTTGCTATATAACAGGGATGTTTGAATTGGGGGGGAGAGGGGGTTTCTGGTATTCCTCCTGTTTGGTAGGGTAGCCTATATGTTGGTGTGTGCACTGTAGTACCTGAAGCAGATCCATTCAGCGGCAAACCAAAAAACTTACTTGCATATTCATTAAAATATTTAATCTAAATATGTAAGTTGTCCTTACTGAACTACCATTATGCAGCTAACGTTAACTCCACAAATATCTCATAAATCACAAAACTTCCCCTAGCACAGCTACCACCAATTTACCCTTTATCATAGCCCAGAACATACACCCCCTGCTGCCGACACAGGAGACTGAAGACAACTTGAACCTCTCCAAAACACAGTGTCAGCCAGCTGTTTCTTTTCACATTGCAGCCACAAGCCACCCATGCGCAGAGCGGAGGCAGAGGAGACCCACTCATACAACTGCCCAGAGAGCAAGCTATGGGCACCCAGATGGCCAACAAGAGTCGCTAGAGCAACGAGCACTGCCATTCCTGCTGACTGAATCCTGCCCATATATCCCTTTAGCGATACAAAGCCAATTTTACGCTGCCCCTGCAGAACTTTCGGCTACAGTCAGCACTCAAGCCACAATCACTTATACCGAGTGAACTGCCCAGCAGCCCCTGAATTGCAGCTCTGCCAAACCCACAATACAAGCAAATGCTGCAGGAATGACCGCAATTTTTAATATGCCAGTAATTATACTCCCAATGGAAATGATGTGAAATTAATTTTTCATGATATTTTAACATTTATTAAACTGTTGTTATTATACTTTTTTTATTGTATTTATATAATGATGCACACATGGCATGGTGGTGCAGTGGGTAGCATTGTTGTGTCAGCAAGAAGTTTGTGGGTTCGAATCTCGGCTTGGGGCCGAGTTTGCATGCTCTCCCTGTGTTCGTGTGGGTTTCCTCCGGGTACTCCACTTTACTCCCACAGTCCAAAGACATGCAGGTAGGCTAATTGGAGACTCAAAATTGCCCAAAGGTATGAGTGTGTGAGTGAATGGTGTATGTGCCCTTTGATAGATTGGTGGCATGTCCAGGGTGTATTCCTGCCTCTCGCCCAATGCATGCTGGGATAGGCTCCCCCTCCGTGACCCTGCTCAGGATAAGCGGGTATAGACAATGGATAGATGGATAATGATGCAAAGAACATCGACTGGACAAAATCCTTCAAGAATTCATAATGTTTAAATTTGTTCTGAATGTATGCAGTATTGGGCATTTTGCAACTTGTAGTTTTTATGAATATGCTGTCGGATGTGGTTTTGTTTTAAAAGATATATAACATGCTGCTAGGTAAAATCTTATTACTAGTACCATTCAGTTTTGTTATGGCCTCATTCTTTTGCCCATGAAAAAAGGAGTCAAGCAGTACAGGGTCAAGTGGTCAAGCAGTACAGGCTTAATTGAAGCAACTGAAGATATCCCATATTGTAAACTGATGTGAGCTGCCTCAATTTGTCAGCCTATTCCCAAATGCTAACCACAGAGTAGCAGCTTATTTAAAGAGTACAAACCCTTGGAGATGTACTGTATCTGGAATCGCACTGTTCCAAAGCTCCACTGTCCATTACATGACTAAGAGCAACAAGCTGAATCTTCCTGAATCATACTGGTTTAGACCGAACAGGCCTGCACGAAAACCTGTCAGTTATGACCTATACTGTCTTCTACACCTTTAATGCACTGTCACAGAATGCTGCTGAAACCCAAAATGCCAACAATCAGCCAATTTAAAATATTTCTGGTGCCGTTTTCTTTTTTTCCTATTTGTCCTGACAAATATGTCTGTAGACACAATAACCTTGGACATAAAAATAAAAGGACAGTGTGAGCTGCAGTCCATTCCATCAGCTTATCAATCTATATCTGCACTTTGAGAGGTGGTGAAAGAGCTTCTTGAAGTGGATTGCAAAAAGTCAGCTAGATTTCATGGTCTGGACCCCTCCTTCTTAAAGGTGGATGACACTATTAACTCTGTCCCTGTGTCTCAGCTTCTTCATCTCTCTATTCAGGTGGCCAAATCGCCCCAAGCTTCAAAATTGGCCACTTTTTAAGGCTGCTGATCAAGCTGACCCTAATTGCTGTAGACCTATTTCTATCATGCCCTGTGTATTTATAGAAAAACTTTCAGCTGACTTACTTTTTGGGAGACAACAGTATTCTCTGAGCGATGCCATACCACCCCTAAGAGAATAACATGTTTCTGGCAGAATAGTGTATCAGTGATTCTGATCCAGAATTACTTTACCAATGCCCTGAATAGCAAATTGACATGTACAGCTATCTTTAGTGATCTAGAGGAGACATATGATGAACATTTGATCATGTTTGGGGACTATGTAGCATTGTTTAATTTCTTTCCCTGTATTGTGAATTAGCTTACATTGTCAGCTGGGCTTCGCTGCATTAAATGTGATCTCATCAAAAACACGTTTTCAACGTACAAAAATGCCAAGTTACTCACACGTACAAGACATACACCGTCTATAACGCATTCATTCCGACTGTCAAAATGCAGGCCTGCCATTAAAAGTATTGATATCAAAATGACGCCAAGTTACGGTACTACAAACAATATAGGCTATCTTGCCTCACCAAAATTAAATAAGATGTATTCCAAAGCAATGCTACCCAATATTTCTTGAAAGAATTGAGAAAGAATTGGCGTCATTTTGATATCAATACTTTTAATGGCAGGCCTGGATTTTGGCAGTCTGAATGAATGAGTTATAGACGGTGTATGTCTTGTACGTGTGAGTAACTTGGCATTTTTGTACGTTGAAAACGTGTTTTTGATGAGATATCATTTCTTTTTGCAAAGCGTTTTATTATGAGAGTGAGAAATGCGAAGTGACGTGTACCGTGTAGCAGTTTCGGTTTGCTATATATGTAAAACAGTGGCTGTGACAAAGGGTGCGGTGGCATATAAGTGTAAACGCATCATAAGCGCCCGTGAAATATGGCCAGGGTATGTACTCACGGATTTGACGGCCATCCAACGAGCCTTGATTGACAAAAGAATCAGCAAGTCTGTAGAATTAGAGCTCCCTAGGTCGCAACTTGTGTACCCTTCTGTCCTGCTCCGTTGTCTGTTATTTCATGGAGATGCACTTTTAGTGTTTGTAAGGATTATAAGGCATTTTGATAGGCTTATCTGCAGGTTGGAATCCTCTTCGCTGTTTTGCTAATCTAGAACCGGAAAAGTTGATAGTGGAGAATAGGAGCAGACGCATATGTCCCAGCAGGCTTTGCTTATGAGAAAATAACAACAGTGTGAGAGAAATTAGGGTGAAATTATGAAATTGCGTAGTTAAAACAATATGTTTTTAGCAGAATGGGCATGTAGGTGAAGGTTGACATGATCACAGAGTATAGTGCAAAGTAAATGGAGTGACCATGAGCGAGCTTATTTTCCTTATCGAACGGTATATATAACAGTCGCTATAAAATACTTGTTATTAAAGTGGATGTTTAAGTAACATGTGAAATCTATTGCACTGATGTGTTTTTCTCATGTTCAGTACTAGTAGTTATAATTATGAGTGAATCATGATTTTAAATGTAATGTTTTAATGGGGAGTTGCAGAACCTACATACGTAGTAATTGTTTGTATGTGGCTAGATGGAGAACAGGGGGAGGTAACCTGAATGTAGAAATGTGGCGTTTGCTGATAAGAAGGTTTTGTACGGTAGCCAAGTGAAGAAATATAGTTAGTAGAAATGGCACAGCGGTGTAACTTTTTCATAAAATGGTGTAACTTTAAAAAAAAAATGAATACATTTGCCGTCATGAAATGCATATGGGTGGCCGTGAGTGAGTTTTGGTAAAGCAAATATAAGCGTAAGAAAACGTTAGTGTAAAAGAGGAAATTATCTGCCTGAGGGCGAGGCGAGATTCAAGCCTTCAACCGGAGGTTTACCAGTCTGTGACTTTGTTAGGGCAGCTATGCAATGCGTGAAATATCATTAGCAAACCTGTCTGTGGTTTTAAAGAAGAACACAGGCCAGTAAGCACAGAAGAGCTCCTGTTGAATCCATATGGCTTTGCTGAACGTGCAGACAGTACGTCATAATGCAGTGTATACGTTCGGTGAACGGCGGGTAGCAAAAGCAATAATTGAGAAGTAGTAGACAATTATTAGTGAGGGTAAAAGCAAGTTAAAGAAACGCACTCCTAGTTGGGCTTGAACCTACGACCCTGTGTTCCCAAGACTGTAACCTTGCCCACTAGGCCACAGGCGGACTAGCTGTTTGTACTGAAAATGTTTCAGAATAAAAAGGTATGGGTATTTTGCGTGTGTATGCGAGTTTTTGATTGGCTCGTGTAGGTGAAGATTTGGCTGGTGTCGGTAAAATGTCCAATGGGGAGACATGTTATTAGTGGGATAGGCGGCAGGAAAAATAAGAATGAGAAGAAGAAGAAGAAGAAGAAGAAGAAGGAGAAAACGCAAAATTTAATGTTTTTAAGGGCTGAGTGTCTGTGGCTGTTGTGGTTATTTCTGTGGGGAACCCTGAAAAGTGCCAAACTCTCGGTGCTGTATAGGTATGGGGCATGCTTGGCAGGATGGCATACCTGCCATCCCAATAATACTGTCTAAAAAGCTGCCAAAGAAAGTCTCCCAAGATTCCATAGCAGGTCTTGCACTTCTGCTTCTCCATTCGAACAGTAGAACCGGATATGACCCCAGGGCCTGTGAACATGAAGGCTTCATTATAAATTTGTTTAATCATAGAAAAGTTAATTTTTTTTTTTTTTAACTGTTAAGGTAATATGTCTTTTGTTTAACACATTACATTTAACATATTCTCTTATAATTCCAGTCTACCTTAAACTGCTAAGTTATGTCTCAGAAGTTATGACTGATTAATATAGGGGTATTATTGTCTCAAAAATAAATAAATAAATAAATGTAACTGCTCCACAAATAAATGCAGCTTGTTCACATTTGTAAATTGCCTGTTGCTTGCATTGATTTGTGGATTTATGAGACAATCCTCACAGTACAATTTGCAAAACAAAAACAAGGTTTTCCAGAGATTGTTTTTTTTTCCCCTAGTCCAGCCAATCAGATTTTAAAGGGAAGACTTGTTGGCTTTCGTATGGTGCAAATACCTTAAATTATATAAATATGTTATTTAAACCACATGCCAGATTTCAGTTATGTAAAATATTTTTTAAATCCTTCAACTCATAGGTCGCCATTGTTATTACCATCGCAATGCACCCTGGGTAGTGACATCAAATGGTTGCACGAGTCTCAGTCCATTGCTGTTGTCCATTGAGCAGCATTGAAAATGTCTTCTGTTCAGCCTTTTGGATTCAAGCCAGAGCGGGACATTACAGGAGGAAAGCACTGAGGAAGGCCCTCATCAAAATAAATCAAAACTATGAAGATTGGAGGAGACGAGAGTAGGGCAAATAGATGGTGTCTGTGCGGTGACTGCTCGCCTATGCCAACAGACATAGAAAAGTTGCCTGTTGTAAAAAGCTGCGCTTTCTAGCAGCAGTCGTTCAAAGTCATGGATATCCCATGTATCACATCACACACAAATTCTGTTGCATTGATTTTTTTCACTATTAATAACCGCAACTGCTGTACAATAGAACCAAGTTAACTTCCAGTGCAACCATTTAACGTAATCTACCCAAAGTGCACTGCACATGTATTCAATTAAATTTTATTTGTATAGCACTTTTTAGAACTGTCACAAATACACTTTACAGAGTAGTAAAGCAAGAGACACAACATGAAGAGCAAACATAGAAAATACCAGGCCTGACCCCCCCAAATAGCAAGTACAAAAACTCCCATTGGGGAGAAAACCCTCAAATGGCGGCGAGAAAAAACTCCCCAATGGGAAGAAATCTTGAGAGGAATCCAACTATAGAGGGGGAGCCTAGTGTAAAGTAGCAGGCAGAAAATAAAATGGGTTGAGCAGGTTATAGCTGAGGTGAAAGCTAACAGGAATATAGAAGACCAAATGGTATAGTTCAGAATAGTACAGAGGAGATGGATGATGGATCTGGAGCTCCAGACAGTGTCAAGGCAAGGGCAGGGGAGGAACAGGGCTGAGGCAGTCCATGGCCATGGAGTGAAGGACAAGACTGGAGTAATCCCGTGGAGCCCACATCTAAAATAATGGCAACCTCCATAAATCAAAATTTCTATTAAAGGCTGGGTTTAAAATTTTTTATTTTACTGAAATCTTTTGTGTTATTTTCACAACATATTTCCATAGTTGAGGCCTTTACAACATATTAAGCTATAAAAGTCTTAACAGGCAGGGTTCCCTTTAAGACATCCTTATGGTAATGCGCACATTACTCTGACCAATCACAGCATGTATACCCTTGAGAATTGAATTGTGTAGTGCCAAGACAACTACTAGGTTGGGAAGATTGCTGTAATGGCTCTCCTTGATCAACGTATGAAGCTTTCAAACATTAAACCAAAGTGAAAGCACATTGTCTTATATTTGTACTATCCCATTAGACTTGGAGAGTGCTATTTATTTATTTATTTATTTATTCATTTATTTATTAATTAATTAATTAAAAAGTAAGAGTTTCAGTCCACTCTCTATTGCAAATCATTCTGTAAGCCCAAGCAATGGGTAGTTTTGTCACAGGGGCTTATTTTCACAGTCATGACACAACTGTCAAGCTCTAGTGGTAATGCAATGTGCTGGGGAATTAAAGCATGTCCAACTCAATTACAGTAATTTTGGGACTTCAGCCGGTAGCACATCTGCAGCACAATTGTAAATTAGGTTAGCTTAAAAGTGATAAATTACCTGTGAGTGCAATGGAAGTTTGGTTTCACTGTGGCCACCCAGAACAACTGCTTCATTTCCCTGTAATACCACTGATTCTCATTGAATCTCTTTAATACTTCAAGTGACCTGGCAGTTTCATCATGTCAGATATACTCGACTGGTTGACGCACAATTGGCACATGTGCATTTATCACACTTTAAAAAGCCTCCTAGTGCAAACAGTGTTATCAAGATATGCTTTTCAACTTTTATGACTGAATTTTTTTCATCAAACTCAAGGTGAATTGTTTGTGAAATAGGCAATTATAACAAGTTTGATTCATACAAGTATTTGCTAGCTTTCAGGTAGTAATAGCTAGCTTTACAATCTTGATTCATGTGATGCCTAGATTTATACATCATATTATAAATCTAACATTGCAGGGCTTGACATCAAAGGTGCCCCAGGCTACCAAACCATTACCAATGAGCAGTTTTGGCTACCTTTCTTTGTTAACTGGTTGCCAGGTTGGCAAAATAATCTTAGCTATTATTTTGAAATTACCTTTTATGGAAATAAAGTAGATACCCTAATTGACTTAACACAGGAAATGTATGGTAACATGAAATGTGTGGACTTTTGAACCTCACTCATACTCTTCTGGATGAATGGAAGCAAATCCCTTCAGCAATGCTCTGTGAGCTTCGATTCTTGATGACACAACGCATCCACTCACTAGTAGTGCATTAAAATAATGAGAGAATAAATTTAATGTTGATTGTTTTATGATGTAGGCTATTCACTCATGTCATGAAATAGCCCATTAAATTAATTCTTTAATTAGCTCGTTTACGAGGCCTATGAAAAAGTGATGTTTTTTCTCGTCAGATAAACGTGCACCCATTCGCTAGCTCTAAATAAAATGCTGAATCAAATTATTTCGATGAGAATGTTTGCTCAAAACAGGCAGTTCACTCTCATCATAATTACAAGCATGAGCTAAAACTAAAGTTGATAACTGAATGATCTCAACTTAGCCCCTCAAAAGTCATATTACACATGAAATCCAAATAGTGTCAAATCTAGCTATATTTCCTAGAGTATTTTAGTAGTTACCTTACTGAAACAGTGCACAGTAGTTGCCATCTGCACTTGTGCTCACTCCTACCTGAAAGCGGGTGGTATGGTTGCGATTTGCCACAGGACAATGTAATCCTGTGTACTTTGTTGCTAGATATTTGCAAAACTTAAATCTTGATTCTTAATTCTTGATTCTCTCTGACAAGTGCCAGAGTATTTACAGACACTTTGGAATGAAGAAGATATACAGACGGGTGATAAATTCAAGGAAAAACGTGAATAAATGAATGGAGAAACATAATGAATGCAGATGCATACATACAGGTGCATGATACAATTAAGCAATTAACATCCTATCATGCTCTGTGGCATGTATAAAAATGCTGAGAAGGCCCAATTGACCTCTATTTTGACCAAGATGGCAAGAGGAAAAGATCTAAGTGACTTTAAAAATCTCATGCATTAGTGCGAAAAAAGAGATTTAAAAAAGAGAGATTTACTGTTGATGTTACAAGAGTATAAAAATATTATTCCTTGAGATAAAATATATACAATAGTGTCCCATTGGTTAAAAAAACTTCTTGATTGATACAGAACACAGTAGGATTGTTGCTGTTACACAGGGGTTCAATTTGGATTTGGAAAATGGGTGGACCCTGAGATCCGGTGCGAGGTGAGTGAAAAAAAGGTACAAACCGTTGAATGTCTCAGCTCAAAATAGTTGTATCTTTAATGTATTGTGCACATAATTGTAATTAAGGAAAACAATGTTTTAAAAAGTATGTATACTATTGATGCAAGCTTTTACATAAAATATTTCAAGTCATTAATGCTGAGAATTTTTTAACCACGAAAATAATCGGTCATCTTCCTCTTTTGTCCTCCCTTTCTTTCTCCTTTATCCATCTTTCTTAAACTGTCGAATTGAAACAAAATAAGACCAGCGGCGACTGGTGAGCTGAAAATTGGTGATGTGCAAAACTTTCCTTTAAACTAATCATTTATCTCAAACTGTTTTAATTAATTTTCAGTGATTAGCAAGCATGCAAATGATCTGACTAAGCAATTGGAAAGGGAAACACAGCTTCTTCGCATTGTGTTAGGGAGATTAAATGATAAATGTGATTTAGAAAAATCTGTTTTAATCACTAGGCTAAGCAGTGGCAGAATCTTACCCTGATTTTCCTTGAGTATCAATGCAATTAATCCACAAAATAGGCTACTCAATAGCAATACTATCATATATAGCCAGCTCTCCCCAAATATGCAGTTTTAGCGAGTAGCCTAGGCCTTATAGCCTACATTTATTTTCATTTGCAGTACGAAATTGTGCACATTTTTAATCAACATTATTTCTAGATACATGCACTCGAATTCATGGCAAATATCTGCAATGCGTAGATTGTAAACAAAATTGAAGTGCAGGTTTTGTTTTTGCTGGTTATTCTGAAAGCTAACATGGTAGCTAACAGACTGGTGTATCTTGTTTGTTAAGTGTAGACTACTTGGTGATTAAAACAGATTTTATGATTTAATCCCAACACGGTATGAAGACGCTGTGTGTTAGGTTACTTGCCATTTGATTAGTCCGATCGTTGGCATGCTTGATAATAAAGGAAAAATTACTAATGAAAACAGCGGCTAGTCTGTAGAGCGGCTGGGCGGTGCAGCTTTGATTCATTGTCCAAACATCATCTGGAGGGCATTTTCGACCAAATGCCGACCTCGCGGCGATGTCTCGCCAGCGTAACTTCTATACATCGGGCCAACATCGGCAAGACGTATGTGTGCTATCTGGGATAGCCGGCGTTCGTGGGCGCTGTTTATTCATCTCTCTTTAAAATGTTGCATAGATGAAATTACATGTTAATGAAATTACCTACCGCGTCCGCTTCCAAACAATCAAGACAATCAACAATATTTTTCTTTCTGTGCCTGTCTATATGAACGACTGTTCCTCCTGAGTTTTTTTTCTTTGGATTTTTGATTGGTTGAGCGAGTTACTGGCTAGAGGGAACACATGGACTTGAGCATACGAAAAATGGACTGGATTGTCATAGTTATTTGTAAAACTGCCGGTCAAAATTATTTATTTATTTACCAAAGGTGGGTGGACGCCGTCCACCCGCATCCACCCCCAATTTAACCCCTGTTGTTACAGTATAAGTAATTAAATTGTAACAACAAAATAGCAGGCCTTACTTTCTTTATACTGCATCTTCTCTTGATGTTTAATGCATTTTATACCCAAAGGGAATTCCCCTGGAAGCTGTGTTTAAAAACCCTGAATAGGATTTGCAGAATGTCAGTTAAACCTAAATAACTTTATAGCTTTCTGTTGCATTATATGTTGTTCCATAACAATGTACAATCATGGAGAGAGGGACATATGAACATTACTTGATCTACACATGCAAAAATATTTAATTCAGCAACTTGTATATACATTATGCTCTCTGACATCATTGATATCTTAACTGAACCACACTGAAATCCTGAGGATTGTTTTCAGTCAGCCTTTTTGGTTCAGGTTTTGTAGTGGTTCCAGGGCTCAGCTAAATCGGTTGAGCACATTTAGTTCAGAGAGGCTTCAATTCCCCCATTCTCCAAAATGTTAACACTACTATCCATCCCGTGGCTGTCCCCCAGGAAAATATGACAGATTTGTGACATTCTCCCTCTCAGTCGGAGTAGATATCTTGAAAGTCGCAAGACCCAGACCAATCCACATCAGGCCATCAGAGATGGCACGGTTCTCTCCAGTACAGATATATAATCCATGAACACAATCGGCTTTCTTTTTGTCTTTTGGAAAAAAGCAGCCAGGCTTTTGACAGCTCCTTCACTGTGATCGGTAAAAAAATATGTTGGAGGGATATGAGGAATGCTGTTTAATCATATCTTCAATTTTGCCTGAGAGCCCTGCAGCTCTTCACGTGAGCAAAGTAATGGCTGCTTTTGTTTCTGTTTATCTTTTCTGTACAAAAAAGTAAAAACCCAAACGGGTTGATCTCAAGGTACCAGGCATATAGTTAAACATTTCTTAAATACATGAAAAATAATAACAAATAATATATTTGAAATTTGCCATTTCCCCGTAGTGATTTCTCATGTTCTTTTCTATCACATATTCAATACTGTTTATTAATATTTAAAAACTATTATGTATTCCACATTTTTCGACCCAATTTGGAATGCACAGTTGCAACTTTAGGCCCATTGCTTCACTGTAACTTCAGAGGACACATATACTTTAAAACACATGCAGTGGGCTACCACATTTGACACATAAAATGAGCTAAAATATTGTTTTTTAATGTGTCATAAATCCCCGTAAAATTATGTGCAGTTCAGCTTTGCTATATACTAAAGGCAGAAATCTGACAGCCTTTCAGGATATATTATTTTGTATTCTAAGTGAAGGCGAGCAATTCGACATTTTATGAGTTGAGGGAAATTGCTGTGAAAATGGTTATCTGAACAAAAAAAGCCACTGAAGCAGATGTCAATTTGATAGACTCTGTGTTTTTCCTTTCATTCTAAACCATCTCGTTCGCACATTTTCACACACAGATCTAACATCCATTCTAATCCAATCGTCTTTTTATTCTTGCCATCATTCAAATATGAACACATTGGTATAGAGATAACAGTTATAGCCAGCCTTCTCATGTCCTGAAAGAACTTACTTTTGAAGCTATGCCTTCTAGCCCATCACACAGAGGGTCATACGGCCTCAGTGTCATTTCAATAGGAAAGTTATACCATTTTGGTCATTTTGTATATAACACAGCATTAACAGTCTGCATGTCAAAAAAATTTCACATGGGACTTCCACTCAATATGCTTTTTAGATATCCTATAATTGTATGGGGTACCACAGTGGAGTTTGGCAGTTTAGCCCTTGCTTTATATTTCCCCAGAGTGCGTTTGACTCCTTAAGTCTCTTTCTGTGCAAGAAAATGAGAAGCTGCCAAAAGCAGCAAGGACACCAGGGGACTGCAGCAACATCTCCCACATTCACACATGCCTGAAAGGCGAAACACACTGAACCAGAAAATGCCTGCTGCCCATCCTGAGGCTTTGTGACTCCGCGGCATGTTTCTTAGCAACCTCAAAAGCTAAGAAGCGAGAGAGAGCCAGAAAGAAAGAGAGGGGGAAAACCAGGAACATGCAGTCACATATGAGCTCTAATTGGTTTCCAGATGAAAGTGCTGATTTTTGTGTGCATGACCATAATCAAAATGTTATCATTTAGAATGGTAGGGAGGGCATCCACAGAATGGAATGCTGTACTATAACACGTTCAATCCCTTGCTTTCTCCAAGAGTGCTTTCCAGACCTTCTGAAGAAAGATGGGATGGCATTTATTCCTCAGTAGTCTGGAATTTCATCTGGACAGGCTGGTATTAACAAAGGCTCATTTTTGTAAATAGGATTAAGAGGGAAAAAGTTCAAAACTAACAATGAGAAAAAGCAGAAATTGAGTGCTCTGCTGGAGTGGAGGAGAGGGACAGAGCTAAAGGTCTTTCAATTTTAAAGCTGAAATATTTTCTTTCGTATGCATTTTGCGTGCAATTTTGTGGTATGGCAAAAGAGTATAATATTCTAACCAGACTGGTATAATCATAATGAGCTGTTCACAGCTTTCTGGTTCAATTCAATTCAATTTTATTTGAACAGTGCACACACATGCTAATCTACTACATTGATTTAGCAGACATTCCTATCCGTAGAGTTGATGCGTACAATATAGGAGAAATGTGCATTCACCTGATTAATATGAGCAGCAGCGCCACACCATGCTAACAACAGACCCAGACCGCGGAGTGAAGATACAATATCACTAAAGCACAATGTTCCTCTTACTTTTTAATATTCCTCTTATTATGGGTGTAGTCTGTATCTACTTCGAAATTGTACTTTATTTCTTGGTTAACATACCATAAGTTGCACCAGTGCAGTGTTCTGTCGTTGGAAGATGGCTAAAAATTCTACTTTCCAGACCCCCCACTGATAAGTTCATTCCATCACTGAGGGGCCAAAGCAGACAGGCACAGTGACTAGGAAAAGCAACTATGCGTGGAGGGGAGAACCACATGCCTCAAGGTTGTGGTATGGAGAGATATGGCTTGGGTGTAGGATGTAAAGGGGATGTGAAGGTCAGTATGACTCTGGTTCATTTGCTTTTTACCTTAGATAAGATATTGTCCTATGTTCAAAGCCGAAATTGACCTGAATTTGCTACAAAAATTTTTTTTTTAATTATGCAGCTACTACCACAAGGGCACAGTCAACTTGGGGCAAGCTAGGTTGTGACACCAGTAGGTTGCTTTTTCCCAGCTGCTCATGCTATACCTATTATTAGATTGCTGACTTTCAATGAGCTCAACAATGAATTGTGAGGAAAAAACAAAACCCTTTTGCCCCATGGTCTTAATTTGTTGCTTTAAAAATACTGACGTGCTTTGAAGCCTTTTACAGCCATTTACAGCCTTTTACATAAACAGCATATTTTAAAGTCTCTCCATCAAATCCCAGGAGATTTTCATTTGAATTATTCCACCTTCTCTGGTCATTTAAAAAATAGTCCATAACATATTTTGCTAAAATAAAAAAAAATTTTCTACTCAGATTGTAATGGATTCACCCATTAGTAAATCCTTGGAAAGGTCAGAGGTCACATAAGGTGTGGATGAAGCACATGAAAACAGTCAGTGCAAGAGTGCCAGTTAGATGGATTTTTCTGTCCTGAACAACTACAAAATAAGTCAAGCAAATATACTAGTAAGAATTCAAGCATTGATTATTAAAAAACTAATAACATATGCATAGTGTATATGCAATATATTAATGGGTCATGGGTGGTGACTTCGGGACTTTCCACATTTGCTAGTTAACTGTATATATATATATATATATATATATATAGTAGTCGGGGAAAATGAGGCAGTGGGCAAAAGAAAACAGTGGACCATCCATCTTGTGCAATGTTTAATGAAATATGAATCTATTGAAATATTGATATCATCACTGAGATACAAATCCCTTAATACATGCTCAGGATGCACATATTGCACTTTGGTTCACCATACTTGCTGCATAAAAAGTAAACATAGAACAGCCATTCAAATAAATATCACTGTATCTATAGCTTCTTTAAAATAGGAATTTGCTGGTGTGATATGGAGAAATCTATGGTGTATAAAACTTTTTTTTTTTCTTCACACAGATATAGTGAGTTGATAAAAAATGAAAATTTCAATTATTTTTAAACTTGCCATTTAACAGGTTGAATCATGCTATAATGACAACAATACCATCTTATTCATAAACAGAAATGTAATTATCTCTGTATTCTTGAATGAACAGCATTATGGATTACGGTATATCTGGAAAAACTGCCCCTTTAAAAACTAGGCTGCTGGTATTTATTATCTATTTTTCATCTGGTGTGTCACATTGCTGACTAAAGAGGTTCCTCCAAGGAGCACACCACACACAAATAGCCTTTATAAAAGAGAAAAGAACAGACAGCGCAAACTGCTGCAGAATAAAACTGATAATCTAGGACTGGCCATTACAATGAGATTGCAGGGAGGGAAATAGGAAAAGTATACAAGCATTTATACCATCAGAGTCAACAGATCTGGGAGGTTGCCATACACCTTTACCATAATCCAGCTGGGCCAGTGGTGCCCTAAGAGAACAATCGCTCAGCCTCTTACTGCAAGGAAGGTAAATCAAATGATGGTAATACAACTCAGTATGGAAAAATGGACTGAAAATAATAGATCCAGCATGGGTTACAGCTAATGTGGACACTGCCTTTGCACAAGCCACAGACAGAGTGCAACTGGAACCATCTATGTTGCAGGGAAAAGGGCTCAATTTGTGGTAAAGAAAAAACAACATAGCCAGTCAAATGATATGAGCTAAACTAGAATTCCTCTGAATACACACCTTTTGAAGATTATTTTCTATTTCAGTTTAGAAATTCATGGCGGGAAAATATAGATGCTGGCTTGATTCAAGTTGGTTTGATGTCTGCCATCAGACTGTCAAATGTTGCTGCTTGATTTTAAACTCTGACTGAGGTCTCATTAGCAGAGTTTGCTTTAAACATCTTGCTGAAGGCACTTTCTATTTTCTCTCCTCTACTACTTTTGACCATGTCACCACTGCTTTCCATCAAATTTATTTGATTCCCTATTATTTAATCTACTGCATCTCAAATGTTTAGACTAATGCCTTGAAGATGGTAACACAACCAAAATCTCATTAGGTCTCATTGCACTCCAGCACAAATCATGATTATAAGTGACATGTGTCTACCAAGCTCTGTCCTTTTGGGGAAAGGAAGATGGAAATGGAGAGATAGAAGGAGAAAACTATGTGAAAAAGGCAACATCCCTAGAGGGACAGGCTCTCTGAGGCCTGAGTTTACAAGCTCAGCTTGTATCATTATCACTACAGTGGAAGACTGCTCTCTGTACTTTACACCACAGCAGGGAGGTTAGACCCATCTCTTGACAACTTCCAAGACACCTTTATATAACCCTTCAAATCATGAATGCACTGCTGCTTCAGCCAATCACTGGGGATGCCTCCGGATACCCAGTTCTAAACAGGGACTGGTTATAAATTTGTAAAAGCATTGTATTGATTAGGTCCAATGTTATCGGTTTTGCTATCGACATTGGAGTAATTAGGGAGTGAGATTTCCATAGTTTTGAGGAATTTATAGAAACATTTTGATCATAATCTTGCCACTTTCTCTCCCTGTTTACATGGTGCATGAACATGCATTTTTCATTATCCCGATAATATATCCAGGTATATATTGCATAACCAGGATCACTTTTTCTCTCCCATCCTAATTTGGAATGACCAAATGTCCATGGAACAACCCCACTGCACAAGACACACAAACAATTTCAAGTGTGGTTAATTTTAGGTTGAAAACATACTTGAATTTTATTGCACTACATGTACGTGAAGTAGTTGCCTCCCGAGTGACATTGTACACTAACTTACTTTTGTCTGGCTGGAGGTTTGAAAGGTATGTCCACTAGGGGCAGATCTGGGCTTCTCTTCAAATGATTCCACAATCCTTCCTAGGATCTGTCACGTCACTAGGCATAAACTGTATACTGCCCCCGTGGTTTATGCAGGTATTGCATCTTGCAGATGCATAGCGTTAATTTTTGAGGATGTACACTAACAATGCTCTGAACGACCGCAGTATACGCATGACAGCAATCTTGCATACAAGTTTGTGTAATTTAAATCAAGTATGTTTCCAGCCTTACTGAAGTCAGTGATGACAATGCTTGTTGCCACAAATGTAATAAAACAATTGCCAGTAAGAGAGGCAATATGAGCAAACATAGCCAAGCATCTGTCGGACAAACATATTATAAATCTGCAGAAATGCAAGGTTTTCACCTTGTTTGCTCACAGGCTTCATCTCTCACGGTCCCATGCTGGTCTACAGCAGGTAAGCTGCACATAGTAGCCTACCAGAGCAGTAAAAACAGAGCCTGCCAAGCTAATAACAAATTTTGTGTGACTTGTTTTGCACATAGATTTAAAACACAGACTTTTTTGAAATTTGGAATATTTAGCGCAAGCATAGGATTGTCCGAACACTGTTATTGTTTTGAGTCAGCTCTTGAATGAGGTTAGCTTGATATGATTGTACTAAATATTAGTTGTTTACATTAGGTATATGATACTGATTGAAAATCACTCTGAACTATTTCAGAGAATGCAATATCGAGATATGTGTCATATATTGCCAAAAGCTTAAAAATATAAAGATTTTTCTTTTGCCATATCACCCAGTCCTAACATAGATTAAAGCAGATTTACTGCCAATGTGGTTTAGACCTTATTACATTTCATTAGCTATTTGCTTTGTGTCAGTCTTACCCTAGGCAATGTAAAAAAATAAATAAATAAATAAATAAATTTAAAAAAATAGAATCAAAACTAGATTTGATTCTATTATAAAACAGGACACGGCTGAAGGCAAAATGGTTAGACCTATAACTTCCCCTGGATTGAAACCTGAACAAACATATGTATGCCAGACTTCCACTGTATAGTACAACAGACAGAATAGATTAACATTTGAGTACCCAAATTGCTCTCAGTCTAGTTTACAGTGCATTTGTTAATGCCTCAAGCCATACAAGCGGCACAATGGGGACTACTATAATAACAGTGAGTCAGAGTATGACTGGTACTGAAATCTGCGACTTCTTTTGCCTTAACTACCGGAGTGTACTGTATAAATCAGACCTATGTGGTGTTTCAATTAGTTAATGTAATCAATTTAGTAAACTTGTTTGTTCTTTGTGGCCTGGGGAAACAAGGTTGACCTGTTTTTAATTGTCTGAGAAGTGAGCTGTTTTAAAGTCGGGATTATATTAAGGGGTGACTCTGTGTTGGCACTTAGATTTGTGCAAGCAGTAAACCCTTCTGTGTCTCTCTTTAATCACTGCATTGAAAATGAGTGCCATTTCTCCCTGCTTAATTAAAAGCACCGCTGTGAGGGCAGATCACTGAACTGCCTCTGATTTTTGTAATTCAAACCGCAACCAGAAAAAATAATCTCTACCCACCTTCCCAAGTGTAATTAAGCATAAGATTCTATTGGTAATAATCTTATTGAGGGTCAATTTCCAATTTGGCGAAGGCACATCCAAATTAGTTTGTGGTTCTAAATGTTGGGGGTCAGGATATGAGATGCAAAAACATTGTGTTGCTTTTACTATAACTAAAAGTACTCATTACCACTACATTTTAGTATTTACTTTATACCATAGATAGTTTTTGGAAACATGGCTCTCTCGCTGTACAGGTGAGGTACCCTTTTTAGACCAATTTAGTATAATCACCATCCAGGCAACATACCAGATTATACCAACATACCAACTCCATTTGGAATCTCTGCTACAGAACAACTCAAATTGATAGTGCCTGCCATTATGAGGCTGACAAATAAGAAAGAAAACAGTCAGAGTAATAGGCTCACCAAAATCAGCTTATACTTACCAAAATCAACTATTTGGAACATCATTAAGAATAAAGAGCACTAGTGAGCTTAGTACTCGCAAAGGGCCTGGTAGGCTGAGGAAGACCTCTACAGTTGATGACCGAAGAATTCTCACCATAATGAAGAAAGCCCCTAAACACCTGTCCAACAGAACAGAGGCACTATTCAGGAGGCAGGCATGGATGAGTCAGTGACTACTGTCTGCACAAGACTTCATAAACAGAACTACGGAGGATACACTGCATGATTTAAACCACTAGTTAGCCACAAAAACAGGATGGCCAGGTAACAGTTTGGTAAAAAGTCTACAAGCAGTTCTGGAAAAAGGTCTTGTGGACAAATGATTTTCTTGTATCAGAGTGATGGAAAGAGCAAAGTCATCATCATTAATGATGTAACTGCTGATAGCAGCAATAGAATTAATTCTAAAGAATACAGAAGCATTTTATCTGGTCAAGTTCAAGCAAATGTCTCCGAACTCATTTGATGGTGCTTCATCCTATAGCAAAACAATGATCCCAAACATACGGCTAAAGCATGATAGAGTTTTTCAATGCCCAAAACTGGAAAATTATTGACTGGCCAAATCATTCACCTGATCCGAATGCAACTAAACATGAGTTCCGTATGCTGAAGAGAAAACCAGCCCCTGAAAGAAGCAGAAGCTATAGATGGCTGCAGTACAGGCCTGGCAGACCATCACCAGAGAAGATACTCAGCACCTGGTCTATAGGTCACAGACTTCAAGTAGTCACTGCATGCAAAGGATACGCAAAAAAAACAACAACAAAAAAAAAACAGGCATGACTACTTTCATTTACTTAACATTATTATTGGGGGGGCTATTATAAAAGTGCTGTAATATTTACATGGTGAAACTGAAATGTATACAAAAACACCCTTTAATAAATCAGCACTTTAACCACATGTGAATTGTTTGATTACAAATGTACAATTGTGGAGAACAGAGCCAAATAAAAAAAGTCTTTGACCTAAACATTATGGAGCTCACTGTATATATATATATATATATAGATAGGACAGGGTAAGAACAATGAACGTAGAAGCTAAGCTGAAGTGTATATTCTTGAAATAGTTAAGTTAGGAAAGTTAAGTTATTAAGTTTGGCACATTTTAAATATTTTGTATTGCATTTTTATTGGTCCTATAATAAAAAACGCTGTACACCAATGTCGCACATGCATGGACCATTGACAGTATAAAAATGGATGACAGGATGCCACTATTTTAATTAGATGAGAGCAAGGGCCGATTGTATCACTTCCTGATTGACCTCTTGTGCAAAAGTAAAATGACTTGGTTTTGCTCACATGAAAGAATAAAACATTATAGTGCACAAGTCCATCATTAATTTACAACAATGACCTGGCTTAACTGAAGTGAGTGGGATTGGATGAGTGGGGGGTTTCCTCATGGTTTAAAACACTTGTTATTATGATTATTTATCTCCTGGTTCCAAATCAGCATAGGTTTGACTTGCATTACTTACTTATAGACACTGCTAAGCAACAGAACAGCAAGTCTATCCCCATATGGCATGGCTGGCACTTCTACATATAGAATGTAAATAGAACATACACAGAAGGATATAGAAGAGGTACTCTAAAATCTGGTTTTCACCTCACACGATTAGTAACTAACAAATGATGTAAAGCCTACAAAATATCAATATTGGCTGAAAAAAGTTTCTGTACTCTATATTTTGACCTGACTGCACAGAGAAATCCTTCCTAGTTGGTTGCTGATTCAAACATCCATCCATGCATAGTATACTGTTTTGAACCAACAGCATTTTGTCCTGTAAATATCGCAGATTAACAATTTATGCAGTTATTTTTGTTACCTCTGTCCCAACTGTCCCGCACATACTTAGCAGTTGTAACATCGGACTATGTTAACATTTGTTTAAATTATACACAAACTGCTTGTGATCACCTCAAACTTAATGTGATTTATTGTAGCAGTTAAGTGTATGCATTCGAAGTGCAAGTAATTCAGTAAAAAGTGAAAATTGTTACAATTCTGCCTCTTTATCTTCTTGACCATGAGTGGTAATGACATTCTGTGATGATCAGTAATTTTAAATAAAGTATACATGGTGAAATTTTTTTTCTTTGCACAAATGTAATTACTTTTCAATACATGTTCAATTTGATTTTAAAATTTCCACCCATAAGTTATGTTAAACAGCTCAATTATGTTGGTATGAACAAGTACATATAGGAATTTGTAATAATTACTTATTAAAAATCAAATGCTAATTATTTCTAATTATTTTCATTTTTATGTTGATATTACATATTGCATTTATTATGCCAAAAAGACAGACTGTTGCAAAACATTACATTAATCATGAAATTTTGTTGGCAGTCTTCCCATAATTTGAGCCTGTACCATTCCTATCATTTTAACTATAGTCAATTCAAATGAAAAGATAGTTCAAGTTGTGTTTATTGTCATTCTTTTCATTACAGACAGGTGTAAGAAAAAGGATGACATACAGGACCACAATGCAGTATAAGAGTAACCATAAACAATTATAAATATAAATAATTACAGGAATTATTATTTTATTTTATTTTAAGACAATGAACATGTGGCAAACAAGCCTGCCACAGGCCACCGAAGTGGCTTTCCAAGGGGCCCTCCAGCACAGAGACACAGGGAAATGATGTTCCAACAGTCCACGTTTATTTACGAGGGTGGCAAGATGTTACAGCCAAGGAGCAGATGTAAAACTGTCATGACAGAGGCTTTCTTGTGTGAGTGGGGATGGCAGATTTAACCTGTGCGCACTGATTACCTCACTACGCACAGGTGCAGCCACTCCTGTTCCCGGGTCCAATTAGCCTGGCCAATTATCTAATTGGCCAGGTCTAATTAGCTTGACCCAGGGCAGGTGTGGCTGGTTAAACCAGCCATCCCCACACCACAGAACAATAAATGCAATGTTTGCATTTTTACTGCTTCTGGGATTAATATCAAAGTCAAATTGGACAGCATATGATCCACAAAAAATGTTGACTCCCTTTGGAATAGACTGTGAAACATGCATGCATAGAAAACCCCCACAATTAGCAATCCGCTGGATGATGGTCTGCACCATATGCAGTAGAAGTGGTCTGGGCAGGCGGATGAAAAATGGCGCAAATGCTAGACTGGACTGACCTGAAAATTCAAATGAGCTGCCAAAATTGCACTGGGCCATGCAGTATTGACTGACACACCCCCAGCAGCGGTCCCTTCCCGCTTCAGCACATGGCGAGTCACGAAAAAAAATATATTGCAAAAATACCATTTTGCTAGTGGGACAGCTTGTAACATGGCATGCTTTGGCAGGAAAATAGAGCCCAAAATGTTTCTTATTCAGAAAAATTAACAGCTTGTTAAAAATTTGGAATTGCAATTGTGGCTGGATAGAAAACCAGCATACATGAGGGTCCCCCAGGAATTAGTTTGAGAACAACTGGTCTATAGGACTACATGTGATATAAGAGGATATCCTGACCAAAGCTTCATAGGGCCTAAAGTTATTCAGTGATTCTTTTGGGTATCAGGCCGATATTTTGCTCTTAACAATGACTGCCAATGACGCAAAGCATCCAGTTTATATAGAGTACTGTTATGCTCAACTAGCAAATTGAAACAAGTGTATTTGACTGCACAAGAGCAAGACATATATTTCCATCACCTTTACCAGAAGGAAGAATGACAGTAAAGCTATCAGGCTGGCTAGCCTATACTGATCAATACAAACAGCAACACATTTATTAACATCATGTTTAATGGAAGGGGAAAAAAAGCATTTTAAAAATGCATGAAAGCTCACATATGGCTGTTTTAATTTGCTAGTTGAGCATAACAGTACTCAATAACAACTAGAAGCTTTATTTTGCACCATCTCAAAGATGGTAAAGTGTATGACTGCAAGCTGCTTTCATCAAGTGGGAAACACTGCATTATCTTATGCTGTGCTGTTGGCTTGTTATTACTAAAGGAGTAATAAAATAGTAAGTAGTGATAGATCATAGGCATGCAGCTTACTCTGATTTTGGTGGTATGAAGTAACTCAATGAAGTCCCTGAACCTGACATCCATCTAACACCTTGCGTAGAACCAGTCTGTCTCTTTAAACGCTTAGTGCCTAACACTAAGGTATGATTTTAAAAGTCTGTTTTCATGGTATCATGGTACATAAGGCTCCTACTTCGAGATACTGATGTTGAACAGACATGTTTTTTAGGCAGAAGTAAAAAAGAAGAAAAAGAATATGGAGGGATATGCTAGGTAATATGTTAGGGTCTAATATCTCAAGGCAGGAGCCTTTAAAACATCTATCAATGGATCTTTTTTGTAGTATTCTAGTAATAAGCCTGGTTGAGACTTTATATTATTTTAAATATAAACTCTCAAACTGCACATTTGAACATACTTTGTGATACACTCACACGTATACAATTATATTTTTAAATCAATATTTTTGGAGTAATATTTGCCACCTATTGACATAAACACAAATAGTAAAATGAGAATTAAATAACATTTGTGTGAGAAGAAAATATCTTAATTTTATATAATAATATTATATATTGTAGCAGCATAGAAATAGGTTTCTCTGTACTTCCTGGTTGGGTGTCGCTCCCAGGTGGTGGGTGTGTCACTTTAGAGCGCAGCTGGTAGTTATTTATTGAGCTGGGGTCACGTATTTAAGCAGTGGCCTCCCCCCTGCTTCTTGCTCTCCTTCCGTTGTGTCACTTCCGGGTCATAGGTGTTGTTTTGCTGTCTGCGACAGGTACGTTTACTCTTGCTTCAACTCACTGGTTACTGGTCGTACTGATTGAATGCTTACGGCGTTTATTTTGCGCTACAGAGTTGTGGGTGCGCCCTGCCGTTGAGTGCGTCTTTGGCTTGTGTGCCGCTCGCTTGGTTTCGCTGTGGTAAGTGTTCCCTCTATCTCAGCATTAGTGTATGCTATGCTATTGGCTAATGCTGGTGTGGTCACAGGTTAAAGCGCTGGTAGCTGAGTTGCTGGGGTGCATGGGCCCCTCTCCCTCCCTCCTGTGTTAATGCCCTGCGGATGAAGGTGATATTTTGGAATCAGCTGATATTCACCGCCGCTACCGAACATCAAGGCGTGACGAGCTGCTGCGCTGCTGCTGATTACTTCTGTTTGTTCATTTTGATTTAGTTATTTTAGTTGCCCCCTTCAGTCCTTATTTGTTTTTGGGTTAATTTCCATATTTCTCCTGTGGTTTTATATTAAGACAAGTTGGTTTTTATTTTCAGTTGTTTATTTTCCTGATTTCCCTTCCACTAATTGTTTTATCCCTTTTCAGTTGCTGAGGTCGGTGGCGGTGCTGGTGGCGGGATTCCCCCCCCTTTTTTTTGTTGTGTGCTGTGCTCCCTGGGATTCAAGTTGTCACAACCGTGTGTGTGTGTGTGTGTGTCACGTGGGCGTGGGTGATTTTTTGGTTTGCTGGGTGACTTCCTCCCCACTGGCCCCTGTCCATCCGGTAAGCCTCAGCCCTGATTAGGTTCCCCTTTCCCTCCCTGTATGAATGGTGTTTTCTAATGGTGTATTAAAAATATTTTAATAGTTGAGTGTAAAATAAAGATCTATTTTCTTTACAAATTGGAACCACGTCTCTGCCCTTTTGAGTGTTATGAACCTGTGTGTCTAAATGTTATTATGGATGCGCTTGTGTGAGTACTCGCTGCCACATATTATAATATAATATTAAATATTATAAAGAAAGCAATGTCAGTTTCAGAGAAAGTACCCATGAAATAAGAAAAATCGATTTTCTCTGCTAAATCAAGTCAAGGTTGCTTGTCTCTTACTGTTCTGAGAGGAACACAGAGAGTAATTTAGTTCATGGACCTTGTGCAACGACAGGCTATATTTTTTCCTAGCAAGACATGAATAGTTTTGTAATTCCTGATGGAAACCTATTGTTGGGGTATTACAGCAGGTAAATGTTTCAATTTGTGGCTCCAGATGCACATTATGAAGCCATTTGAACAAAGATGTCCTTGCATTCTTTACCACAACTTCACAAAATATCATAAATGACTTACAGATAGTGCTCAGTCCACAAGTACTTCTTTGAGTTCTGATAAGTATTTGAAGATAAATATTAGGGATGGTCTTAATCTTGCCAAACTGGTCACAATCTCAGAGCGATGCATTCTAACAGGCACAGCCTATTGGCTAAGAAACAACATATCAGTGACTGTCCCTGCTTTTTCTTCTCCACAGAATTTTCACCCCTGGCAGGGAAAGTGAAAAATGTGATTCTAAAACATTGGCGAGTACTTCATAGTGACCCAATAATGAGAAATGTGTGCTCTAATCCTCCCCTCATTACATTCAAGAGGTCTTCTACTATTAAAGATTAGGTCGTTCATACCCTTATGGATAAACCCACGAAGCCCAGTTGGATGCCAACCCCTCCCCCTGGTTTTTACAGGTGTGGGCACTGTGTTCATTGTGCAAACTCCAACAACACAAAGTATTTCACCCATCCTCACACGGGAAAGAAATACAAAATTAATTTGTTTATTACAGTTTTTTCTGATTGCTTAGGCACTATCTTTGAAACTATAGGCTATTTTTACAAACCTCTACACACTAACCACAAAACCTTACACCAAACCAGCAAAACATTATGCATCTCTTGCAAAAGCAAACAATTCTTGCAAAACTCTTTTTAAAAATATTATAGTGCTCAAGCTCTGATTTGTAAGTGAAGTCATTATCTAAAAGTGTTTTCACGTGTCAATGTGGAAAGGCAATTGGCAAAATAGTTTTAGTCAATGTAGAGACCAATGTTACAGTTTTGCTAGAAGTGTGTAATAAATTGCAAACTGAGGAAGCAGGGGTTTGTTTACAGTTTTGCAAAGTGTGTTATAAATTACAAACTGAGTGTAAAGCAGAGAATGTGCATTCAGTTTGGCACACTTGGTAAATGCATTGGCTACAATTGTTAATGGTTTCAGAGATAGTGCTTCAAGAACCACTCTTAGTGTTTAAGCATTCAGAAAAAACTGTAACTGCAGTACGACACACGTTGTATATCTACCGAAATGCCCCTGCGGGATGATATACGTGGGTCAAACAAAACATCCTCTAAAAATACGTATTGCCGAAGACAACGCTGCCATTCGACACAAAAATGTGGATTATGCAATAGCACGTCATTATGTCAATGCTGATCACGGCTGTCCTGCCACCCTAAAATTCTGGGGAATTAAAAAAGTGTCTCTCTCCTCAAGACGAGGAGACATCATTAACAAACTTCTAAAGAGGGAAGCCGATTGGATTCACACCCTGAATTCTGTTGAGCCATTTGGATTAAATGAGGAATTGTCACTATCATGTTATTTATAATCTAAACGGGAAGAGATGTAATTATGTTTTCTGTTGTTTTTTCTTTTTCCTTTTGTAAACGGACCACGTTGAATTAATGGCTCTGATTGTAATATAGTTTTTTTCTATATTTATTTGTATAACTGTATCTTTAATTTACATTTCATGTGACCTTTTGTGGATTAACAGCATTGGATAATTGTACCTTCACCTCTCCACCTATAGGAAACACAGGTGAGGTCTAGGTGAGGCTATTTACCTGGTCTCTAAGTCACTACTGTTTTGACTCTGTTGAAGACGCAGTAGCGTCGAAACGTCGGTCCTGTTTGTATAATAAATATTTAAAAGAAGATCTGTGTGCTCCAGTGCCTTTCTCTGGGTAAGTCCTTTTAAGTGAAGTTACCCAGAGTGTCTTTGCTGATCTGTATGTCTATTACTGAGAGCACCGGGATTCTGAATTAGCTGGCTGAAGCGCGAGTATGTCTCTATAATTGGTCACAATCTCAGTTTGGCAAAATAATTTCAGTGATTGTTGAATTCACCATATTGCGTTTGTGGGTTAAAAAAACTAATTTGCCCATGTAATTGCCATGTAATTGCATGTGGTGACAGGATGGGAGTTGGGATGCTGTCCACCAGGGACAGCACTGGCAGCTACACACAGGTATGGCCACAGCTGTGAGGCATTGTAATCACTACAGCTGTGGCTCATTACCTATTGGGCCTAATAAAACGCCTGGTCAGCAGGCCTAAGAGGAGGATGGTTTTGGGTGAGAAGACTGTGGTGGTTTTGGTGTGTTTTTATTTATAGTTTTCTGTTTTTGCCTGCCTTTTCCCTGTGGATCTCCTTACCTTTCTTTATTTTGTGTTTTAGGATTTAGGTGTTTTTTGTTAGAGGACTTAATAAAAGGCTGCAAGCCAACCCTCATGTTTGAGTTTTTTTGTCTGTCCAGCATGTGATGCAGAGACCGCCCCCAGCCCTGCATCACACAAAGTTAAGGGAAAATGTCAATTGAAGACCAGCAACTGCTACAAAGATGCTTTACAGCAAAACTGAGAGACTGAGTCTGAGCTCCCCAAAAAACAGATGGTGAGGTTAAAGGAATACTCTCCAGTGGAAAACAAAAGCTCAAACACTCAAAATTTAACTCCTTGCTGACAAAGAGGTAAAATTTTATAAAAGTTTTTAGTTTAGCGCTTTTGAGAAACAGACAATATACTGTAATTTGACATGGCAAACTTGGTCCGTTCTATCTCTGTCTGCTTTTCCCCAGAGGTGTGGAAAGGAATGTCTTTGGCAGTTAGGGCCATGCTGGAGGTTGTTTAAAAAACAAACCTGGGGTGTACAGGAGAGTTTTCTTTCTTTTGAATTTTTTTTTTTACTTTATCACCTTCCAGAAGAGACACAGAACACCCAAGCTATGGACACAGAGACCCAGCTGGCTAAAGAATGCCTTTAAAAAGATAATCTTCCTTTTAAGTTTGAATGCAATCTGTGACATTTAGTTGACATTTGATTGATAATCTACAATATATATCAAGTGGAAACCAAGCCAGTGTTATTTGGTTTCATTACATGGAAAATATTTTGTATGATAGTGAAGATGACCACTGGCCTGCTTTAAAAATTATCACTCCATAGTGACTCATCCAGGTGACAGGATGTCCTGTTCCGGGTTGCATTACACATGCAGTCCCCTGGTGCTGTTAGTGCATGGCTCAGCTGGATTGCAGACTGAAGAGCAGCCCTGACTGACATCATATATTAGTGTGCATATTAATTTGTACCCTCCTGTATGGGTTGACAATTATGACTGGAAATTCCATCCATCCTTCCATCCATTATCGAACTGCTTAGTACAGATCAGGGTCCTGGTGGCAACAAGGCAATCCCAATGCAATCCCAGGCCAGCCAGTGGATATAACCTCTCCAAGGTGTCCTAGGTTTACCCCTGGGTCTCCTCCCATGTGGTAGTGCCCAGAACATCCTTCAAAGGGAGGCGCCCAGGAGGCACCTTATCAGACGGAGAGTAAGCCCTGCTATCCTACAGAGAAACTGCATTTCGGCCGTTTGTGTGATCTAAATTTTTCGGGTCACTACCCATAGCTCGTTACCATAGGTGAGAGTAGGGATGAAGATCCACTAGTAAATCAAGAGCTTTGCCTTTTGAGTCAGCCCCTTCTTTACCGCCACTGTCCTATACAATGCCTGCATTATTGCAGCTGATGTACCTAAACGGCAGTTGATCTCCCAGTCCCAATTCTCCCTCACTCATGAATAAGACCCTGAGATGCTTGAACTCCTCCACCTGGGGCAGTTTCTCCCCCCTCACTTGGAGGGGACAAGCCTGGATCATGGCCTTGTCATGGCAGAAGGACTTGCGAGGTTTAATGATCCCCAGAGCTATGTCATCGAGGGCTTATCTCCCCCGGTAGGGTCTCTCAATGCCAGCAGGTCTAGGGTGAAAACCAAGATGAACATGATCCAATAGATCCTATTGTAGTGTAAATAAGAAACAAAAGTTTACCCTGCCTGGAATAGGGTTACCGGGACCCATCCCAGGAGCCAGGCCTGGCTGTAGTGTCTACTGGCAAGCACCTGGTGGCTGGGCAGCCCACGGTTTACCCCAAAAAGATTACATGGGATTACCATGTGGATCCAGCCCCCACAAGGTTCAGGGTAGGGTTTTTGGTGCAATGTCTGTCAGGCAAGGGGTGGGAGCAGAGTAGATCTGGGCATCATTTGCTTGGATGGTGGAAACTAACTCGGCACGTTGGCATTCCAAATTGTGGATAAAAATTGTGGAGGGATACAAATAGTTTGAAAAAGGGTAAAGGAGGTACTTGCTAGGACACCAGGATAAATTATTTCTATAATTTAATTCATGGAATCCTTGGAATCTTAACTTCAACTTCTGAATTCCATTTGAGTTGATTCTTTAGTTCTGGCTGACAACAATGTAAAGAAATGTTTCCAAAAAGTCCATCATAACAAATTACAGAAAGTCACTTGTAACAGAAGCATGAAGGATTGTCCTTCTCCAAAAAGAAACTACTCTGGTCATGCATACAGCATATATAAGTGCACTATGGTATAAAAGCTGCATTTTTTGTGCTTGGGTTCTTCTCTGTTGTAGTTTTAAATCTGGACATGACATTTTTCATGCTGTGTGACCAGGAAGGAAGTTTTGGATTAAACTTTGAATTAAATTTATTGGCTGAAAACGTATTTACCCGTTGGCTATGCAAAGACACCTCATGCTGCTTTACAGTCCAGCTGCTTTGCAGATACTATGCACCAGTACCCACACCCCTTGTTATTAACCGTTTTTGGCTGAGTTGAATACATTTGCTTACACATCTGTACAGTTGTCAATTATTAAGAAAGGATTTCCGGTAGAAAATGCCTTTATTGCCAATGAAGGCATTGCCTTTATTGTCAATGCCTTCATATTCCTTTACTGTGTCAGTAAGTCATTTGTGCTCATAAGTCAAAAGTTGTTCTTATCAAGACCATCTTGCGATGAACTAGCACATTACCAGTTTTATTATTGCTTTGATAAGCACTCTGAGTTTTTGTACAAGTTGCCATTTGTAGTAATAATAATAATCATAATTATAACAACAACAATAATAATAATTATTATTATTATTATTTGGATGAAATACAAATCATCTGTGTAGTGACCACCTCAAATAAAAAATCAAGGTATCCTCATTAACACTGTATTCTGTGTGGAAGCTGTGTCATGCATTATGAAAAGTCATGACAAGATAACCAAAACTAAGCAATTAAATGCACAGGACCTGATTTGGTGTGATCTGTCACTGAGGCTGTGAGCTGGGTGCCTGGGCAGAGGGGAAGTAGTACAGGAGAATCTGTGGGGCGCGATCAGAACACATACTGTAAGAGGTCTCTCGACTTATGGCTAGTTATTCCAGACTTCACTGGACCCTGTTTCAAGTGGGAGAGATGAATGCAGTCCTGATTTCAGCCAAGCATCCATGCATTATGTTGCCTTTTCTGTGTTCTCCATTTGGGACAAAATATATATAAATCTGTAGAAGGGGGTTTAAGAGTGGTGCAGAGAGGGGATAAATCTTTTGCTCACAGACGTTTTGGAGGTTTGACTCAGCAGATTCTGGAACAAGCCATTTTTCTTTGTTTCTGTAACAGCACATTCACTTTTCATGCCAGATTTTTATGTATTTACTCCAATGTCCCTTACTTAAACAAGTGATTACCATGTGCGTGCATCTACCTCATCTCCACAAGTCCTCAGGTTAATTTCTCTCAAGCTAAAATGCATTAAACCAATATAATGCTCCTAAAAGCAATGCAATTTCACATCAGTTTTTTTGTAACATACAGAGAGTTTACACACTTTCAGACATTTGGACATACACATACAATATTCATACACAGGCATGAAGACATGCACACACACACGCACACACATAAACATGCTAAACACACACACTTACAAAATACACAAAATCATGACCATATGGATACACATACACACAGTATATACAACAGCATACAGAACTGGCAAAAATACACATATACACAGTGATGTATTCCATGAGATGTATAATTAAATTCATGTAATGTTATTGTATATATACAATGTGGATCAATAATAATGTTACGGTATGAGCTTAAACCAGTGGTAATGTTAAGAGCCGGGCTCGGCCTGGACCCAAATGCAGGACTCAGAGACAGCAGTTAGATGGAATTCAGGAAAGGGGTTTTATTGAGTACAGGCAGAGGGCGGTAGGGACCAGGGCAGACTTGGGACAGGGACCGTGAGGGTTGGTGAGGAGGTCCGGGATCCGGCTTGGCGTAGCGCTGAACGGGATGCAGTAGAAACCCGGGCAGGCTTGGAGCAGGAGCCGTGAGGGTTTGTGGGGAGATGGTCCGGGATCTGGCTGGGCGTGGTGCTGGACGGAATTCCTCCGGTTTCGGCGGCGGAGCTGGGCTGGGGACTGGGAGGCCGGCAAAGGACGGGCTGGACCGGGAGGTTGGAGCTGGGGAGGTAAACTGGGGAGAACAAAGGAACACGAAACAAGACGCGACAAAGACAAACACGTAGGTTCGACAGACAGGGGAACACTGAAACAAAGTGCATGAACAAAACTCAGTGGCCAAGAGAACAGTGCAAGGTAAGGGAAACGAAGAAGGTGCAGAGAAACGGGGTACGGAAAATAGAACTAGGCTTGGGTTATGCGCGGATTGCGTGGTGCAAGGCTAGGCAACAAATCAACGATCTGGCAAGGGGCGAAACAAAAAGCGTGGCTTTATAATCTGGTACTAATTGGAACTAATAAGGGAGGGTGTGAGGAATGCGACCTGAACGAGTGAGAAAATGGCTGAAGGCTGGAAGTCATTAGGGAGTGCATGGGGAAAGGTCACGCCCACCCTGTGGGGAAAAGCAAAGACATGGTGAGGAACACAAAAGCACAAGGAACAGAAATAACAGGAACACAAGGAAATCCACATGACAACCGAAACACGGGGGCATGACAGGTAATACCTCTTTTAAATGCATAATCCCTAAATGATAATACGTGCTGATACACTAATACCCCTTTTTCCACCAACGTGAACCTAGTTCTGGTTCTCGGCTGGTGCTAGTGCCGCTTCGCAGTTGGTTCAACTTGCGAACCTTCTAAGAACTGGTTTGCTTTTCCACGGGCTATAGAGCCACGTCATTACGTCACTGTATACGTCTGTATGCGTCTCCGCTTTCCCAGCAACATCGTTACCTATTAAAATGTACGTCATGTAAAAATACAGATAATAAACTGTCTAAATGTAAAAAACAACTTCATACATATACATCAACTTTAAGACAAGCAACACGCTCGGAATTATCTCATCGCGACCCATTACATCCAATGGTGCAGACGTTGCTTCATAATTTCAAACTTCTTTCCTAACGCCTATTTTGCGTTCTGTGACTTGGGTTACAACAGTGAATGTGTACGGATTCCTAGACGTGCTGTAGCGAACACCCTTTCTCATATTAACCTTAAATATGCAAGACAGGACACTTAAACAGCATGCTAGCAAATTTATGTCAAGTTCCATTCATTCATATGGGGTGGTCGATACACGTCCACTTAGCAACCAAAAGCTAGCGCTGGACCACCTCTGATTTAATTGCCGGCACAGAAAAAAATAGCAAAACTACTGAAAAAAGAATTACTAGAGGATAACAAGGACATTTTTTCCTACATAACTAGGTACAGGTTGTTACCTATATTTTACCTATTTCATATATATTGTTGCAAATCAGTTTACGTTTTCCTGTCTGTCAAACAAAAGTGCCGGTGGTCGATAATAGGTGCTCTCACTCTACCTGGCGGTCACAAAGTTTTAGTTGGTCTTGGTTGGTCACGCAAATCCTGCCCCCAGCCCCTGACATAAGCGCTTCTTGGTTCTAGACCAGCCAAGTGTTGGTGCCGCTTTGGAACCAGCTTTCCTGGCCGAGAGCCGGTTCTTTTGCTGTCGAAACGCGAAGAACCGGTTCGAGATTAGGCACCGGCTCCGAACCAGCCCTCGAAATGCATTGGTGGAAAAGGGGTATCAGATGTTTATTGAATCCACCCTATTCACAGCTACTCCATGTATCACATCACAGACAAATTCAGTGGCATTGTACTGAGATTTTAGGAATAGGAATCATGATGACAAGCTACAACATCAAAATAATGATACAAGTGCAACATATGTGCTGGATTGAGATGCAAGTGTAACATGACAGTGCTAGGGGAACAACATAGATGGATACAAGTGATAAGAGCAATCCTTGATTGGGAGTGCCCTGCAGATTAGTGATAGTCCAGGTAAAGTCTGAAGAGATGCGTCTTCACCATGTCTTAACCAACAATGATACCTGGCTAATGGCTGAACGTTATAAAGGGTGACAAAACATGCTTACAGTAGGTAAGATGCAAGGCTAACTGACTTGATGTAACGAAACAATCCAAATCAATCCCCTTGACTCCTGTTACAATGTTACTAAACGCCACAAATGATTTCTAAAGCAAGACCTCAAAATTATGAATGTTAATGGTTTTACTTTAAAGGGTATACAACATTAAGTATCTATGCCCCCCCCCCCCCGGTAGTATCACCCTCCTTTCCTTTTCTGCTCCACTTGTCGTGCAAAACTGTCACCAGACCACAACACCCCTGACAAATCAGTCAGGGGTGGCCAAGTCTGAAGTCAGATCATCACGACGAAAAATATCGGCATAACAGCGCAGTAAAGGGTCGGAGGCTGTACTGTAGGAGGCTCCATACAACATTGTAAATCACATCTTGACAGCCCCATGTCAGCCAAACAGTATGACAATATGAAAACGACATGGTTAAGAATGTACTTTAATAATCGGGATGAACACACTGGCATAGCGTTGAGTCGTCACCCATGAAAATGCACACACAACGTCACTTTAGACCTCACAATAACAGCAATATCACGGGCACCAGTGCATGTCACGTAGCTACTATGCCAACCATGTACAATAGTATCGCAGGTCTAAAATATGACTAAATAGAAACTCAAAGCCAAGGAATAACAAAACATCCAAGCCAGCAAAATAATAAATCATCCCTAGCCCTACGTTTACTGGGTAAAGTGGAGCTTCCTTCTTGGTTGCTGCATACTTTTGAATTACTTTTGATGTTGATCGTATATGGGCCTTTTCAATCTGAAGGATTGCCAGGTTTGAGACGCGTGTCTGTGTCTGTCACAGTATGCCTAGCATCATACATAAGCATGTTTTATGTCACTCTATAATGCATAGCCATTAGCCAGGTGACATTGTTAGTTATGTCGCATTACAGTAGGCATAATATGTTGAATAAGATGTTATGTCACCCTTTATGAGCATGATATTTGTTTATGTATGGTTTATGAAGACGTTATATATGGCATGTAAAACTTTTGCAAGATACACTTTGTTTAAAGTGTCACCCTAAGCGTTTTGGCGAGGTGTGTCCAACTGTGCTGTGCTTTGGTAATGATGTCTCATTTTTACACCCCAAAACACAATCAGTTTGATAATTCTGGTTACTAACAATAATTTTATGAGAGAAACTATTGATTTTGCAAAAGCGCACTGTTTTTGTGTGAATATTTCTTCTCTAGCTTATCTAAAAGCTTGCTTCAGGATTTGGTGTAAGATACTGAGCACAAGTCGTTGACTCACACACATGTTGGGAGAATAATTCTGCGGAACATCTGAAGCATACACATAAAAATTTAATGACGGGTGGCCCGGGAGTCCAGGTTATTATCTCTGATCTATCGAATGCATGTATTGGGGATAATTAAATGCAGTAATTATGTCTAAAATGACACCCAGAAATCTTGGCTGGCAGTAACAGAGGCACAAAGAGCAGGAGAGGTAGTGTTAACTTTCGTATCAAAGGCCAGGCATGATCAATCATCCAGAATAGCTAAAAGACATTTCAATGAACTCTCTTTAATCACCCCACAATGTTACAATCAACTTGAAAGTTCCCATCATAAAGAGGGCTCTCTGGTTTAATAACTAGCCCCAGTGAAGAAAATACATTTTTAATAGAGGGCAAACTAGGCCTGCGGCGACTCACATATAGGGAATTAGAAAACCAACTACTTACAAATAACAGTCTCATTTATATTTAAACCTCCAGGCTACACACCCGTAAATATTTATAATTTGATTAAAATCAACATTAAAATCTCTGAAGCTTGCCCTGTGAATCCATTGTGCCTCCCTCATGGATATAGAAGCCTCATTATTACCGACACCACAAGGATGCTAAAGCACATTAACCTGATTTACCAGCTGTCATCTTATCATTATTTAATTAAATAATTTAATAATGTTCAAAGTTGAGGGAATCCTTTCCTGTTCCTACATTACCATTGTTTGAAGGAACTTATGTAGGGTTTAAATGATTCAGTATTTTTAGAGAAACATTTTCTTTGCGGGCACTGATTTTCATAAAAGCAGGATTGTCTGTGTGCATGCATTTTCTTTACAATACAAGGCAGACATGTGGTAGTTAGATGATTTCTCTTTGTGTTGAGGTGTTGGGTGGATTGAGTTGGACATCCATAAATTATTATGGGAATCTAAATCCTAGAAATATATTTCAATCACTGCTTACATCAAGGAAATTAAATATAGGGAAAAGAAAGATATATCACACAAAATGTAGCCTAATTAAAACTCCCATGTTTTACTTTTGTTTTGCCTCAGGTGGCAAAACACTGTAGAAGTAGATCTTGGCTTTATATCATAATCACATTGTAGCTTGCTTGACAGATGAATTGAAAATACATTTTGATTGAAAATAGGTTGCTATACTTAATGCTAGCTAGCTAATAACAATTACTGAAGCTAATAACCTGTGATAGATTGGTGACCTGTCCAGTGTGTATTCCTGCCTCTAGCCTAATGCATGCTGGGATAGACTCCAGATGTCTGGGTCTGTTTTTCATGGTTTTGGCTTGGCCCCTTAGTTTCAGTGAATGCAAATATTAATGCAATCACATTCTAACGATTGTGCTTTGTGCAAGTATGGGAGCCGTTCCTGTAATCTGTGGATGGTGGTGTGGGAGGTGCATTCAGGAGAGTGGTTTAGCTGGCCCTGCAACCACAGGTGTGTGTGGTTACAATTAATTGCTAATCGTTTATATGCTCTGCCTGCAGTGAGACCGGGGGCTGGAATGAGAGATGCATGCGGGAGCAACGCAGTGTGCAAATTCCCCTTCCTTATCATGTGTGTTTTGGTTTGGTTTGGTTTGGTTTGTTTTGTTTGTGTATATATGGACGTATGTACTTGTAAATCAGCGCGATAACACCTGTGTGCGTCCGAGAACTGAGGATTGTATAGTTTGTGGGGAGAAGGACTGAAAAACGTGGTAAGGTGCGGTCACACTAGTCTTTTGTGTTCCATTCACTTCCATTCAAATGCATGCAGAGGGCGGGAGGAAAGATACGTATCCGAATGCGAAGAATTTTCACATTTCGCTCCGTACCAGAGTTCAAGTTTAGTGAACTTTGACCTGCAGATTCGCTTCACGCAAATGTATCTGACCAATAGACAACCTTAAAGTCACGGGTTGACCCCTAAGCTGAAAAAAAAATGGAGGACGCTATCATTTTGCCTGTATCCCATCATTTAATCTTATTTAATTCAACTTTAAAGGAATATAAGATGCAAACAAGGAGTGAGGCAGCATGGTTTGCCGTGTCACGGGAAACTGGAGTCGATAGTAAACATATCTTTTTCTAACATTTAAAAAAATTATTTATTTTAGCGTTCACAGCCATATAGTTTGCCGTTTAGCTTTTGTTTAGGGCAGCAGAATGTGGTAGCTATAGGCTACACAGGTTGTTATAAAAGGACCAAATTTTATTTTCAAATTTTTTGGGGCAACGGTGCGTTAACGGTTTCAGACCCTCTACAATATTCAGGCTGCCAGTATTTGTAACGGTAACCAAAATGATTGCCTAACATTAACCAAAATGACAGTGTTTATTAGCTAGGGAGAAAAACTAGCTTGCTAGTTTAAGTCAGGTTATCACAGGCCTACGCTTAGCTACCTACAAACCTGTGTATCTGACCTGTTACCTGTCCCTGGGACCCCAATTGCTGTACAGATTTAATGTATACCCCCACCAGCATACAGTACCTTGTTCAACTGAATTTTCCCAAAACAGATCGTATTGCTTCCAGTGCTGTCTGTAATAATTACTGTATCTGATTATCTGTACATTGTCATGTGGATAATAGAGATTGTTTCACTGTCACACACCATATGGACACCAGAAGTCAAATAAGGCACTGAAGTATGTCAAACTTTGTTGCGCAGACAGTTTCATTGTGCAGACCGTAATACGTTTCCCTTAAGAATCAAATGTGCAATATTTCTTCTCTTTTCTGTTGAAACTTGCAAGAAAAAATGGCCTCAGGGATACCTAGATGAGAGAGAGAAAGATAGAGAGAGAGAATAAGAGAAGTGGAATGGAAGGAAGTCAAAGAAGAAAGTGGAATTTTGTTTTGACATAATGCAGTTTATTGAGCCTTTTGTAACAGAGAGGCCCACAACTGGAAATGTCTAGGAAGTGGAACCAATTCCACCAAGGCCAAGGAGAATCCAAGGATGACCACCAAGGCCATCCTGAAGAATCTGAGCAATTCTGGTACCAACATCTCAAGGCAGACACTCCAGCGGACTCTGCACAAGGCTGGCCTCCATGGACGCCGACCAAGGAGGACTCCACTTCTCGAAGACAGGCACACAAAAGCTCACCTAGCCTACGCAAAAGCTCACCTGGACAAAGAAGAAAGCTTTTGGTCATCAATTCTGTGCTCAGACGAGACAAAAATTGTTGTTTGGACACAGGGACGTGGATTTCGTTTGGCGAAAGAAAGGACAAGCATTCAACCCCAAGAACACCATCCCCACGGTCCAGCATGGTGGTGGGAATGTAATGCTTTGGGGGTGTTTTTCAGCCAATGGGCTAGGCAACCTTTTCAAAGTAAATGGCATCATGAGAAAAGAGGATTACATTAAGATTCTGGAGGAAAACATCAGGCAGTCTGCAGAAAAACCTGGCCTTGGGCAGCACTGGACCTTCCAACAAGACAATGATCCGAAATATACAGCCAAAGTGGTCAAGAAATGGTTAACAGAAAACAATATAAACGTTTTGGAGTGGCCCAGCCAGAGTCCAGACCTGAATCCCATAGAGAATCTGTGGACGGAACTAAAGACCAGAGTGATGGCAAGGAAGCCTTCCAACCTCAAGAACCTGGAGAAAAAAGAGGAGTGGTCCAAAATCCCAGTGGAGAAGCGCAACAAGCTTGTTGGCAATTATAAGAACCGTTTGACTGCTGTGATTGCAAATAAAGGCTTTGCCATTGATTACTGAGAAAGCGTAAGAATAATTTTGGACATGGAATGTTCTGTCAAAATGTAAAAAAACCCCCATAAAAATAGGTAATATTTTGCATAAATATATCTAACACAATGTCTTACCATCTTTTGTCACCTTCTTATGTCATTTCCAGCCAGAAGAAACCTATTCATCAAATAAAAATTCAATATAACTCAAAATTTGGCATGGGTATGAATAATTTTGGGCTTAACTGTAGGTTCTATGGTCAGATTCTCTGGATTGGTCATTCAATCTCTGTGGGCCTGAGCATGATGATGTCACCAAAAAATGTGAAAAGACTTCTGCAGTAGGATAGATTGATGTATCCTTTGCCAGGAGGAGACGAGGAGCCTGGTTTGGCGGGAGGACACAAAGATCAGTTTCTGGGGCACGAAGGAGATGAGGTGGTAGTGGAGGATGGGAGGATATATTTTTAGAGTACCCAGTGTCTGATTAGTCTGTCATCAATTGCCTGCTTTTAGCCAATCAGATGAGGGAGCTCTCAGCCAATCAATAGTAAGCTAATGAATATTAGTATACTGTATGCTGTATGCTACTGAGATGGCCTGTAATATATGTGGGGCGAAAGAGGAGAAGGAAAATAAATATTGTGACAGACGGCGGGGAGAGGTGCTGGGATTGGTAGTGGAGAACAGGTACCTGGCAGCACGTTGGCTCCACCCCCGAACCACAGAAGGTGTTCCGGCAATAGCAGACGCACCAGCCGGTCATTACGCAATCAAGGTTCGGGGATAAAGCGAGAGCTGAAACATGAGGTAATTGCAAAGTACCGTGAGGGAAACGCGTTTGGTGAGGAGAGAGAGAGAGCATTGCGAATATCTGATTGAATTACTGTTGTGACCTGGACTGTCTGACTACACGCTTGTGTATCGACTCGTTTTGTTTGAGAACCCGGCTTTGGATTTGGACTTTGGATTACGGACACAGAATACGGATACGGATTGTGGAATTGGACTGGTTGCCTGATCTCCCCCCTTCCCCTTTGTGAGTTTCCCCCAATAAGCTTTCCTTGTTTAATTATACTTTTTACGTTTACGTTTTTATACGTTTGTGTGTTTTAGTTATTCAACATGTGACGTGGAAACCCCACACCACCGGTTCTGCTACAATATGTAGAGACATTTCTTTAATCAAATAACCTTCAGATGTTTACTTTACACTAAGGAATAATTTCAAATTAATTTCTCTTGAATGGGGACTTTACATTTTACATAAATCATTGGGGGTTTTATTGCATGCTTTCAACATGTAACCTGCATTATTCGAAAATTAATACAAAAAAACAAATGATATTGTTGAAATCAAACTCAAAATTCAATAGGCATAGTTCAAATTTTGCATTCTCGCCGTTCTTGAGTTTGTAATGCACTTGGTCACATGATATTTTTACTGCTGCACCTGTTTTACGCTCTAGGTAGAACACAAGAATACAATTTGGAACACAGCCGGTATATTCCTCACTCCTCACCTTGTGGGCCAGTCTCTTCACAATCCTGTTATGTTATCACTTCTAGTAGACTCCCTGTATTTTTTATTTTTTTGCATTACTTTGTATATATATTTTTTGTTCTGTTTTTTTGGGCTTGTTTTATTTTATTTTGTTTTCGCATTGGTGGGCATGTTGAGGGCTTTCAGGTCTGGCTTCCCATTGTGGGGAAGCCTGAAGTTCCCCCTTATTTTCTTTTAATTTCCCTTTGCCTGGTTGGTTGTCCCTTTGTGTATTTGCTCTGGTTGACTAATAATAAATCTCATTCGATTCATTTAATCCATACTTTTGTGTCTGCAAAACAACTTTAAAATCGAAAGTAACTGATTTTCCTTGCAGAACAAATAAATTAGCAATTTTCTCACACTCTAAGCACTTTACAGTGATGAGAGTGAAACTATTTAACTACCACCTATGTGCAGCACCCAATTGGGTGATGCATGGCAGCCATTTTGCACCAGAACACTCACCAGTCTGAGCTGCAGATGGAGAACGTTTTTTATAACTGTAGCCCAGTCATGTTGCATTTCAGGCCAACAGTAAAAGCCCACTCGTTAGGGCTATGGTGAGCCTGCCCCGGGGTCGTGCACTTCAATATTGGATACATTGCATGGATAGTACAGTTGCTGTGAAAAGCACTTGTGTTACACGTGGCTACATTACATTCATTTGGCGCTTTTATCCAAAGCGACGTACAAAAAAGTGCATTTCATGGTCGTAGACAACTGCTAAACACGGGTTCAGTAAGGTACAATACTTATTTTGTACAGCTATTTCTAGTCGAGAACAGTGAACACTATTCTGGCCTAACATCTGCAAAGCCAACTAGGCAGAAGAATAAGCTACAGCAACAAAATCTAATAGTATAGCTGCATGGCTTTTTCTACTCTTTGATTAGCACAACTAATTGTCACTTTGTAATTTATCAATCCTCATTGGTTATGGGGTGGGGCAATGACTGGGGAGATAAGGATAATCTTGAGAGATCGAGGAGCAGATGCGAGAGGGCAGAGAAAAGAGAGGTCCCCTCGGAAAACACTACGGTGAAAATTTTCCAGTAAAATAGTAAGTTTGAGGTTAGATAACAGTGTCTTACTCTACAACTACCAGTAAAAAGTCTGCGCTTTTTAATAGAGTGCATTAGAGACTGTTTTTTTTTTATTGTTACTGTAAAATAGCTAGTGATCGATTTGTGACCTGTGCTAGCGCCGGCTAAGTGTTTACCACTCAGTTAATGTAGCTAGTAAGCAAATAGCATTGCTAGTTTGGCAAGCTTTGCCATAACGCTACTGTAACAGTTAAAACTGCCTTTATCCAGGCTCGCCTGTCACGAGTAGTGTGGTGTATTGATTAACGTAGCACATTGTAATGATTAAAAGTTTGTTAGTCGCGTAGCCATTCAGGCTAACGCCGGCGCATCTGCTTAGCTTTGAGATTAGAACCACATTCTACACGCCGCTCAGATAGCACCCCGGGCTACCAGGGAAAGCTTGGGGTTCCTCTGTGTGGCAGACATTGGGATGGGCAGGTATGCCATCCCACCAAGTTACGCCTTGGCGGGGGCATGCCCCATACCTTTACAGCACCGAGGCACTTTTCAGGGTTCCCCACAGAAATAACCACAACAGCCACAGACACTCAGCCCTTAAAAACATTAAATTCTGTACATTCTCACCCCATTTCAACAAACAGATTTCATAAACAACTTCACATGTCCACACAATAAAGCCCCAAACTAAGGGGATTTTGCATTTTCTCCTTCTTCTCATTCTTCTTCCTCTTATTTTTCCTGCCGCCTATCCCACTAACAACATGTCTCCCCATTGGACACTTTACCGACACCAGCCAAATCTTCACCTACACGACCCAATCAAAAACTTGCATACACACGCAAAATACCCATACCTTTTTATTCTGAAACATTTCCAGTTTAAACAGCTAGTCTGCTGTGGCCTAGTGGGTAAGGTTACAGTCTTGGGAACATGGGCTTGTAGGTTCAAGCCCAGCTAGGAACATGTTTCTTTAACCTGCTTTTACCCTCACTAATAATTGTCTACTACTTCTCAATTATTGCTTTTGCACCATATCTACCCACCGTTCACCGAACGTATACACTGCATTATGACGTACCGTCTGCACGTTCAGTTATTAACCGGCTACAATATTGCGAAGCCATATGGATTCAACGGGAGCTCTTCTGTGCTTACTGGCCTGTGTTCTTCTTTAAAACCACGGACAGGTTTGCTAATGATATTTCACGCATTGCATAGCTATGTCATGGTGCTGCACTAACAAAGTCACAGACTGGTAAACCTCCGGTTGCAGGATTGAATCCCGCCTCGCCCTCAGGCAGATAATTTCCTATTTTACACTAACGTTTTCTTACGCTTATATTTGCTTTACCAAAACTCACTCACGGCCACCCATATGCATTTCATGACGGCAAATGTATTCCTTTTATTAAACAGTTACACCAGTTCACCACTGTGCCATTTCTAACTATATTTCATCACTTGGCTACCATACTAAACCTTCTTATCAGCAAACGCTATGTTTCTACATTCATGTTACCTCGCCGTGTGTATGTGGCTAGATAGAGAACAGGGCGAGGTAACATGAATGTAGAAACGTGGATTTTCTCCAACTCCCCATTAAAACATTACATTTAAAATCATGACTCACTCATAATTATAACTACTACTACTGAAAATGAGAAATGCACATCAATGCAATAGATTTCACATGTAACTTAACCCTCCACTTTAATGACTAATACATTATACAGACTGTTATATATACCGTTCGTTAAGGAAACTAAGCTCGCTCATGGTCACTTAATTTACTTCGCAATATAGTCTGTGATCATGTCAACCTTCACCTTCGCCCATTCTGCTAAAAACATATTGTTTCAACTACGCAATTTCACCATTTCTCCTCCTAATTTCTCTCACACTGTTCTTATTTTCTCATATGCAAAGCCTGCTGGGACATATGCGTCTGCTCCTATTCTCCACTATAAAGTTTTCCAGTTCTAGCTTAGCAAAACAGCGAAGAGGATTCCTACCTGCAGATAAGCCTATAAAAATGCCTTATAAACCTTACAAACACTAAAAGTGCATCTCCACGAAATAACAGACAACATAGCAGGACAGAAGGGTACACAAGTTGCGACCTAGGGAGCTCTAATTCTAGGTGCTTGCGGATTCTTTTGTCAATCAAGGCTCGTTGGTTGGCCGTAAAATCCGTGAGTACATACACTGGCCATATTTCACCTGCGTTTCTGTTGCATTTACACTTACGCCACCGCACCCTTTTGAACTGTTTTACATATATAGCAAACCGAAACTGCTAAATGGTACACGCTCATCAGACTGTACAAATTCACACAAGGATAGCCATAATCCACAACCGTTTCTTACAGGGTCACTTCGCATTTCTCACTCTCATAATAAAACGCTTTGCAAAACGAAATGATCTCTCATAAAAAACACGTTTTCAACATATAAAAATGCCAAGTTTCTCACACATACAAGACATACGCCGTCTGTAACTCATTCATTCACACTGCCAAATTCCAGGCCTGCCATTAAAAGTATTGATATCAAAATGACGCCAAGTTACGGTACTAGAAACAATATAGGCTATCTTGCCTCACCGAAATTAAATAAGCTGTATTCCAAAGCAATGCTACCCAATATTCCTTCAATTCTTTCAGAATCGGAAGGCAAAATCAAAGTCGGTAAACAGGCGGAGATCAGAACAGGAAATCAGCAAAACAAAGTCGGCAGGCAAAAATCGGTGGTCGGGAAAACAGGCAAGATCAAAACACGAGTCAAACTAACGAGAGGTAACCGCTGGAAAGGCACTGTAAACAGGAGGCACAATCTGGCAAAGAAGAACAGGGAAGCAGAGAATATATACCAAAGAACCCAGGTGCATAAAATGAGAGATAGTGAACATGCAAACAGGGAACAGGTGAATGAAATGACTGATTATGTGAGAATGCGGCCAGAACAGGTGGGAGTGATCAGTTGAGGGAAGAGAGAGTTAGAGGAAAAAGCCACGCCCACACAAAAACCGAAACAAAGATCGTGCAGGAGGAAAGCAGATAGTTAACTAAAAGGTAATGAAAAAAAAACAGAAACATAACACATAAAGAGAGCACTCTCTACATCAAGTATATGTATTTAACAAATATATTTTAGAAAAGGCTAATTTACCGCAATTAGTATGTTTTTATTATTATTATTATTATTATTATTATTATTACGTTGTGGGTCATACTTGTTACATGTTGTTTATGTGGTTTCCATGTTTGTGTCTTACATGTGTTGGTTTGACAATTTGACTGTAGTTATCCTGCCAATAAAGCAAACTGAAATTGAAAAAAGTTTAATTGAATGAGAGTGAGATAATTTTTTTCATAATTCTATTTAGGAGAACCAGAAAATGGAAGCATTGGACTTGCGGAGCTTCCTTTGTATGTGGTACAGCCACCACATGGCACAAGCAATAAAATTATCCTTTGACAGATTCAATTGTTTTTGTTCTCGAACTCCATCTATATGGTCATCCAGAAACTATTTGGAATGAGGCAATGAAAAATACAAATCTATGACAAACCCTACAAATATTCCCTGTCTGAGCTGGTATGCACAGTAATGGTCTGTTAAACAGGACAATGTTCTGGAAATCTTTTTCCCATTTAATAAAGACTTTTTATAGAAAACTCAAGTTTTAAGTGCCGCTAAACTAAATTTGTTCAGTTCTATGGATTTTTACTCTTCAACAAAGACACTGTTGATAAATCCTTAATTTTCTAAACTGTGCTTATGCGCTGTATGAGCAAAACATTTGGCATAGAAACAGATTTTTTTATTGGTCATAAACAACAGATGTTTTAAGGTACCTCAACTGCATTGCTATTAAAGTGAATAAACTTGAGTCAAAATCCCATCAGCAAAAAGAATAATGATGGCTGAGCAGCCAGGCAGCATCGTATTGGTCAGCATTGAGCCTGGAAATGTTGTGGGTTCTATGAGTGAAAGTGATTGTCAAACCTCACTATAAGCCCAGTATTTTTCCATCAAACTAAAGGGAAATTTCACTTTATAACACTTCTGGGGTCATTTGCACACCTACCTGGGCTTTTGTGTGCACCCCAGAATTTAGATATTTGATACCCGTGTGAGCAACCCCCCCCCCCCACCGCTCCAATAGAAGCCCATTCAACATCAAACTCCACGTTAGACTCATTGTAAACACAAGTCCCTGCTTCTCGTGACCAATATTGATATTGTCCTTCTAATGAATGTGTCGCCCTTCATTTTTCGATAAGTTATTTCATTATGTTAATATTTTACGCTGTTTTGTTGCTTTCCTTTACAAATGCAGGAAGTAGACCCAGGCAGTTTAGTGTCGAACTCAAGGATGCATACCATTGCGCGACTTCCGATGTGGGCGTACCTGCAGACAATAACATTAGGTTGGTCGTAGAAATAGTATTCCTACTAGCTAGCGAAACCAAAAATGTCTGAGGACAAAGGAGATTTTGTTTTTGATCATGGGATTGTTGTGCTCTATCGATTCGAGCCGGAATACACAGAAGAAGAGCTGGCTAATTTGTAGGCAGAGCAAGTCAGGAGCGGGCTGAGATCGAGGAACCACAGGCTACTCCCTGGACAAACGGCAACTGGTGGTGTGGATGTGCGAAATGCATACGTATGCCAAATGAGGAGGAGTCCATCTGCTGTCAAGAGTGGGACCTGCTCATTCCCATTTTGCACGAAGTTGAGTGAGCACAGCGCCACACAGATGAAGAAAATGAAGTACCGGCATGTGCGACAGACAGGGCACTCTGATTTCTCCGCTGTCACCAACCCCGGAGTCTTGGAGACTTTGTTCCAAGAATGTTTTGCTTTGCTTCTTCTCGATTTTGCTGCAAAATGAAAAATCGAAGAAGAAGAAACAACCGGAAACCGTACTACTATGTGGACTTGCGCTAAAAAAATAGGTCTTTGTTTATAATGTTAGACATTTAAAATGAAATAACTAATCAAAAAATGAAGGGTGACACATGAGAAGCAGGGACGTGTGTTTACAATGAGTCTAACGTGGAGTTTGATGTTGAATGGGCTTCTGTTGGATGGGGGGGTGGGTGTTTGCTCACACGGGTGTCAAATATCTAAATAACGAAGAAAGAAACCTAAAAACTGCCTGGGGTACACACAAAAGCCTGGGTAGGTGTGAAAATGACCCCAGAAGTGTTATAAAGTGAAATTCCCCTTAAGAATGATGTACACTACATATTGGTACTATGGACTGTGTGTGCAGAAACTTGCTGGTCTAATAACAATGTAAATCTATTCTGAGAGGGAGATTTAGAATTGTTGTGTACTAGCGCACAGGTTTAATTAGAAATTTTTGAATTAACATTACGTTCAGTGCTGAAATATGTGCGTTAGCTGCCAGTGTCACGGGTTGGACTACCATTAACCACCAGAGGACGCCAAAGACTCTTTGTTGTTCGGGACTCTGGTTAGCCTCCCTTGTTACGTTGACCCAGCCCTCTTGTTAACTAGCCCACCTGTACCTCATTGTCTCTGTCATGTGCCTTGTTTGCTTGTTTTCTCAGTGTATTTAAGCCCGGTCCTCTGTCTATGTCTTTGCTAAGTCTTCGTGATTCTTGGTGTATCTCAAGCTCATGCCGCTTTTGACGTTATAGGTAATCTCTTTTGGATTTTCCCTTGCTTGTGTGTTTGCTCGTTTCATGGACTGATCTGTTATATTTGACTCTGGCTTTGTTTTTGGATTCTGATTTTTGGATTGCGTATTCGACTTGTTCTGCCTACTTGCAGCTTTTCCCTGTTTAGGATTGTCTTGTGTTTTTTTTTTTTTTTTTTTGCCTAATTCTGAGTTTTTGAATTCTTGTGTTTTTTGGTGTGGAATAAAACTAACTGAACTCCTGCTTGTGTTGTTCTGCACTTGAGTCATCTTCAGTCTCTGGTAGCTTGGTGGACTAGGTGTTTGATTACCACACTGGGGACTGGGGTTCAAGCCTCAAGTCTGACAGACTTAGCCATGACTGACTCTGCAGAAGCAACATCCTCTTTAAAGATCTCAGCTACGGAGTTTGAATGGACAATGGCTGCCTTGAACAGTTTTGGCTCCACTGTGGACACACATGGTCAAGCCCTAACCAATCAGCAGGAGATACTAGCTCACCATGACCAAGTTCTACAGCAGCTAGCTCAAACTGTTCAGAGTTTGGTTCGACCAGTTCCCTCATCCCCTTCACCTGCTCCACTAGCCCCTCCCGCTCCAGTACAGCAATCCTCTATGCCTGCTCTATACACGCATCTGGGTCTCCCTTTCCACATCCCAGTACGGAGCCCCGCCTCCCAATCCCCCAAAGGTTAGATGGGAATTTGGGTGGATGCCGGGGTTTCTGTTGGAAAATTCCAAGAGATATATATAACACCTGCTGTACACCCATCACTATATCAGAGCACATGTAAACAAAAAGGAGGAACTGCTTTCTTCAATCAACATCAAAGAACATCAGGAACTTCTAACGGCTGACATTTTGTTTTTGCCAATTACTTATCAAGGCACATGCAACTTATCAAACTTATCAGAGCATATGTCACTAAACATATAAATACATTTTTGTTTTATTTTTGTTTTTGCCAGTGTTTGCAAAACATTTAGTCTACGATCTAAAAAGTCAAGAATAGGAGGTGGTTACCTAAAATGTCAAGAATAGGAGGTGGTTTGGGAAAGTCAAGAATAGGAGGTGGTTACCTAAAATGTTGAGAATAGGAGGTGGTTTTCCTAAAATGTCAAGAATAGGAGGTGGGTTGGGGAATTTAGCCACAGTGATTTCATAAAGTCAGCACGATTGAGTGTTAACCAATGAACATCACTTTATGCAAAGTAAAAAGATAAGAAATCGATAAACCATTGTGGCGCACTGAAAGAGGAAACACCCATAAGGAGGGAATTAAGGGGGGGTTAAGTCTGAAAAAGTGTATAAAAAGAATGTAACTGAGAAGATGGCAGAGCTTTCTGCAGAAAGGTCTCGGCTTTGTGATCACTGGTTGAGAATAAAGTCTGATATTCTGAAGATTCTGCCTCATCCTCTTTATTGAAAATATTGAAGAAATTCTGCACAAAGATTGAAGAACTTGTCATCTGGAAACCACGACATTTCCTGATCCAGTGCCAGCTGACTTTTGAACTACAACCAACAGTCTTCCCTTCTGATAGGTCCAGAATTGCCTACATTATTACCCTGTTAACTGGTAAGGCCCTGGCTTGGCCAACTGCAATCTGGAAAAAGCGGGGTCCGGAATGCTCAGACTAGAAGACATTCACTGGTGATATGCTCTGCATTTTTGATCAGTCTGCCACAGGCCAGGATGCAGCCAAACAACTTTTTCAGCTCCGTCAGGGGAGAAACAGTGTAGCTGACTACGCAATTTCTTTCCGTACCCTTGCTGCTGAAAGTGGCTGGAATGAGAAGGCACTCATTTCTGCTTTTCTCAATGGTCTCTCTGATGCCTTGAAAGATGGATTGGCTTCTGTTGATTATCCTGGTGATCTTGAATCCCTTATTACTCATGCCATACGTCTTGACAACCAGCTCCGTGAGCGTCACAGAGATCGCACCAGTTTCCCAAGGAGACATGAACTAGCAGGCCCTTCCTGGCAGCTACATACATCTCCCACTGAGGCACCTGAACCAATGCAGATTGGACACACTCGTCTATCTCAGGCTGAGAGGGACCGACGCATAAGAGAAAGGTGTTGCATCTATTGTGGCAAGCCTGGCCACTTCAGAACATCCTGTCCAGAGCTCTTGGGAAAAGAGCAATTCCGTCCAGCAGAGGGAGGGCTGTGACGGGAGCTACTCTTACTCCCGAATCCCCTGGTGCAGGTGTCTACCTTCCCATTACCATCACTTGGGGTGAGCAAAATTACTCTTGTCAGGCCTTGGTAGATTCTGGTGCTGCGAGGAACTTTATTGATGCCAATCTTGTTCAAAGATTCAAGATCCCCTAAGTTACTATGACACTCCTCTCTCAGTTACGGCTTTAGATGGCCATCCTCTTGGTCGTGGCATTGTGACTTCAGTTACTTCTCCTCTGCGTCTCAAGGTAGAGAATCCCCAAGAGGAGCTTTCCTTGCATTTAATTGATTCCCCTGAGTTCCCTGTGGTCCTGGGCTTCCCCTGGTTGAACCGCCACAACCCCCATATTGACTGGATTACTGGTACTATCCTCGAATGGGGTCCTACTTGCCACGCTACATACCTTTTTTCAAGTCCTTCCTTTCAGCTAGAGTCTCCAGACCCTTCCGAGTTAACCCACGTTCCTGCCGAGTATCTGGATTTGAAGGAGGTGCAAGAAAAGGGCATCTACACTTCCACCCCACAGGCCCTACGACTGCGCCATTGAACTTTTGCCAGGCACCAGCCCCCCTCGTGGACGGATCTTTTCACTTTCCTTACCTGAATGTAAGGCCATGGATACTTACATTAAGGATGCCCTGGCCTCTGGTTTCATACGTCCTTCCACCTCGCAAGCAGGGGCTGGGTTCTTCTTTGTGGGTAAAAAGGACGGTGGATTGTGACCATGCATTGACTATCAGGGTCTTAATAAAATAACCATTTGCAATTGTTATCCCCTGCCTCTGATGTCCACAGCATTTGACTTGTCCAGGGAGCCACTGTTTTCACGAAACTGGACCTGCGCAATGCTTACCATCTGATCAGAATCCGAAAAAGTGATGAATCGAAAACGGCCTTCAACACTCCATCCGGTCATTACGAATACCAGGTTATGCCTTTTGGACTGACAAATGCCCCTGCTGTTTTCCAGGCTCAATGATGTCCTCAGAGACATGATAAATCAGTTTAGTATATCATCCAGGTAGACAAATACAATCTTCTCCAGATCTTTGCATGAGCATTGTCACCATGTGTGCCAAGTTCTCCAGAGACTGCTCAAGAATAGCCTCTTTGTCAAACCCGAGAAGTGTGAATTTCATGTCACAGAGGTCTCATTCCTGGGATTTGTCATTAGGGAGGGTAGAATTCAAATGGACCCAAAGAAGACCCAAGCAGTGTGTGACTGGCCTACTCCAAGATCCATCAAGGAGGTCCAAAGATTTCTTGGATTTGCAAATTTTTACCGCAAGTTTATCAGGGACTTCAGTTCAGTGGCTGCTCCTATTTCTTCCCTAACTAAGAAGAGTGGTGCTCCCTATGCTTGGACTCAAGAGGCTGACAAGGCATTCCGGGAGCTTAAGCAACGTTTTTGCTCAGCGCCCATCCTGACGCTTCCTGATCCAGCATTGCCATTCATTGTTGAGGTAGACGCCTCGGATGTGGGAATTGGTGCCATTACATTACATTACATTCATTTGGCAGACACTTTTATCCAAAGCGACGTACAAAAAAGTGCATTTCATAGTCGTAGACAACTGCTAAACACGGGTTCAGTAAGGTACAATACTTATTTTGTACAGCTATTTCTAGCCGAGAACAGTGAACACTATTCTGGCCTAACATCTGCAAAGCCAACTAGGCAGAAGAATAAGCTACAGTATTAGGACAAATACAAATTACCAAGAGGTGTTGGGATGGGGCAACATGTAACAAGTGACAGGAAAAGGGTTTTTTTTAATTTTTTATAAAAGAGTGAAATATACAGCGTGGTGGTGGTTAGTCTAGGTATAGTCTGAAGAGATGAGTCTTCAGGCCACGGCGGAAGATGGGTAGTGAGGGGGAGGTTCGGAGAGGGACGGGGAGTTCGTTCCACCACTGGGGAGCTAGGGTGGAGAAGCTCTTTGATCCCTTTGGGCGGGTGGGAGGTGTTACAAGGCGCCCTGCTGCCGCAGAGCGGAGTGGTCGAGCAGGCACATAGAATTGAGTCATGTCCTGCAAGTAGATGGGGGCTGTCCTGTTGGCAGCAGTGTAGGCAAGGGTCAGGGCTTTGAACCGGATCCTGGCGGCGACCGGTAGCCAGTGAAGTGATCGCAGCAGAGGAGTGACGTGGGAGAATTTGGGGAGGTTGTAGATGAGTCGGGCAGCGGCATTCTGAATCATCTGTAGTGGCTGTATGGCACAAGCTGGCAGGCTTGCAAGGAGAGAGTTGCAGTAATCAAGGCGAGAGGTCACCGTAGCCTGGACGAGCAGCTGGGTGGAGTGCGTCGTCAGGTATGGTCGATTCTTTCTGATGTTGTACAGAAGGAATCTGCAGGACCGTGATGTTGCCTTGATGTGCTCCTTGATGTCCAGTTGGACCTCAAGTCCAACAAGCCAAGCGTCTGAATTCCCGTCAAGCCCGGTGGGCACTTTTTTTTTAGTCGTTTTGACTTCACACTCTCATACCGCCCCGGAACCAAGAACAAGAAGCCCGACGCCCTCTCAAGGCAACTTCTTCCCTCTATACGAGATGATGATGCAAGGCCGGTTATCTCAACATCACGAATAGTAGCACCTATCCGCTGGGGAATCGAGACTGCGGTAAAACAGACACTTCAGAACGACCCAGATCCCGGAACAGGCCCCAGTGAAATTCTGTTTGTGCCCAGAGCCGTGAGATCCTAAGTCCTACAGTGGGGACATTCGTCCCACCTCACTGCCCATCCTGGATCCCAAAGAACATACGAGTTTCTTCATAGGTGTTTCTGGTGGCCTGATATGATGAAGGACATTAAAGCGTTTGTGGCCAGCTGCTGTGTGTGTGTCCAGAGTAAGAACCAGCAACAACACCCACAAGGTCTGCTGCATCCCCTCCACATCCCAAGTCGTCCCTGGTCCCACCTCTCAATGGACTTTATTACCGGCTTGCCAGTTTCTGAAGGTAACAGTGTTATTTTGGTTATAGTAGACAGGTTCTCCAAAGCCTGTTTTATACCTTTACCTAAGTTACCTACAGCATTTGAGACAGGTAAATTTGTTCTTAACCATGTTTTTCGAGTTTTTGGTCTCCCCCAGGACATTGTCTCTGACAGAGGCCCCCAGTTCTCCTCCCGTGTGTGGCAAGCATTCTGCAAGCTGATTGGGGCCACAGCCAGTCTCTCCTCCCGGTTCCACCCCCAGTCTAAGGGGCAGACCGAGAGGGTTAATCAGGAGCTGGAGGCCACATTGAGAAGCCTGGGAGCTAACAACCTCTCGTCCTGGAGCTTTATGCTGCTGTGGGCACAGTACGCCCACAACACCCTCCAGTCCTCAGCTACCGGGATGTCGCCATTCCAATGTCAGCTTGGGTTCCAGCCACCGCTGTTTCCTGAACAAGAGGAGGAGGTCGGTGTGCCTTCGGTCCTCCACTTCATCAGGCGTTGCAGGAGAACCTGACGAAGGGTCCGCCAGGCACTGCTGCGGACTTCCAAAAGGAACCAAATGCAAGCCAACGGTCACCGGAGGCTAGCCCTTCATTTCCGTCCTGGACAGTGGGTTTGGCTATCCTCGAGAGACCTTCCTCTGCGGGTGGAATCTCGCAAACTTGCCCCTCGCTTTGTTGGTCCCTTCAAGGTGGTCCACAGAGTCAACCCTGTCACCTATCGTCTCCAGTTGCCCCATTCTCTGAAAATCAACCCCACTTTCCATGTGTCCAAGTTACGACCAGTCCTTGTCTCCCCCCTGGCCCCTGCCCCCAAAGCCTCGCTCCCTCCTCGGATCATCCATGGCCAACCTGCCTTCACAGTTCGCCGGTTGCTGAACTCCCGCCAGGTTCGTGGTGGTGTCCAGTATCTGGTGGACTGGGAGGGGTACGGACCTGAGGAACGCTCCTGGGTTCCTGCTCGGTACATCCTTGACAAGGACCTTATAAGAGACTTTCACCTCCAACATCCTGATTGTCCTGGGAACGTCATGAGACGTTCTTAAGGGGGGGTTCTGTCACGGGTTGGACTACCTTTAACCACCAGAGGACACCAAAGACTCTTTGTTGTTCTGGACTCTGGTTAGCCTCCCTTGTTACGTTGACCCAGCCCTCTTGTTAACTAACCCACCTGTACCTCATTGTCTCTGTCATGTGCCTTGTTTGCTTGTTTTCTCAGTGTATTTAAGCCCGGTCCTCTGTCTATGTCTTTGCTAAGTCTTCGTGATTCCTTAGTGTATCTCAAGCTCATGCCACTTTTGACCTTGCTGAATTGTTTGCCTGGTTCGTTCCAGATTGTTATCGGTAATCTCTTTTGGATTTTTCCTTGCTTGTGTGTTTGCTCGTTTCACGGACTGATCTGTTATATTTGACTCTGGCTCTGTTTTTTGGATTGCGTATTGGACTTGTTCTGCCTACTTGCAGCTTTTCCCTGCTTAAGCTTGTCTTGTTCTTTTTTTTTTTTGCCTAATTCTGAGTTTTTGAATTCTTGTGTTTTTTGGCGTGGAATAAAACCAACTGAACTCCTGCTTGTGTTGCTCTGCACTTGAGTCATCTCCAGCCTCTGGTAGCTTAGTGGACTAGGTGTTTGATTACCATGCTGGGGACTAGGGTTCAAGCTGGGATTGACAGCCAGGAATTATAAAAACTAATATTAGTTTGCTTTGAATGCACTTGGCTGTTGTTAACGTTACTGCTAACCTTCACCAGAGTGTAGGCAGTGACGTTATTGCCAGAGAAGTTGTCCATTAGAAGCTTTGCAAAAGAGAGGTCTGTACCCATGGCAGCTGTGGCAACCGATTTTGGCTTACATCAGCAAATGTGTTGTTCACATTCCAAAAGTTTTAATCAATGGGAAATTAACATCTAAAAAATATCTGTGCACAAAAAGCACAGGCAAGTAGGTGAACTACAGGCTAGGTCTTTCTGAAAACATACTAGGTCTTGTTGAAAAGCTGTTGGACAAGTGGCGAAAATGTTGATGTGGAATAAGAAGAATAAGGAGAACACTAAAATTTTCAGTGAACTTAAATGGCGTCCTGTGGGGCCATACCTTTGTCTAGATCCCCATCTTTAAGCAAACCTCCACTTTATAAACATGGAAATGAAGCCTCTAATTGAGATCCACTTTTTCAAGCTCTTCAAATACTTCTGTCACAGCTTAAAACTTTTTTATCCAATCTCCATAATTTATTTAATTAAATAATAAATACATTAGCACAATGGCAAGTTGTTCGTAGAACTAGCTGGCTTTTTGGCTGTACGCATTCACTCACTATCAGCACGAGCTTCGTGCTGAATGCTGATAAGGGAACAAGTGTCGTTGTTGGCCAGAAAGAAGTATGTTGCAGGCGCAGACCATGAATTTGCAGATTTTTTGTGGCTAATGTTTTAATAAATTGTGGATATTTCCTTTATTACCATTATTGTATGTCTCCCTCTAATAAATGCCCCAATGCTTCTGTGACATTATCTGTAATGAAAAATGCCTCTGAATACTAGAATATATACTAGAAAATACTAAAAGAAAATGAAAATCCTCCCCTTTCATTACAAATGACAAATATTTTCATTTTTTAACTGCACTCAAGAAAAAAATACGTGCAGTCGAAATATTTTAATCTTCAAAGAACCTTGGACATCAAAAAACTAAAACCAAATGCTTAACTTAATGATTACTACTCAAAATTAGAACTGAATATGATACAAAATTAACAGAAATTTAAATGTAAGCCAGTTACATATAAAGAGTTCATCAGGCTCTTCTGTGTGTTTGCTTGGTAGTTTCAGCATCTGTTAAAATGTGTGAATGTGTACTGATTGGCTACGGGCTACCAAATTATGCATACTACTTACATTGAAATGCTAACTTGAGGCCAGGCAAGACAAGACCAGGAATTAGCAATTAGCATCATTTGTCAGCTCTGTGATTGGATGTGAAGGCATAGGCAAGTGTTTTGTAATTAAGAGGGTTTGTCATTCACTTAAACCTTATCAACATAGACTACATGAATAAAAGGCATTTATTATGATAGGCAACCTTCTAATCAAATATATTTCCATTGCAAAGCACTTTTAAATACTGTTCACAGACAGCAACATAAAGAATCAAAGTTTGAGCTGGAACTCTTGATTAGAGGATGAAATCAAGCGTTTAATTAGCCCAGTGAGGTAAATATCTAGTGTAACAGCTGACTTGTGGGATGTAATTGTTGTTTTGCAATTCAGTTGACATAGATGGCATGATGTTGACAGCTTCCCAAACTTTGTTTCAGGAGATAATGCTAATAATAGAGAACTGAAAACAAACTAAACACAAGAGGCTGGTGAACAAATCATACATGGCATTATAAAGAGATCCAAATGAGCTGTACGTTTGTTCCTGGGTTACAACAACTAAGGACCAGGGAAGACTTTTCAACTCCCCCTTGTCACGGTTTCTGTGCAGGGTAGATCATTTTTCTGTGCCTGCACCGGCTCAGTGGTTAGCATTCCGATTAGCCACTCGGCTAATCGTTATTTTGGTGTGTGGGGACGATTAGTTCGAGCTTGCAGATTAGCCACTTGGCTAATCGTTATTTTTGGTTCCTGTGGGAGGATTGTTCCTGCTCTAACATTCCGTGCATTCCTGCAGGGTTACCTCTGATCTGTTTCACCTGTGGGTTGCTCACATCTTCCGCTGATTACCAGCCACACCTGTGGCTGGGTATTTAAAGCGTCAGTAGGCAGTGGAACGGTGCTTGAGTGTAACGTGGTTTGCTCTAGCCAGTTCCCTGTCGCTTTTCTGAGCAAGGTGTAAGGATTTTAGGAACCAAGAAATTTAAAAGAATTCTGACTTCAGTTTGTTTTTTTTGGGGAAAAAGGTATTAGGACAGTATATGTCCAGATTCTGAGGTTGGTGGTTTTAAGGGGTTATTGTCACCGTTGGGGCACAAACCTTTCTGCCTCTTACTAACCAGTTTCCCCCCTGGTTTTAGTTGGCCTCAGAACGTCTTCTGTTTGTTTTTGAAAAGACATTTTCTTTTTCTCTGCTTCGGGTCGAAGTCGTTTATTCTTTTCTTTTCCCTGTTCCTTTCTTTTCTTTATATACTCCTTCCCGTTTAGGGGTTTATTCATTTTTTGGGATACGTCCCTTAGGAGTATAGCACCCCCTTCTTATTTCATCTCTCACGAGACTCAGTGGTTACTGGAGTGCCCCTTTGGTAACTTATAGATCTCCTGTTTGGTCGCGTCTGGTCTTCACACTTCCCCCTCCCTCACAGAACACTCAAGCCACATGGAAGTACCAGCGACCATCGGCCTGGATCAGGCTGTTACGGCTCAACAAGCCATCCTGAGGGCCCATACAGAGGGGCTACAAATGTTGCACAGTCAACAAGTAAACACCACTACACAACAGGCAGAGCTGTGCGAGCGTTTGGCCCTCCAAGAGGAGGCGTCACGCCGCCAGGAAGCTACACTGACCGGCCTGCTAGAGATTATGGGTCGCCAGCAGGTGGCTTCCGAGGAGTTTAGGTGAGGTGTCGAGGAACACCGGGTCCGGGTAGAGGAAGAGCGACGTCTTGAACGCGAGGAGACAAGGCGTTTCCAAACTGAGTTTCTTCGGAGACTCGATGCTCGCGCTCCCAGTATACAAGCACAATCCTTTCCTTCCCAGACATACACACCGGCACTCACGAATAATCAGGAACCTAAACTTCAGCTCCCTGCTCCGTTCGAAGGTGAATCCGGAAAATGCCGGGGGTTCATAACACAATGTTTTATACAGTTTAGAGCTCATCCTTCACGATATGCTACGGACGAATCAAGGGTGGCGTTTATTGTTAGTCTCCTTAAGGGCCAAGCCCTGGCCTGGGCTGACCCACTTTTTCGTTCAAATTCGCCCATAATGACAAGTTCAGACCGCCTCATTGAGGAGATGGAAAGGGTGTTTGACCATGATGTTACGGGCAGCGAGGCAGCCACTAGGTTAACCCGTCTTCGGCAGGGAAGGAATAGTGTTGCAGAATTTTCCATAGCATTCCGATCGTTAGCCGGCGAATCAGGCTGGCCCGAACTACCGCTTATGACACTATTTACCAACGCCCTGTAAGATCCGGTCAGGGATGCACTGGCTGCGAGTGAGCCACCCGCTACTTTCGAGGCATTGGTTGCGAGAGCTATCCGCATCGATCACCGGGTTAGGGAACGAGAGAGAGAGAAGGAAGAAAGGAGAGGTCGAACGACCCCTTACGTCGCACCTCTCTAGGGTACGCCCATTTTCTCCACTTGTTCCCAAGACTCGGGAATTAGGTCAGAACCTATGCAGGTGGACAGTGTGGACGTTCGCAGGGATTCTGATTTCCGATCAAGAACCAAGAGATGCAACTATTGCAAACAGAGGGCACCGCATAAAGAGTTGTCCAATGCTAGCAGCAAAAGATCAGTCTCGTCGGTGAAGCGTAGGCCACTGGCGAGACGTGAGTTATCAGTCTTTCGCACCTGTTGAACTCTCCTGGAATAAACAGATTATTAACACTAACGCATTTTTAGATTCAGGCGCAGTGGATTGTTTTATTGACACTAAATGGGCAAAGAAACGCGGATTACCTGTGCGTCTATTGCCACAGCCTCGGGTGATTACTGCGCTTGATAGTCGTCCCTTAGGTACAGGTCTAGTGGAAAGAACCACCGCTTTTATTCAGATGCGCGTTCCTTTTGGTGAACATGTGGAGCGTATCAGATTTTTTTTGGTGGAATCGCCTACCTTTCCCCTTGTGTTGGGGCATTCCTGGTTGGTCAGGCATAAACCTTACATCAACTGGGGCGGGACTGGGGAGGCCATCCTTCAGTGGGGTTTGGAATGCGTGTCTCACTGTCAGCAGGAGACTACGCAGCCTCCTGGGGTTGGTTCTAGTTCCCAGCCCAGTTTTGATTACTGTGATGAGGAGACCGTTACTCCCATCAGTCAGTTTGCGGCATCGCCCCCTTCAGGTAGGGAGGAGAGCCTAGCCTGGGATCCGTGTTTTGACTCTCTCTCCTTGCGATTACGCCACAGAGGAATTCTCGGGTGAGGGGTGTTCTTTTAAAAGCCATAGCGAACAAGATACGGCAGATGAAATGGAATATCCTTATTCCGCCAGTATGGAGGATCTGGTTACAGTGGGTACGGTCACTATTCCATTACCAGTCAATGTCTCCAACGATTATGTAGATCTTGCGCAGGTATTTAGTAAGCAAGAGGCCACTACTTTACCTCTGCACAGAACGTATGATTGCGCTATCGAATTGTTTCCTGGTTCAGTCCCACCAAGGGGTTCCTTATTCTTTATCTATTCCTGAGAGCGAGGCTATGAGGGAATATATTCAAGAGTCCCTGGCCAATGGTTTTATTCGACCCTCCACTTCGCCGGTGGGGGCAAGGTTTTTTTTTTGTTAAGAAAAAGGACGGGAGTCTTAGATTACAGAGGTCTTAATAATATCACGGTCAAGAACCGCTACCCCTTACCCCTTATGAATTCGGCTTTTGAACGTCTCCAGGGGGCGACTATTCACCAAACTTGACCTTCGGAATGCCTATAATTTAGTGCGAATAAGAGAGGGAGACGAGTGGAAAACGGCATTTAACACGCATAACGGGCATTTTGAATATTTAGTCATGCCATTCGGTCTCACGAACGCCCCGGCGGTATTTCAGGCCTTAGTCAATGACGTTCTTAGGGAGATGTTGGAGAGATTTGTGTTCGTCTATTTAGATGACATTTTAATCTTTTCCAACACACCTGCTGAGCATGTCAGTCATGTCAGGCAGGTTTTGAAATGCCTTTTGGAGGCTAAACTGTTCGTGAAGGCAGAGAAATGCCTATTCTATGCCAAATCTGTCTCTTTTTTGGGGTTTATCATTTCTGAGGGAACTATTAAAATGGACCCTGATAAAATCTCCGCGGTTAAGAATTGGCCCCCACCCACATCGGTTAAACAGGTGCAGCGGTTTTTGGGATTCGCCAACTTTTACAGGCGTTTCATTCGCAATTTTAGTGCAGTAGCCGCACCGATCACTGTGCTGACCAAAAAGGAAGCCAGTGTTCATTTTGTTTGGACATCCAAAGCCGACGCGGCTTTCCGGGTTTTAAAGAGTATGTTCTGTTCTGAGCCCATTCTCATCACGCCTAACCCGGCACTTACATTCGTGGTGGAGGTGGATGCCTCTGAGCTTGGCGCGGGAGCCATTTTATCTCAACAGTCCCCTTTAGATAACAAGGTGCACCCGTGTGCATATTTCTCACGGTCCCTTTCCCCAGCGGAGAGGAATTATGACGTCGGGGATCGTGAACTTTTGGCAGTCAAGCTGGCTCTGGAGGAGTGGCGGCATTGGCTGGAGGGGGCGGAACATCCTTTCACGGTCTGGACAGATCATAAAAATCTGGAGTTTATTCAGAGCGCTAAGAGACGGAATTCGCGGCAGGGTCGCTGGTCTCTGTTTTTTGGCCGATTTAATTTTATCCTTACTTATCGTCCGGGTTCAAAAAATATCAAACCTGACACCCTGTCTAGAATCTATGACCAATCAGACGACAACCGCTCCCCAGAACCCATTGTTCCCTCCACTCTGATTGTAGCTCCTGCTATGTGGAGGATTGAGTCAGTGGTTCGGAAGGCTCAAAGGTCTGAGCCGGATCCGGGTGGAGGTCCGCCTAACTGTCTCTTTGTCCCTGCTAGGGTACGCGCCCAGGTGTTGCGTTGGGGACATTCCACGCATCTGACTTGTCACCCGGGTGATTCAAGGATTTTTTATCCCGGCGATTTTGGTGGCCTGGCATGGAGAGGGATGTGCGGGAGTATGTTTCGGCCTGCTCGGTTTGCGCTCGGAACAAGGTTTCTCGCATTCCACCGTCGAGTCTTTTACGTCCCTTGCCCGTTCCTAGTCGCCCTTGGAGTCACACAGCGCTGGACTTTATCACTGGGCTGCCACCCTCTGATGGCAACACTGCCATCTTAGTCGTCGTGGATAGATTCTCGAAGGCGGCTCATTTTATAGCGTTGCCTAAACTTCCGTCGGCTTTGGAGACCGCCCGGTTAGTTATTAACACGTCGTTACCGGTTACTAGACGTAGTATCGGTCGTGGCTCGCAGTTTACCGCGCGTTTTTGGCGAGCATTCTGTTCCCTTCTGGGGGCGTCTGTCAGTCTCTCATCAGGGTTTCACCCAGAGACCAATGGACAGACGGAACGCACAAATCAGACATTGGAAAACACTCTCCGCTGTCTGGTCTCTTCCAATCCTACCTCCTGGAGCCGTCAACTTGTGTGGGCAGAGTACGCGCACAATACGCTATGTAACGTGTCGACGGGGACCTCACCGTTTGAGGCCCAATGTGGTTATCAACCTCCACTCTTCCCAGAATTGGAGAAGAACATCGAGGTGCCCTCCGCAGAGACATTTGTCAAGCGGTGTCGGTCCACCTGGAGGAGAGTTCGTACATCACTTCTACGCTCGTCAGCCAGTCAAAAGAGGCTTGCCGACAGACACCGCAGACCGGCGCCCTCCTATCGGGTGGGGGTCAGCCGGTCTGGCTTCTCCGTGACTCCCTCCTAGTGGAGTCTGAACTCGCTCCTCGTTCATTGGCTGAGACTCATCTCTCAGACTTACGAATAACCACCATGCTGTGTGTTATATATATATGTGTTATGTGTGATATATAATAATATATATGTGTATATATATAAAAAATAAATTAAAAAAATACCTTTTCCTTGTCACTTGTTACTTTGCCCATCCTGCACTGGAATTGTTTTGTCCTAATACTCTAGCTTATCTTCTGCCTGTTTGGCTTGCAGATGTAGACCAATAGTGTTCATTGTTCTCAGCTAGAAATACTGTACAAAATAGTAATTGTCACCTTACTGAACCGTGTTCAGCAGTTTCTACGATCATGAAACTGCACTTACGTTGTAGCGCTGGATAAACGTCTGCCAAATGATGTAATTGGTCCATTTAATCCTTCGGAGAATTGAACCGCGTCACGGTTCGCCTACAGCTGCCGGTCCATGAGAATTCATCCTACTTCATGTCTCTCGTCCTTAAGCCAGTTCTAGTAAGCGCGTTGGCCCGTGTGACAAACTCACCTCGCCTAGACTCGTGGATGGAACCAGTTTATACGGTGCGTCGCATCTGGCCGAAGGCGTGTGGGCCGTTTGGGTACAATTTCTCATTGACTGGAGGTTGGTCGAGAGCGTTGGGTCCAGGACATATTGGATCCTGAATGATCCGGATTTCGCCTCGCGGCCTGAGACCGCCTGGGGCGTCCTTGAGTGGTACTGTCACGTTCTGTGCAGGTAATCATTTTTCTGTGCCTGCACCGGCTCAGTAGTTAGCATTCCGATTAGCCACTCGGCTAATCGTTATTTTGGTGTGTGGGGACGATTAGTTCGAGCTTGCAGATTAGCCACTCGGCTTCAACATTTACAATGAGCATTTTAAATGCTTATCCAATTAACCAAGATGGCCACCAGCCTAATCCATAGTGTGTGCCTAAATGTAAGATTGAAGTTTTATGTTTTATTTTTGTTGTAAATTCCAGCTAAGGAAATTGACTTTATTATATCTTGTGAAGTGACTGTTTTTTTCTCTGTTTGACAATCCAATTGGTGAAGCTAGAGCTTGGCATACTACCGCAGGTGGCTGGTTTGAGACTAAAGAACTTAGTTTGAATTGGATTGAATGGGCATATTCCTATGGCAGGATAGCCCTCTCCACCTGAATATGTTGTCTAGAAACGTCTGCCAATGAAATTTATACAGCTGTGGTGGACCTAATCTCTTTACTTTGGGGAAACTGAGCTGGTGTGGAGCCTCAACCCTGATCACTTGGATTGACAGTGGTTTGTCAGTGTCTACAACGCTGTTTGTCCCTAGCAGGGCCTGCTGCATATCTTCATGGCTGCTGGTGAGACTGTGCGGAGGATCGACACGGATTGCTGCTGAAATGAATACCTCGCCATGAATCAGACCATCTGAGTACCTGCTCAGTACCTGTGTACATGTGAAACTCATGTTGGTATCGTGGAATTTTTAGTTTATTTATTATGTGCTCTGTGCTTTCCTGGATTTACCAGTGCACATCAGGTGAGTGAACAATCTTTTCATTTCCTACCTCTTAAAAACTCTCCGACCAGAGATGCATTTAATTATCAACAGAAAATCCACTCCTAGCAACAGGAAAAGCTCTACAAGATCCAAACTCAGATGAACATTATGCTGTATTTACAAACTCTGGCAGCTCTGTGTGCTGGGAAATTAAAGTGTGTCATTTTGGTGTTGCTGCTGTTATCTGGTAATGTGCCACTAAATCCTTGTCCTATACAATCTATTCCAACTCCAGCAGATTTCAAAATTCAAAGCGGCCCATTTAACCAGTCTCAGTGTAGGAAAAGAAATCGGTACCTGATGAATCGATTGCTATTAATGGGTACAATGAATTTAGTTACATTTTTCTGTAAAGGTGGTGGAGTTGCAAATTATCAAGTCACAATTTTGTTGCCCTATGATGTGGATAACTAAAGCCAAACAAGTTTAATTGCTTGCTGTTAAGATGAATGTATCCAAGGATGGGCACTTTACCATTATTGGCTGTTATACACCACCATCAGCCATTAAAGATACCATCAATTTTTAACGAACGTATCACTTGTACTGAACTTATTTCATGGGGGATCTGGTTAATTAAATATCACACAATTTGTTAATACTCCCACTATATTAAACTCCAGAAATCAAAATTTAAGACCTAATTTTCACAAACACACCTCACAAGTACAGTATATTTCAACTGCTGTATTTTGTAGTGATATTTGTGATCACTGTGTCATAGCAAGCGTAAAAGATACAAAATTATTTGTGTAATATAAACCATGTTACATTTTTTAAAAGATATTTTAAGTGCTTTTCTGTGCAATCTGCACTCTAGTGACATTGACAGAATCAGCTTGATTCCGAATGCTGAGAGCGCATGGCAATATTTTCACAAGCCATTCATGTTGATTTGTGATAACCACACTCCTATAAAGGGTCTCTGGGACAGAAAACGCATGGTTCTCGGTAGAATCATCAAATTGAATTAGGGAAAGAGACGCCTCTTGGGCCAAATCTAGACCCACTAACTAACTCGTGGATTGGTCTGCTTTTAGAGCTTTAAGTGCACAGTCTGGACAAGGAATTCCTAATGAAACCTGAAATCCATTTCAGAAAATCTTAAGAATTCCACTAAATTGGGGAAACAATTAAAATCATCGTAATGTCCAGGTCCGTTGAGTCCTTCCCGAACGCATTTTAATTAATTAAACTGACAACCTGAATCCCCATTTTCTTAAAAATATCTGTATTCATCACTGAGCCTATTGCCCACATTTTTAATATGACCCTTCAGTCTGACTTCATCCCAAAATTTGGACAGCAGCCCAAGTGTCCCTTATTAAAGGGGGGGGGGGGGGGTGGTAAATAATTACGATCCCATATCAAAAATCCCTAATCTTGCCAAGATTCTATATTTTTTGTTAACTTGAAGCAGTACTTGTTCTTGTAGGGGAATCAAGATGTTACCAAAAAACAGGTAAAATGACTGTTAGCCCAGGAAGAAGCAGATCAAAAGTTTGTAGTAAAAACAGGAAGATTTATTACGCAGCCGGCTACGGGAACAACTCGGCAAGGAAGTTCAAAATAGTATTGGCGGGTGATCAGATTTATACAGTTTACAGTAGACTGGTATTTGCATATTGTGGAATTATATTGTTGAAAGGGAGCACTGCCTCTGATTGGTGATAGAGGCTGTGCTTCCTTCCGATTGGACCATTCAAATTCAAATCCATCCTACCTATTCAAACAGGTACCATTCACATTGAAATTGAATACAACAGGGGGGCTCGTCCCCTTCCCCCCTGGGGCCCAGCGGAAACTTCCCAAAATGCCATTCTAAAATGACATCTTAAGTGTGATCCAGTCTGGCTTTAGGAGTTTAGGTCATGAAATAGCACCATCATAGTAGCGATGTTAATCTCTTAGCGCAAAGCCCCTAGTGGTCGGCACCCTGGCGTGCCGAGATTACTGAACTCAGACATTCGGTGCTACTGCAACCAAAGTACGAGTTAAAAACAGAAACGCGTTGTTTTAGTTTCATTAGTAGACGATACACGACAACTATGCTGAATACGGAGTTTCCCAGTGCCACCAGTGGTGCTCTGGTCGTTCATTTAACACGCACCTCGTCCCTGCAGTCTCATCTACAACTACACCCCACACCCATGACATAATGGACAATATTGTCTATCTTGGCATTCATAAAAATATTATTTCACCACTAAAAAATTGTATTCCGTCATAGCAACAAGATAAACCCGACAATAGCCCTAATATGCCAATACAGCAGTGAAAATGCTGCTCACTGAATAACGAAATAAACGAGAAAGTTTTTAAAAATGATACCATGTCATTCTACAGTCAATATCTGGGACTAAATATTAAATAAATATACAACCTTACCGTTAGTTTTACGCGTAGAGATGTCCCTTTTGAGACTGAGTGATCATATATTGTCTTGGACGTTCCGTTTGTGAAATATACGTGCATTTGTGATGCCTGGGTACCTTCCAAAATAGCTGTGCGTAATACCACCCGTGTTGTTTACAGCGTTGTCGCCCTTTTTAGTACAGTCTGGCTTGATAATTCATTTATTCAGTAGGTGAGAGTATAAGCTTTCTAACGATGTATAACATGTCTAATTTTGCTTTTGGAATAGCGTTTCATAGGTCAGCGTAACCGAAAATTTTCTTATCATCGCATTCATTTATGCATTCACTCTGTGGTAGCAGTAAAAGACGCTACTAACAAAACATTGTCAATGATATTTCATAATTTCTTGGAAAATACTATCATTATTGAGGACTTCTGGGCATAGCTAAGACATGTTTGCTGATAGACCTAGCTGACATCATTTTCTGGAGCAAAACAGAAGCTAATATAACTGTATCATTGATTTACCGTATCTCTCTCCATCTACTGAACATAGATAAGATTTCATCATTGCTATGTAAGTATTACTGCTCAAAATATTTTGGTTATATACGTTATTTTTGAAATTGAGTATCTTTAACCTCTTAGCGCACAGCCCCTAGTGGTGGGCACGCCCGCGTGCCTAGATTACTAAAGTCAAACATTCAGTGCTACTGAAACCAACGTGTGAGATGAAAACAGAAACGCGTTGTTTCAGTTTCATTAGTAGACGATACATGACAACTATGCCGAAAACGGATTTTCGCAGCCCCACCATTGTCGCTCCGGTCGTTCATTTAACACGCACCCCCTCCCTGCAGTCTCATCTAAAAAACACCCCGCACCCTTGACATAATGGACAATATTGTCTATCCTGGCATTAATAAAAATATTCTTTCACCACTAAAAAATCGTATTCTGTCATAGCAACAAGATAAACCCGACAATAGCCCTAAGATATGCCTATACAGCAGTGAAAACGCTGCTCACTGAATAACGAAATAAACGAGAAAGTTTTTAAAAATGATACCATGTCATTCTACAGTCAATATCTGGGACTAAATATTGAATAAATATAAAACCTTACTGTTGGTTTTACGTGTAGAGATGTCCCTTTTGAGACTGCGTGGTCATATATTGTCTTGGACAATCCGTTTGGGAAATATAGGCGCATCTGTGACGCCTGGGTATCTTCCAAAATAGCTGTGCGTAACACCACACCTGTTGTTTACGGCGTTGTCGCCCTTTTTAGTACAGTCTGACTTTATTTACAATTCATTCATTCAGTAGGCGAGAGTATAAGCTTTCTAACGATGTATAACATGTCTAATTCTGCTTTTGGAATGGCGTTTTATAGGTCAGTGTAACAGAAAATATTATTAGCATCGAATTCACTTACGCACTCACTCTGTTAGCAGACAAATACGATGCACCTAACGAAACGTGTTCAAGGATATTTCGTAATTTCTTGGAAAATACTATTATTATTGAGGACTTCTGAACATAGCTAAGCCATATGTTTGCTGATAGACCTAGCTGACATCGTTTTCTGGAGCAAAACAGAAGCGAATAGAACAATATCATTGATACTGTCTCTGTCTCCATCTACTGAACATAGAGGAGATTTCATCATTGCTATGTAAGTATTACCGTTCAAAATATTTCGGTTATATACGTTATTTTTGAAATTGAGTATCTTTAAATAGGTTAGTGGTGTTATATAATATAAATATTTCACACTGTAATGTAAGCGTTAGACGGAAGTGTAATAGTTTTTGAGAAGCATGCAACAGTGATGACGTCAGAGCTGGAACATTGCCAAAACGTGGTGGACGGGTGAAAATTGTTTTCATGTTGTCTCATCCCCATACAAGAAAACATACGAGAGTACAGAGTATAGAAATACACACGAGTTAATTATTACACATTTAGGTACTGTACCGCATTGTGTGACAATGTTTTTGCATTACTTTTTAAATCTGATAGCAATGTTTCATCTTAAACCCTCATAAGGGGCTCATTTATATGCTTTATAATGGACAAAAAGCATTTTATTCAATTTTGGAGAGATTTTGGATATGTTTCTGGACACCTAGCTGACTGAAAGCTTGTAATTCCCATTTGAAAATTATGCAACAGTGAGTTTCTTGAGTCAAAACAGTTGATTTGTAGTGAAATACATGAATATGTTGTGATTTACAGCAATGCATAATTTAGACATTTTGGATGTATTTGGACACTGGGTACACTGCTTAGTTTTTGGTTCATACATCTATAGTAGTTCTACATATCCACCCTTGAATTTTATGAATTTTGTGGTCAAGAAGTTTTTGATCCAGCACATGTATAGTTTAACCAGCTGTATATATATGTAATCTCTCAGTATTTCATTGCAAACTAAAAAAGTGCTAATTTATTTTTGATTTTTTTTTTTTTTTTTTGTCTAGACAAGTGCATTTGTGGTACTTTATTTCTTCCAAAATTATGAATATAAACTAATCTGCATTAGTATTGTAAATGGTACAAATGTCTTGCTTCATTTAAGCCATTTTTCAAGTCTCTGTGGTGTTCACATCTGGAGTTATAAAGCTTTAAATAGGGTACCCCCTAAATGGGCAAGGATTGGCAAGATTTGGCATGTGCGCTAAGGGGTTAATAACAAATTATATTATCAATGCCTGGGGCAAAAATCCGCATTGCGCTGCCTTGTTTGTAGATTTGTCAAAGGCATTTGATTCTCTCACTCATGAGTTGCTGGTAAAACTGGTTTTAGTGATAAGGTGGTTCAGGAACTATCTCACAGATAAATCCCAACAAGTTTTTATGGATGGTGAAAAATCAAGTTTCATAGAATTCGCTAAGGACGTCCCCCAAGGCTCAGTTTTAGCCCCAATTTTATTTTCTGTTTTTATAAATGACATAGGGAGTCTTTTCTGTTTCCTCTACTCTAAGTCAGACTGTTCAGACTGAATTTCAATAGCTGCAGGCCTCACTGAATGGTCTTAAACTGGTTCTTAATAAAGAAACCCAAGTTTATTTACTTTTCCAGAGCTCGCTCCCAGACCTTAGATAATGCTGGCATTCACACTCTAGTAGGGGACTCAGTTGAAAGTGTCATACTACAAATATTTGGGTATATATGTGGATGACAATGTTTCATTTAGAATCTACATTGATAACCTTATAAAGAAAGGTGAGATTGGGTGAAAAAGCTATGCTGAGATTATAGAAATAGGGCTTCTTTTACTGAAGAAGCCAAGAAAAAAACTTGTATGGCCTACTTTTTAAAGTATTCTATACTAAGGAGACATTGTTTACATGCATTCTGCTTCCTGCACTGTTCATTGTCTAGATTCAGTGCACCGCAATGCTCTACGTTTTATAACTAATTCCTTGTCACATACACATCACTGTACACTATAAATTGGTTTCCTGTCATCCCTAAGTTTGAGGAGGCAGAAACATTGTTGTCTTTTTATTTATACAGCCATTTTGGGTAAACCCCACTCATATTTGTCTAGTTTCCTGTCATCCTCTGCCAGCTGTTATCAGTCTCATTCCACAAGATGGCTGTGCTACCAGGTACCCAGGGTGTGCTCAGCCTTCTCTTATGTTGCACCCTGGTCATGGAATAATCTTCATAAAGCTCTCCATCTTAATCTTGTTTCTGTAAGCACGTTCAAAGCAATAAATAGTGACTTGCGTAAATTAAGAATGTACTTGCTTTTCCTAAGCGGGATCTACTTTTGTATTGTGTGTCTGCTCTGTGTATTCCCTATATTTACTTATTTATTTTAACTGTTTTTTGTAATGGTGCGCCGTCTTGACCAGGTCTCACTTGAAAATCAGAAATCTCAAGGAACATTCCTGGTTAAATAAAGGTCAAAAATAAATAAATAAATAAATAGTACCCTAAGCAACCAATAAACAGGTGGTGGGGATGCTCAGACATACCAAACAACATATCTTTTTTTTTTTTTGCCACAATTGCCACGGCAGCCTAACGTCCACGGTTACCTCTCCCCGGTCAAATAATGTTTCATACCTGGATCCAGAAGAGCAGACCAAAGGGGTTGGTCAGGTTTCTGTAAATGCCTTTGCTATTGATTCCATCTGAATGCCCCAGCAGTGCTTGCAAGCAGGCTGCTTAATGAGTTTTCATCTGTATTAGGACAATGGATGGGGGTAGGTTAAGTAACTCAGTGGTGAGCCTATGGTGGAGTCAGGAATAGACGCAGACACAGAGGAACCAGTTCAATGCTGTTTTAATGTTCTGCGTTCCTCCATAAGTAGAAGATATAGCTCTGCACAGGGAAATTTGTGGAAGCATCAGTTCATCCTGAAACTCTATCCAAATGAACTCCTCTTCTTAATTGACTGTTGTTCTTATTGCCAAAGACTTCTTCCTTTGTAAATGATAATAGCTTGTGTATGGATATCAAGTTTCACCCTTAAGTATATACTGTACTGTCAGTACTATGGGTGGGACATTTTACAATTTTCTGGGCTCAATGACAAGCTGATTTGACCTAGCAATTATTAAAGGACTCTTTATTTTGGGTGCCTTAAGCCCTTTTTATAGCAGCAGACCTGCTTAAAGGCATCACAGAACATTTTCTCCAGCTTTACTTCACACAACACTAGGAAAGGAATAAATAAGTGACTAAGCACTTAACAGCTATTTATCTCCTTTCCAATAATTATCAGGCTTTAGTAGACTGTAGTCAACTGACATTGTTTGAGGAACATTTTATTTAGCTATTCTGGGTAACAAAAACATAAAAATAGAGAGATGAAGCAATGCAACATCTTAGAAATCAAAACATTTAGCCTATATATAGCTTTGTGTCTTGTGAACTGCACTCAAGGGGACAGAGGAATAAAAAAATATATGATATCCCGGAAAATAAATGTGAAAAATTAAGTAAGCTATCTCTTATACTTCACAGTGGTTCCAAACCAAAACAATTTTTTTTTAAAAAGAGAGACAAATGAGTTATACTTGCAGGAAACAATGTGTGTCTTCTACCCTGCATATGCAACTTGTTTTGGCTGACAAGAATATATTTGTGCTACAAGAGATAGGCTATAGATGATTTGTTGGGTATCATATCTTATTCTGACATTAATATCACATTTATGTGTACTACTTTCACGAATAGAATCCTACCTCTATTGTGGCCTAGAATAAACAATGGCATGTTAATGCAAGGCCAGTTTAGCCTCAAGATTGTAGCCTGGGCTGTGTTTTCAATGTTAATCTTCATCAAGACAATTGCTTTAGAAGGAAAAATTTGTGAATTGCATGGAAAACTCTCAAATATCGGATTCAATCTTTCCATTTTAATTTAAGTGTGGTTGAGTGCACAACCAAGAGCAGGCCCATTTTTAGGCATAGTATCGACATGTATTGATCATTTCAAGTACTAATGTATTTATTTGATAGGATTGAACACCTTTACCTATTAAAATGCAAGTCCTGTAAAAACACACAAACTATATAAATGAGTTTTTTTTTAACTTCATATGTATACATTGTTATATTAATACCTTGTTTACAATACACAATAAAACATTTTTGGCTTTAAAAAACACACTTGGAATTCCTTAATCGTGAAGATTAGCTATGTGCAACTGTCCTGATATTGCTTCATGGTTTCCAATCAAACTTTTGCTTCTAAGCCTTAAAGGACTAGAATATGTTTTATTAACAAAATACATATGTTCCATTAATACAAAATGTTATTATTTATGATTGTTTTTAAAATAAAAGAGATTTTCCTTGCTGGAAAAGTGATAAGAACCTAGCTCCATAAATATACATATTTTTTGTATATTCATAGAATCTTGTAGGTTTCATTTTGACTATAAATAAATAAATAAAAAATCCAATTTTACCATTACATTTTTTTCCAAGAGTTTAAGAATCTGCCTGTGAGTACTTGTTTACTCAAGTAAACGGTGCCACACGTAGTCAGTATCTATATTATTTCTCATATAACGATATGTTACCATTTCCTACACTTTAACACATTCATTGCCTTTGAGTGAAAAACTTGTTACATATGCCAAACTGATTGATTATTCTGAGTTCAGAGGGGTGAACAGAAGTGGCTTTGGGGGGGGGGGGGCGCTCATTTGGAAATGCCACTGTCTAAATTCTTTCTCTTAGGCCCTTCTGATTGGATTTGTTGAGCCCAGCAATGTGACCCTGGTGTCAGTCCTGATGACTAATAAATCCCTGTTGCCCTCTTGGGGGTGACAGCAGGGTCAGGATGGACAGTGCATCTGGGCGGGGGGTTTGTGGAGGGTAAAGGATTGGAGCCCTGGCTTCTCGGCTCAGCCGCACAGTTTGTATGTGTCGTCTCCTGGCAACCCCAGAGCAATTTCCCTTAATTAGTCCAGCAGGACTGGTACATTTCTTTCTTTCCGTTTCTTCACCAATTGCTTTCAACTCTGTTGATACGTATGCACTTAGTATTTGCTGCATTCAGGCAAATGGAAAAGAAAGTAGAAGGAAGACAAGGAAGGCATTTCACAGCTCTGAAATGTTGACAGGGTCAACCCAATGCACTGTGGCCTTGTTGTCTTAGAAGAATGTGACCTTCTAGAAACACATACAAAATAAATAACTAAACTACTAAAGAACCAAATTGATGGATGGAAGCACTGTGTGAATACCACTGGGTATATCCATGTGAATGCACTTACATATTTCCATATTTAGATGTTTACCATTGATGCTTCCTTCTGGTTCATTAGGAGAGGGCAGTCTTGCTCACGTTTCATTTCTCCAGATTCTAATGTCCATGATATAGGTTTTTTCATTAGCAATGAGAAAAATATTTGTCTCCTACCTTCATTATACAAGCACAGAGCAGGTAAACAAAATAAATTTTGATCTGGTAGCCTCACTGCCTTCAAGCAGAAGCAGTGGAACTCACAGCACTTGGCAAGCTTCATTACTGGGCTGTGGGCTGAAGGTATTAATAAGTGGAGTCACTGTTTTAACCTTGCAGAGATGTTGGGCCTTCACTGCTCTCCTGACTGGAGTTCAGACCTCCTCGGGACAATCATTATAGTGCAGTTTCACTGGAGTTTCATGGCAGTGGCTGACCAAAAACAATCTGAATAAATTACACTTGAACTCAACTGGGCCATTAAACCAAGACAATTTCTTGTTACCTTCACAAGTGAAATGTCTTTCAAGGTCACATGGGCAGATATTAAACCAATTCTATGCAATATGCATTTTGATTCATGGTGGCAGTCTGCAAATTTGCATGGCCATCATTCATCCAAGCACATGGGTAGGCCACAGGCAAAACGTGCACTCTACAGGCTTAAATTGGCCTGTATTCTCATAGGGAGCATCTCCTTGACTCAGGTAAAGGGAGTAGGGCATGAAAACCAATATGCAGTGGTCATGATCTGCCCAAGGAAAGCATAGCTTTGATTGACCACCTGATTGTTACCGACACACAACAAGCACTTCATCATCCGTTTTCTTTTTTATACTCCTCAGATCCATTACCACTCAGTTTCAGGGCACTGGGCTGTCTGTCAAAGTGAGCCACAGAAGTCATATAGCAGCACATGCTAATCCTGCTGCAAGCACCAGAAAAACACATTCACTGTGATCATTAACAGGGATGTGGGAACACACCTCATATGCAACAAAATAAGTAAAAACAGACAATGCACTGTACATATTTCCCTGGCAGAGGCTAGTTTCCGTTTCACATCAAGACAATGATGTGAAATGGAAAGCTGTGATTTTTTTAAGGAACAAATGAAAAAAATGACAAAGTGGAATCCTGCATGGCCAAGGATGATGCTTTTTTGCTAGCTTCTGCCATGGTGATTTCTTTAAGGTTCTATTATTACCCCAGCTCTGCTCAAACAAGCTTCAGCACCACAGGCTTCACACCACAGTACAGCACAAAAGTAAACCGGTAAATATCTACCTCTGATTCCCAATGAAATAAAGCAAAAAATAAATTCAACTTGCATACCAAAACATGTACACTATATGAAATTTAAAAATTTCAAAACTTACAAAAAGATAACTATATTTTTTTAATGATGAAGCAAAGAATGGGTTTGAAAGTGGGATATTTAAGGAGACTTTCACTCTTCTAATTATGAAATCAGACGACAGCAAATGAATGCTCTATAAGGTGTTAGGGAGTGTGTAACTGCTGTCACTAATACCACAATACAGCAGTTTAAGCCAGAGGTGCAGTGATCAAATTCAGAGGACTCTTGCCAAAGCCAACAACCTGAGCACAATTTGGGAGAATTTTAATTGGGAAATTAGCTTTTTAGATATCTACCCAGATTCATACATGAAGATTGATTCCAATTTCATCCCTGTGCATCCAGTATAAGGATATTAGACAATAATGCTTCTGTGCTGGCTCTATTAAAGGTGGCAGATGGACCATTCTTACTTAGGTCCTACCTTATGATAGGGAAATATTATACCTTCCAGCATCTCCAATGCTGAGCTGTTTACACAATGCATCTTGTGCCTGCATCTTGCGCCTTAATGATGAGTAAAAATAAAAACAGAAAATCAAAATCTTAGTTGTTTTACAGGCAGCTACATTCAGAACAGCTTAGTTGACAAACAGCTACCTATCTGTCTGCTGGGCTCTGAGTTGTTTGACAATGGGGCAACAAAGTAAACACAAGATCTTTTAGGGCATAAGATCTTGCCTTTATTTCAGTACAATTGTTTTAAATGTTATGAATCATAAAATATGAGACTAGAGACCCCCCCCCCCCCCATTTCAGGGGATCATAATGTTTGGGGAAAATTGCATCACGTGTTTCTGATTAGTCAGGTATGTTGAATTACTTCCATAGTGCAGGTATAAGACAGCTAACAGTATCTTGTCTTGATACTAGGCTATATCACAGGAGGTCTGTCCATCAAGAACACGGTAGACTACCTCAGGAATTTGAAGGGGAAAAAATCTATAGAAAATAATAAAAAATATAAAAATAACTCAATCATTATGGAGCTCAACGTGTGTATATACGTGTGTGTGTGTGTATACACAACATGGCCAAAAGTATGTGGACACCTGACATCCAACATCATCCAAAATTATGGGCATTAATATGGAGTTGGTCCACTATTTGGCTATAACAACCTCCACTCTTCTGGGAAGGCTTTATACTAGATCTTGGTTTGAGCATTGCTGTAGGGATTTGCTTCAATTCAGCCAGAAGAGCATTAATGAGGTTGGGCACTAATAGACCATGCTCACTATTGGCTTTCCAATTGATTCCAAAGGTGTTGGATGGGGTTGAGGTCAGGGCTCTGTGCAGGCCAGTCAAGTTCTTCCGCACCAATCTCGAAAAAACCATTTCTATATGGGCCTCAATGTGTGTCCGGGGACACCATCATGCTGAAACAGGACAGGACCTTCCCCACACTGTTTTATTCATTTTTCCTTCCACAAAAGAGAATCTTTTATGTGGCCACTGAGGGCTGGGGATGAGGTGATGCTGTTGTGGGTTCGGGTGGAATGAAATGTACACGCTTCCCCTTACCGCAGCCTGGCCCCTCCTCCTGCAGTAAATCAGGATTCCATTTACTCGGGGTCTATACTGTACAGAGCAGAGGGTGTGCTGAACATAAATCTGCATGACTGTTACATTAGCACTTAGCATGCCTGCTATTGTAGAGAATGATGGAAAGGTAACTACTGGCAATGAAAAGATGTAAAACAAAATTACTTGAATTAAAAATGTTTTTGTACCTTTAAGGCATTCTGTTGTGAGGTGTATGCCATTCTGTAAATTCATATGCATTGGCATCGTGTGTCTGCTGAAATCCAGATCAATAATTAACTACCATGGCAATATTGCAAAAAATTTTATGACCTCAGAGAAACCATCTTATGAATAATTTGTAATTTATTTGCAAGTTCACTGAATCCAGGAGACAATCATTCCTTTTCCCCTCAGAGGGCAGCAAGGTTTACTTTCGGGTGACTCTACTTGAAGGTTAAGTGATTTGGTTCAAAGGTTTTTGTCATTCATTTGTACTTTAGCAATTACTGGGTATATAACCAGATCTTTGATTGTCATTATGATGACAGCTATGGAGAGCAAGCAATAAAAAAGAGGAAAAAACATTTCTCATTACAAACCTTGCCGCTATCCGAAGCATGTACACCTCGAAAACATCAGCCGCAATTATTTTTTAGCAGCCTGTGTAGTCTTGAAAGCATGAGTAATGTGTGCCACTGAGCCCCGAACATGCTTTGTAATTTAGATGTCCAACAGCTCCTCTTTATTACAACAGCTTAAGCCAATAATGGTCATGAGATGAATAAGATAGGTGGACCAATAAACAGCAATTAACGTTCCAGATCACTGCTACAAAACACATTTATGAGGCAAGGTTAAGTGGAGACTGGAAAATTCTTTGAGGGACAAAACAATGCAGACCTGATTGTGGAAAAGAAACTTCCACAGTACGTACTAAGCCATGCACACACATACATTGTGCATGTGCACACACACTTACAGTGCCTTTGGAAAGTATTCAGACCCCATCACTTTTTCCACATTTTTACATTACAGCCTTATTATAAAATAGATTTCATTAAATTTTATTATCATAAAAGGTATTAAAAATAAAAAACAGAAATATCACATTTACATAAGTATTCAGACCCTTTGCTCTGAGACTCAAAATTGAGCTCAGGTGCATCCTGTTGCATTGATCATACTTGCGATGTTTCTTCAACTTAATTGGAGTCCACCTGTGGTAAATTCAATTGATTGGACATGATTTGGAAAGGCGCACACACCTGTCTACACTACCGGTCAAAAGTTTTAGAACACCCCCATTTTTTTCAGTTTTATTGAAATTTAAGCACTTCAAGTCCAGTGAATGAAATGATGAAAAGTTAAGCGGTAAACCGCCAGTGGTTTAAAAAAAAAAAAAGTTTAGATTACCAAAAACTTTTCTGCAGCAATGGAAGCAAATTAAGCCTTGAAAGTTCATGCAAACAATTACTACAGGTGTCCCAACTTTTGTTGATTACTTACAAACCCTCTGTCTGTATAAAATCAGTGTTGGAACAGACTGTGTTACTGCACTCTCTGAAGCATTATTTGGACAATATTGCACTGCAGCATGTAGTGTATTGCTATCATAATGGTGAGAAAATGACTATTAACAAAGGAAGACAGACATACCATTATAACCCTTAAAAGGGTAGGTATTTCCTTTAGAGAAATTGCAAAGAAAGCCAAGGTGTCAGTGAGTACAGTTTCCTACACCATTGAAAGTCACTTGGAAACTGGAGGAAACTCTTAAAGGAAGAGATCCGCCACATCCAAAGCCACAACAGAATCAGAAGACAAGTTTCTGAGAGTCAACAGCTTGCGTGATAAGCGGCTCGCAAGACAACAGCTTCAAGCACAGCTTAACAGTGGTCGAAGTAAGCAAGTCTCAGTTTCAACAAGAAGAGAAGACTATGAGCTGCAGGTTTGACAGTTCGAGTGGCATTACAAAAGCCATTGCTAAAATGGCTAAATAAGAAAAAGAGGCTTGCCTGGGCCATGAAGCACTGGCAGTGGACTGCTGAAGACTGGAAGGTCTTATGGACCGATGAATCGAAATTTGAAATCTTCGGTTCATAACACAGGGTTTTTGTACGTCATCAAGTAGGTGAAAGGATGGTTCCTCAGAGTGTTACACCAACTGTCAAACGTGGAGGAGGAAGCGTGATGGTCTGGGGCTCTTTTGCTGGATCCAGAGTTGGCGACTTGCGCAGATTGATTGGCACCCTGAGCCAAAACGGCTACCACAGCATTTTGCAGCTCCATGAAATATCCTCTGGTCAATGCCTAGTTGGTCAGGGGTTCATCCTACAGCAAGATAATGACCCAGAACATACCTCCAGGCTATGTCAGAACTATCTTCGAAGAAAAGAACAAGACGGTAGGCTTCAAATCATGGAATGGCCAGCACAGTCTCCGGACTTAAACCCCATCAAACTGGTTTGGGTTGAACTGGACAGAAGGGTGAAAGTAAAGCAAACTACAAATGCAGCACATTTGTGGGAACTTCTGAAACGGTGTCAGGAAGAACTTTCTGAACAATTTGATTTCCATTGTAGAAAGAATGTCACGTGTTCAGCTGTTATATCTGCAAAAGGTGGCTACTTTGAGACAAAACATTTGAATAAATTGTGTTAAACAGAACAACTCCATGATTTCTCTTATCTTCAATTGTTTATTTGTTCTATGCCTTAATTTCAGAGTACACTGAGACAACTGCGTGAATAAAAAAAAAAAAAACTGAGGTGTTCTAAAACTTTTGACCTGTAGTGTATATAAGGTCCCACCGTTGACAGTGCATGTCAGAGCAAAAACCAAGCCATGAAGTTGAAATTGTCTGTAGACCTCAGAGACAGGATTGTGTCGAGGTACAGATCTGGGGAAAGGTACAAAAACATTTATACAGCATTGAAGGTCCTGAAGAACACAGTGGCCTCCATCATTCCTAAATGGAAGAGGTTTGGAACCACCAGGACTCTTCCTAGAGTTGGCCGCCCGGCCAAATTAAGCAATCGGGGGAGAAGGGCCTTAGTCAGGGAGGTGACTAAGAACCTGATGGCGACTCTGACAGAGCTCCAGAGTTCCTCTGTGGAGAACCTTCCAGAAGGACAACCATCTCTGCAGCACTCCACCAATCAGGCCATTATTGTAGAGTGGCCAGACGGAAGCCACTCCTCAGTAAAAGGCACATGACAGCCCGCTTGGAGTTTTCCAAAAGGCACCTAAAGGACTCTCATATCCAGAGAAACAAGATTCTCTGGTCTGATGAAACCAAGATTGAACTCTTTGGCCACAATGCCAAGCGACACGTCTGGAGGAAACCAGGCACCACTCATCACCTGGCCAATACCATCCCTACGGTGAAGCATGATAGTGGCAGCATCATGCTGTGGGGATGTTTTTTAGCGGCAGGAACTGGGAGACTAGTCAGGATTGAGGGAAAGATGAATAGAGCAAAGTACAGAGAGATCCTTTATGAAAACCTGCGCCAGAGCGCTCAGGACCTCAGACTTCCTATTGAAACACTAGCCAGTTCAGCATACTTTGTGACTGAAGCTCCTGCCATCTGTGCTCAAATAATGAACCCTCTTTCAAAGTTACTTAGATATATTCCTCTTGCCATCTTGATCCAAAATTGGGGTCAACTGGGCCTACTCAGCATTTTTATTCATGCCACAGAGCATGATAGGATGTTAAATGCTTAATTGTATCATGCAGTGCACCTGTATGGAAGCATCTGCATTTGTTTTGTTTCTCCACTCATTTATTAAGGTTTTTCTTTAACCCCTTAGTGCACATGCCAAATCTGGCCAATCCTTGCTCATTTAGGGGGTACCCTATTTAAAGCTTTATAACTCCAAATGTGAGCATCAGAGAGACTTGAAAAATGGCTTAAATGAAGCAAGACATATGTACCATTTACAATAAAAGTTTTTTAGTATAGTTTAGTTTATATTCATAATTTAGGAAGAAATAAAGAGCCACAAATGCAATTGTCTAGGCAAAAAAGCAAAAATGAATTTGCTCTTTTTAGTTTGCATACTGAGAGACCCCATATATACGACAGGTTAAACTATACATGTCCTGGATCAAAAACTCCTTGACTACAAGTATGTAAAATCTAAGCGTGGATATGTAGAACTACTAAAGCAAAAAGTAAGCACCCAGTGCCTCCAAATCTATCCAAAATGTCTAAATTATGCAAATAAATCACAACATAATCATGTATTTCACTACAAATCAACAGTTTTGACTCAAGGAACTCACTGTTTCATCATTTTCAAGTGGGAATTACAAGCTTTCTGTCAGTGCAGTGGTCTAAAATAGGGGTCCTGAAACATCCAAAAGCTTTCCAAAAATGTACAATTTATCTGTCCGTTATAAAGCATATAAATGTGTATATATTTTGAAGGTTTAAGACTAATTAATTAATAATGCAAACAACATTGTCACACAATGTGGTATGGTACCTAAGCATGTGTTTTCTGTACTCTACAGTATGTAATTTTTTCTTGTATGGGGATAGGACATTAAAACAATATTCAACCGTTCACCACGTTTTGGCGATGTTCCAGCTTTCACGTCATATCCGGTGCATGAAAACACAAACGCCTACTGTGCAACCAGCAAACGCTTACGTTACTCTGTGAAATATTCTCATAACAAAATACCACTAACCTATTTAAAGACACTCAATTTAAAAAAAAAAAAAAAAAAAAACTTATATAACCGAAATATTTTGAGCAGTAATACTTACATACCGATGATGACATGATATTGGTATTCAGTAGATAGAGACAGAGAATCAATGCTGTCGTTCTCCTATTCTGACTTACTCCAGAAAACTAGGTCAGCTCGGTCTATCAGCAAACATATGGCTTAGCTATGCTTAAGTCCTCAATAATAATAATATTTAACAAAATGAGATGAAACTGATTGATAACGTTTTGCCAGGTGCAATGTCTTTTACTGCTACCACAGAGTGAATGCATAAGGCGGCGATGATGATTCACAACTTATGGTTACACAGGTTTATAAAAGGCTATTCCAAAAGTAAAATTAGACATGTTATACATTGTTAGAAAGCCTATACTGTCACCTATTGCATAGATTAATTGCCAATCAAGCCAGATTGTACTACAAAGGGCGACAACACCGTAAACAACATGTGTGGTATTACGCAACTATTTTGGAAGGTACTCAGGCATCACAAATGAGCATATATGACCACTCAGTTTCAAAAGCAACATCTCTACGCCTAAAACCAATGGTAAGGTTGTATATTTATTCCATATTTAATCCCAGATATTGAGGGTAGAATTACATGGTATAATTTGAGAAAAAATTGTCGTTTATTTTGTTATTCTGTGAGCAACATTTTCACTGCTGTACTGGCATTATCTTAGGGCTAATGTTGGGTTTATCTTGATGCTATGACAATATATGATTTTTTATGAGGTGAAAGAATATTTTTCTGTAAGCCCAGATATACTCTATTGTCCATTGTCATGGGTGGGGGTGTAGTTGCAGATGAAACTCCTGGGAGGGGGTGCTTGTTAAATTAACAACCGGCATGACAATGGTAGCGCTGCAAAACTCCGTATTCAGCATAGTTGTCGTGTATAGTCTACTAATGAAACTGGAACACAGAGTTTCTGTTTTCAAATAGTTTGATTGCAAGAGCAATGAATGTCTGAACTGAGCAATCTAGACACGCCGGTGTGCTGACCACTAGGGGGATTGCGCAAAGGGGTTAATAAAAGCTGAGAATCTGCGATTTACCCACATGTGAATTGTTTACAAATAAGAAATTGTGGAGTACAGTGCCAAATCAAGAAAAAATATGGCTTTGTACCCAATGTTATGTAGCTCACTGTATATGGGTAGTTCTATAATTGGGGGTACATTTCACGTCTCCCAGATTAACCTTATTTAACCTTATTTTTCCCAAAAATGTTCTTTAGTATATCAGTTTTGAATAATAATACTAGTTATATTAAACTTTCACTAATAATTAAGTTTGATGTATATTGTAAGCAGGATTTATACATAAAATATTAACACAGTATTACCACCCATTATTGACTGTCTTTGGCTCCTCATTCCTATGGTCAACTTGAATTAATATAGAATAAATAAGTCTAATGTTCAGTTTTTGTGCCTTCTCTATTAACAGTTATTAAATCAATTGCAGAGAACATCTTTTTGATGTATTATACATAATTTCAGTGATAAAAAATATATTTTATGTCTGTCCCTATGTTCTGGTCAACTGTTACTTCTGTTATAAAACCACATAAAAATCTGCAAAGAATGTGACCTGCACCCAGTGATGCCACTTCCTCTGACAGGAAATAAGCAGCATGACATATCTCACTCTCTTCTAGTTCTCTCATTATTTTGTACAAAATGTTGAGGATACACCAACAGTTGATTAATTCTTTGTCAGATCTGTTATTGTGACATTGCAGTGAATCTCACATTCAATAAAAAAAGATAATATGATGAAAATCGATAAAATTCTGTTTGTAGACATGGCATGTGGTACCTGGTTTGAGCTTACCACATGGAGTTAAGGCACAAAATGTGGAAAACGTCAACTCTGTTCTTGTCAATTCGGTTAATGGTGTAAACAGTTTGACAATAACAGAGTTGACTTTGAGTAACAGTCAAATGTTCCCAACCTCATTTAAGGCATTTTGCCTTATATTTGCAACATTTATTATGTATGTGGGTAATTTTACTGGTACATTTGTGGCATACCATTCCAGGTTAAAGAGCATCTTGCAGGTTAAATGTATACTTAAAGTTACAATCTCAAAGATTTCAGTTTCCTTCTCTATGGCGGTGCCAATGGCGAGAAGCGGTAATTGCAGGTGCGTTTTTGGACCTCACTTCCCATAGATCCAACCCGATCCAACCATTGTCGCCTGTGTGACGTCAGTCAGTTGGAACCTGGGCCACGCCAACTATAACACTTATTATTTACTGAATAAAAAATGGTTGTTATAAAAATAACGTTATGTACATACTCATTTGTTGTCTAACATTAGGATAACTCAAGATGTCTTTACACTGCCGAGCCGGATTAAAATGCTGTAGCAGATCTGGGGTAGAATTAGTGATGATCAATTTCCACACACCTTTTGCCCGGTATGAACATCTTTACACTGCAGAGAAGAATTTGCGGGATTCGCTGTGGCTCGTGCAATTATGTATCTCGTGCACAATAAGCTGTCTCTTTTGTGAATGATTGTTGTGTGGTGTTTTTGAAACAACTGCCTTGCAAAATGTTACCCCTGGTGTTTCTGGTTTTGCTAGCTAAACTGTTCGAGAATAAAGCTGAGCTGGGTGTTAAATTAGCAATCAGAACAAGAAGAATAAAACAAAAACAAAGGAGATTTCATCAAAAAGGGCATAAAGGATGAAGGAACATATGAGGAAGCGTAATAAAATAATAACAATGCTAATCCATACTGCCGTATTCTTTTATTTAGTTTTCTCCTGCATGACGTCTTCAGAAATCAGACTGAAGACTCTGCTCCACATACCCCGGCTTTATTCCTATCATTATAATATATTGATGAACTTGATGGCAATGTAAATAAAGGTAACGTTAAGGCTAGTTCAGATCAATGATTCGCAATGAGGCGAAACGGTTTTAGAATGTTGCAGAGAAAATTGCAGCGGTGTGAACTGGCTAGTAGCAGAGCCGTTGCCTGCCCTGAGGTTTTAAAAGACCGTCCTTGTCAAATCGCCATGTGCAGTTTTAGAACGTTTAAAATCAGACGTCTTGGAATTTTGCAAGTTGCACCCAGTCTCGTTGCGAATCATTGATCTGAACTGGCCTTAAGTTAGCTACACTGCAACGTTGCAACAAGGTAGCATTGCATTCGAGAGACAGTTTGCGAGGTCGGTACCGGTCGGTAGCATTAGCTAGCGTTTTTTTCTAATTGTTAGCCGACATTAGATTGTGTTAATTACATTAGCTAGCTAGCTAACGCAATGTTACCTGATATGAGAGATGGACACTGTGTGCAACGTTGTCTAAACTAATGTTGTCTTTCTTGGCATGGTCCAGTAGCTAGCGTTAGCTGTGCAAATAGCAAATAGCTAAATGTAATACGAAATCTACATCAATAAATAATATGATCTCTCATGTTACACAAAAACTTTTTAGGGTTCCATAACTCCCCCACCCCCCCCCCTTTCTCTGTTATTGTAACGCATGCAGACACCAGAAAAAACAGTACACCGCTCACACACAAGTGAGTTGAAGAGCGAGCCTGTTGCGTTAGTTCCGCCTACCCTCTCTGGCGGACCAACCACTGATGGGTGATGAAAAACGCGTCACTAACTGTGCGCCGCTTGTGATTTTTTCCCCGTGAATGTCGCCACAAACACCAAGTTTTTTAATCATGAATTATGATAATAATAATAGTATAAATTAATATAAAAATAGGCTCAATCACCATTGTGTTACCCAATGCAGCGATAGATAGTGACTTAAGACATTTATTTTAATGAAAATCTTTGAGATTATTATTTTAACAAATTGATCAGAAGCTGTGTCATAACTAATACTCTTACAACATGAAATTTCAAAGCATTTAATTCATTTTTAGCGGTGTCACGTGTTTGTGTGAGGGTGTGTGGGTGGATGCATGCACACATGGATGCATGCGCGTATGCAGTGGCAGCTATTGCGGATTCGCGCTTGTTAAAGCTATATTTAGAGAAAATGTGCACTATCCTGGTCCAGTATAGCTAGCTCTGCCAGCCACTCCTGGGAACATTCACCCCTGTTCAGAGTGTTCTTCCTTTGGAGATAATGGCTCTCACTGTGGTTTGGCAGAGTCCCAGAGCCTCAGAAATGACTCAGAAATTTCAAGTCTGATATATTTTAACAACTTTTTTCTAATCTCTTTTGAAATTTAATTTGATCAGGGCACAGTGGCTTGTTGAAACTGTGGTGATTACTTCATTCTGATGGTGAGGATCAATATCAGTGAGGAATAGATTCAGCAGGGCTGGCTACAATCAATCATGGCTATGTCCTGGCCAAGTCTAATTATCAATTGAATTTGGTTAATTGGATGACTGAGTAACTAAGGGGGCATTTACCTTTTCACATGGGTGATATAGGTGTTTGATTTTTTTTTTTTTTTCACTAAATAAATAATAATTTTAAAAATGTGTTTTGTGTGTACTTTGTTTCCCTTTGTATGATATCACAAGATCTGAAACTATTCAGTGTGCCAAATATGCAATAATAGAGGCAAACAGGAAGGAGGCAAATACTTTTTCCCAGCACTGTAAAAGCATATTGTATCATCATTTTACAGTCAGTACATCAGATGTGTATCTCTTTTTTTCTAACTAGCAGAGCTAACACTGGACTGGTTTTGCCAATACATAAAATATTTCAGCTAGAAAATGGCATGCTTAAATAAGAAGCGCACATGATGAAATCGGAGTAGTGGCTTATCACAACCAGACTCTCATTATTTTTCTCTCACTAGTGAAGCAACTACACTATACCTTAAATGTTAATTGCTGTCCATTTGGATAATTAGATGCCACCGTAATTATGGATCTGCCCATCCTTGTGTTGGATTTTTAAAAAATCATTGGGATAAGTTTTATAAGAAAAATGTATTGGAGCCAGGGAGGATTCCAAAAGAAAGTATAGGATAAAGCATGAACACTGAGTCAATTGAGGAATATTTTGGGAGAGGAAATATCACAGCCATTCTGGCAACATTGGGAGCCACTGCCCCATTGTAAATCAGCCAGGAACTCTGTGCTGGTGCCTTGTCCTGTTTAGTTTCCACGCTGACAGGAAAAACCAGTGACGTGGAGTAAGCAGACTGTCACACAGCTCATTTGCCCAGTCAGCACAACGAAGATAAACTGCGGTGGCAACAGAGCCTTTTAAAACAACAGCTTTGCTAGAAAACACAACCAAAGCCCCTCTTTCCTGTTCCAGCTAAGAGCGGCATTTGAAAACAGGGACACTTTCCCAGGCAGTGTAGCACCAACCTTACAGAAACCTGTGGGCTTGGGCATATTTAGAGCCCTGCATGGAGCCTCAGGATGCAGGGATGTGGGTGGCTGCGCACCTCCTCCCTCAAACGCAGCTGCAGGACCTGCTGGAGCACACGCGGCCTATGAACTATGAGTTTGATACCCATCCGCTCCAGCTTTCCTTTTGTCAGTTTCAGCCTGAGAAAGTTTAAAAATCTCAGTATTTACTAAATAAAATCTCTTTATTACTTCCACAGGTATTTCATGTTGAACAGCTGTTATTCATGCAAAGTTTTGATTGATCCTGGTTGTCCAGACGCTGCTCTAATGACGTTCTGGTATAAAATCTCTTTATATGTCCCACAGGTATTTCATGTTAAACAGTTGTTATTCATACAAAATTTTGATTTACCCTGGACGTACAAACACTGCTCTGTAATATTCTGGTTAACCATAGCAAGATCAAAAAAGACCCAACAGCCGACTTTCATTAGAAAACATTTACTAAATGTGTTAGGAATGGATGGTATGATTCCTTAGACTGACCCAGAACATGTGAGCGGAGTAGAGTGGTAGGAAAAGTCACTCCTTGCTCACGAGCCTGTGTTTGCACTCCATTTCCCCGCTCCATGTATTTTTCCTTGCTCAGTCCAAAATCGCTAACCGATACTTGCAGAAAAAAGGTCTCAAAATTGGCTTTTTTGTTTTAAGACATCATTTCACCCAGGAATGTCTAATCATGAAAACATTTTCTATATTGATTCTGAAATAGAGTAAAAACAATTTATACAAAAGTGACATTCCTTTAATAAACACAAGTCAAAACTTGCCATAGCATACCAGCAGAGACAGTTTTATCAAAGCATCTCTGTGTCATGGTTTCGTATTCCTTTGTGCTATCCAGGCTACTCGGCTACTCATTTCAAGAGCTATTCTCTTTTCAGCAAACGAGCACGAGTATTCAGTTGATACATGTGCAGAATTCTTCCGACTACTACGGAGCTGATTGGTGGAGTCCTAATTACGGTCAATTAGTTCCATCTGGTGGTCATTCAGAGAAGAAAAGACATGGTAAGTCGGTATAGCTTAGAGCAAAGTTTTGAGTTAGCTGTTATACTGATAGTGGGTTTCTGGTGACTTGATTCACGCTACTATCAGTCAGCCTCCTTTGTGTTGCTCCTATCTTACCTTACCTCAGCATGAGGTTGAATTTTCTGTTCATTTAACTTCATTTTTGTTTGTTTATTTCCTTTCCCTGTCACTCACGAGACCCCCCCCCCCCCCCGTTCAACTTAGAGCCCCTCTTATATTCTGAATATTTGTTTGCATGCGGTCGTATCCTCCCTCCTCACACCATTACACTCTGATAACAGTAATTATTTCGAGGAACATAATTTCCTTTATATTGACCCCTAAAGGGACATGGGTAAGAAAACAAATAGTTTTGTGTCTCCTCACAAAACATTTGACTTTGAACTAATGCACTGACAAACTGGTGAAATGACTTCATAGCTGTCTCTTGGAACACTGACAGAAGCTAGGAAGCTAGTTTTAGCTAGTGACTAGGAAATAAAAGCATCCTTATTTTGATCCAGTACTCAGACGTTTGCATAACTTTTTACTCATTATTCAGCTGGCGATTGTGACATCAGCCTTTTAGCATGCAAACTAGATAACATTAGCTAGTTAAGAATAGCTACCTCTGATTAAACCTATTGCTTGCTTGCTAGACATCCCACCTGCAGTTCCCGGCTAGCAAGGTTGATTAACTGTCTTCATGGCTGTCTCCTTAAACACATACAGAAGCTAGTGTCTGGTCCGTGAGTATTCAGTAAAATATATTAATTTGTGAATTGAGCAGTTTTAACACCCTTCATTTAATGTTTGGCACTCTGAATACAGAATGTAAGTGCATTGTAAAACCCCTCACTTATACAACATGTAAGTAAATTAATTTGATTTAATTGAATTATTTTCAAAGATATAAATGATCAATTAAATTGCTAAATTTGTTGACAGGCAGAGTAATGAAGTTGTCTATGTAGTTATCTATCTATATACAGCATCTTACAATCAGAGATTATTTTAAGTTGCAAATATACAAAAATTGTACATTTAGTCAAATTAACTTGATAACCAAGAGTAAACATCCTTTCTGGCATGTACGTTTTCATCAGCTGTTTAAAACATTCATTTTAATGATGTATTCTTCCATGAGGCAATTTTTCACCAAATGACCAAATTCCCTTCAGATGAAAAACTACAGGGCGAAGTTAGTTAAAATAATTTAGGGAACAATGAATAGCATTGCTTTGGAATAGAGCTTGTTTAATTTGTGTGAGTTAAGAGCCAATATTGTTTGTTGCAATTGGTCTCATTTCAATACTTTTAATGGCAGGCCTACATTTTTTATGGACATACATTGTAGCTCGAAGAAACACATAGGACTTTCATTTAGTTGTAATACATGCCTATTTTTTAAAATGTTTTTAATGAGTTATTGTATACTGTACAACAGGGGGTACCCAATATGTTGATCGCAATATGTTTAATGTAAACATAGTATGTTTACAAAAAATATTTTTTGCCTGTGGAGACAATATCCTCACATTCTCTCTTTATTTCACTCTTTTGGAGCAAAACTGGAGCTAGAGAAAAGCCAAGGCTCCATCCTTTTGAAAACCTTGCTTCGCGCTCAAGTCAAAATTACATTTGCTCTACTCTCTCCACTCACATGCTCTGGACTGACCTCAGTTAAAGCCCCCCTCCATTCTCGGATGATGGTAAGCAGAGTTCTCTTCAGATAAGGTCAAGCACATTAAACCACCTGCAGTGTACTATGTATGTTATTAGTATTGCTTGCCCTCAGGGTCAGCAGGCTTACATGCAGGTTTATGACCATAGATTGCTGGCCAGCAAGGCCAAGTAAGTCAGATTCTAGTTCATGCTGTAATCGTGGTAGGAAAGGGAATCAAAAGCCATTATAGTGGTTGTATTTGGCCACAAGTTTGGCAGGTCTTCTGAGTGCTCTATGATGCTTTGCAGAAATGTGGATTCATACTTGTGCTATAAATTTTAAAACAACAGTCCCAGGGCCAGAACTATGTCATACATAGAATTGAAAAGCAACAAAATAGCAGTGTCGGGAAGTAGTTTACTAGTTTTTAACTACATGTAGTTAAACTAGTAGTTTCATTACATTTTGCAGCAGTTTGCTGGCTCAATTACATTCAAATTTGTGCTGTGATTGTAGTTTACTTTTTCTTTTTTTTTTTGAATTACCAACTACTTTTGGCCCTAAAACATACACTTTTGCCCCATCAAACATTTTTTTCCAAACCCCTCTGATTGGTGAGAAGCACTCGACTCCACTATAGTTGCAATAACAGTCAACTGCCAATTGTCACACATTACTGGTTCTCCCCACTAAGCTGTATATTGTTTCTCCCCATGTTCAAAAATAAGGAATTGCTTACATGTATGTCAGAGTTTGACATTCAGGTTAATTTTCCACTGGCCTGAGGTTTGTCCAAAGTTACTGGCCCGCACAATGAAACTACTGGGCCATTCGCAGATAACTAGGTTTATGCTGCCAATTTAGTATTCTCATTCAGGAATGTCAACATTATAATTCAGACAGAAACAAGCAGTGCTTATCAATAAAAAAAGCAGAGAAAATATACAGCACCGTGCAAAAGTCTTAGGCACCCTAGATTTTTAATATATAGTATATATTTGGTCTTGGATGTTTATTTTGTTTTCTGCATTCGTGTGTCAGTAGAAAACAGCAAATTTGAGATTTACAAACATGAATTTTCCAAAAAATGAAAATTTACAGATACACTTTTGTATTGTGTTAAAGTAATATTTTAAGTAACAGACTACTTTTCAGATTAAAACCTTGATCAAGGGTCTCTGGGATTACCTGGAGAGCCAGAAGCAAGCAAAACAGCCAACATCTGCAGAAGAACTGTGGCAATTTCTCCAAGCTGCTTGGAACAACCTACCAGCCAATTATCTTAAAACTACAAGATAGTGTACCCAAGAGACATTACATTTATTTGGCAGACGCTTTTATCCAAAGCGACATACAAAAAGTGCATTTCATGGTCATAGACAACTGCTAAACACAGGTTCAGTAAGGTACAATACTTATTTTGTACAGCTATTTCTAGCCAAGAACACAGTTTAGTTCACACAGTGAACGCTATTCAGACCTAACCTCTGCAAAGCCAACTAGGCAGAAGAATAAGCTACAGTATTAGGACAAATACAAATTACCAAAAAGTGCTGGGATGGGGCAACATGTAACAAGTGGGGGGGGGGAGATTTAGAGTGAAATATACAGCGTGGTGGTGGTTAGTCTGGGTATAGTCTGAAGAGATGAGTCTTCAGGCCACGGCGGAAGATGGGTAGTGAGGGGGAGGTTCGGAGAGGGATGGGGAGTTCGTTCCACCACTGGGGAGCTAGGGTGGAGAAGCTCTGTGATCCCTTTGGGTGGGTGGGAGGGGTTACAAGGCGCCCTGCTGCCGCAAAGCAGAGTGGTCGAGCAGGCACATAGAATCGAGTCATGTCCTGCAAGTAGATGGGGGCTGTCCTGTTGGCAGCAGTGTAGGCAAGGGTCAGGGCTTTGAACCGGATCCTGGCAGCAACCAGTAGCCAGTGGAGTGATCGCAGCAGAGGAGTGACGTGGGAGAATTTGGGAAGGTTGTAGATGAGTCGGCATTCTGAATGATAATTGATATAGTTTTAAAGGCAAAGGGTGGTCACACCAAACATTGATTTTATTTAGTTTTTAACTATTTACTGCTCTTTATATTATTTTTTTGATACTTATAACCTTCCATTTCATTATTTTTGAAAGCATCTTAGCATTTGTTCTTTTACAGGTGCCTAAGACTTTTGCACACTACTGTGTGTATGTGTGTGTATTATATATATAATACACACACACACACACATATGTCACGTCGTGACCGCATGATCACATGGACTGGGTACTTCCTGTAGATGCCTGTAGAATGTGTGTCCCAGTCTCTCCTCAGTCCTTCTGCTCGTTGCTGCACACCTGGAGCGATGTGGCACCCTGTAAGGGCACAAGCCTAAAGAAAGCTAAAGCCTACCTATAAAGGCACACGTGGAGAGATGCACTAACTCTCTCTGGTTATAGCCACGACCGGCCTTTATAACTTTTTAGCTGCATAACTATAAAGTAAACTTGTTAGCTATAATGCAAGTAAGCGGATCCATCAAGGGATCAATATGTTTACTAACATTACACTTGCTATCGTTTTGCAACATAGATTACGCACGTTTAACTTTCTATGTACTTTCCTGTGACGGAAATTAAAGTAACTTCCAGCTCCAGGATGAACGAGAACCAGGGCAAAGATTGGTTTTTCTACTGACAGTGCAACAGAGATTCACAGCAGGTGCCCAAGTCAGAGTTCCAGGCATCAACTAGTTTATGGAACTTCTGTATGTTCTTTGTTTTCAAGAAATTGTGTTATTGATTGTATGTAATGTGTATAAATTATATCATGTCTCTTGTTAATTAGCTACAGCTGCCTAGCCTGCATAGATAACGTACATACTCTATTACTAACATTAGCTTACAGTTTGCTTTCCTTTCCGAGATCTGTGCTAGACGGAGCTAAATTCAGTAGCCTTTTATCCATGCCATTCCCCTGATTTCCAGGCCAGGTTTGGCAGCACATGCTAAAAGCTGATTCATAATTTTGCTCTAACAGAGGAGATTTTGTTCCCTGCCCCATGTGTGCTGATGAACACACACATGACTAGACACACAGGTGGAACAGTCTAGTCCCCCTTTCATATCATCTCCTATTTAGCTTTTAATGATTTTAGTTTTGATGTTTGTTTATTTCTATTTTATTGAACCCTGTCATTGGTCTCATCATTATTCAGATAAATGCTTGAGCCTACTGCCTCAAGGGAACTTGCGCATGTTATATCATTGGTTATTGTTTTAATATTGAAATTCATAATCATTATTTAATTAATTAATAAGCCTGATTAATTAGACTGATTATACTTTTGCACCATTTGACCATCACAAGGTAACATTTATATCTTGTGAATTGTGGTGCCTACTTGTGAAGATTGTTTGTGTGTGTGTGTGTGTGTTCTGTGATGTATGTTAAATCTTCTTCTGTTTCGTCTTCATTGTCATCGTGTGTTTCATTCTCTTCAGTTATATCCTGCTGCTGCATTGCATCATCGTTGTCTGAGTCTTTGTTCATGTCATTTGTTTCACTTAAACTGTTGACCCATTCTTCATTGAAGTGAACATCACTATACCAACTATTATGCTTCACCAAATAGTTAAATGCACTTCTAACATGATCAGTTTGAACATATTGGTACTCGTAATGACCTTTGTAGGTGAGCTTTCGTTTCAGTTTCACTTTTAACATCTTATCAGATTCATTTCTGGGAAGTACAGATGTGACATCTTTGGTGTTTACTGGAACGCACACAACAGGTCCATGACAGCCTGTTTGTTTACCACGTGGAAGACATAGCAATTTCATAAACGGAATATGGAGAGCAATGAGATGTTGTTCTAAAGAATTCAGACATTTAAGTTCTTCAGGAATTTTTTCCAAATGCATATTATTTGCAACACTCTCCTCTGGCATTTTACCACTCAGAATTTTTCTATGACAGCTGAAGCAAATCCATAATTTGGATGCTGGTGCTTCAGATAAATGGCACACACGTTGACACAATACACGATCACATTTATGCAAATATGTAAATGTAATACATTTTTTTGCCATGGCAGCAACTTGTTTTACATTCAATAACTTGCATTCTGAAAAGTAAACGATGACACACAGCACAAACATATTCAGGACCAGCACTTATTTCTCTACGAAAACATCATTGCAAATCAATATTTCTCTTTTCATCTGCCTGATATTGGCCTTGGAATATTCACACAAGATTGCTGAAACTCTGGGTCTGTGATATTTGGTCTTGGAATATTCACGCACAGATTGCTGAAACTCTGGGTCTGCCTGATATTTGGCCTTGGAATATTCACGCACAGATTGCTGAAACTCTGGGTCTGCCTGATATTTGGCCTTGGAATATTCACGCACAGATTGCTGAAACTCTGGATCTGCCTGATATTTGGCTTTGGAATACTGACACACAGATAGCTGAAACTCAGGGTCTGCCTGATATTTGGCCTTGGAATATTCACGCACAGATTTCTGAAACTGTGGTTCTGCCTGATATTTGGCCTTGGAATCATTCAATAAACATGCATCACTCTCAGCAAGCGCTCTTGTGATTGCTTCTTTTTCTGACATCAGAATGTCTTCCCAACCAACCTCATATGAATCAACACCAAATAAGCCATTACATGCTTCACTGTATTTTATTGTGAAGTTGTGATAAGACAGTGTGTATGCATCTGGTAATTCGTTCACAGAGATGAAACCACAGCCTGTTGGATCACAAATCCTTCCATCACGCCTCATACCACTGTATAAGTCGTCTCCACAAAGCAGGACATCATCCAGGTCTTCCGTTGTCCAGGTCAACACGTTCTTCAACTTACCCTTTAATATCGCCATCAGACTGTTTGCTGCACACTGTCTGTTGCTGTTCTCTCCAAATCGAGGATCACCTTGATGAAAGGAACCTTGAATGACAGAATTCTGAGGAAATTTAGGACATGGCATTACAGACATATTTACATTTGCAGAGTTTTTGGTATGGTTTTTGGCAGATTTGGAAGAGGTTTTGACATTGGTGATATTGGTGATATGGTTCATTGGATGGTCATTAGGATGGTTCATTGGATGGTCATTTGGATGGTTCAACGTCGGGTCACTGTCAGTCATAGAGGCCAGACTGGCATGGGCATGCACAGTTCACAAAGTACAAGGACTTACAGTGGATAAAGCTGTAGTTTCACTTGAGAAAATATTTACAGCAGGGCAAGCCTATGTTGCATTGAATCGAGTAAGAAGTCTCAGCGGACTAATTAAGGATTTCAGAGAGTCAGCTATATTTTCCAATGATAAAATTGAGGCTGCTATGAAAACTATGCCTAAATTTGTTTTGGAGATGGACAGTTTCAGAAAGCCTACCACTAAATTCACTATAGCGCTTCATAACATCCAAAGTCTGAAAGCACATTTTCTGGATCTTCAAGCGCATAAACTGATCAGTGCTGACTGTATTTGTTTAACACCAGGAGCGCCGGACCATTTCCTGGCATTCAAATAACTTTTCGCGCGGCCAGGGTCAAATGACACATTAGCCTTCAAACTGGAAATATTCGCATTGTTCGCTAGATGGCGCTTATTAGACACGAGCTGACAAAGGTTGCCAGCCCATTGTCCTAATGAAATATTTGCGAGATTTTAGACTGTCAGAGTATCAGAGTAAGTTATGTTTTAGTTACGGCTCGGCATTCTAGTCAACACATTGTTGCAATATAAATGTATTTAGAATAAACAGTATATCTGTATGAAGAGAATGAGTCATGAAAAGCTAACAATAAACATATTGTAGGGAGGTCAAACCTGTTTTTCAAAAAACAAATTTGACAGTTTATTCTTCATGCATAATATCATAAATGCTAATAATCAAATAGGCTAACAACATATAAATCGCCAATTTGCCAGAATATAACTGTAATACGATTTTTAAAATTAGCCGCTTCCCTCCGCATGTGATCACTGATCACTGTCGTTGGAGGGAAACGCATCATCACCCGTGCGAATTTTAGGGTCGGGTTTTCTGTTTTATAAAAATACATGTAAAAAATATTGTCGTTCAAACGAGTTTTTTTCCGGTGACCAGAAAACATGTAGGCTAGGCTACACTGGCAAGCAGGTCATAGCTGGCTGTGACTATTCGACTGGGGATTCGAAATCCAAAGAAGTCTCTTATTCATCGTAGGCTAATTACAAAAAACACCCATTCATAACACTGAATAACACTGCACTGTACATAAGACCATGGCAAATATATACATGCAAGAATCCTGTTGTTCAAACGAGTTTTTTCCGGTGACCAGAAAACATGTAGGCTATACAGGCAAGCAGGTCATAGCCTAGCTAGCTGTGACTATTCGACTGGGGATTCGAAATCCAAAGAAGTCTCTTATTCATCGTAATTACAAAAAACACCCATTCGTAACACTGAATAATACCGCACTGTACATAAGACCTTAGCAACCAAGTGGGATTTCAAAACTGATTATCGCTTCAGCGCACACACAAAGTCAAATTGAGATAGCAACAAAGTAAAAAGACGAGACACCTGTCTTCAGTAATTTGCTTTATTAGATCAAAAAGCATACAGCACATTGTTAGGAAGTTGAAACGATTTTGAAAATATAACGTTAGCTAAATATATAGCTAGCAAGTTGAATTATTTAGAATCACCCCGCAAATCAATAAATAAAAAATCTATATAAAACATTAGCAATAGAGCTGCTGGTAATGCGGTAACGCCGTCAGCATTCAAGACAGAGCTTGGGTTGCATTTTTGTACATTTGCCGCAGACAAGTCGTTTACACTTGTCACAGATATCACAAGTTTTGTTCCCTCCACATCTGGATACCTGGCAGCGTTTTCTTTTTTAGTGACCGCTCTCGCTGTGGTGTGTTGGGGGTTTCTAGACTGCAGAGGGGCGCTAGGATGGTACGCCGCGGAGCTGCCTTTGCGGTCATGTGATTTGCACGCAACTCCTTGGCCACCTCAAGAATAAATCTTCTTCGACTAATTGTTTTGTTCATGCATTGCGTGTACAAAACATGGGCGTTGATTGCAGCCAGATCCAAAATGTTGTAAAAAACGGCAACTTGCCAACGACGACTGCCCCCCTTGACCGAATACAGCTGTGCCATCTGGTCCAAAACATCCACTCCCATTTTTGTTGCGTTGTAATGGGCGATGGTTTCTGGCAGTTTTTTGGCATCATTGTCGATCGATACGGTTTTGTGCATAGTGCTCAAAATGCACACATTTTTCTTGGGCTTGCACTGATAAACCGTAAGTGTAGCGTGTCCAGCTCTCCAGATTGTGGTGGAAAATCTCTCTTGATTTTGTGCCTTCGCAGAAGGGGGCACTTCTCTCCTCTTTTTGTTCATGGTACCCACCAATGTAGTTTTTTTTGCGTGTAGATTGTTCGCCAGGGCAATCGATGTGAAGAAATTGTCCGAGGTTATATTTCTTCCTTTTCCGACGAAGGGTTCCACAAGGCGCATGACCACATTGTCAGCTAATCGTTCACCGACAGGCCTCGCCTCATCTTTCCCAAGGTATGGGAAAGCGTTCAGCGTGTACTTCGTTTCAACGTCAGCTGCTATCCAGAACTTTATCCCAAATTTATCTGGTTTAGTAGCAATGTACTGCGTGAAGCGGCACCGCGCTTTAGTTGGGAACAACTGCTCATCAACAGTTATGTTTTCTCTAGGTGTGTAACACGCAGTACTGTTGCTTACAAATTTGCTCCATATTTCGGAAATAATGGAAAATTTGTCTTTCTCAAGACGTGTTGCCCTTGTGTCCTTGTCATCAAATCTGAGAGAGCGCATGATGTCCCGAAACCTTTGCCGCGACATAGTTTCATTGAAAAATGGATTTCCCAAGTCTGAAGACCAAAAGTCTTCTAAATTCATACTTTTACCGCCAGTGATGCCTCGTAAATACAGCAGTCCCACGAAAGCTTTCAATTCGTCGACTGACAGGTCCCAGTTTTCTGCCCCATTTCTGTGGGCTTCTGCCACAGTATACTTGACAATCTGCCCCCACATCAGAATGTCAATCAGACATAGCAGACTGCTCAGCGGACTTACAATGTTCTCCTTGGCGCACCTTTTCCGTCGTAGTCGCAGTCGCAGTCTCAGTTTCAACTTCAGAATCAGATTCAGAAGCTGAATCAAATTCAATATCCAGCTCCAACTCCTCATCGCCCGAATCCATTTCACTGGCATTCTGAATCAGGTCCAAAGCTTGCTTGGCAGAGTATCTCTGTGGTCGTTTGTTCATCTTGGCAAGCGATACCAAACCGAACTGGTCGCCGAAATAATCATGCTTCTCTTTTATAGCCATATTTTTGTAGCCCAATAATAATTTGAATAGAAATTATTATAACAGCCCCGCCCATGCCATTATAGTTTCAGGTGTGAGGGGCGTGGTGTGGTGCGTGAAAAGCCAATTCCTTGATAGGATGTAACATCCATAACATGTTACATTAACAATCTTTTCGATTAAAACTTTGATAATTATGTAGATGCCTAAATGTGAATAAAGTTGCACATAACAGCAACATCTGCAAACGTGTAGAATATCGGTTTCCATTGTGTGGTATTTTAACATGGATGCATTTCATTTTAACCCTTATATAAATTTTCAACTGTGAAAACCATATTTAAAAATGTCCATTCAATCTATGGATAAGCAAATGTTTATTGATTTGATATCAATAAATACAAGAAAATCAATATAAAACATTAGTAGGCTAAATGTTAATAGTAAACATAAAACATCAGTAATAACAAGCCCAAATCCGCAATAGCTGCGACCGCGCATGCATCCACAGGAGGACACTTTTGTGGACCAACTGACCAACAAACTAAAGAGCTGCTGGTCGCCTATATGCCGCGGAGTTTGTAAGCTTAGCTGCCTTTGCCATCATGTGATTTGACATTGCAAGTTTGGTCGATAGCACATTGCTCAAGATGCCGTCTCATCTTTATACGTGCATGCATGAATATGTGCTTTCGTTTCTAAGTAAGTGAAAAATTACGGTCAGCATAACCATGCTGTGCCATGCTTCGCTAAAGCATCTGAAGTTTTCTGTTTTCTCGGGTGGGGGAGGGGTGAGCGTTGAATGTCCCATACAGATCAGTGGTCTTACCCTTACCCTTAGATTGACATGTGAATGTCCCACTTGAGAATGGTTCACTTATGCCACGTGTGAATGTTTGAAAGTTGATATCTCTCCAGGGAGAGATAAAATGTTCTATTTGTCCGGCACATAATATTATTATGTTATGTTAGCCTACTCAAAAATAATACAAGTATTTTGCTTAGCCGTAATTCGTTACGCTACAAAGTATGCCTTGTATTACTTTTAGTTACGCAGCAATCTCTCGCTCTTGCTTATACTTTTTTTTTCTATTTAGTTTACTGTTTTTAAAAAAAGATTTTTATTACTAGTTTACTCAATGGAATAACAGCATACACCACACGAACACATCACAAGACACTTCACATTTGAGAAATCATTTTTGATTGTAGGCTATGTAATAGTTACATTTATTGTTCTCTCAAGTAGCCTAAAGGTTAAAACTATGTTTTTAAAAAATTGTGGAGTTATACATAATAGCAACTGCAAAGCCTAGCCTAACCGGACATCGTGTCACCACTCGCGTGCTTCCACAATGATTTTTCCCCCCAAAACCTTTACTCCCTGAAACGAATGTCCCCTATTTCCTGGTCCCTCAAAAGCCAAATGTCACGTCACATTTTTACCTCACAGAAAATAGGATATGATACAGCTATAATTTTTTTAGCATATTTTGAAAAGTAGCCTACGTTCACTATCATCTGTAATTTGGCATATATATATATATATGTGTGTGTGTGTGTGTGTGTATACATCAACGAGCAAGGTATGCTTGATCAGAACTCACAGAAAGTCCACTGATAACAAGTGCACTAAATAAACGTAATCCGTCTGGGATAAATGCATAGGAAATTTGCCGAGGGAACCGATGGCAGAAGAAACGTCCGAGTTGGTGTACAAAAAGACGTCTTCACTGAAACACTCTATAAATAAACTAATTAACAGCCGAAACAAACCATGACTAACTATAAACTAACAAACTACACTATGATTCAAATATATTTTTATCATGCTGTATTGTAGTGGTTTCTTTATTTTAGATTGTTTTTGCAATAGTGTTACAGTTTGTAGTCCTAAAACCCGGAAGTAAGTTGGCATTGGGTTCTCATCAGATTTCCAATGCATTTTACCCGTGGGGATTTAGTTTTCTGCCAAAAGTAAGGTTTGTGGTGAATGTAAGCCTAAATGAGCTTCACGATTGTTTGTCAACCGTGGATTTCTAAGCTGTCATGTGCTTTTGAAAAGTAGGCTAAGTTTCTATATTGAAACTACGAGAGCGGTCACATTTTTGCAATAACCACTCTTGTTTTACTAGCTCGCATGCACGCTGAGCGTAGAACGCTAAGCGTGAGTGAGCGGCGAACCCATAGAACTCGTAAAACAAAACGTGAAACTGTTTTAGGCATAAATTAACCATAGGTCTTATTTTCGGAAGAAAACTAAATCCCTATTGGAAAAATGCATTGGCAATCTGCCGAGGGAACCCATGGCGGAAGAAACGTCCGGGTTGGCCTACAAAAAGACGTATTCACTGTAACATTCTATGAATAAACAAATTAACAGCCGAAACAAATAGCGCTTCGAATATATTTTTATTTTGTTATATTGTAGTCGTTTCTTTAGCTTAGATTTAGTTTTTGCAATATCATACGCAGCATTGTTGTTGTACGTGAACGTGTCGCATGCAGCCATTGTGCACGAGAATGATAATGCATAAAATTGAAAAAAAAAAATTTGTTTATGCATTTGAAGACGGATCAATTTTATTTTAACTCTTATTTAGAAATTTCCAGTTGTATAATAACTGTAAAAATAAAATGTAGGGCTATGATTTCAGAACACAAGGGAAAGGCATAGGCATAAACAAATGATCACAAAACGAACGCAATAGCCTATAAAAATATTTTTTAAGATCACATTTAAAACATTATATAATGTTGTGGCAAGTGAGTGCCACCCCTCCTGTTTAAACACACACTCACGGGAGACAGTTGGTTCCTTAATCAGCACTGCCGTGCTCTTTTATTTACCGATGCGTTTTTACAGAGATATGTACACACAAACGACGGTTCCGCAGCCGTCTTGTTGTCAGCCCTCCCGCTCCAGCTTCCGGTCTTCCTTTAAAAAACCCCAGGCTCACTGTTGAAAGCAATCAGAGGCAATCAGCGCAATTAAACAATTAACAATTATCGGCGCTGATTACCTCCAGCTGACAGTCGTGACGAAGGATCCGAGAGCCGCTCCTCTCACACTCTCTCTCTGCAGCCGACGCTCAAACCACGCCCACCCCACCACATACCCCCACCGCCCGACTTAGGCCGGGGAGCCATCCGGCCGATGACCAACCCCCCCCCCTCCCCCCCCCCCCTCCTGGGGGCGAGAGAGGAAGTCCGCCACGACCATCCGTACACCCGGTCTATGGATCACCTTGAAGTTAAAAGGCTGCAAAGCCAGATACCACCGAGTGATCCGGGCGTTGGTATCCTTCATGCGGTGAAGCCATTGGAGGGGGGCATGGTCCGAACAGAGGGTGAATGGGCGACCCAGAAGGTAATACCGGAGGGCTCCGACCGCCCACCGAATGGCGAGGCACTCTTTTTCCACCGTGCTGTACTTCGCCTCCCGTTGTGACAGTTTTCGGCTAATGTACAGCACGGGGCGGTCGACTCCCTCCACCTGCTGGGTCAAAACAGCCCCCAGCCCTCTGTCCGACGCGTCGGTCTGCAAAACAAAAGGGAGAGAGAAGTTAGGTGTGAACAAGAGCGGCTCCCCACAGAGAGCTTCTTTTACCCTCTCAAACACCCGCTGGCACGGTTCCGTACACTGGACCGGATCTGAGGCACCTTTTCGGGTTAAGTCAGTTAGGGGGCTGGTTAGCTCCGAAAATGCCGGGATGAACCTCCTGTAATAGCCGGCCAGCCCCAAGAACCTCCTTACCTCTTTTTTTGACTTGGGTCGGGGACAGGCTGCAATCGCCGCGGTTTTGTCCACTAGAGGCCGCACCTGTCCACTTCCCAAGTGGTACCCCAAATACCGTACCTCCGCTCGGCCAATAGCACACTTCTTTGGGTTAGCCGTGAGCCCTGCCTGCCTTAAGGATTCGAGCACTGCCCCCACATGCTGCAAATGCTGCTCCCAACTGCTGCTATGGATGATTACATCATCCAGATAGGCAGCAGCATAACCAGCATGCGGACGCAATACCCGATCCATTAGGCACTGGAAGGTGGCAGGGGCTCCGAATAACCCAAACGGAAGTGTCCTGAATTGGTACAAACCATCCGGAGCGGAGAAAGCCATTTTTTCCTTAGATTTGGCAGATAAGGGAATCTGCCAGTAACCCTTGGTTAAATCCAGCGTCGAAAAAAATTGAGCCGTGCCAAGCCGATCCAAGAGCTCGTCGACCCGAGGCATTGGATAAGCATCAAACCGTGACACTTCATTTACCTTTCTATAATCCACACAGAAGCGAATAGACCCATCAGGCTTACCTACCAGCACAATGGGGCTACTCCAGGGACTGTGGGATTCCTCTATTACCCCCAGCTCTAGCATTGCCTTTATTTCTGCCTGAACCAATTTCTTTTTGTGTTCCGGCAATCTATAGGGGCGGGTCCGCACCGTCACCCCCGGGGAAGTCTCAATGTGGTGGTGTATGAGGTGCGTGCGTCCTGGTATGGGGGAAAACACATCAGCAAAACGCTTTTGCAACAAGTGAGTGTTGCATCAGGGCGCACCTGTTGACCATCAATGGACATCACGCGGTCAAAGGCAAAGCGTAGGGTGTCATCACGAGACTGCTCGAGTGGGAAATCCTCCATGGGGCGAAACACCGGCACCTGCAGAGTCTCCCCCTGAGGCTCCACTGGTGCCGGCTCCCCCTCTGCTGCGTCGGACGACCCCGCGTCACCGCTGACAGCAGCACACACATCACACAGCCCTAGCTGTCGTGAACGCACCCCCCCTACCTTACCAGCTGCCTGGCGGAACCCCGGCCAATCAGTGCCTAAAATCAGAGGGTGCGAGAGGCGGGAGCTAACCGCAGCCTTTATTTTATGCTTTTTCCCTTGACACCGAATTTCCACTGAGACTATAGGGTACTCGTGTAAATCCCCATGCACACACCTTATAGATACCCTTGATGCTTCTAACAACGCCTCGGGTCGAACCAGGCTTTGTCGAATCATGGTCTGCATAGCCCCTGAGTCCAACAGCGCCTGGTGTTCACTCCCTTGAATCCTTACCGGAATACAGTACGCTCCGTCTGGATCGGGAGCGGAGGTGGGCGGGCCGACAACACGAACCACCTGCCCCACCTCCATGAGCGGGCACTCGCGGCGCAGGTGACCCGGTTGTCCGCACCGCCAACACCCCGGTCCGGGCGTCTGAGGAGCTCTCTGTGGGTCGTATCCCGCCGCCACTGAGCCTGGGGCTGGGGAAACAGAAAAAAAAGGGTTGGTGCGGGAAAATGCGGGGGTTTGGGCACGGGGAAGGGAGGAAGAAAGGGGGGAAGGAAGGGAACGAGGAAGGGCTCTCCTGCGCGGAGCCGTGTCTGCCCGTCCTTGCTGCTGCTGCTGCTGCTGCTGTGACTGGCCGCGGGGGTAGAGCGCCAGGTGGTCCTCCGCCAGGGTGACGGCGGCCGCCAACCCGGTCGGCCGATGGCACCTCACCCAATTCGCCGTCTCCGCCGGGAGGCCATCGATAAAGCGTTCGAGGGCCACCAGCTCCACCACCTCGTCTGCTGACCGGAGTTCTGGTCGCAGCCACCGACGCGCCATGTCCAGCAGTCTCTGCGCGTATGCGAACGGTCGGTCCTCTCTGGCCAGGGCCGTCTCCCTGAACCGTCGCCGGTGTTCTTCCGGGCTGTATCCCAGACGGTCCAGGACCGCCTTCTTTAGGTTGCCGTAGACCGTCCGCGCTGTGGGGGGTAAGCTGTGTGCCGCCCGTTGTACTTCCCCAGTCAAGAGGGGCAGGAGGCGGACGACCCACTCCTCCTCCGGTAGATGGAGAGCCACGGGGGGTCCGGTCTGTCTCTCTCGGGAGCTGGTTTCTCCCGCAGCCGCCAGCTGCAGTAGAGCCTGGGTCTGGAGGGAAGTTTGCGCAAATATTGAACAAATATTTAGGAAAAGTCAGTGAATGCGGATGATGTAGCTTGCTAGTAACTAAATGAAAAAAAATCCTAAACTCCGAAATATCTGTGACAGGTCAAATGACCTGTCACAGCGCTCCTAGTGTTAACAGAAACATGGTTAAGTTCTGACGACATACAAAACCCACCACAATTGCCCGGCTTTTTGTTTAAGCACAATCCAAGATTTAATTGTTATGATGTCAGCAAACCACTTTTTGCTAAATTAAAACAACAGAAGTGGTGGAGTTGGAATATTTTATTCTGAAACAAGTCATGCTAATGTCATCATTCCACAGACCTGTAATTTAGAATGTATATATCTTGCTGTCCCACATGTCAGTTTGACTGCTGCACTTTTGTACAGACCTAATTCTTACACTGCAGACCTGTTTCAACAGCAGCTCCTGAAAGTGCTGTCAGATCTGGAGAAGTATCCAGGACGAAAGGTTATCATGGGGGACTTCAATGAAGACATTTTTGCATCATCTTCCATTGCCAAACTGATAGAACACCATGGATACACTCAGTGTGTACAAAAGGCCACAACAGAAAGAGGTACGGTAATTGACCATGTGTATATCACAGGAAAAGAAAATGTTTGTGTGGACATAGTGCCAACTTTTTATAGTTTTCATGAAGCAATTCTTATTTCATTCAGTTAAATGTGTTTAAATGTACATCATTTTAAAAATAACTTGTGCAATTATGTCATTTCCCATGTATGTCATATTTCCATCCACTGTATTAGGGGGTGGGGGAGACAGGGGGATAACTTAAGTTACATATGGACTGCTCCCTGTGGGAAGCCTGCAATCTCATCATAGGTAACATGGGGGCAGGCATGTGCAGACAACTTTTGGGGGCAGGTGCTTGGTCCTGTCGGGGTGGGGGGGGGGGTACATGATGAAGCTGCTGCTCAGTGGACTGGCTACTACTTTATTTATTTCTACAGCTTTATTTGCCTTTGTTTTCAAAATACAAGTGTTATGTCTTTTATGAGATCACTGATGTGAGAGGTGTCAATCAATATTTATGTATTCATTCATTATCTGGACACCAAATTCATGACAACATTCTGTATTTATGTATGCATTTTAACATTATAAGAAACTTTTGTATTATGTTTTACCTACCAAGACCAAAGCCTGGCAATGATGCTCGTTTTGCCAGCACCACATGGATACCTGGAGCACTACAGCTTGTTGGTGCTAGACCTACCAGTCAAACCATGGGGCATTCATGCTCCTACTTTTGTACTACCAGTCCCAAAAGCACCATCCTTGGGCCTGAAGGCCTTCAACTCTGTAGTACCAGATCTGCCAGTGCCACCCATGTACCTGAATGTCCTCAGCTCAACACAGCCTGATGTGCCAGCACCATTCAGGGGCCCAGGAGATCTTGGCTCATCGCTGACAAACTCACTAGCACAAACCTGTGGACCCTACCTCAGCACTACCAGTTCTGCCTGTGATCACTTTAGGCCTGGAGGTGTTCTGCTCAGCAGTGCCTGTCCTGCCAGCATCACCAAGATGCCTGAAGGCCCCTATGTCATGTATGGCCAACTCACGAGCACCGCTCTGGAGCCCAGACTAAACACTGTCTGATCCAGTGTTCCCATTTGGTTGCCTGGAGATCCCTCCCTGGTTGTAGTCATTTTTGCCAGCGCCACCTGCAGCCTGCAAGCCCCTGACACTAATTCCCTAAGAGCGAAAATGAGCAATTTGCAGATATTAATAATTGATGAAATTTCCATGGTTGACCATCGCCTTTTAGCTTACATTCATGGAAGACTGAGACAAATTAAACAGACTGGTGACTATTCACTGTTTGGAAAAGTGAGCATTCTTGCAGTTGGAGATTTCTATCAATTGCCACCTGTCAAAGGAATACCTCTACATGCTGATGCAAAAGGAGTGAACTTATGGCAGGATCATTTTGTAATTGCAGAATTAACTGAAATTGTTAGACAACAAAATGCAACCTTTGCTGAAATACTGAATCACCTGCGGGTTCGTAAAAAAGATGAGACCATATGTACAAGTGATATTGAAATGTTAAAAAAGTGTGAAACAGGAGAACAGGCTGCAGCAATTCACATATTTGCTACTAACAGTGAAGTTGACAAACATAATATTGAGAGACTTCAAGAGTGCTGTCCTGAGGCCATCACTATACATGCTGAAGATTTTGACAGAAATCCCAAAACTGGGAGAATGGAAAATAAAGTTGGTCACCATACAAAGGTTTACAACACATGTTTGTCAAAATGTCTTTCTCTAGGTGTTGGAGCTCGAGTAATGTTGAAGAAAAACATTGATGTCTCTGATGGTCTTGTTAATGGAGCATTTGGTACAGTTGTTGGCATATCAAGTAAATCTGATAATGATAATTTCCCCTCTGCTATACATGTGGTGTTTGATGATGCAAAAATTGGTAAAAATCAAAGATCAAAAGCACATCAGACGTTCTCAAAATTTTACTGTAATTAAAGCACAGGAAGATGTAGTGACAAATGCTGGTGGAATTAGACGTCAATTTCCTCTTAGACTGGCATGGGCATGCACAGTTCACAAAGTACAAGGACTTACAGTGGATAAAGCTGTAGTTTCACTTGAGAAAATATTTACAGCAGGGCAAGCCTATGTTGCATTGAGTCGAGTAAGAAGTCTCAGCGGACTAATTATTAAGGATTTCAGAGAGTCAGCTATATTTTCCAATGATAAAATTGAGGCTGCTATGAAAACTATGCCTAAATTTGTTTTGGAGATGGACAGTTTCAGAAAGCCTACCACTAAATTCACTATAGCGCTTCATAACATCCAGTTATCCAAGTCTGAAAGCACATTTTCTGGATCTTCAAGCACAAACTGATCAGTGCTGACTGTATTTGTTTAACAGAAACATGGTTAAGTTCTGACGACATACAAAACCCACCACAATTGCCCGGCTTTTTGTTTAAGCACAATCCAAGATTTAATTGTTATGATGTCAGCAAACCACTTTTTGCTAAATTAAAACAACAGAAGTGGTGGAGTTGGAATATTTTATTCTGAAACAAGTCATGCTAATGTCATCATTCCACAGACCTGTAATTTAGAATGTATATATCTTGCTGTCCCACATGTCAGTTTGACTGCTGCACTTTTGTACAGACCTAATTCTTACACTGCAGACCTGTTTCAACAGCAGCTCCTGAAAGTGCTGTCAGATCTGGAGAAGTATCCAGGACGAAAGGTTATCATGGGGGACTTCAATGAAGACATTTTTGCATCATCTTCCATTGCCAAACTGATAGAACACCATGGATACACTCAGTGTGTACAAAAGGCCACAACAGAAAGAGGTACGGTAATTGACCATGTGTATATCACAGGAAAAGAAAATGTTTGTGTGGACATAGTGCCAACTTTTTATAGTTTTCATGAAGCAATTCTTATTTCATTCAGTTAAATGTGTTTAAATGTACATCATTTTAAAAATAACTTGTGCAATTATGTCATTTCCCATGTATGTCATATTTCCATCCACTGTATTAGGGGGTGGGGGAGACAGGGGGATAACTTAAGTTACATATGGACTGCTCCCTGTGGGAAGCCTGCAATCTCATCATAGGTAACATGGGGGCAGGCATGTGCAGACAACTTTTGGGGGCAGGTGCTTGGTCCTGTCGGGGGTGGGGGGGGGGGGTACATGATGAAGCTGCTGCTCAGTGGACTGGCTACTACTTTATTTATTTCTACAGCTTTATTTGCCTTTGTTTTCAAAATACAAGTGTTATGTCTTTTATGAGATCACTGATGTGAGAGGTGTCAATCAATATTTATGTATTCATTCATTATCTGGACACCAAATTCATGACAACATTCTGTATTTATGTATGCATTTTAACATTATAAGAAACTTTTGTATTATGTTTTACCTACCAAGACCAAAGCCTGGCAATGATGCTCGTTTTGCCAGCACCACATGGATACCTGGAGCACTACAGCTTGTTGGTGCTAGACCTACCAGTCAAACCATGGGGCATTCATGCTCCTACTTTTGTACTACCAGTCCCAAAAGCACCATCCTTGGGCCTGAAGGCCTTCAACTCTGTAGTACCAGATCTGCCAGTGCCACCCATGTACCTGAATGTCCTCAGCTCAACACAGCCTGATGTGCCAGCACCATTCAGGGGCCCAGGAGATCTTGGCTCATCGCTGACAAACTCACTAGCACAAACCTGTGGACCCTACCTCAGCACTACCAGTTCTGCCTGTGATCACTTTAGGCCTGGAGGTGTTCTGCTCAGCAGTGCCTGTCCTGCCAGCATCACCAAGATGCCTGAAGGCCCCTATGTCATGTATGGCCAACTCACGAGCACCGCTCTGGAGCCCAGACTAAACACTGTCTGATCCAGTGTTCCCATTTGGTTGCCTGGAGATCCCTCCTGGTTGTAGTCATTTTTGCCAGCGCCACCTGCAGCCTGCAAGCCCCTGACACTAATTCCTAAGAGCGAAAATGAGCAATTTGCAGATATTAATAATTGATGAAATTTCCATGGTTGACCATCGCCTTTTAGCTTACATTCATGGAAGACTGAGACAAATTAAACAGACTGGTGACTATTCACTGTTTGGAAAAGTGAGCATTCTTGCAGTTGGAGATTTCTATCAATTGCCACCTGTCAAAGGAATACCTCTACATGCTGATGCAAAAGGAGTGAACTTATGGCAGGATCATTTTGTAATTGCAGAATTAACTGAAATTGTTAGACAACAAAATGCAACCTTTGCTGAAATACTGAATCACCTGCGGGTTCGTAAAAAAGATGAGACCATATGTACAAGTGATATTGAAATGTTAAAAAAGTGTGAAACAGGAGAACAGGCTGCAGCAATTCACATATTTGCTACTAACAGTGAAGTTGACAAACATAATATTGAGAGACTTCAAGAGTGCTGTCCTGAGGCCATCACTATACATGCTGAAGATTTTGACAGAAATCCCAAAACTGGGAGAATGGAAAATAAAGTTGGTCACCATACAAAGGTTTACAACACATGTTTGTCAAAATGTCTTTCTCTAGGTGTTGGAGCTCGAGTAATGTTGAAGAAAAACATTGATGTCTCTGATGGTCTTGTTAATGGAGCATTTGGTACAGTTGTTGGCATATCAAGTAAATCTGATAATAATGATGATTTCCCCTCTGCTATACATGTGGTGTTTGATGATGCAAAAATTGGTAAAAAATCAAAGATCAAAAGCACGTCAGACGTTATCTCAAAATTTTACTGTAATTAAAGCACAGGAAGATGTAGTGACAAATGCTGGTGGAATTAGACGTCAATTTCCTCTTAGACTGGCATGGGCATGCACAGTTCACAAAGTACAAGGACTTAGTGGATAAAGCTGTAGTTTCACTTGAGAAAATATTTACAGCAGGGCAAGCCTATGTTGCATTGAGTCGAGTAAGAAGTCTCAGCGGACTAATTATTAAGGATTTCAGAGAGTCAGCTATATTTTCCAATGATAAAATTGAGGCTGCTATGAAAACTATGCCTAAATTTGTTTTGGAGATGGACAGTTTCAGAAAGCCTACCACTAAATTCACTATAGCGCTTCATAACATCCAAAGTCTGAAAGCACATTTTCTGGATCTTCAAGCACATAAACTGATCAGTGCTGACTGTATTTGTTTAACAGAAACATGGTTAAGTTCTGACGACATACAAAACCCACCACAATTGCCCGGCTTTTTGTTTAAGCACAATCCAAGATTTAATTGTTATGATGTCAGCAAACCACTTTTTGCTAAATTAAAACAACAGAAGTGGTGGAGTTGGAATATTTTATTCTGAAACAAGTCATGCTAATGTCATCATTCCACAGACCTGTAATTTAGAATGTATATATCTTGCTGTCCCACATGTCAGTTTGACTGCTGCACTTTTGTACAGACCTAATTCTTACACTGCAGACCTGTTTCAACAGCAGCTCCTGAAAGTGCTGTCAGATCTGGAGAAGTATCCAGGACGAAAGGTTATCATGGGGGACTTCAATGAAGACATTTTTGCATCATCTTCCATTGCCAAACTGATAGAACACCATGGATACACTCAGTGTGTACAAAAGGCCACAACAGAAAGAGGTACGGTAATTGACCATGTGTATATCACAGGAAAAGAAAATGTTTGTGTGGACATAGTGCCAACTTTTTATAGTTTTCATGAAGCAATTCTTATTTCATTCAGTTAAATTTGTTTAAATGTACATTATTTTAAAAATAACTTGTGCAATTATGTCATTTCCCATGTATGTCATATTTCCATCCACTGTATTGGGGGGTGGGGGAGACAGGGGGATAACTTAAGTTACATATGGACTGCTCCCTGTGGGAAGCCTGCAATCTCATCATAGGTAACATGGGGGCAGGCATGTGCAGACAACTTTTGGGGGCAGGTGCTTGGTCCTGTCGGGGGTGGGGGGGGGGGGGGGGGTACATGATGAAGCTGCTGCTCAGTGGACTGGCTACTACTTTATTTATTTCTACAGCTTTATTTGCCTTTGTTTTCAAAATACAAGTGTTATGTCTTTTATGAGATCACTGATGTGAGAGGTGTCAATCAATATTTATGTATTCATTCATTATCTGGACACCAAATTCATGACAACATTCTGTATTTATGTATGCATTTTAACATTATAAGAAACTTTTGTATTATGTTTTACCTACCAAGACCAAAGCCTGGCAATGATGCTCGTTTTGCCAGCACCACATGGATACCTGGAGCACTACAGCTTGTTGGTGCTAGACCTACCAGTCAAACCATGGGGCATTCATGCTCCTACTTTTGTACTACCAGTCCCAAAAGCACCATCCTTGGGCCTGAAGCCCTTCAACTCTGTAGTACCAGATCTGCCAGTGCCACCCATGTACCTGAATGTCCTCAGCTCAACACAGCCTGATGTGCCAGCACCATTCAGGGGCCCAGGAGATCTTGGCTCATCGCTGACAAACTCACCAGCACAAACCTGTGGACCCTACCTCAGCACTACCAGTTCTGCCTGTGATCACTTTAGGCCTGGAGGTGTTATGCTCAGCAGTGCCTGTCCTGCCAGCATCACCAAGATGCCTGAAGGCCCCTATGTCATGTATGGCCAACTCGCGAGCACCACTCTGAACCCCAGACTAAACACTGTCTGATCCAGTGTTCCCATTTGGTTGCCTGGAGATCCCTCCCTGGTTGTAGTCATTTTTGCCAGCGCCACCTGCAGCCTGCAAGCCCCTAACACTACATGGTCTGACCTGCAAGCACCACCTGGGTACTTTGAGTTTTCCAGCTCAGCACACCCAAACCTGCTGGTGCAATCCTTGGGCCTGGAGGTCCCTGCCTTCCTGCTGCCTGCTGCCTGACCTGCAGAGGCCCCTGGTTGTCCGCTGCCTGCTGCCTGACCTGCAGAGGCCCCTGGTTGTCCGCTGCCTGCTGCCTGACCTGCAGAGACCCCTGGTTGTCTGGAGGGCCTTCATTAACTGTTGCTAGTACCTAGGCTACAGCACTCATGTGCAACCTCCAGTCCTGCCACAGTGTGTTTTGGAAGGCTCCTCCTCCATCTCTGCTGACAGACAGCAACTCTTATGTGACTTTACAACCCAAAGAACCTCATTTGACCATACTGTCCTCTTGAGTAGTATAGACATTTGTACTCCTTGGGAAGGAAATTCCATCCCCTTTTCATTTTGACTCGGCTTGTCAAGCAAGGTATTTTTTTCCCAAGTTAGACTGACATGTTCTCATATTCCTGTTCACATTTTATTCCTAATGTAATCATACTGTTGTCATGTTTTTATTATTTTATCCGGAATTTCATTGCTGGTTTGACAATCTTTTTGGAAATCACCTTAATATGTATCATTGCATTTATTGAATCCATTGTTTTTAGCACCTAAATTTTTATCACATTTATTATTGGAAATGCTATTAATGTTGTCAATTGTATGTATTTTCATTGGTTTGACAATAAATAAATGTAATCATTATTTCTGTGGTTATTATCAATCAATAGGTGTACTCATTGCTCATTAATAAATCTTAGCAAAAGTTAACGTTGTGTTTTTGCAACATGCCTATAGGTACCAAGAAATTGTATTTTTCTCATTTTAGTTATGCCAGATATGGGTTGTATGAAACAATACCAGTGAGGTAACCTTGTGGCGTGGATCGGGGCATGCCCCCGCAGTGCCTCTCCCAGCCGGATATTCATCAGCTCAAACCTACCACCAGGCCCGCTGTTCAGGACCCAGGACAGCACCACTCTGTGAAGCCCAGCCACAGGACCCTGGAGAGCGGCAACCAGGAAATTCCCCAACTCCCTCATTGGCACTCAACACACCTGAAGTCAAAGCCACACAGCTGCCGCTACTCCAGGGAAATGGGCTGGGGGCTTAAGAGGAGGCCTTTGTCTCCCTTGAGCAGAGGGGGTTTTTGGGCTACAACAGAGCGGCGAAATATCTGTTTGTAACTTTGTACTTGTTTTGCAGAAGCCAGCGGAGACGCGGGACCACATCCCTCTTCGTGCTTTAAAGAGGGATCCCCTAAGCTGTCTCCGGGTCATCATTACCTTAATTTCAGTTACTTTACTTTACTTGAATTTAAAGAAGAAACTTTTGTTGTTGAGTACGACTTTGATTTGCGTGCTTAATTTGGTTTAATTAAAGAGCCCTGTTGGGCTATTTTTCCCCAAACCTCCGGTCTGTGTATTTCTGTGCCGCCCCGCCTGCACCGTCACACCCAGTACGGTGCCACAGTATAATAGTATATGTGTATATATGTATATATATATTGTATATGTGTATGTGTATATATATATATATATGTGTATATGGTATTATGTATAATATATATATATATATATATATATATATATATTATATATATATATATAGGTAAGTAAGGTTAAGGACCTTTCGTCCCATCTCTTTGTTGAATCTGGATGTAAAGATACTGTCTTATATGCTTGATCTACACTTAGAGGCAAGGCAGTTCTCCCCAGTATCATTTCACCAGATCAAACTGGTTTTATTAAATAGATACTTTTTCCTGAGTGTCAGGTGGCTATATAATGTAATTTTTCATCCATCAGATTCCTCAGCTTCAGAATTTGTCATCTCCCTAGATGAGGAAAAGATGGTCGACAGGGTGGAGTGGGAGTATCTATTCCACACGCTTTAAATGTTTGGCATTGGCCAAAAATATATAGCATGGATTAGACTGCACTATCCTCGTGCACAAGCAGCTCTCTGGCAGGGCTCCGTTTGTGAGGGAGGATTAGGGCAAACGGAATACCATGCCTACTGGTTAAGTAGGCACACACACCTGGACAGCGTGACACATCAGTCCAGGGTTTAAAAGTAAGCGTTTTTTTCTCTGTAGGTGTCTGAGACCAGGGATCATGTATCCTTCAGAGAGAGAGCATGAATGACTGGGAAGTGGGCTGAAAAGCTAGTTTTTGGTTAATTTATTTTGTCTTTGTTGTTTTAATTATTTTTACCTAGATCTGTTGAGGGTGACAGGAGAAGCTTTTTACATTTATTTAGTTATTTATTTATTTCCATCCTGTGAAACCGCTCTCTCTCGCTCTCTCTGTCAAGTAAATTGCCGGTGAAAACCGGAATTACCATATCTCCTTGTGTCCAGCTCTTCTCTTCACCCAAGGGTTTGTCACAGTGTGTGACAAACACATATTCAAAACAATTTCCCATTTGCCGTGGAACGAGACAGGGCTGTGCACGTTCCCCTCTCCTTTTGTAGTTCCAGAGCCCTGGCCCATACATTGTGCCAAACTAAATAAATAGCTGGGATATTTAGAGGGAGGACAGAGCAGAAAGTATCTCCATATGCAGACAATTTGCTGGTATTCCTGTCTAACCCCACTAATTCCCTCCCTCATGTTCTGTCCATTCTTATGAGTTTGGAAAGCTCTCTAGCTACAAACTAAATCTGAAAAAATGAACCGTTTCCTGTTAATCAGACTGCCTGTATATTCCCTCAACACTCAACCCTCTAAGATCTCTACTGACTATTATACATATGTTGGTGTATGCATAACAGATGAAATGTCCAAATTGTTTTAAGGCCAATCTTGTCTCCCTCTTCACACATGTTGAACAGAAGCTCAAGCGCTGTCACTTACTGGTCGTTTCAACTCCCCAAATTTACATACAGCATCTTTTTTCAGTGTATTCAAATTTTCATTCCCAAGTCCTTTTTCCATCATTTAGATGCCATTATATCTGCTTTTATTTGGAACAAAAAGAGGCCACACACAGAAATCCCTCCTATAGCAACCAAAAGCTTTTGATGGCATGGCACTGCCACATTTTCTATTTTATTTTTTGGGCATCCAATATGTGGCCGATCGTACACCGTTATATCAGGACCCTGGTGTGGGTGCCCCCTTCTGGTGCACCACAGAATCAGCCTCCTGTGCTCCCTCGTGTTTAACAGCCGTAGTCTATTCACCCATTTCATCTGCAACATCTCAGTACACAACATCTTGAGGCCAGGAGTAAGACACGTGATCCAGGGCAAGACAAAGAGCCGAGGAAATGCAATGCGTGGGCTAGTTTCAATCTCAATGGGAGAAATTACCGTTGTTTTAGTTGAGGCATCAAGACCAGTAGCACCATCACTTGCCAGTCAGTTGTCCACCCAGTGCCAGTAGGTTAAACTGGGATTTGGGAGGTGGGTGAAAAAAGGTACAATGAATGTCTCAGCTCAAAACAGTTGTATCTTTAATGCATTGTGAGCATATTTGTAATAAAGGAAAACAATGTTTTAAAAAGAATGTATACTACTGATGCAGGTTTTTAGATAATATATTTCAAGTTTGAGTGTCATCAATGCTGAGAATTTTTTTACCCACAAAAATAATCGGTCATCCTCCTCTTGTCCTCACTTTCTTCTTCCTTTATCCATCTTTCTTAAACTGGTGAGGCGCAAAACTTTCCTTTAAACTAATCATTGATCTCAAACTGTTTTAATTAATTTTCAGTGATTAACAAGTATGCAAACATCTGACTAATCCATTGGAAAGGGACACAGCATCTTCGCATTGTGTTAGGGAGATTAAATGATACATGAGATTTAGAAAAATCCGTTTTAATCACTAAGCAGTGGCGGAATCTTCCGCCGATTTTCACTGAGTATCAATACAATTAATCCACAAAATAGGCTACTCAATACTATCATATGCAGCCAGCTACCCCCAAATAGGCAGTTTTAGTGAGTAGCCTAGGCCTTATAGCTTATATTTATTTTCATTTGTAGTATGAAATTGTGCACATTTTTAATCAACTTGCGGATACATGCACTTCTTTCTCCGCACTCGTATTCATGGCAAATATTGCAATGCGTAGATTGTAATTGAAGTGCAGGTTTTATTTTTGCTGGGTTATTCTGAAAATTAACACGGTAGATAACAGACTGGTGTATCTTGTTTGTTACGTGTAGACTACTTGGTGATTAAAATGGATTTTTGATGGATAAATTGAATTTGATTTAATCCCTCTACATGAAGACGCTGTATGTTAGGCTACTTGCCATTTAATCCGATCGTTGGCACGCTTGATTATAAAGGAAAATTACTAATGAAAACAGGTTAAGATCAATGACTAGTTTAAAGGAAAGTTTTGCGCCCCACCGATTTTTCAGCTCACCAGTCGCCGCTGAATAAAACATTACGTAGACTATGTGGGAAATATTCAGTCCTAGCTTAGCTGCTGACCAGCAACCTGCTGATTTTGCTCAAGCAATCAAAGTTGCCGTTAATAATAGCCGGCGTTTGTGCGGGCTGTTTATTCATCTCTCTTTAAAATGTTGCATAGATGAAATTACATGTTAATGAAATTACCTACGCTTCTAAACAATCAAGACAATCAACGACATTTTTCTTTCTGTACCTGTCTATATAAACGACTGTTCCTCCTGAGTTTTTTTTTCTTCTGATTTTTGATTGGTTGAGCGAGTAACTGGCTAGAGGGAGCACATGGACTGGAGCCTATAGAAAATGGATTGGATTGTCATAGTTATTTGTAAAACTGCCGGTCAAAATTATTTAATTATTTACCAAAGGTGGGTGGACGCCGTCCACCCCCAATTTAAACCCCTGGTAGTATCTATGTGGAGATTATGATTTGATATACAGCCATCTCTACAGTTACAGAACATAGATTTTACTTTATTTTTTAATTTGATTACTAGTCGTAATTTTAATGTTTCAGATTATTTTGTTTTTATGTCAATGGTTTTCCATCTTCCCTAATTTATAAAATCCAGATTGGAACCACTGTGATGAGTCCGTGACACAAAGAGGTGTTTTCCTGAGATGCACACATTCTGACCGCTAGTACCACTACGGAGCAGGCAAGAGATTAATGGGAGAGACAGAGCGGGACTCCCACCTGGCGGAGATCTCTGCATAATCATTTTCAGCTTTTCAGGGTCTCACCCTGGCACAGTCAGCTGGTGCGTGGATGAATGTGAGGAACTTAAAGCACTCACGTAAATGTGCCAAGTCCACCCCAGGGATCCTTTATTTTACTTGGGACTACAGGTTTATAAATGAGCTGATGGGGGAAGGATTTCACAATATCAGCAAATTAGTGTCACACTCAGATCACAGATTATACCACACATATTAGGTCAATCATTTTTCTGATGAGGAACCTGTATTTTGCATTTTTATGTTTTACAGAAGATACAGTGCTATCCATAATGCTGTAGGGAGATAGTACACTTCCTGCTCCTCCTTAGGGAGGCCTACCCAGCACTTAACAAACCCAATAGTCATATCTGATATCATATTTTTTGCGCAGATCTGCTGGTGGTCTGGAAGAAAATGTCAAACTTTTAATGGCCATTGATCAGATTAGAGGTACTCCAGTCAGTGCTCTTTTCACACTGGTCTATTGATTGTATTTTAAATTAAGTTACTAAGAAAGAGTTAATCATTAACTTGCAATCCTTTTTTGATGTTGTACTGATTCACTGATGGACGTGGCATTTATTTTGACTGAGTAAGGAAATGTGACTTCATACATAACCATGTACATCAGGTTTGTCTCCCTTCTTCCTAGCATGTGGCGAGATGAGAGAGAGACTAATCCCATCTATAAGACAGACACATGTACAGGGCAGTGCGTAAGTGTTTGGACATTAACAAAAATTATTATTATTGTTTTTGGCTCTATACTCCAGCACAGTGGATTTGAAATAAAATAATGTCCAGTGCCATGAAAATGTATTTGCACCCTTCCTGATTTCCTCTATCATTCCATAATTGTCACACTGAATTGTTTCAGATCTTTACACAAAATGTAATATCAGATAAAGAAAATCTGAGTAAACACAAAACACATTTTAAAAATTATTTAATTAATTTAATGAAAGGTTTTAACCCATATCACCCATGTGAAAAAGAAATTGCCCCTTAAACGTAATAACTGGTTGCATCATATTTATAACTGCAACCAAACACGTTCTATAATTTGATATCAGTCTTGTGGGGGAATTTTAGCCCACTCTCCTTTGCAGAACTGATTTCATTCTGACAAAATGCTAGGTTTTCAGGCAAACTGCTCGTTTCAGGCCCTGCCTTTGACTTATTTTGTCTTCTTTCATTCATTTCTTTTTGTGTCCATGTGTAACATCCAATGTTTGTTAAGGTAGTTGAACCTTCATCTTAGACGTTGAATACTAGTAACATAAATATCTTCATTTTAATCTGGTTATGAGTTGTACATTTGGATCAAGCTTTATCAAACAGGTTGCTTTGCCTATCACCTAATTTGGCAATTTAATTGATTATTGATATCTTTGATAACTAATTAACAAATTATATCAAATTTATTTTACAAGATTTTTTATGCATTTGTGTTTGGTATCTAGAGTGCCAAAGATCAAACAAGGGTGTTAGTTGTTAAACTACTGGAAAGTTGTTAAACTACCAGAAAATTGTAAAATGTCCCACCCCTAGTCTGTACTATAGGTGTATTTATCTTTTCAAAATAGGACTACCTTCCAGAGGTTCTCATAGAACATTTCTCATAGAAAATGTAATTTGTCCACCTTTCACTTCACAGCAGTGGTGATAAAACTAACAAGAAGTAAGTGCTAGTGTGTTGTTAGCCTTTACTGATCCCCGTATGTGGTTTATATGATATAGCTAGCATAAGCCAATAGCACTAACCCATAAAATTTGCTTTTTAACGGTACTTGGTCAGTTTGACCGCTAAAAATGAAAGCATTCGATCACGGTCAACGGCACCGAAAATTTCTGTTGCACCTTCAATAAACGGCAAAAGTCCCACTATAGGATTGATCATAGCACATCTTTTTCAGCTAGCGACTGTAATGAAGCCAGTGGTGGAGCCTGTACCAGCTCGCTTATGAAGCATATGAATCTATTTTATGTTTTTGAACTTCTGCATACTTTGGTTCATGCAGGCTAAATTAAATTTACATTGCATCTACAGTGTACCTTTACTGCACCTCTTTTTTCACTTTCTGCATAATATGACATATTGTTTAAGCAGTAAAACATATACTCACATTGTTTATTCTTGGCTTTTAAAAGTAATCTTGATTCTATTATACAGTATAGCCGCGTTTCCACCAAAAGTACCCAGAACTTTTAGTCCCAGGAACTACTTTTCAAGGAACTAAAAGGTTCCTTCAGCCCATGGTTGTCTGTGTTTCCACCGCGGTCTAAAGTCCCGCGAAGATTAGACAAATTAGTCCACTGACGTATGAAAAAGCGACGTTGTCGTCGGTCCATCTGTCCTATGATTTCTTCTGTAACCCCATACTACCACCGAAGTAGCCTACATTATTTTCTAATAACCGGGACAGCCCGGAGGGGTTTATTCCACTTATATACAACGGGCTACCAACAATGACTGTATTATGGTTACTTTTGTATTTATTGATTTTTATCGATTTAATCACCTGGATTTGAAATATTCTTCTGCAGCCGTTTGGGCATATTTTACCGTTGTTATGCAACAAATAGGATATAACAGGCCTATAGTCAGATTGTAACTGTTTTATATATCCTCTCAAACACATTCATTATGTTTTTATGCGAACATTCACTTTCATGTCTTGACATCCGAGGCGACAGAATGCATTCACATTTCCAATATAACTGGCAACAACAGCAGAAAACATGCACACGTTGTAAACAATTCGCTGTTTGATTACTTTCTCATCGTCAATTCCATATAGGCTAATCGCAAAATGACAAGAATAGAACGAAAACTCGGACTTGCGTGAAAATTTAAATTAGCAGTGGTACAGTCACCGTTTGCTTTCATTCGAAGTCACTGCTAGCCGAGCAGCGAAGTGTGCCCTCCAGATGCGAACCATGCACCATAAATTAGTCCATAGTCTTCCTGGTCTTTTTGTGGAATTGAAGAATGGTAAAGTTACGGCAGTCTGAAAAAACTAAAGGTACAATTACTAGAATTAACCTGTTATTTTACCCTGACAAAAAGTGCGGAAGGTGATTTCCAGTTTGCTTTTACTGTATCACCAATGTGCATTACGCAGAACTACTGCATACCTCACATAACTGTATCAAACGTTTTGAGTCAATTACAACGGGCAAACGAAGAAAATATTCAACAACCGAATTAATCCGTTTGAATGTTTTAGTACGTAATATGCTGTCCCAGCACGAATGCTTAGCATTTTATAAAACGAATACTAAAGCAAGAAAAGAACCGAAGAGCACACGTTATAATTCCAAGACGTTGGCAGGCTATAACCAAAAGTAGGCTACTGTGCCGCATAAAATACAAGTTTGATTTGAAGTTATTATGAAAATAAATCGGTTTGCGCCTGCATATTTTTAAACATGGCACCTGAAAATAAACAAAAAAATGCTGCGAGTACTCGATCAGAAATGTTCAGCGCTGCAAGCTCCACCCAAAAGGTTCCTGTACTTTCGGAAAGTACTACCCCCCCGAGCAGGAACCTTTTGGGGGGTAAAATAAAGCCCCCGGAACTAAATTTAGACCCTAGTTCCTGCGGTGGAAACGCACTGAGTTCCTCAAAAGGTTCCTAGTTCTGGGGTAAAGTTCCTGCGGTGGAAACGCGGCTTATTATACAGTAATTCATTTAGTTTGGGAAGTGGGCAGTGGCAATGATTGGGGGCTTGGGGTGGATGGGTAGGAGGAGGTTCTACTGAAAAATAATAGAATAGAATTTAAAAAACGTAAGAAATGAACGTGAACTAGTTCTTTTTTGGGACTGTGAACTTATTTCAAAATTCAAAATTGTGAACTATGAAGGGGAACTAATTCATTTTAATCTGTATGAACTGAACTTTGAGCTTGCTCTTGTGAAGTGTGAACTTGCACAACACTGAACATGTAAGATAATAAATGTTGCTATTTCCTGAGGATACAATATAGCTATTGACCTGTGTTGTTTTTTATACAGCCTTTATGTTTGATATCTTTAGGAAGGGTGCCATTAATTCTGGACCTGACAGTACATGAAATTTCTAGGTCTCAGAAATTATGACATTTGTTGACAGTTGACTGTTGTCTTGCCTTCTTCTCTTAAACACCGACATCTTAAAAACCATTGGAGCAGAGCTAAACAAATAAATATGCTTTCTTCAGATACATAAGGTTTTAAAGAAAATGCATTGTTTTGACATTGAATGGCTTTTGACCAATGTAACACATACAGAAGTAGAATTACATCCTGCTTTGTCTCTGCTACACAGAGCACTTGAGTTTCCATGTTCAAGTTTAAAAAAAAAAAAAAAAAAATACAGGAAAGGAAATGTAATCATCACCTGACCCCCTTTTCATTTTCCATATCATCATAGCTGTGCAGCATATCCTCTAATTATACCTATTTGAAAGTGCTTAATTCATTTAGCATGCCACTCTCTTCAGTTATGTGCTTAGCCTTAATAACGGCAAGAGCTTAGGGACGAATATCTCATTATGTCTTAAAACACCTTAATGCATTTTTAATGACAGCTTGGTGCTAAAGTAAAACATAGGTTTCTGTCAGGAGAGGGTAATTTTGGAAATCAAGGGGTGGGGTGGGGTGGGGTGGGGGGGTGGGTAGGGTGGTGAGGGAAACATTTTATTTGGGTCTCAGTTAGAGACTGTACGTTCACTTTCATTTCTTGTGGTGACAACTTGAACTCACTAAAGACAGTGATTACAGGCCTTTACTGGACCTGGCAGTTAACAGCCAGGCTGTGGATACTATAAATCATTCAACCCACCTAAAGTAAAGAAGAATTTATCGCTTGATTATTGTTGTAATAAACTGTCACAGAATTAGGATTTTCTGGTTCCTGACATATCAAAATATTGTGTAAGATTTTATGTTGCAGCCTGGCCTGGGTGCAGGTAGCTGTACAGCAGACCTGGGTCAAGTACATATTTAAAATATTTTAATTACTTTTAAATACTTATTTAGAAATGATTTGAAATTCAGCATTTACAAATATGAAGTATTTAAATTACAAAATGTATTTTCAAATACATTTAAAGAGCATTTGCAGGTATTTGCAATTACTTTCAAATATGTCTTTAAAAAAACATCTAAAATACTAAATTTTCTAATACAAAGTATTTGATTTAATTGAATTATTTGAAAATACCTTTCACAACGTAAGGCCAGTGGTGCAACATGTGTTGGCTGTTCAACACTCTGACAACAGAAAAAAAGAGGAAATACAGGATAAGGCCACTAAATTTAAAAAGATTGCATGGGTATAAATAAACTTGCAATTAGCTTATGACATGGAAAACTCAGATTTCTTGATGTCTGAAGTGGTGATGAGCATGTATCCTGCTCTGCTTGCAGGCACTGTAGTCACCTGAGAGCAATACCTCCACAGGGTATTTGATAATGAAGAAAAGGATAATCTATGGGATGAAAACCATAAATTGATCTTCTATTAAGTATTTCTAGAACATTGATAGCCTGGTGTTCCAAGATTTACCATGGCACAGATGATGATGAAAGACATGATTTCATTTTCCAATGTTGTTATTCCAACAATGACAATGTTTTTAATGCTTTCTTGTGTCCACAACAAAGCATAACTTACAGAGAGAGAATGTTCAAGATGGCATTAGCTTCAGTGTCTTGACTACTGTGCAACACTGAGCACATTTTTAAGAACTACCTGAGGGAGCTTAACTCCAATGGGATTAGAGCTGTATCTCTCATTCACGCAAATGGTAGCCTGTGGCTGCCTGGCATTTCATTAGGAGGCGTACGTGCAGCAGCAATCTTAACCTACCCAACCCATGGCAATATTAAGCCAGCTGTGCCCTAAGGCCTATGACTATTGGGGCAATTTTAAACAATATTGTTTTGAATATAGTATGCAACCAAGCACACACAGTACTAGAATGCTTGAAATTGGATGTGGATTACACTGGTGATGCACCACTAATATAAAGCCTTATTTAAACACCTGACATTTGCAAATGGATGTCATTCTCTAATTCTGGTGGTGTGTAGGCCTGAATTAACAGGGAAATTGCGTATAAATCAATGCTAATTGGTCTGAACACTAATCACTTGTACTACACTACAGTGACATCTGAGATCCCATAGTTTACAGGATCTCTTAAATGTTGTCAGATAAATTGTTATTGATGTTATTAATTAGGGTCATCTTTTTGAAAGTGAAAGAAGAGGGTATGTGGATAGACACAGGGTCACAGCCAATAAGTGGGCAGCAGAACCCAGACAGATACCCGTTCACTGAAAAAACACAAGCAGCTTGCCTCTTCATAAATCCATCATTGCATTTACCTTATTATAATTTTTCATGTAAAATCAACAGAAACATAAAAATAGTTCTGAATTAACTAAGAACTCAAATCAGCTAAACTAATTTCTGAGATTTTTGCCCAGAGATGTGACCCAATGCCTGCGATGGGTTTGTGGGTACTTGTGATGTTGTGTTGCTTGAAGGAGTCACTGTACATTTGGTGTTGGAGTGGACAGGGCTTCCCATCCTGCTGTGTCCACAGGGCCAACGGCTGGGTCAGCTTCATATATCCTGGCTATGAATTGCAACAACAAACACAATCAAGCACTTTGCCAGTCATTTCACAAATTTACTGTGTTAATTTGGTATAAACTAAGAGATAATAGATGTATTTCTCTTAACAATACCCACCTTTGGTATCATCTTATAATTATTAGCTAATGATTTTAGAACTGTTGTTCTCACTGGAAAAGCTTATGACTACATGTAATAAAGTTAGCATCTGAATATTGAGAATGCTTCTTGTTCAGCTGGTAATTTTCCAAGGCAACAACAAGCATGTTCTCCCTCCTCTCTGTGATCACCTGTTCCTGTATTTGTCTTTGACAGACCAGTGAGTGTTTATATGCCCTTTCCATCAAAATCCCTATGGGAACTGGTCAGCTTGTATTGTGATAAATTTCATGACTCCCTCTGGTACAGAAAATACAATTGTTTAATGGTTCACAGTCCAGGCATTTTTTTGTTGTTGTTGCCATTTTTCTTCCATTTTCTCCCCAATTTAGTCGTTATACCAAATCCCTGTGTGAATCACGGTCCTGGTCAATGCGCTATCCTCTGTTGGTCTGGGGAGAGTGTAGACTACCACATGCCTCCTCCGATACAGCTCCGAGTTGCTAATGCAACAATCAGGACTCATACCCTTGTTGGGAAACAGACAGTTTTGTGTATTCTGCGTTTGGGAAGTTTCCGCTGGGCCCCGGGAGGGAAGGGGGTGAGCCCCCCTGTTGTATTCAATTTCAATGTGAATGGTACCTGTTTGAATAGGTAGGATGGATTTGAATTTGAATGGTCCAATCGGAAGGAAGCACAGCCTCTATCACCAATCAGAGGCAGTGCTCCCTTTTAACAATATAATTCCACAATATGCAAATACCAGTCTACTGGAAACTGTATAAATCTGATCACCCACCAATACTATTTTGAACTACCTTGCTGAGTTGTTCCCGTAGCCGGCTGCGTAATAAATCTTCCTGTTTTTACTACAAACTTTTGATCTGCTTCTTCCTGGGCTAACGGTCATTTTACCTGTTTTTGGTATCATCTTGATTCCCCTACAAATTGGCGCTGCGAGCAGGGTGGATTCGATTCCGGACCTCCGTGGGTTCCCCGACCAATGCAAAGTGAGAACTTTGTTCTACCACCATATAGTTAGGCAATTGGGAGGCATGCTTACGGAGATCTGGAACGCTCCACCCAGTGGTATGTAACCTATACTGTAACTTGACCGGTGTAGAAGCAATTAATTGTTTGTAGTTAAAAACTGCGTCTTTTTGTGTCTATTGTGTTGTTTTTAAAAAAAATATGTTATGTTTTAACTGATCAGGTAATGTTTTGAATGTACCAGCGCTGTTTATGTTTTGGAATATAGCTATATTGTGACAGGGTGAGGTTCATCCTAACCTGAGGAGAGTGAGTTTTCACGCCAAAAAGGTGAATACGTGGTTGCGTAGCTGCGGCAGGCTGAGTTTTTGGCCTGCGGCCCAGAGTGACTAATTATTTTCACGCCTGGTTATTCGATTGTGTGGATCGAGGAAGCGTATATCGTGTCTGTGTTTTCATGTCCCGGGGAGAGTTGAGTTTTTGCGCCCCGGCTCAGAGTTAAAGACAAAGGAGTGTCTCTAACTTGAGTATCTGTGAGTACGTTACCGCGGCACGTTGACATTTCAGCCCGCAGTCCAAGGTGACAAACTATTTTCATATCTTGGGTAGTAGGTTTAGAAATACTTACGAAGCGTACTCTTGTCTGTGTTTTCATGTCCCGGGGAGAGTTGAGTATTTGCGCCCCGGCCTAGAGTGGGAGACAAGGGAGTAGTCTCTCACTTAGGTTTTTGTGAGTTTGTGCTGAGGCAGGCTGAGTTTTTGGCCCTCAGTCCAGGGGACGAAGGTTGTTCCATACCTGGAGTATTAGGGGAGCAGGCTATTATAGCTGCTTTTCCTAAGAAGCTTACTCGTGTCCGACGTAAATCACGTCATTGTTCCGTTGTCCGTACCGTCTTGGGTCAGTATTGTTGTTTGATCTTGTTCCGTTGTGTTCGATACCGTTTTGGGTCATTATTGTTGTTTGACGTTGTTCTGAGTCTTTATTGTTTCGTGTTCGTATTGTTCTTGATAGTTTGTTAAGTGTTGGCCAGTAACGCGCATTTATAATTATATATTATTATATCTAGATAGAGACTGATATGAAGTGTACACAATATAGTTGACAGATTATATTACCTAAGTAATACAATAGAATCATAGATAGTATTATAAACTGATTGAGGTTCCGGTCTAATAGCCTAAGGACTGCGGACCCTATATAAGCCTGAAATAATGGAGTCAGGTTAATAATGACTAATCTACAGATCTCTGAAGAGTTTTTCAATTGTGGGGACTAAAAATGGTGAAAGACAGGTTGAGTGAAGAAGGTTAGGAAGGCTGCTATGTGTTCTCTGCTAGGGAAAAAGGTGAGAACGGGCCTTTAGAGATACGCTGCTATCTTATGGTAATTCAGGGAATGAATTGAGTAGAGGCAGTGGTGATTTCCTGACCATGGTAATTGATGGTAGTCTTCCCATTTTTTAGAAACAAAGCATTGTGGAGAAATTGGTTACGCTTTAAGAGACTGTAGTGATCTATTGGGCATGGGCTGCATATATATATTTTAAGAAATAGAATAAGGATGTGGACACCATAAGCCCCTAAATATTCTTCATTTATGAGCCCAAGATAAGGGAGTAAAAATAAATAAATAAATAAATAAGATATCATCCTATAGGGCTATCAGCCCTACATATATTTATAAATATTATACAACATTAAAATGTAACTGTGGGTGATCTGTGGCGTTACCAAGGGCAACTGAGGCCATGTAAATACACCAGAGATGGAGGAAGGATTTTAAATGACTGGTGATATTTGAGCTTGTGGGATAGGAGATTCCTGACTAGTGCAGGAACCCCCAATACAAAATGGGGGATTGGTACAAGAAACCAACTAATCAATTCAAACTGAGTAATCATTTGTTTTGAGTGAATATTGCAGGCTTGTGTCCCAAGTGTCTTTCACAGGATCACAGAACTGGACCTGACCCAGCTGATGACAAAGCAACATTCCTGGTTGAACCTGGATCCTGGTGAAAAACATAATTGGACGACATTTTATCCAAATTTGGTCTGGACCACACAGGCTCATGATTCCATCAGCTGCTTCCAGTGACTGGAACTCTGGTGTGGTCCTACATCACATAGTTAGGAAAATACAAGGGTGAGACCCAACATGGGGTACAATAATCCCCGTCTACCCTTATAGCCCCTGGGGGCTATCTATCTCTCCATTCAGACACATCTTTCAAGGACAAGATGTGCACCAACACGGCAGGCGGAAGTTGAACCTGGATGATGGCCCCACAAAAGACATTTTTAATGTTGTACATTTTTGGTGTCCTGTTTTAATGTTGTACTTTTTGTTTTGTTGTAATGTTGTATGGTATGTAGTGAAAGGTAGCCACTGGGTCCATAGCGAATGGCACAATATTGGTGACAAACGGAGGACTACTTTCTAACCAAACTACTCAATACCTAACATTTCCTACTGCACTAATCCAACTGACACCTCTACCAGTATCTCTATTCTAATCACTCCAGATGTCACCAGTAAACACCTCTGCTCCAGCACTTCATAGCTGGGTGTTAAACCCTGATAACAAATGCAGCAAAAAGGCAACAGATGGCCCAGTGGCTAGAAGGTGGTATTTGTGTGTATTGTCACATTGTAAGTAGAGGTGCCTGTACCTGGTAATAGGCCTTGTACACGACGCTTGTAGAATCATTTCCTTTGTTTTCTTTAACTCTTACATTATTCAGCCGGCCTTACCCATATCAATGGGTTCTCATATCATGCTTACTACACTTTTAGAATATTGGTCAACCTCTCTTAATGTCTGCCCAGTGCTGGCCAGCAGCAGATGGGCTTCCCCTTTGTGAGCCGGGTTCTGCTCAAGGTTTCTTCATATTAAAATCTGGAAGTTTTCCTTTTGGCCCTAATAAATCACGGTTGCCATAGGCGTGCCACAAGGGGATTTTAGGCCTGGGTTCTATATGTGGGAGGTGTAACTGACCAATTGACAATACTGTTCTGATTTCCTGTAAGCAAGTTGACCTGACCATATGCTTTATGTTGGGTCAAAAAGGAGGGACTGTTGGGAAACAGACAGTTTTGTGTATTCTGCGTTTGGGAAGTTTCCGCTGGGCCCCGGGGGGGAAGGGGGTGAGCCCCCCTGTTGTATTCAATTTCAATGTGAATGGTACCTGTTTGAATAGGTAGGATGGATTTGAATTTGAATGCTCCAATCGGAAGGAAGCACAGCCTCTATCACCAATCAGAGGCAGTGCTCCCTTTTAACAATATAATTCCACAATATGCAAATACCAGTCTACTGGAAACTGTATAAATCTGATCACCCACCAATACTATTTTGAACTACCTTGCTGAGTTGTTCCCGTAGCCGGCTGCGTAATAAATCTTCCTGTTTTTACTACAAACTTTTGATCTGCTTCTTCCTGGGCTAACGGTCATTTTACCTGTTTTTGGTATCATCTTGATTCCCCTACACCCTCAACGGCTTCCCACCCGCGAACACTGCCAATTTTGTTTGAACGTCTAACCAAGCCGGAAGTACCGCTGCCGGGGACTGAACCGCGTCTCTGCGGTGGTAGGCGAGCGCTCATACCTCTACACTACCCAGACGGCCCCACAGTCCAGGCTTAAAACTGAATTAGGCAGTAAACATATGCATTTTTGTATTTGTCTTGGCAGAGGTCAAAATAGGATGCTCCTTTAAGTAAACAGTGGCAACCATTCAGAAAATCCAGTTGTGAATTCTCTGCTGTGTTTTTTGCAGTGCCCTCCATAACGTTTGGGACAAATAATTTTTAATTTGGCTCTGTACTTCAATTTTAGATTTGTAATCAAACAATTCACAAGTAGTTAAAGTGCAGATTCTCAGTTTTTATTAAAGGGTATTTTTATACATGTTCATTCCACTATCTAGAAATTACAGCACTTTCTATACATAGCCCCCCATTTCAGGGCACCATAATGTTTGGGACAAATAGTGTTTCTGATTAGTCAGGTATGTAGTCAAGTTGCTTCCTTAGTGCAGGTATAAAAGAGCTTTCAGTATCTAATCTTGATTCTAGGCTTATGATTGTCTTTGGAGTTATTTGTCAACATAAGGACCAGAATTGTGACAATGAAAGTCAAGGAAGCCATTATGAGGCTGAGAAATAAGAAAACAAACAGTCAGAGACATAGGCCAAACCTCAGACTTGCCATAATCAACTGGTTGGAACATAATTAAGAAGGAATAGAGCACAGATGAACTCTGTAATGGCAAAGGGCCTGATAGGCCAAGGATGACCTCTACAGTTGATGACCAAAGAATTCTCACTACATATAAAAAATGCCTTTAAATAAAATCTGAGAATGTGCACTTTTACCACATATGAATTGCTTGATTACAAAATTTGTCGTACAGAGCCAAATCAAGAAAAACTATGTCTTTGTCCCAAACATTATGGAGGGCTGTATTCATCCATTTTCTGAGCTGAACTGTGCAGTAACCACATCAAAAAACACAGGCTGCAGACAATTTCACGACTGCCACGCGGCTTTCTGTTACGTACAAAAACACAATGTTGTTGCTGACTCTCAGTCAGCACTTCCTCCGTCTCCAGTCAGTCCCTTCTGCCTCCGTAGACCGCCTTTTAAGCGTCCAGGCTCAGTGTCGAGGTAATCAGCACATTGTCAATTAATCAAACAATTAAACATCGATGCTGATTAGTAATCCCCAACAGCTGTGGCGCAGAGTTCCGAGAGCCGCACCGCCCACTCTCTCTGCAGCCAACGCAAAACCACGCCCACCCTACCACAATGCCATTTGCCATTTTAGCAACATTTCTTGATCAGCGCATGAATGACAGCCGAAGACTTATTGTGTCCCTATTTGAAACATTTTACTGTGATCTAATCTACAAGTGAACTAATGTTGGTATATACAACCAATTAGTTAATTTAGCCAGAGTAATTTGTGGGAACAAAAACCTGCTTACACACAAGCCCTCCAGGACCAGAAATGCCCACCCCTGCATAAGAATATAGGCAAATACAGGATTAAATACAGTATAAGACATTGATTGTTAAAAAAAACAAAACAAAAAAAAAACATATGTATATGAGCATACGGAGGCACTCTATTGCACATGCTGACTCATACAGGCACAGACAGAGACACAGTCTGACACAAACACACACACACACACAAGACCTAACATGCAGAAGCAGAGAGGCACATCTAAAAACATGTTTACACACAAACACAACACTCCTTAGCACAATGCTCCCTCCACCCACACGCACACACACATACACCACATACACCCACCCACAGTGACCCTTAGTTGGGGAGGGGGGGCGGTGGCTGCCAGGAGCGTAACAATGAAAATCAGATTAGATCTCCCATCTCCTCAGGCAGAAGACAAGGGTCCTCCTGTGACAAGTGGAAGGGCGGGAGAGGCGGACAGAAGCCTCCTCCACACTGTAAGGCTGATAATTGCAGGTTGGAGGATTCCAGTGGGGGTAAATGAATCTCATAATGAGCTGAGTCCCCAAGACTGCCTGAATGAAATGGAAATCTGCTTTTCACACGACTGACACTTCACTAGACTGAATAATAAATGGTAACCATAGCACAGCCAATTCTGGCAGCTGGGACATATACAGTATCACTGATTCACATTCCCTAGTCCTTTGGATGCATCCACATTCAGCACATCTCCTGGCTGGCATTGTATGAGAGATAAGCGGTGACTCCCACAAGCCTGGAGTACCCACCATACTCCGGTGATCACATTACAAGCCCTGCATATTTTTACACTGGAATTCTAGGGAATGAAACCGAAAGGGAGATCTTTTATAGAATGATCTTATCAATTTTGTTTGTTTGAATGGCTGTAGTTTGAGAGTCCTATAAGCATTTCCAGAGTGGGCATGGACATTTTTAACCTGCCGAACAGAGAAGCCACACTGCTGTCAGTCTCCTTGGGGGAAAGCAGAGATGAATTAGCTGGGTTGCAAACAGCTTTAGCCACTATGAATAACAATGTATTCAATGGTATAAGAAAAATGGTATGAAATCTAAAATTGTGGAGTACAGAGCCAAATGAAGAAACATTATGGAAACATATTGTCCTAAACATTATGGAGCGCACTGTATATGTACACATACATGTACATACAAAAGCATCCTTAAGGCAGGAACAGCTTAGTAATTGGCACGTTAATGTGTCCAGTACGGATCTCATTGGGGTCTCTGTATCATTTCAATGTAACTGTAATGATCATGTAATTTAGCATAATTGCATATGCTGCCATTGCAAATATTGCAGGTCATGTCACATCGGTTTGGCTTTCCCATGTAAATCAGGCATAGAAATGTTAATTGCTGCTGGAAACAAAATAGCTGTCATTCACGCGAGGCTGAATGCCAGTTTGTTAAGAGCAAGGGCCAATGAAAGGTCTTACTCGGCTAGGAAGCAGTGGGTTTAATATTGTTTTTAATATTTATTTCGTTAATTTGCTATGAAGGGATTTTACAAAGAAAACGGGAAAGGAGAAACTCATTTGGAAGTTTCCTTCTCCCTCTGGGCTTGGAGATAGAAATCTAATGAAATGTTCCATATGCAAATATGGGAGAAATGTGCCAGTAATTATCTAATTATGACTCACAGGGGTTCAGATTAGTTTGCAGATACTAAGCCAGGAACACCTCTTGGAGTTACTGCATTGTTACTGTGAAAGGTTAATCTGATACCATTTAATTCCACTGACCTTTCTGTGTTTCAGTCAGAATCTCAAAACAATTTGAAGACCATACACACCATTTGAGAACTTGAACCTGACATTCTTTCCCATGTGTGACAGACCAGCCCAGCTTAGGCTGTGACGCACCATTTTGCAGTTTTATTTGCATTTAAATACAATCTGGTTTTACCTTGCCGCAAGTAGGTCTACTTCGGTTCACTATGAACCTGGTTGAGCGTTTTTATGAGCAGTTTAGCAGTATGTGCATGGTTATGGAAAAGTGATGTTTTGAAATTATAATGTGTGGAGCGATCAAATGTTGGCAATCACAAACGATTATTAAGCAATCATACAACTTAATTTTTGTACTCATCCCTGATTTTTTTGTACTCATCCCTGATTTTTTTTTCAGGATTTGGAATGGGAAATCTTTTTTGCATAGCCTATGGTGGATACTAACAAAACACATTCTGCCTGCTGCCACTTCCACTCCACAGAGCTGTGCTGGAACATTTTGCATCATGCACAGTTGGTGCACAGGCATCGACTGACCAGCAGCAATACTAGAGCATGGAGAGACAAGGATCATTCCTACAACCAAAATCTTCCCTCTCTAGGGGACACTATAGCCATTGATGTGCCATCCTACAGGATTGCTGGCTCTAGTTAGCACTGGCTAAGCAGGATGCATCACACAGCAGGTTACAAATTACAGTGTGACGACTTTGTGTCTAATATTGTTTTTATTTTTTATTGTAGTTACAGGAGTTGGCCAGTGTGTGGGGTACCCCTTTTATTATATTGAGAGCACCTGGGGGGAAACCCTATAATAAGGAAGCCCCAGTGCTTTCTGGGCCGCTCTCTCTCACTCTTTCTCACACAATTCTAGGTAATCCTGCACCAGGTCGGGTGGTTGGAAGGCTTTTTTCCTTCACCCTCCTTTCTTCACAGGTTTTGCATTGTACATTCACATCCCACTGTTCCACATGCACATCCATACACATTTAATATAAATACCATACATTTCACTCATACATGCATCATTGTCTTCTTAATAAATCATTACTTTGTTTAAAAATATAACTTGTTGTGTTGTCTCCCTTTGTGTCATGACTATAGCTTGAGTTGTAACAAAATGGTGGCAGCGGTGGGATAGACTTCACGGTTTATCCTTTGTGTGTCGGCGACTGATAATTTAGCGGATTGAGTTCCGTAGTTGCGTTGTGAGCTGGAATGTGTTTATTGCCTGTTGCATGGCCTTCACTCTGCTGTAACGTTTGGGAGACACGCAAGGTTTTGTTTTCTTTGTTGTTGTTTTTTCTCTGGAGGAGAAGGAAGTGTAACATTACATTACAGGCATTTAGCAGACGCTCTTATCCAGAGCGACTTACACAAATTTTTACATAGCATTTTACATTGTATCCATTTATACAGCTGGATATATACTGAAGCAATGCAGGTTAAGTACCTTGCTCAAGGGTACAACGGCAGTGTCCTTACCCGGGAATCGAACCTGCGACCTTTCGGTTACAAGCCGAGTTCCTTACCCACTGTGCTACACTCCGTCCTACGGGACCCTTCAGGAATTTCTGTCCGCTGGGTTATGCGGCTGTTCTGTCTTGCTATTGTATACCTGGTGAATAGTACCTTCTGATGTTCGGGTCTGGTGATTAATTGAGCGTTGTTTCAGTCAGTGAAGTTGGACAGTGGTAACTGGGATGGGGGACACGTTCGTTGTTGCTCTGGAGGGGGCATGTAATGGTCTCTCTATCCTTCAACTGTTGGGGATTTTGCCTAAATTTGTTTGTTGGGTAATTTGAAATGCTTTTAAAGATCCCTGTATTAGCACCACTGTTAGATGGAGCAGGTTTAGAGTTTTAGGTATTGTGTGGGACAGAACACTCAGAGCACCAAGTTTATGGCTAAATTGCGGGTTCTGGCTTTTGTTGATACTTTAACCAGAGTAAAATTACCGGTGGCGTTGGTGTAGTATTCTGTATACGCTTTGTTCTTGTTCCGCTGTTGAGCATTTGTATACGGACGGTATACAAATGCTCAACAATTTTTTTTTCAAATACTGGATTGTCAGGGTGTGGCCTCATAGAGGGCGCACGGGTTGCGCAGAATGTGCTGTGGTACTTTATTACCTTAAATTAAGTTCATTGGGCCTCATTCACCAACCATTCTTAAGAAGAATTTTCTTCTTAAAACCCACTTACGCAGTTTTCACAAAGATTCTGACATTCACCAATGTTTTTTTTATTTGGGATTTGTTCTTAGGTAAGAACAGAATCTACGCACACTCAAGAGCACACTTACATTTGAGTGCTGAGACGTTTGTGCAAAATAATTGGTTATTGCGTTTTCTTCAATTCTACAGTTAATAGTTATAGTATAATACTATAGGATTTAAATTACAATAATATTTTTATCATTTATAATATTCTTTAATAATTATTTTCATTATTTTACAAAGCATTAAGGTGCCAGGTTCCACCTCAGAGGGTGGTTGCCTCAGCAGGAGTTCATCTGTAAATAAATGATAAAAATCAAACCAAATAATAATTATTATTATTAAATAATCAAATCAAAATAATAGTGAGCTTTTATTTTGGGGGGTTTCAATTAGACAATGTTTGGTCTATACTGCAAAAGCAAATGTTTAAATTTTGAATACAAACTGAGCACTTAAAGTAATAATCTTGAAGATTTTCATTAAAATAAATGTCTTTTAAGTCATTAACTATCGCTGCATTGGGTAACACAATGGTGATTGAGCCTACTTTTATATTAATTTATACTATTATTATTATCATAATTCATGATTAAAAAACTTGTCTGTGGCGACAATCCTGGGAAAAAATCACAAGCGGTGCAGTTAGTGATGCGTTTTTCATCACCTATCAGTGGTTGGTCCGCCAGAGAGGGTAGGCGGAACTAACGCAACAGGCTCGCAACTCACTTGTGTGTGAGCGGCATGCTGTTTTTTCCGGTATCTGCATGTGTTACAATAACAGAGAAAGGGGGGGTTGGAGGAGTTATGGAACCCTAAAAAGTTTTTGTGTAACATGAGAGATCATATTATTTGTTGATGTAGATTTCGTATTACATTTAATGACAATGTAACTTTACTAAATTACATAGCTATTTGCACAGCTAACGCTAGCTACCGGACCATGTCAAGAAAGACAACATTAGTTTAGACAACGTTGCGCACAGTATCCATCTCTCATATCAGGTAACGTTGTGTTAGCTAGCTAGCTAATGTAATTAACACAACAATTAGCTAACAATTAGAAAAAATTAGAAAATTAGAAAAAACGCTAGCTAACGCTACCTACCGGTACCGACCTCGCAAACCGTCTCTCGAATGCAATGCTACCTTGTTGCAACGTTGCAGTGTAGCTAACTTAAGGCCAGTTCAGATCAATGATTCGCAATGAGACTGGGTGCAACTTGCAAAATTCCAAGACGTCTGATTGTAAACGTTCTAAAACTGCACTTGGCGATTTGACAAGGACGGTCTTTTAAAACCTCAGGGCAGGCAACGGCTCTGCTACTAGCCAGTTCACACCGCTGCAATTTTCTCTGCAACATTCTAAAACCGTTTCGCCTCGTTGCGAATCATTGATCTGAACTGGCCTTAACGTTACCGTTATTTACATTGCCATCGAGTTCATCAATATATTATAATGATCGGAAAATAAAGCTGGGGTATGTGGAGCAGAGTCTCCAGTCTGATTTCTGAAGACGTCATGCAGGAGAAAACTAAATAAAAGAATACGGCAGTATGGATTAGCATTGTTATTATTTTATTACACTTCCTCATATGTTCCTTCACCCTTTATGCCCTTTTTGATGAAATCTCCTTTGTTTTTGTTTTATTCTTCTTGTTCTGATTGCTAATTTAACACCCAGCTCAGCTTTATTCTCGAACAGTTTAGCTAGCAAAACCAGAAACACCAGGGGTAACATTTTGCAAGGCAGTTGTTTCAAAAACACCACACAACAATCATTCACGAAAAAGACTGCTTATTGTGCACGAGATACATAATTGCACGAGCCACAGCGAATCCCGCAAATTCTTCTCTGCAGTGTAAAGATGTTCATACCGGGCAAAAGGTGGATAAAGAACGTCACTAATTCTACCCCAGGTTTGCTACGGCATTTTAACCTGGCTCGGCAGTGTAAAGACATCTTGAGTTATCCTAATGTTAGACAACAAATGAGTATGTACATAACGTTACTTTTATAACAACCGTTTTTTATTCAGTAAATAGTAAGTGTTATAGTTGGTGTGCCAACTGACTGACGTCACACAGGCGACACTGGTTGGATCCGGTTGGATCTATGGGAAGTGAGGTCCAAAAACAATTACCACTTCTCGCCATTGTTACCGCCATAGAGAACGAAACTGAAATCTTCGAGATTGTCACTTCAAGTAACACTTTTTAAACACATGGACATGTTGAAGAAGAGAACACTTATTCAGAGGCGTCACTAGGGGGGTGCGGACCGCACCGGGTGACACCATCAGAGGAGCGCCACACCAAAATGACAGCCAATAAATTTTTTGTGCAGTGTTTTGTGCAGTGACGGGTTTACTCCGATGCAGTTTACTGTCGGTTTATTTAATTAGCGGTATTAATGTGACGAGAAGCGCTTTGTTGTTTGAATGCATCACACACAATTCCTTGCGCCCACTCCCACCAGAATTTTTTTTTTTTTGTTGCCAGATTTGACATCAAACCATTTTTTTTTACTTCATCAGTTGTGCGCCCTTCTCCGGATACAGCGTTCACTGAACGAGTAATAGTATCTCATGCATCTTTTTTGTGTTATTTTATATCCACTACTGACACTACTAAATATGACAGGTCGTTTGCTGTTCACTTCCTGCAGCAACACCTCCAGTTCAGAACTACTGAAGTTTTTCTTACGTTTGGAGTCCAGTGCTCCACCGTCTTTAGATTTTCGTTTGGGCATTGTTGACTTCGCTCTCAACTTTTATTTTTGATTTCTGTGTGTGCACATGGCCCTGCAGTCTCACGCCCTTTTATGGGGATTGGCGGGGCGTTTACCTATGCTTATTAGGAACAACTGGCACGCGCTTTCCATTTACGAGGACAATGGGATTCATCATTTTAAGAGAACGTGCGAACAATTCTGCGGTTTAAGAACACGTTGTGAATCTGACGTAGACTTTTCTTAGGACCTTTCTCAAGAACAAATTTAAGAAAAAACTTAGGAAGATATTGGTGAATGAGGCCCATTGTCTGCATCGATACCGGGTGTTACAGACCAAGCGGAGATTGTGTGCCCCTTTTCCGCTGGTAAGGTTTTGCCGTGGCGTGGCACCACGGCAAAATCCTTGCCACCACACCATACATTTAAAAAATAAAAAATTATAAAATAGAAATTTATATATATATATATATATATATATACACACACACACACACTATATAGCCTATATATTAAATTCTTTAATTAAAAATGTTAATTTCTAAATATTTCTGCCTAAATGCACTTATTTTCAATAAGAGCTTCGGCCGCGCAATCCGTGCTTGCTCCTTTCTTGCTCGTTTCTGAGGTGGTCGGAAGACTAACGGTGAAGCCACACTGTACGCGGCGACAGCCGCCTGTCGCCGCGTCCCCACAGTCGGCTGTTTGTGGGCGTGTCACCTGTTTTTGACAGACAGTTGTGTTCGTTAAATGTTGACCAGGTTTAATATCGTGTTTCATATTCATTGTCCTGTCTGAATAAAAATCATTTTTGCAGTAACCTAGATCTGAAAAATGTTAGCCAGCTGCCTAGCTAGGCTGTCGAGAAGCTCAATATAAATGGGTAGTAATTATTAGGGTTGCAATGATTATTCGAATGATTGATGACTATCAAAAAATGTCATAATCGATTAATTGTTATAAATTGAAAAATGCAATTTTTCACATGGATACACATTTTGTGAGACAGCGGCCATCTAATATTAAGAACAAGTTAAAAACAACTTCACCTTGCGTGCAAGAACATTGATTAATGTGCTGCTCAACTCGTATGACAGAGCTGCCAGCATGCTTTCAAAGCACGTGCCTTTTGAACTATGAAAATAATCACTTGTAGCCCTTCTGAATTGCAATCCATAATTTGTGCATAAAGCTGATTAGTAAATTAATCGTTGTAATAATTGTCAGATAAATCAATGATCAAAATAATCATTTGTTGCAGCCCTAGTAATTATACATTATGCTATTTTTGTTGTTAACATTATCACTTAGTAATATTACCAGAAATTAACATGTTTTAATATTTGCTCTAATTCCCTTGAAGATTGGTAGGAACACTAACTACAAGTCGCACTACATAATCGATGACATGCTTGAGATTATGGCCAGGGTGGTGGAGGAGCCTTTACTTCAGGCTATCCAGGCATCTGTAGCCATCGGGCTTGAGGCTGATGAGACCACGGATGTGTTGGTCAAGAGGCTGCTGGACCTGCATGTCAGGTATTATTAAAGGGCTGGTTTTGTGTTCCAACCCAATTTCTCTAAAACTAAATGAACTTGTAGAAAATGGTTTACTCTTTTGGAACATATATGAGATGATGTACATAATAGCCTAACATTGATTTTTTGGTGAACTGGTCCTTTAAAGGAACAGTTCACTTTTTAAACTCACTTTACGGCATTGTTTACTCACCCCTCATATCAGTCGAATCCCAGTCGAAGTTTTTAAATCCATATAATATTCACGGAGATAGAAACATCTTTGTCTTCGCCGATTGAATGGCTGGGCCCCATAGGTGAGGACTATGATAATATTAAACACTAGGGGGACAATAATATTGATTTAGCAAAACCTATATTTCAATCTTGTGTACATTTTTCCAGATACATGGACCAGAAAGGTCAGCTTTGGAGCATTTTTCTGGATCTTGTGTCTATGCCAGATGGGAGGGCTGCAACACTAGTGTCTGCCATAAAAAACATTCTTCGGGTGAAGAACATCCCAACCCAGAAGCTGTTTAGCCTGGGGATTGATGGGGCAGCTGTGATGACTGGTATGTAAATTGATGAACAGAATTAGAATGGAAGGATAGGATATTGTGCTAAATAAATATTTCTCCCATTGAAAAGTGTGCTTGAAAAGTCACAGATGAGTGAAGTATCAATGTAGTATCAAAAAATCTAACAAAAATGCAAAACAGATTAAGGACTGTTGACTTCTAGGAGAAAAAGAGTCCTCAGAACACCTCTGTACACGTATAATAAGTCAGATGTCAGCCCTTTCTCTGAGGGGCCCAGCTGATGTCCCAGCAAAGCAGACAGTCTCTTGTACATAGCTGGCGATAGTCTGTGACTGGGTTTATGTAAGCATAATGCACACAACAGGCGCTGAAGTGCACTTCAGTCATCAGAACAAAGGCAGACCTGAAATCAGGGCATTGCAACCGGGACACAATCACATCTGGGTAATAAAGTGGATGAGCATAAATGGAGAGAGCTTAGCAATTAAAGCTGAAGAAATAGTCTGTCACATAAACACAACCCCAACATGCGCGCGTACACACAGAAACAAACACAGACACACACACACCTCCACAGCCCCTACTCTCTCAGATGCCCAGTGAGGAGGTTCCCTTGAATCCTACAGTATTTATATAGTATATTTACTCTAATCTGACGTACACTTTCCTGAACTCCAAAGGGAAAGCTATGAGTATGAGGGAAACACAGCTGCCCTGGTGCCTGTGAGGTTAGCAGCCAGTGTGCTCCGTAGAAACACTACTGGTGGAAGGGTGACATCCAAAAATCAAAAAATCCCAATGGCATTTAACTCAAAAGAAAAATGTGGCAATGGACAGAGTGCCATCTTCTTCATAAAACCGTTGGTAGACAGCCATGGTTTAGCTTATAGATCATTTGTGCTCATTCAATCAATCAGCTATTTCAAGCCTATATTTTGTGTCGATTGAAATCCGATCCTTAGTGTAAAACTGAATTAATGGGGTTTCGTCCGATGAGTGAAATAGCAGATATTGTTCAACATACTCAACTCAACATACTCCTCTCAAAGCAAGCTGATTGCACAAAGCACTATTGGAAACAGCACTAGTACTACACGATGAGATTTTCTATTTCTATTTTCCATCAGACATGAGTTTGGTCTACAGTAGGAGAGAGGAAACCCAATGGTCTATAGCCAGTGCACACAGGACAAGTACACTGGGAGGTAAGATGTCCCCAGGGAACCTCAAAATCACCACGTTTAACATTGAAGGCTTTTCCTCTTATCAGCAGTTAAGAATAATGTGAGTATGAGTGTTTGAGGGAGGGGGCAGAGTGGGATATCTAAATGCCCCTGCAGAACTGCAAAAACTGTTACATGAGCCATTTGAGAATTAAATATGAAATTATAAATCTGCATGACAATGAAGGAGTGACAGACATTTTTCAGAACAATACAGAAAATACAATATTTCTGACTTCCGAGGCATGTCTCCCAGGTGATTTTTTGATTCCCAGGAGGGTGAAGGCGGAACTAAGTGACTCCAACAATATGGTTCAGCGAAGCAAGAAAGGACTTTGAGCTAATAAGACAGTCAAAGTAAATGATGATAAAAATAAATTATTCACATTATTTTTGAATCAATACCACACTTTATGTCCTAATTATAATTATCTGGCCGATCAGGTATCGCAGTGTTACCATAGCAACACAAACTAAGTAGCGCACCAGCAAATACTGTACATATCTGACACTAAAAACATAACTCTAAAAATAACGGTAGGTATACTAACATTTAGAAACTTGACTGTTGGAAAAGCAAAGTGCTTTTTTGGTGAATTGAATACTTAGCCTGCATTGCTCTTTTTTATATGTTGTCCTCTGTTACTGAAGTAGAAATACAATGGTATGCACGTTTTGCAGATATAAGAACTGTTCAAGCTGAAACTAACAGAAAGACATTTCTTTGTTTTCTCTGCAAATCCCTGTTCTGCAAAGTAAAACCTTCCATAGTGTAATAATCTTATGTAATTTAAATCTCTTTTGTCTACAACAATGTAAGAACGCCATGTGGCAATATGGGAAAATGAGAAATGGAGCGGTCTCCATCTCAAGTAAAATTTAAGGAATTATGTTGTTGACATTGTCATGCAAAGTACTTATTACAATCCAGGACAGGCAGGTGCACATCCTCTGAGACCTGTATTGTAACTTGCTAAATTATACATTTCTAAGATTGAACATACATGCAATATTCCATATATGTCTACATCTCTTCCTTCACTTACTTTCACAAATCAATTGCTTAAGGATGCCTCAAAATTGTGTCTAGTGATTTTATTATTTACTGTGAAAAAATAAAAAATTGTAATGTAAACATGGAATTTCTCCATTGAACAGAACACTGTGAACAATCCTAAAATCCAGGTGACCTCTCCTTCCTCAAATCGCTTCAATCATAATACCAACCAAGTGGCTGAGAACTGTTCTTGCCAATTCGCTCTCTGTGTCTCTGTGTGCCTTCATTCTCCTTCATTCTCCTTATTTTCCTCTGCTTGTAGATACAAGAACTAGATGTACAGCGAATAGTGCATTCACTCATACACACAAACACATAAACCAGGAGCATGCATACACACAGACATACACTAACACATACGCACAGACTGGCACACATGAATCAATCAATTCTCTTTTCCACTCCAAATGGTGTTTCAATTCAGCTCTCTCAAACAACTTAAAACTTACAGTTCTTTCAAAACCAAAGAACTGGATATTCTTACTATTTGAGAGAATAGGGAAACAGAGAGATGTTGTTTGGGTTAGAAATTTAAATTTTATTTAACCATCTGTAAACTGGGTCAATAGAGCTGAACATAAACAATGGCCAGCTTTGATTCACTCTTGTTATCGCTGTGTATTACATAATGATTTTTTTTACTGTGATGCTTGTGTATTGTGAGGCTACATTGTTCTGAATAATATGTTTGTATTATTTGTACCAATGTGTCCTTCTTACAGAGAAGCCCATCATAAAAATAAGATTCCCCTGTTGCCGATTAAAAACCAACAAACCTAAAATGGTCAAATTTGTATCAAGACAAAATACCCCCCTTATGGTCATTTTTGCTCTGTTCCATTTTTGACTCAAAACATCCAACAGACACACAAACCACCAGCTAGTTGCCATTCCATTTGAAATCTTCTCTGTTTAGGTAACTGTAATGAAATCTGTTTATTTTTTTCTTCCATTTCAGTGGTTCAGGCACATAAAATCTAAATTCCCCTCCCCTAACATGCTAAAATGTCTGTCCTTTTTATTCAGAACAGTTTATATAAAAACACAGGCAGCTGATTTTGATAACTACCTGGCTGGGTACTACACATTGGTGGAGTATTAAAAGAGTTTGCACCTCTTTACAAAATGCATTAAAGGCCCATGAAAGCTGCTACTGTACACAATTATAATGCTGCATATAATTGTTATTAATAATAATTAATGATAAGATTATATGTGGGAACAGGGATGTGAAGAGAGCACTTTATGATTCCAGAGGTCCCTAGCTTCTTTATTACCACACTCCTTTTTACTTTGGTCATTGTGACAATTAAAAGTTAGCTGTAGCCAATTGAAATGCACCTTTAAAACTTGCAGACTTCACCCTCATGGCCAGTGGGTGCCTCTTTGCAGCCTTAGCTAATGTGCCTGTGATGCTAACTTGACCTCTAGTGGTAATACTCTGTTATTGCATCCCTCTTATGTAGACAGATGGACAGACAAAACTATCTAAATGCAGTGCCCTCGGGAAATTTGTAGTTAAAACTCATTTAACTAATGCTCTTTCCAAATGCACAACAACAGGGTCCTTTTTGACTTAGAACAAGAGGTCAATATGAATAGGCTACACAGATGTTTGAACGTGAGCAACCACTTGATTTAGCAATAGAGATTGTCAAATTGGACTCTGTTTTTGACAGGGGCCAAATCAGGCCTAAGGTTTTTCGGTTTTCCAGACTACCATGTTTATTGGCCAGGCAATAGTAGAGACCTGTATTTCTCACTGATGACAGCTGTTAACCAGTGGGCACCGGCAGAGTCTTTGGGAAGGACAGCTGCCAGTCCTGACTACTACTATTCAGTATATGACACTTATGAATTAGAATTAGCACTGTTTGTTGCCTAAACCTGCACTTATTTAAGTCACTCTGGATACAATAGTCTGTTAAAAACATACACATAAATGTAAATTTTATCTCATGGAGCCATTATGCAGGGGAACCCTGGCTGAAAAGATGAAAATGTCCTGCTGCTGTGGAACCCTCATGCAGTCCTGGCTTGGCCACAGCACCCAGTCTACACTTGTGGCAAGTGCCCTTACCAACTGAACCATTTTCTGTGAACTTGGGAAGCACCTCGAACTGAAAATCAACAGTAGCCCAACAGAAAAACATATTAACAGACATTTTGTTCAATTTAAGAGGTGAGGGTCAAGCAGCGATTGATTTCAGACCGAGAATGCATCACTGCAAGCCCATGGGAGCAGACTACAGCCCTCCCCTTTCTATGTACTCCAGGTACAGAAGGCCTGACCTCTCCTCCTGATTGATTGACCGGTCCAGGGAAAGGACGGGGCCACTGGTCAGGTCATCAATCAATCGGCTCTGCCTCTAACACATGAAGGGCTGTAATCAGAGTGAGGCAATTTGTCCTTTGCTATGCATAACAAAGGTCAGTTTTAAAATATCCTTCTATAACATTACTCTTGTAGTTGTAAGACTTGTTTCATTCCATTACATTGTTTAAAGGACAAATGATACTGCTCTTAGACTTGATGCAGGCATTTTATACCACTTTGAAAATCATAATTACAAATAATTACTGTACATTAAACAGTAACAATTGATATGAAAGTGTCTCTACAGTCTGACCTTCATAGTGTCTATTCAAGTGAGCCAGTAGCTTAAGTGCACTAATTATCTGATGTACATACAGTAATACCAAACTCCCTTGAGTCAGGACAATATGAATTGCATTTAGACTGAAAAATGCCTTTGCATCATTTTAATATATAAGCCTGTATTTTTTGTGAATATATTTACGGGTAAAAACAGCAGTCTTCTGAAAATACAGATTTCAGGTTTTATGTGATGGTTTGGAAAAGGAAATATTGCATTCAAAGTTCAATGTTTCACAGCACCATCTTGTGTTTAAAGTTATAAACAGCATACCTGTGATGTTTAGGAAAGGTAATTCCTTATAATCTTAGGGTGCAGGGCAAACAAATATACCTGGCTGATAATGAACTTTGTGACAGATCAAAAGGATGAGACTGCATGAAGAGCAGTCTAAACCTGGCACCATAAAAGTGTAGGAAAAGGTTGTGGTATTGCACAGTGGGAGGATGTTATACTTACATGTTACCATGTACCATATTGAGCAGATAATTTTGAAAACTTACTATGAGGGGAGCAAAAGGAACACATAATCTTTGTAATTAAAGGACATAATTAAAAGCAGACTAGTGTCTCTGTGTATATATGGTATGTGTATGTCTGTGTGGGTATGTGGTGGCTATCAGCGCATGTGTGTTTGCACGTGTGTATGGATATGTGTGTGTGTGTGTCATCAAGCAGCTCCTCCATGGAATTATAATTAGCCCATGTTCCCTCTATTTTGCTGTGGGGGACTGTCATTTGTGTCATGTTGGCTGTGCGTGCCTGAGCCACTGAGCCCTGGTGTCACTCTCCCATCTCTGCAGCTGGGTTAATTAACAGCTCCAGCACTGCAGCAGGCCCAGCACCCTCCACTGTCTCAGCACTACAGCTCAGTGCTGAAATAAGCCTCTGTGTTAAGTATTGCCGTTACGCATGTGATATGGGCGCCTAAGAGGACTGCCGGGGAGAAAAAAAAAATAATACACTGTGAGAATTAATAATTGTTCAGAAAAGGCTATGGTTAAAATTATATCTGCGTATGCATGGACACCCCTAGGTAAATCAATGACTTTACCTAATTCTTTTGAATACGCTGTTCTGTGAGTCATGATGGATGCATAACAAATTGTATTTACTATTCTCGATTGTACTGTAACAAAGACAAATTATAATGTTTGTTCCTCAACAGCAAAATCAATAATGTTCAAGAATCAGGGCTACATGTGCACCCATATGCACACAATCACACATGTCTCTGCATAATTATTTAATACCCTCTAGCAGAGTTTTACTAAAACAACTGCCAATACTTGGCAGGTAATTGCTAATTTGCTCAGTTTAGTGAATGCGACCTCCCATTGCACTGTTGGCAGTCTGTGCTGTTAAACCTATTCATTTCACTAATTCCACTAAAATAAAATACTTTGTTTTTCTTGGTGTGACATGCAACTCATTTCCAGATGCTGAACACACAGGTCATTTCCCCTATGACATATGTGCACACTGAGAGAGTAACTGTAACCCACTCCTTCTTGGCTTGCTCCACTTGGCAGGTTACCTGTTAACATCACCTCAGGAGGGGGCTGGACTAAGTTGGGAAAGCCCTGACAGAACTGAGATATTGAATATCAGGATATAGAACGTGCATTACTGTACTCTGCCACCATGAAACTAATATTGTTTTTCTGCAATTCAAAGACCATATTATTAAAGGCATCAAGGAAGCCCTGAAGCCAGAGTGAGATTTGTATGGAAGAGGTATTGGTGATTACTATTACGGAAACATGCTGCTTGTCGGTGCTATAGACCCTTGTTAAAACTCTACAACCAGGTAACAAACAGGGCTGTTAATTCCTAGATGGTTGTGAAATCAAGTCTCCGTTTAATTAGAACATGACAGAGAGCGGTGTCATTAAATAGCCAGCAGTTAAATGGGCACTTCTTCCTTAGCAGTGAAATGTCTGTTTCAGAGGCCTGCTGGCATTGGCACTTCCCCTCTGGTCTGGGTAAGTGGTGCTGTGCTGACTCCCACCTGGCCCATGGCCAATCGGCTTCTCCTCCACATGTGAGGTCACTTCTTCTGGTCATACCTGGTGAGCTGTCCCTTCTGAATGGGGTTGCAGTGGACCGCAGTGGAACACAGAGATAGCCAAAAGGTCACACAGTAGGTCACGGTGATTGATGTTTTATGGTTGCAGTTCCAAGGCTGAAAAAGGCAATTTGAGGAATTATGTACTTCACACAGGTTTCAGTGTTTCCCATGCAAGAGTTGTTTGGGACAATTAACCCAAACAACTCTTGCGTGGTTTTAAATTTGCAAGGTTTAAGAACCCCCCCACATCATTTCAATCTACTCTGTCCCGTTTTATCTGTCTCTATAAAAAGAGATTCAACCCATTATAATTGCGTTACACTATTCATCTGAAATTATAATGTACTGAATCACAGCCAGCAAGGAAACATACACAAATTGCATTCATGTTATCTACTAATGCAGGTGGGCATTCATACTGACTTCAGTGCGATTACCTTACTTATGGTTATGAGTACAAAAACAGGTGCCATGCCAGGGATTACAACCTGAAACCACATTAGAGCACACATTCACCCATGTCCCACTGTGTCTATTAATTTGTCAGTCAGCTGCCAACCAGACATGCCCTTAAGGGCTGACATCTCAGTATATGTGAATATACAAATATCTACAATGCCGACCTCAGCTTGTTTCATCTCGATTCAGTTTTCTTGAGTTGAAATTTCATGTTGCAGGATTGAAGTCAATTGGCATTTTTTTAAAACCGAACCGGCTTACAGGCTAACAGGCTTCTTCTTTTTCTTTTTTTAAATATTTTTGTTCAAAAGGAACAGTGCTGAGCGAATTTATTTTATCATGCAATGTAGTGGCTTTGCTTCTTTGGATGAGAAAATAAATCATTCTGGCTTGATTTTGAAGCTGGTTTATGAACAATGACAACTCCTGTAACTGTTTCACTAGATGGCGATAGAGCACAAAATGTTAACAGGAGAGAGCCCAATGTCATAGTTGTGAGCCCAATACATTTTAAGTATTTTGAATGCAGCAAGCCCTGTTTTTACAATTTTATTTATTTGTCCCATATAAGAGAGCTGATCAGAGCAGCCAATATAAATATAAAAGAAAAAGAAAGATCAGCCACTAATTCATTCAGAGTAGGTGCGTCACTGATTTTTTGTTCTTATGGGTTCCTGTTTTTTCTAAAGCATGTGACCTACAGGGATTTAATCTTGAATCACAATCAATATCCTCATGGAGTCTTCATAAGCCAAGCAGCCAAAACTGGGCTGTGTTTTTGAAGCTCACTTCCTTGTCTTGTTGAGAGGCGTTGTTCACTAGAGCCACTGCGGTTGGCTCCAGTATACTGTAGGTGTTTCAGCCACCTGCTTTAACCCCTTTGCACACATGCCAAATCTACCCATTTAGGGGGTACCTTATTTAAAGCTTTATAACTCCAGATGTGAGCATCACAGAGACTTCAAAAATGGCTTAACCCCTTAGCGCACATGCCTAATCTGGCCAAACCTTGCCCATTTAGGGGGTACCCTATAACTCCAAATATGAACACCACAGAGACTTCAAAAATGGCCTAAATGAAGCAAGACATCTGCACTATTTACAATACTAGCTTAGATTACTTTATATTCATAATTCTGGAAGAAATAAAGTGCCACAAATGCAATTGTCTAGGCAAAAAATCTAAAATGAATTTGCTCTTTTTTAGTTTGCAATGAAATACTGGGAGATTGCATATAGGTTAAAGGATACATGTCCTGGATCAAAAACGTCTTGACCACAAGTTCATAAAATCTAAGGGTGCATATGTAGAACTACTAAAGATCTATGAAGCAAAAACTAAGCAGTGTACCCAGCGTCTCCAAATCTACCCAAAATGTCTAAATTATGCATTGCTGTAAATCACAACAAATTCACTTATTTTACTACAAATCAAATGTTTTTACTCAAGAAACTCACTGTTGCATCATTTTCAAGTGGTAATTACAAGCTTTCTGTCAGTACAGTGGTCTAAAATAGCTAGGGGTCCAGAAACATATCCAAAATCTCTCCAAAAAGGAATATAATGCTTTTTGTCCTTTGTAAAGCATATAAATGAGCCCCTTATGAAGGTTTAAGATCAAATATTGATATCAGATTTAACAATAATGCAAAAATATTGTCACACAATGCTGTACAGTACCTAAATGTGTAATAATGAACTCTTATTCTATACTCTGTACTCTCGTATGTTTTCTTGTATGGGGATGGATGATACAAAAACAATTTTCAACCATCCACCATGTTTTGGCAATGTTCCAACACTCTTGTCATCACTGTTGCATGCATCACAAAAACTATTACACTAGGCTACTAACGGTTACATTACAGTGTGAAATATCCACATTATATAATACCAGACCTGCCAACCTTGGGAAAATATTTTGAGTACCACAATAGTCAGTGTAATGCTTAGTTCACATGCTTTCGCACTACTTCACTTTGCACACACACATAAGCCTTTCTTCATAATTCTAGCTTTGACTGTAGAAGCGATCAGGCAAAATTGTATAATTTGACCTGATTCTAAAATATCACTTGCACTGCACTGGGCTATATTATGATATACTTGCAAGTCAAAAGTTTGAGTTCATGATTAATATTTCATTATATGATATGTGTGCTTATACAAACAGATAACCATAAGTGAATTGCATTTAATTATTTAATAAAAATGGAAATCATTTATTTTTTATATTGTAACATATGTTTTCATTTTTTTCAAGTATTTACAGAAACTTATGTTGTAATGTAAAAAAATATCAGCTTATATAGGCACACATCATATAGGGCTAATGAAAAAAAGTATTCCATTGAAAAATTAGAGGTTTAGCTAAATTATTACATGAAGCTCCTTGGTGGCTAATGTCAAAATCATAAATGCACAATGTGCAAAATGCATGGTGCAGAAGTTTTGCGGGGCGGAGGTACGGCCATTGCTCCTGATATTTTGCTCCAACAGAGCGTGCGCGATTCAAAGTTAGAACAGGGAGTCTCCATGGCGTTTGAGTTACTGCAGCTAAATAATTCCATCAGTTATTCACACCATAGCTGTCTCGTAACGAGGCAGAATCGTATTCAAGCTACTACTACGGCTAACTATATACACAAATTTATCTCCTTAGGATATACCCCTTGAAATGCATCATCTCGTAAAGTTACCGAACAATGTTTTAATGTTTTATATGTTAACATTACGGTAACATATTTGTGCTTGATTATTACTCTCCCACTTCTCATTTTACCTCAGCAATGCAGCGTCACGCCTCGTGGATAATAAAGTACCGCTGTGTATCAGTGGATGCTGAGTGGGTCGGGGAGGGGTTACAGAACCACAAGCACAAGGTCGCATCTGGTCCAATCCGAGGGATGTAGTTTAAATACCGAATAAATGTACAGTATTGTTTTGTATTGATTGTTTTCCGTAATTAAATTAGAATAATATATATACTTTTTTTTTGTGTAGTTTCAGTTGGCATTTCGTACATGCGTATTTTGACCAAGAACTCCGTGGTTGTTACACAAAATGCGTGCAGGTTGGCAGGTCTGTAATACCACTAACCTATTTAAAGACACTCAATTTCAAAAATAACGTATATAACCAAAATATTTTGAGCAGTAATACTTGCATAGCACTGATGAAATTTTATCTGTTTTCAGTAGATAGAGACATAGGCAGTAAATCAATGATACTGTTCTATCTGCTTCTGCTTTACTCCAGAAAACAATGTCAGCTAGGTCTATCAGCAAACATTTGGCTTAGCTATGCTCAGAAGTCCTCAATAATAATAGTATTTTCCAAGAAATGACGGAAAATCGTTGACGTTTCGCTGCAGCGTCTTTTACTGCTACCACAGAGTGAATGCGTAAGTGAATGCGATGATAAGAAAACTTCTGGTTACGCTGACCTATAAAACGCTATTCCAAAAGCAAAATAAGACGTTATACATCGTTAGAAAGCTTATACTCTCACCTACTGAATAATTGAATTGTCAATCAATCCAGACTGTACTAAAAAGAGCGATAACGCCATAAACAACACGTGTGATATTACGCACAGCTATTTTGGAAGGTATCCAGGCGTCACAAAGGCGCGTATATTTCATAAACGGATTGTCCAAGACAATGGACCTCATTCACCAATATCTTCCAAAGTTTTTTCTTAAATTTGTTCTTGAGAAAGGTCCTAAGAAAAGTCTACGTCAGATTCACAACGTGTTCTTAAACCGCAGAATTGTTCACACGTGTTCTTAAAATGATGAATCCCATTGTCCTCGTAAATGGAAAGCGCGTGCCAGTTGTTCCTATTTAGCATAGGTAAACGCCCCGCCAATCCCCATAAAAGGGCATGAGACTGCAGGGCTGTGTGCACACAGAAATCGAAAAGAAATGGTGAGAGCGAAGTCAATAATGCCCAAACGAAAATCTGAAGACGGTGGAGCACCGGACTCCAAACGTAAGAAAAACTTCAGTTCTGAAGTGGAGGTATTGCTGCAGGAAGTGAACAGCAAACAACCTGTCATATTTAGTCGCGTCAGTAGTGGATATAAAATAACACAAAAAAGATGCATGGGATGCTATTACTCATTCAGTGAACGCTGTATCCGGAGAAGGGCGCACAACTGATGAAGTCAAATTTGAGGCAAAAAAATAAAAAATAAAAATGCTGGTGGGAGTAGGTGCAAGGACGTGCGTGTTATGCATTCAAAAGACAAAGCGCTTCTCCTCACATTAATACCGCTAATTAAATCAACCGGCAGTAAACTGCAGCGGAGTAAACCCGTTGCTGCACAAAACACTGCACAAACAATTTATCGCCATTCATTTTGGTGTCACCCCCCTGTGATGGTGTCAGCCAGTGCGGTCCGCATCCCCCTAGTGATGCCTCTGAATAAGTGTTCTCTTCTTCAACATGTCCATGTGTTTAAAAAGTGTTACTTAAGTGCTTAGTTTGTGTTCAAAATTAGCTTTTGCATTATAGACCAAACATTGCATAATTGAAACCCCCCAAAATAAAAGGTCACTACAATGGTTTGATTTTTATCATTTATTTACAGATGAACTCCTGCTGAGGCAACCACCCTATGAGGTGGAACCTGGCACCTTAATGCTTTGTAAAATAATGAAAATAATTATTAAAGAATATTATAAATGATAAACATATTATTGTATTTTAAATCCTATAATATTATACAACTGTGGAATTGAAGAAAATGCAATAACCAATTTTGCACAAACATGTCAGCACTCAAATGTGCGTAAGTGTGCTCTTGAGTGTGCATAGATTCTGTTCTTACCTAAGAACAAATCCCAAGAAAACATTGGTGAATGTCAGAATCTTTGTGAAAACTGCTTAAGTGGGTTTTAAGAAGAAAATTCTTCTTAAGAACGGTTGGTGAATGAGGCCCAATATGCGACCACTCGGTCTCAAAAGGAACATCTCTACGCGTAAAACCAATGGTAAGGTTGTATATTTATTCAATATTTAGTCCCAGATATTGACTGTAGATGTCACGGTACGGGGGGTGGGACCCAGGCACAGAGTAACAAAAGACAAACTCAAAAAGGCAAAATTAACAAAGATTTTACTAACAAAAAGGGCAAACAAACAGGGAACAGACAAGGGCACGAAGGCCAAAACACGAACTCAAAAAATCTAAATAAAACAGAAAACAAGAGGAACTCAACACAAGCAGGGCAGAACACAGGAAGGCAGAGCACAAGGGAAGGTCAAACAAAACACAAGTCAGGAACAAAATACAGGCAGGTACATACGGTTTGCAAACAGAATTCGGGAACAAACACAAACAGGTAAAAAAACGCAGGCAGGTATAAATGGTCTGAACATACAAAGAACTTAAATAGACAGGGGGGTAACAAGACACAGGTGAACTCAAAAAACAATCAAACCAGAAGGAGGGGATAACAAGACACAGGTGGGAACAATGATGGGATAACGAGACAATTGAAAACAATCATACAATTAACAGGGGGGGAGCAGGACACAAAACAGAAGTGCCGCCATCTGGCGGCCCAACAAGGGAAACACAGACAGGAAAACAGGACCATGACAGTAGAATGACATGGTATCATTTTTTAAAACTTTGTCTCGTTTAAATTTTTTATTCAGTGAGCAACGTTTTCACTGCTATATTGCCTATCTAGCTTACTGACAAGCTGATATGCTAGCTAAGCATATTCGGTAATGTTTTGCTCAGAAACATAAATTGAAGTTAACTGGACATAATTTTATTATTAGTTTCATACATATAACAGGAATACATAAAACACAGTACAGTCACAGATGGAAATTAAACTCTGTAAACATTTGATAATATAACATAATGGTAGACAACCAGCTTACTTCGAGTTCATTCCGCAACCGTTCATTCAGGTTGATGACCGGTTTCCACTGCGTGCGGGTCTATGACGTCATGTCTGTGACGCGGTTTTGTTCCGTCCTCCGCACCACTTCATAACGGACTGGGAGCGTATAAGAAGAGGAGCGTTTTGTCTGTCCGATTTTGTTGACTTCCTGATTTGGTAATTTTTCCTAGATTTTTATCCTTCTACCATGGGTAAGTAGGCCACGTAGTTAAATGGTTTCTTTTTTTGCATGTTTTAATTGTGTTTATTGTTGTTACTTCCTACTTTGTTGTGATGTACTCTACATATAAAGTTAAGTCCAGTTATGAACGACATGGATCAAAGATTTGTGGCTGTGTTTTGGTTGTTAAAAATACATTCATATACGATCGGGGGTCTGCCAGGGGCATCATAGTGGGGGGAAGAGTGGGACTGACTACCCATTTCTTCTCCTACTTGAAGCGTCCCAGAAGCGGCTTCGGTCAAAAATAGAATAGGCGCGTATTTTTAGCGGAGCAGAGCAGAGAGCCGCTTCTGAAATGAGCTGCGGCACGTCTGGTGGAATCACAAGCATTGTCTAGAGTGGCTGCGATCAGCTCCGGCGGCCGCGCCGCAGCCGGAACACGACGCAGCCGCACCCGGTGGAAACCGGGGGTGAGTGAAACATGCTTGAAGGTATGGGCTTTTCTGCTCTGGGCTATCAATCACACTGTGTTCGGACCAAGCGGCCAAAACCAGACTTCGTTTTTGAAGCTCATTTCCTGGTCTTGTTGTTCCTGGTTGCTCACTAGCACCACTGCGGTTGGCTCCAGTATAGGTGTTTTTATATCTGGTTTCCATGCAAGTCTACGGTACAAATGCGGTCAAAATACAAAGTCAATAATTTTTTCTCACAAGAACAAATAGTCACAATAGGTGTATTTTATTCGTCTTATGACTGTCCATGGGCCGATTTCATGATTTATTGCGTCATTTGGGCACTGTTACAATATTTGTTGTAGACCAATGAGGTACAGTTTACGTCACTTCCTGATTACTGTGGAGGACTGAGCACTGGGCGGGAGGTGGCTTCTTATGACCTTGACATTGCCACTGATTGTCAACCTCTGTGTGAAGTTTGCGAATACAAACGTCCTATTTCGTATCAGTGTCATTATGGCGTGTGTTGCTTACAATTGTACTAATCAACCTTCAAAGAATCCTTCTCTGAAGTTTATTCGGTAGCTAAGTCATTTTACTATATCCTTTAGCATACTTTGTCTAACCAAATCATTAATTGACAGAAAGTGTCATCAGCTAACGCAAGTCTAGCATGTTAAAACAGTTAGCAACTTCAGCTTCCAAGCTATTTGGCTTGCAAGCTAGCTAGCTAGCTAGCTAGCTAACCTTAGCCGGCAAATATACAACCTGTCAAACGTGCTTGACGGCTTGTCATCGTGTACATTCCGTAAATGTCTACCTGTGCCATGTTTCATATATTTGACAATCTAACTATTATACCAATTTATTTGCTGACATTTTGGGATAAACTGCAGGAGTTCACAACTTAGCCAGACCGGGGCAATACGTCTTAAGGTTTATGCTTGGATAACATGCACACACGGTGCAAAAACACACATGCTTTTCGTTTTAGAGGGATCGCTTACCCTCTTCGGTACATTCTGCCAGAAACAGTGTTGTCATCATGGAGGATTGTATGATTGTATGAGGATTCTATGATTCCAATGATGACAACATTTCTGTGGCAGCTGATGTGCATGTAGATGTTGGTAGGGAGGCCAGTGGTGTTTCAAGTGGTGTTTGCAGAAGGGAGATTATTGAAAAGAGAGATCCAATGGTGTTACAGGATCATAACTACTCAGCCTGAACATCCAGCTGTTTTGATGATCACTGTTACGCTGTTGTGGGGTCTCCAAAAACCCTCAAGCGGAAAGCAGAAGCAGTAGAGTAGAGGCTACAAAGAAGTCAAAAGTAGTTGAGGATACACTCGCAAAAGACCAGGCGACTGAAGAGAAAAGTGTCCTCTTTGAAAGACATCTGAGTAGAGCTGCAGAAAAAACTGCTCATTTCAACTGAGTGTGCAGCAGCACTGGAGTACTGGAGTCCTTTAGTGAAGTGCCAAGAGAAATTCTGATCAGGATACAAAAGAAGAAGAGGTCAGCAGTTTTCTCTGAAGAACTACGCCAGTTTGCGATGACTTTGCACTTTTACTCCTTGAAGGCGTATGAGTACGTCAGAAAGAAGTTCAACTTTGCTCTGCCACACACTCAGATAATATGGAACTGGTACAGTAGCATCTCATCTGATCCTGGCTTTACTGTGGCTTCCTTTACTGCTCTGAAGAAGCATGTCGCAGAAAAGAAGAAAGAGGGTAAGGAAACGGTCTGTGCTCTGATGATGGATGAGATGTATATACATCAGCAAATGGATTTCGGCTCAAACCAGATCCATGGTTATGTGGATTTCGGCATTGGTGAAATTGACAACACAGTAGCCACACAGGCCGTGGTCCTCATGGTCGTTTCCATCACTCATCGCTAACATGACCGGACAAGAGAAGGTCAACATCATCAGGGAGAGCCTTTGTAGACTTAATAACATTGGTGCGCGGGCGGTCTCACTGGCATGTGATGGACCTTCACAGAACATTGCAATGCTAAGGGAGCTTGGTGCTAACCTCAGCATCTCAGACATGAGACTTCTTCCCCCATCCGGAAGACCCAAGTCTCAAGGTTCATGTGCTCCTGGATCCATGTCACATGCTAAAGCTTCTTTGAAATGCTTTAGCAACAGCTGGGGTTTTTGAAACTGCAGATGGGAAATTGATCAAGTGGCAGTACATTGAAGACCTCAACACACTTCAGGAGAAGGAAGGTCTGCGGCTTGGCAACAAGTTGCGAATGGCACACATCCAGTGGCGAAAACAAAACATGAAGGTCCATCTGGCTGCTCAGCTTTTCGGCAGCAGTGTAGCAGATGCCCTGGAGTACTGCGAGCAAGAACTGAAGTATCCTCAGTTCAGAGGATGTGTGGCTACGGTACAGTTCTTGTGCACAATCAATGCTGCTTTTTATGTCCTCACCAGCCGCAACCATCTACAAAAGACAGAGGCCATCCTGCAGCAAGAAGAGTCATGTCTTCGTGTGCTCAAGGTCAACAATGGGAAACAGCTTGTGCACGTGCATGCAACATCAAAGAAGATATCAATCTTTGGGTTCATAGCAAATGGAAGTGCACTCAGTATATACAAAGACCTTGTTGAATGTCCTAATGCGCCATGCAGGTACCTTCTAACATACAAGCTGAGTCAGGATCACTTGGAGCTCTTCTTTTCTGCTGTTCGTGCACGTGGCGGGTACAACAACAACCCCAATGCAAGACAGTTTCGAGAAGCTTACAAGCGCCTACTTGTGAGGCACCAAGTGAAGACGGGCACAGGCACCTGCCTCCTCCGAGACAACACTGACATCCTTGATTCAACACCTGCAACAGTCAACGTTGCACGCAGGATGGAAGTGGAGCTGGTAGAAATGGTAGTGCCTGGAGATGACACCATCCCTGACCTTCCAGATTTTAACCAACTCTCAGAATACAAAGACGCTGCAATCAACTACATCGCAGGCTTTGTTGTGAAAAAAATGAGGGAGAAGGTTACCTGCATGCCTTGCTCACAGGCATTGACATCTGTAATGGTACATCCCTTTGTGGCTTTGAAGAACAGAGGTGGCCTGCAGACGCCATCACCAGGCATGGTTGTGGTGTGCCAAGCCACTGAGAGATGTTTTCAGAGGCTGCTCAGAAGAACTGGAGGCAAGCCACCACAGGGACGTGGAATAACATTGGCTGTAGTCACCCAGGTTCTTGAAGATTGTGCAGAGAAAAATCTCTTCCCTGACCTGCACAACCATATGTTTGACGTGTGTAGAAGGCAATCATGTCAATGTACTGGTGAAGATGGTGTCTTCCTGGTTTTGTAAGATCCGTTTGAAATACTTGGCAAGAAGGGGAACAGAGAATTTGAAAAAACATATGGTTCGCAGGCGACTGACTAAGTTGATTCACTTTTATGGTGAGTTGTGAGCATGTCATGTCTTAATTTATATTGTGTGTGTGCATCTAATACTTTTTCATGTTGTAAATATTTATGCATTGTGTAATTCATATATTTTATTGTCTTATTTAATTGTACATTTTTATTTATATTTGTACATATTTCTTTGTATGTGTAAAACAATATATTTGTGGGTTTTTATGTTGCTGTTGTATGTCAGCTTTTATACGCGTGTGTGTGTACCCTCTCACTGCTGAAAATAAATAAAATGTACATGGAAACTAAGGTCATCTCCGACTCATTTCTGCCACAAAGCCAGATACTGCCAAGCACCACAAGAACATTACAGCACTTAAAGCCCGCATAAACGGGGCATAAGTGTGTACTATGGAAGTCTGCATATGGAAACCCCTGAATGACAATGTTGCAGGTATTACTTAGAGCCCGCATAAACGGGGCATAAGTGTGTACTGTGGAAGTCTGCATATGGAAACCCCTGAATGACAATGTTGCAGGTGTCACTTAAAGCCCGCATAAACGGGGCATAAGTGTGTACTGTGGAAGTCTGCATACAGAAACACCTGGATGACAGTGTTGCAAGTACCACTGAGCCTGCATAAACATGTACAAAATTTTTATCCTTTGTGACCTTGCCACTTTTAATGTGCGTCTTGTCTGAGTTTGCCTTGTAGTAAATGTGCGTCTTGTCTTGTGTTCCCACTCTCAGCCTGCACCTTGACGTGGTGAGTGGGCTTTAAACTGAGACAGGCAGCTGAACTTTGTAATGTCTTATGTCAGTCCTCTTACACAGCATTATGCTAGTCCAATTAAACATTTTTCCCAACACCCTATACAGATATATTACGCAAAAAAGCTCTTTGTCTTACAAATTTTTCATAACCCTGAAGTTCCATGTTTGGCACAAATTTTGTTGTCGTACCAGTTGCTCTTATTCATGATTCAATTTTAATGGTTTGCTTGGGTTCATTTAGTCTTTACATTTTTTTTAAAATGAACAAATTCACATTATACCCATTAGGGATGAGCGAGTACACCATTATCTGTATCTACATCTGTTCAACCAACAAAATTATCTGTATCCGTATCCGTACTCAGAATGGGCAGGGCTTAAACCGGAAGTGGACGGGGCATAACCTGAAGTTGCTATTTTAACGTCTTAGCAAAGCCCCTAGTGGTCGGCACGCCGGCGTGCCGAGATTACTGAACTCAGACATTCAGCGCTACTGCAACCAAAGTATGAGTTAAAAACAGAAACGCTTTGTTTTAGTTTCATTAGTAGACGATACATGACAACTATGCCGAATACGGAATTTTGCCGCGTCACCATTGTTGCTCTGGTCGTTCATTTCACACACACCCCCTCCCTGCAGTCTCATCTGCAACTACACCCCCTACCCATGACATATGGACAATATTGTCTATCTACATTACATTACATTACAGGCATTTGGCAGACGCTCTTATCCAGAGCGACGTACAACAAAGTGTATAACCATAACCAGTATGTACAAGTATGACAAAACCCCTAGAGAGAAGTACCGGTCCAAGTTCAGGGAACAACCACATAGTTCAACTTGGACCCTGAAGGTTAAACTGATTAACACTAACAACGAGAACGGCAACAACGCAGTCTATGGAAAAAATACAAGCAGTAGTTAAGACAGTTAATGCGCCTAAGTCACCTACGAAACAGCTGCCTAGTTACAACCCTAAGCTTACAGTCATTTACAGGGGGGTAGGGAGGGATGGGGAGAGGTGCAGCCTGAAGAGGTGAGTCTTCAGTCGTCGTTTGAAATGGGAGGTCATTCCACCATCGTGGGGCCAGAACAGACAGGAGACGTGTTCTGGAAGTGCAGGTGCGAAGAGGGGGAGGTGCTAGGCGTCCAGAGGTAGCAGAACGGAGGGATCTGGCTGGCATGTAGGGTTTGAATATCTTGTGGAAGTATGCTGGGGCTGATCCCTTGACTGCCTGGTATGCTAGGACCAATGTTTTAAATTTGATGCGAGCTATAACAGGCAGCCAGTGGAGGGTAGTGAGCAGGGGGGTGACGTCGGAGTGTCTGGGGAGGTTGAAGACCAGACGAGCCGCAGCATTCTGAATGAGTTGCAGGGGTCTGGTGGCAGATGCCGGTAGTCCAGCCAGAAGAGAGTTGCAGTAGTCCAGGCGGGATAGAACCATTGCTTGGACCAGGAGCTTGGTTGAGTAGGTGGTGAGAAAGGGGCGGATTCTGCGGATGTTATATAGGAAAAATCTGCACGCTCGGCTTACTGCTGCGATGTTCTTGGAGAGGGACAGCCTGTTGTCCATCATCACTCCGAGATTCTTGGCATAGGGTGATGATGTCACTAAGGTGTCCCCTAGGGAAATGGAAAAGTCGAGGAGGGGAGAGGATAGAGCAGGAATAAAGATTAGCTCCGTCTTTCCCGGGTTGAGCTTCAGGTGGTGATTGTCCATCCAGGTCTGTATGTCCCTCAGGCAAGCGGAGATGCGGGCAGGGACCTTTGTGTCTGATGGGGAGAAGGAGAGAAAGAGTTGTGTGTCGTCGGCAGAAGAGTGATAGGACAAGCCATGGGCAGATATTACAGGGCCAAGTGATCTGGTGTACAAGGAGAAGAGAAGGGGACCGAGGACTGAGCCCTGGGGAACTCCGGTGGCGAGGGGACGGGGTAGTGATACCTTACCCGCCCAGGCAACCTGGAAGGAACGGTCAGAGAGGTAAGACTCAATCCAGTCAAGGACTGTGCCGCAGATCCCTGTTGCTGCCAGGGAGGACAGTAGGATAGAGTGCTCCACAGTGTCAAATGCAGAAGTCTAGAAGAATCAGGACAGAGGAGAGGGAGGCTGCTCGTGCGGCATGGAGTGACTCACTGACCGAGAGGAGTGCAGTCTCGGTCGAGTGGCCAGGCCTGAAGCCAGACTGGTGGGGATCAAGCAGGTTGTTGTGAGAGAAGAAAGCAGAGAGTTGGTTAGATGCGGCACGTTCAAGTGTTTTGGATAGGAAAGGGAGGAGAGATACCGGGCGGTAGTTCTGAATGACTGAAGGATCTAGTGTGGGTTTCTTCAGCAGCGGGGTGATGTGGGCCCTCTTGAAGGATGAGGGGAAACATCCAGAAGATCGGGAGGAGTTCACAAGGGAGGTGACAAAAGGGAGGATGTCAGGTGTGATTGCCTGGAGGAGAGATGAGGGGATAGGGTCGAGGGAGCAGGTGGTAGGGCGGTGGGTGAGCAGAAGCTGGGAAACTTCAGAGTATCTGGGCATTCATAAAAATATTCTTTCACCACACAAAACCATGTCATTCTACAGTCAATATCTGGGACTAAATATAGAATAAATACACAACCTTACAGTTGGTTTTACACGTAGAGATGTCCCTTTTGAGACTGAGTGGTCATATATTGTCTTCGACAATCCGTTTGTGAAATATACCTGCATTTGTGATTCTTGGGTACCTTCCAAAATAGCTGTGCGTAATATCACACGTGTCGTTTATGGCATTGTCGCCCTTTTTAGTACAGACTGGCTTGATTGACAATTCATTTATTCAGTAGGTGAGAGTATAAGCTTTCTAACGATGTATAACATGTCTAATTTTGCTTTTGGAATAGCGTTTTATAGGTCAGCGTAACCAAAAATTTCCTTATCATCGAATTCACTCTGTGGTAGCAGTAAAAGACGCTGTTATCATTACTCTGGTTTTATTAGTTTTTTATGAACTGACAGTGTGAAGACAGTAGCGCCCCCGGTTACAATTGGCTAACTACGATGTACTGTATGTCTTGTGATTTCAGGTGAGCGACAAAAGTGATATTGCATTAGTACAGTGGATGTATAAGAATGCTAGGATGTCAATCATGCTAATAGAGTGTGTGTATGAGATTGTTAAATGTTTGGAAATACAAGTACATGCTTATATCATGTAGTTGCTAGCTAACTGGCTAGTTAGCCCCACTGTAGCAGCTAGTTAACTGGCTAGTTAGCCCGACTGTAGCATGCTAGATGCTAGAAATGTCCGTTTGTAATCAGTAATATGTGCTTACGTGTGAATGTCCAGTAAATGTGCGTTTAGCTATGGTAAGAATAAAGTGTTGATCCGAATCTGAGAATTGCAAACTTTATTTTATTGAGAATATATGACAATAGATAACAGATCGCTGTGGACAGAGTGGCTGTGATGATGGCAAGATTGTGTTGTGTGGCGCAGCAGCAGTGAACTTTGTATAGGCTCTGTGTAGAGGAGGAGCTCTGTGTGTGGCTGGCATATCACGAGTACGGATATTGACACATTTTACTTGGATGGTACTCGTGCTCGTAAAAAGTAAATTATCCGTACCGGATACTCGTTTCGAGTATTTGGCTCAACCAAAGAGGTTCGAATACCAAGAGGCGACACTCCATTGGTTGTGCAATGTAACATCTATGCCCAGCTCCTGAGCCGGACCGCCACCATTTTGGACTGAAAGTTTATTGTTTACGTTGCTGTGCTGTTGGATTCTAGCGGTCAGTGTCATACGCTCACCTTTTCATGTTGACACTTGCGTTGATTAAATAATAAATCATCAGTAATTCCCACTATTACGATCTCATTTTTATGACATTGCAATTATTGAACCACGGACTGGACAGGAGAAACAGATCTATAAAATCACCCAAATAATAAGGTGACCAGATTTCTTAAATGCCATGTCCATGGCCCCATAGAATAAAATCGGGGACTGTTTTGCCGCTGCTGTAAAGTTCACGTTACGTCTTGCTGAAAATAAAAATGCATCGCCAATTTGCAATTTATTCACCAAAGTCTATATACAGGTAATGGCAAGAGCAGAGTTTGATCTCAGCTGAAACGTGTAACTGCTCAGAATATTTACTTGGCCCGTTGTCATTTTGAGAGTAAAAACGAATATATTTAGGCTATCATCACTGTACGAGTCTATGTAATACATTTTCAGTAGCTATTAAAGGCGGCAACGTGAGTCTAAATCAAGTGGCCAAAACCAGACTTCGTTTTTGAAGCTCATTTCCTGGTTTCCTGGTTGCTCACTAGAGCCACTACGGTTGGCTCCAGTATAGGTGTTTTCATATCCGGTTTCCATGTAAGTCTACGGTACAAATGTGGTCAAAATACAAAGTCAATAATTTTTTCTCATGAGAACAAATAGTCACAATATGTGTATTTTATTCGTCTTATGACTGTGGTACAGTTTGCGTCACTTCCTGATTCCTGCGGAGGGCTAAGCTACAGTAGGGGCTACAGTCTATTGTCACTGGGGTGGGCGGTGGCACCTCTTGGCCTTGACATTGCAGCTCCGGCCACGGTCCACCTGTGCGAAGACAGAAAATGCAGGCATCCCATTTCGTAGTGATTTCATTATGGCGTGTGCTATTTACAGCTGCACTAGACGACCATAAAATAATCCTCCTCTTAAGTTTCTCGGTAGCCGAGTCATTTTTACTATTTCCTTTAGCCTACTTAACCAAATAATTACTTGGCAGAAAGCGTAATCAGCTTGCTATATTTGGTAGTCCAGTAGCCTATGCTAAAACAGTTTGCAACTTCGGCTACCAAGCCATTTGACTAGCTAGCTAACCCTAACCGGCAAACATTCAATCTGTCAAACGTGTTTGACGCCTTGTAAATCGTGTACATTCCGTAAATGTCGACCTGGGCCATGCTTCACGCATGTGACAAAGCTACTATAATCCCGATTTTGGGATAAACACTTTTTCAGTTTCACGAAGCAAATTAAGAGTCTCAAGGTTCATTTGCTGAATTAACATACAACACACGATGAAATCACACACTCACAATTTAACGAAATTAACCATCTTGACATTTAGAAAGGAACATGTTTTAGCACTTAAGAGACTGACAAGCTAGGCATTTAAGACTGGTTCTCAGAATCGGTCCTGGGGGTTCCTTGCGTATATTGGCTTTTCTCCATTGGTTTTGATGATTTACAAGAAAAAAATAATAGCCTAATAATAATTAGAAATTCAATGTAGGCTACATTATTTTTGTCTTCATGCACCAGGTGGAAAACTTGCTGTACAAAGTGCGTTGCCATATTTACACGCCTGCAGATCAGTTATTAAAGTATTTGGTAGATTAGTTAATCACCGCTGACAGTGTTAATTTTTATTCGGTAGAAAGTGATTTGCCAACGATCGGTCAGCTAGCGTCACCCAGCAAGCGAACACCACAAACGGCGATGGAGTGGCTAGTAGCAGTTACTGGCTCATTAACTGACTGTGGCGGAAACCTACAACGATAACTTGCTCGGTTAACAGCAGGTCTACCAGACAGTTATACGAAAATTAGCCTAGTCAAACCACCAGTAGCCTACACATCTCTGATTGATTGACCGTCAGTGTAGTCAATGTTCTTCCCCTGTGGTTCATATTGCTAATGCGTGAGCTAACCACGGATAGCCTACCTAGCTCACTGGCAAGCTGATATGCTAGCTAAGCATATTCGTTTTGCTGAGAAACATAAATTGAAGATAACTGAACATAATTGTATTTTTAATGTCATACATATAACGTGATTACATGACACAGTACAGTCACGGATGGAAATTAAACTCCGTAAACATCTGATAATATATTTTAAAACAACGGCAGACAGTCAGCTAGCCTCAAGTTCGTTCTGCAATCGTTCGTCCAGGTTGATGGGCTTTTCCGCACCGGACTGTCAATCACATTGTAAAAATCACAGAGCCGCTTAACTCTATGGTTTTGGCTCCAAATCGACAACATGGCTGTGCCCGCCATTGAGCTTCAAAATGTGTTTTAGAGACCCACGGAGAGTCAATGGGTGACGTCACAGTAGCTTTGTCCATATTTTTTACAGTCTCTGGACGAGATCCAGGCTCTTGATCTTGCCAAGGTCGTTCCCACGACAGTGAAAGAGCAGGACATCCGGGACTGCTCTTCCTCTCAGGGACTGGTGAATGAACGGGAGAAGGCTCTCCCACCTCAGGCCTCCCCAGCGAAACCAATGGATAATTGGTATCCAGACCCAGGCTGGTCCCCACGGTCTTCCGTGCTCTCTCCTCCCCACACCGGATGTAGCTGTCTCCCACAATCCACACATTCTTTGCTGTGGAAGACAATGAAATACTTCTCAATCAAAACGAACACTGATAAATACACATATATATAGTCTGGATGTAAGATTTTAAAGACATCCACAGGTTTTACAGTGGTGTGGCACGTTGTGTTCTATTATATAAATTACTTAACTGACTAGTACTGACTAGTTTAACTGAAGGAACAGTAGTGGTGGCTGCTGAGCTGAAATCGAGGAGGCAGAAAACTTCCCCTTACACTGATTATTGGTCTTGACTTTCAGACATTTTCCTTGATTAACAAGTCTGCTCACAATCTGACTTAATGTATTGTATAGGCAGGATAAATAGTGTCCTTTGCCAGCTATGAAAATAAAATAAATTCGAAATAAATTATAAACTCAAAAGGCCATCTAACTTGTGCTCGTTCAAATGACAAATCTGCGTATTCAGGATCTTTGTTGTGAATATTTTCCGAGTGAGCGTGCAGAAAACAAAGAGTAGGTTTATCCAGTTCTGAATAGGCTAATATTGACTGAAATGTGCACAATTTTGCCAAGCAAATTTAAAAAAAATTCTCATCTGACCTAATTGAGGAGAACTGGCTCTATGTCATTGCATTGAGTAATGTTGTGACTTATTCGTATTTTAAATCAAGCACAATAATTAAAAACAAGTTGACACCAATAACAACGTTTATCAATTTCAGGAGTTTTCTGCCTGCTCATTTTTTCAGATCTGCATTCCTCACTGCAGTACAGAATGGTTTTCTTTCACATTAAAAAATAATTTGCACTTTGCTGTAAACGGTGGTACAGACAGACTGTTAGGACGTTGGCTTTTCTCCATTGATAATCTACAAGAAAAAACAAATAATTAGAAATTCAATGTACATTATTTTTGTCTTCCTGCACCAGGTGGAAAACTTGCTCTACAAAGTGTTTTGCCATAGTTACATGCCTGCAGATCAATTATTAAAATACTTGGTAGATTTGTTAATCACCGCTGACAGTGTTAATTTTTATTCGTTTAAAAGTGACTTGCGAACGATCGGTCAGCTAGCGTCACCCAGCGAGTGAACACCACAAACGGCGATGGAGTAGCAGTTACTGGCTCATTAACTGACTTGTGGCGAAAATCTACGATGATAACTTGCTCGGTTAGTTATATTCCAGACAGTTATATGAAAATGAGCCTAGTCAAAAATCACCAGTACACATCTCTGATTTATTGACCATCAGTGTCGTCGATATTCTTCCCCTGTGGTTCATATTGCTAATGCGTGAGCTAACCACGGATAGCCTACCTAGCTCACTGGCAAGCTGATATGCTAGCTAAGTACACGGTGATGTTTTACTGAGAAACATAAATTGAAACTAACTGAACATAATTTTATTATTAAAGTCATACATATAACGTGATTACATGACACAGTACAGTCATGGATGGAAATTAAACTCCGTAAATATATTTTAAAACATAACGGCAGACAGTCAGCTTGCCTCGAGCTCGTTCTGCAATCGTTCGTTCAGGTTGATGGGCACATTGTAAAAATCACAGTGGGTGACGTCACAGTAGCTTTGTCCATATTTTTTACAGTCTCTGATTGAGACCCTCGATGCAAACCCTCTGTGCTCAGCCACCGTATCAATGTTGTGCTACGCTCAAAGACAACACATGCTATTTGAAGAGTTTGGCAATATTATTATTTTTTTAAATTTTCATATAAAATATAAAGTATGGGGGTCAACTGAATATGTTGGTGGTTAAAAACAACAACTTTCAATAGAATTTTTCCCCTGTAGTTTGGACCATACTTACAAATTCAGCATTTTAATGCGTTTGGTGAATGAGCAATGACAGACCTTGTGAGCTATGTGGAACTCCAGCCACACATTGATCAGGTAGAGAAATTGCTGTCAGTAATGTAATGCTGTGAAATTCAAGAAAGATTGCCTGTAGCACTTAAAATGATTGCATTCAAAAGAAGACCAAAAGGCTTTTCCTTTACTGATCTTAAAAAGCCCTTCAGTAGACTTCACAATCAAGAAGTAAAGCAGGCAGCATTCTGTGGGCTTAAATTCCCACTGTTCAGAAAAGAGTGCTCTAGTATTCTCCGTACATCTACAGCCTGCTCTGACCTCCCATTCAAGAGCTGAACCAGAACATTATTAGTCAATCTCCTCTGGTTCTTATTACTCCCACCTGCAAATTTGTCATATTATTGTAAATGAGGACAGTCAGTCTATGAAATCAGGGTTCCATATGATGGGAGAACAAACCATAAAGCTTTCTGCTTTTGGTAGTGCAAAAGAGAAGAACAGCTTAATCTTCAAAAGCAGTCTTGAAGTTGGTTGTTTGTTCACAGGTTGTGAAACAAATGAACGAATAACTACTTAAATGAACTTTTCCCCCTTCATGAGCATGATTTGATCAGCAGAGAGAGTTTTATTGACAGCATTGGTTGAACAAGGTCGTTTCCACTGGGTTCTCTGGGCACTGGGCCAGTCTGCTTTTTGACAGTATGTGGACAGTATATGCTACATGTACTGTATTGCAGACTGAGGCAGATCAGTGGAATAATGCTTTATGTTTAACATGGGAGCTACTCCATATTGGTCACAGTTATGGATTTGGCATTTATCCGTGGTCTTGTGAAATAAAAACTGAAGGCATGCTTTTAATAAGTTTATGAAAGTTATTTAAATAATAATTTTTAACGTTTTATTGGCCCCATGTTTGAAATACTTTACGAGACGATGCTAATCAATATTGGCATTATTCGTCAATTAAGAGCATTCTATTACAAGAAATGTACCTAAATAATATATTTCCCACATTTACCGAAACATATAAAACATTTCTTTAATACCTTCTGAGAATTGTCAAGCAAAATTAACTAACAGCAGTCTGAATCAAATTCAGTAAAAGGCAGATTTTTAATAAACAGAATTTATCCTAGCTCACGTATTTAGTCGCTAACGTACATCACTGCTGGGCTAGTGTTAATATACAGCAGTCCCTTTACATGCTCTTTACAAGTCCTTATGAGACTTGAAAGACCAAATTGTCAACCAAGACACACACGCACATGCACACACACACACAAAACAATATTTTCATGGACTGTATCTATTATTAAATATACTTGCTTGCACCTGGGCTGTGCTTATTGCTAGGTTATTGCTGACTGACGAATGAAGCCTCAATTGTGTTACATTGCTATTGTCTGCCATCTGTTTGCTTCTATATTTCATTTATTTCTGTTGTGTGTGTGTGTGTGTGTTTCTATGCACCAAAGCATTTAAGCATGTTTTTGCTGGTAAGCACATCAGTCATTTTTTGCACATTACTAGCATTTAGATTAGCCTCTAAATTATTGCTCTTCTAACTCCCAGTATCTCACAGAAGGCCTCGTCGTAATCTCACACACTTACACAGTTTCAGTAATTATCATGAGACAATTACAAGTAGGAGGTGCTTCTTGCTTGGTTGCCTAATTTTGATTCATATTGTATTTGTAGCAGTTTCCTAGTGTACATTTATTATTTTACCCCACATCCTGTGCTCTCTATTTCCTCAGAATATTTAAGTATCTGCTTGTTGTGCATCAACATTATTGGTTTTACTTACTCACTTGTTACTATAATTTGCATTTGTATCATTTAGCCTAATTTATGCTTCGGAGACAAAGTGTCGTACGACATGTCACGCGACAAAAATGATGCAAATTCAACAGTTTTGACGTCAAGCTGACACTTTTAGAGGTTACCTGCTGATTTGTGTAAGGTTGCAGACGGCATCATAAGTGTCGCACAGCTGTGATTGGGCGGCTGAAACGAAGGCAAAAAGGTTGCCATAGGCCTATTTCACAAGATGGCGACCATGTTGGGTTACTTTGCTTCCAGTTACCGTTGCTGCGGACGCAAGTCCATTTCTCACAGCGAAAACATGGAGCCTAAACAGGGACGTGTGTTCTCACAGTCCCTCATAGCTCTGCCTACTGTAAGTTCACTATGTCGGATGTTATCCGCATTGTCAAAACAATGCCAGTGAACGTTAAGAGGTCTAAACTAGACAAGGGCTATAAATTCTTTTTTTGGGAAGTTTATATTCGGTTATGTAGGGCCCTGTGACAGTGACTGCGTTCAACACATCAACGAACCTAGAAAAATAAACACCTCACAGAAAAGCGTGAGGCACTCACTGTAGTATAACTACCTTCGAAATAATAGCAATACGTTGGATATGAAAACGAAAGCTGTCTTTGTATTGAAAAACAGTTGACGTACATTTTGTACTTACAAACAATAAACAAGCACTAGGCTATTCACTTAGCATTTACGTCTCAGTCACATATAAAATCACCAAAAAACGGTCGCTTTTTCTTCCTACTTTCCAGCCGCAAGGCATTCTGGTACTTTTTTTAACCATTCGTTAGCCCATACAACAGAAAAATGCATCTTGAATCAGTATCAATCAAACGTAGTACAAATGAAATGTATTTCTTTTTAACTCTTTTTTCTAACTGTAAATAATATAGATATACTTTTAACAGCTTTCAGTGAATTACAATAAATTAATAACCATGCAACCTATTAAGTTACAACACTCACTGAGCTGAACACAGAGGCTGACAATCATGTATTTCAATGGAGATGTCACAGAGAGATGTAAAACTTAGACACAGATAGTATCTTTAAGTTAAGATACTATCTGTGATAAGATAATTCATTAAGAAAAGATGAGATAAGATAGTTCATTAAGCAGTTCTTTAAGTTTTGTTCATTGCTACAAAAGATTTTTTTCCCAGATGTTTTCATTGTGAAGCTCTTTTGTGCAGCACTTTATTTGACCAAAATTAGCAATGTTTTGTTTTGGATTAAGCTATTTTGTACATTCTTGTGTTCATTGTTTTATATTTATTGTCATATTTTCATTTTATTAAGGATAATAAATTGTTATTAAATGAGTGGTGGTCTGGGAAAACCCTTCACATGGTGAAATTTTGACATTTTCAGCTGGTCACAAATCTAGAAACACGAGACTTATCCCTATTTAAATGTTTTTGAATTGTTGAATTATCTCAATCAGAGCCAAAGTTATGATGTTTTAAAGCCTTCTTGCGCCGTGAAGTAGAAATGGAGAAAAACTGCCTCAAAGATTCCATTCAGTTCCACAGAATTCTATTTCTAGCTACAAAAGAAAAAACACCAACACTCAGCTTTGTTTTTGTTAAATGATTGTCATTGTATTTATTATGTGAGACAACACAAAAGTATTCTTTGAAGTGATATACTAATAATAATAATAATTATTATTATTATAATACTTCTACTACTACTAATAATAATAATCCATGTAACATGCTTATGCTAAATTTTGAGGAGGCAGTACTAAAGAAAAAAACAAAAATACCTTGGTGTTTATCAATAACTGAACATCACCAGTATTATTTCAATGAAATATAGAAATAGATTTTAACAGTAGAAGTACATGTAACAAGCATCACCAAACAAAATTGTGTTTTACAAATTATTGTATTAGGGTTAATTATGTGTGACTATCATAAAAGTAATCTTTGAATTAAATTTTACAATTTGACATATCAATCACCTTCTGAATAGTATTATACAAATATATTTTAACAAGGTGATGAAAATGTACATTTAAAAGCACAAGAAAAAAACATCAACAAACACGTTTTTTCCATTTGCTGCAGCCCTTCACTGTAAACCTACTCCTCCCCATTGAACACTGCAATTCTCCTAGGCTTGGGGACTGTTGGACACGGACAGGTGGTGTCTTTATAGGTATCAGCAGTAAATGGCCTTATTTCTTCATAGAGGTACCACTGCCGCTTCGCATCAAGCCCTTTTGGTAGGATCTGGTCTGGCATTTTGCTTGGCAGGGGCACTCCTCCTCTCAGAAGATCTTGCTGGGTTGCACCACTGTCACAGAACTCTTTTATTTCAATTATGCCTGACCACTCACAAAAGTGAAAGTGGTGGTTTTTCTTTATTCTTCCAACTTTCCTGAAGTATGTGCTGAGGAAGCTCGTCCAGTCATATGTTGGCACAATGACCTCTCCATTTTCCTTGCCGCAGACTTGAGCAATGTTGACATGGGAGGATTCCTCGACCACCTTGACAATGTCATTTAGACAGTCTACCCTTGTCCTTCCGAACAAGCGTTTCACAAGAGCAAAGCACCAGTCACAACTAAATTTTGTGTGTCCAGTTAGCAGGAAGGGGAAGGTGATGTTCTTGTGACGCCCTGTTAGCACCCTCCACATCAAGCACCACATCATTGTGGAGTTTTTGTTTTGTCCACTGCAGTTATCTGCATGTAAATGGACATCTTCTTCACCCATGCCATAGTGCTCAAAGAAGTAGTGAAGGAGTGACACTACACAGTTGGCACCTTTCCCTGACTGGCAGTAAAAAATTTACCTGCTTTGGGACAGCCTCACATGCCACCCCAAAGAGACCACATTTCCGAGGGCACTTGAAGTACACTGGACCAGGCTGCAAGGGGTCTGATGGGAAATGGACCTGCTGCGCAAAATAAAAACTGTAATGCATCTTCCCAGGGAAGCTGCAGGCAGGATGGGGTCCTATTTCTGCACCAAAGGGCATCTCCTCCTTTGTTGTTTTACAGATTTGTTGGTAGAGGGATCTCTCCATTGCGACTTTAGCCAAGTGCTCTTCAATATCACGGACGGCTGCAGCTGCTTTTCTCAGCCTCTGGATGATTGGCAGCATGTTGAAGTTTAGCGACACCTGACTGACAGTACCAGCACAGGTCAGTGGCAGGGCGTATGGTCGACACAAAGGGTACTAACTGCTGCCATATTCGCCGAAAGGTTCTCAGAGTTACCATTCGCATGCCAGCATTCTCCACTGCTGCGCAGTACTGCTCATAGACCTTCCTCTTGCTGCAGTTGGTTGGCAGCAGTTTTACATCTGCCTTCCAATGCCTTGGTGTGCGGCCTGGAAGAATGATCGCATTGGCCTCTGCATAGTTGAGGATGAAATCCACAATGGCCCTTGTGTCTTGCAATTTTAATGCATTTGCAGGAAGTCTCTTATTCAGCTTGTGGACCCTTGCTTCCACCCCAGCAGCCTTGTAATGCTTCATTAATGCATTCAATTTGTCCTGCCCAACCCCATGGAGATATTTGAAAACATCACGGCAGATCCTATGCCCATGATAGTAATAATCAGTACGGTGGGCTAAACGCTGTGTCTGCTCTCTCTTCCTGGACCTTGATGTTGTGTCAGAGAGATGCATTCCACAAGAAAGCTTGGAGAGAATGGCAATGTCAAGCGCGTGAACGCAGTTGTTGTTGGTGTTTCGTACCTGTTGTGTTATGTTAATACTGCCAACTGCAGTCTTGTAACTCGTAACGTTAACCTTTCCAACCAGTTAACGCCAATTCCAACAATTACATGGGTCTTTGCTTTTACACAAATTAAAATAGTTGACGGCGAGTTTATGGAAAGGGAATAAGAAGTCGAAAGCGCCCGTAACTTGAACCACCAACATGCTAGTGTAATCTCATTGATCAAGAGACAAAAGTAGGCGATGTGAAAACGAAACACTAACCTAACTATATTGACGTTAAATGTTTACATAACCTATGTTTAATTTTAACTGAGTGATCCACAACCCATTAGCAATTGCAATATTAGCCTGTTGATCACGAGTGGAGAACGGCCAAATTTAGGCATGTCGGCTAACTCGCATTCATCTCGCATCTTTTCTGAAGACGTGTGAAACCCCACACATCTAAATCGTGTGATATCTCATTTTATCCAAAAAAACTAATTTTACGAGTTTTTTGGCATTTTTCCAACAATGACTCGCAGCGACATCCGACGGGTTTCTCCAGACCGCCACACAAATTGTTAATGTTTTATGAATCCATTTGATTAGATGATTGATTGATTTGATTGATTGATTTTTTGATGATAAAATGGGATTAAACCATAAAACACAGAAACAAGAAAAATTAAAACGGTAAACACGGAATTTGGGAAAAAATAAAATTGATTTCATAGGGCCCTAGTTATGAAGGTAAGTATAACGTTAGCTCTGGTTCGCCAGAAAGCTAAATAGCTAGCTTGCTACCCACAGCAATTAGCCGATTTAAGAGATATTCCACGTCGATATAACACAAGTTATTTTCTGTAGGCGACTCCATTGTGTTTTCGTAGCGTGAAGCAACATCTGCTGTCCGTTAACAGCATCTCTGTTCCTCTTGGTTGTAATTTCGTTGAGATCCTGAAAATGAATGAATCGGGAGCCTGACAACCGTGAGGAAAAGCGATTCTGTTAACGTTAAGGGTCAGCAGGGGAGGCAAAGCTATGTAAGTACAATGTTAGGCTCCACAAAATTACTTATGTTATACCAAAGTGAAATATCTCTGAACTAAGTTTTGTACTACTGTTACTATTTTGTGACATGTTGTTTGTGCTGTACTTGTTCTAATAAAGATTTATATTGCTTGTCAAATCGCCTGTGTAATGGTGTTGCGTTCACTACCGAGCTGTTTGTTTTCATCATTGATAAAAACTACCCACACATTTTTAAATCAGCTGATATATCTTAAGTAGGGGCTTGTCGTGATGCCCGTCAATACATTTTGTAATTACAATTAACAACTAAAATAAGCGTGCACCTGCAGTTTCAACATTGAATATCCAAATATGTGCTTGCTAACAAGCTAGCTGGCTAACGTAGCTATGTCAAACGTAATTTGCTAATCATAATATAAAATATAGCTAGCTAACTGATGACATTCTTGAGTAACAAATACCACATGACTGAAACTGCGTGAATGATAAAAAACAAAGGAGTTGGTAGTGGACTCAGACTTTTGGACCCAACTATATGTGAGGAGAAAACTTTAATATCGAGTGTAATCTCATTCACAAAGCAGTAGCTAACTAGCTAGCCATCGTAATGAGTTAGTTTAAGTTGGTTTGCAACATTATAACACAGTCATGCTACCTAGCAAGGTTTTTTTCTTTTTTTTTTTTTGTTGAGTACATCAGTGGGAAAGCTGTGAAAGGACAAACAAGGCTGTTTCTTCTTCAAATTGGTACACAGGGTAACACTACAAAACTGGTTGTTCTTTGTCGCTGCCATTGTTTTGGTGAAAATGAGAGACCCTTACATCCGGTTTACATACCCGGAAATGTGAAATAGGCCTATGGCGACGTTGCTAGTTTACTACATACTTGGTTTTATGAATGAAGAGTTTTGCATACCTAGCTAGCTAGCAAAATGGATGGGTTTGAGGAGAAGCTGGCCGAAGTGGTGAGGACATATCCTCACATCTACGATTCTAATGTTAGCTAGCTAGCTAGATAGATAGACAGTCAACATAATATTACATTACATTACATTACAGGCATTTAGCAGACGCTCTTATCCAGAGCGACTTACACAACTTTTACTTAGCACTTTACATTGTATCCATTTATACAGCTGGATATATACTGAAGCAATGCAGGTTAAGTACCTTGCTCAAGGGTACAACGGCAGTGTCCTTACCCGGGATTCGAACCTGCGACCTTTCGGTTACAAGCGCAGTTCCTTACCCACTGTGCCACACTCCGTCCTAATAGCTTGCTCTTGACTGCTCCAGGGACTATAATGTAGTGTGTGTGGCACTGTGTGTAACAGCTTTAACAAGGCCAAAAGACGCCTGAATGACAGGAGCAGTGATGCTGGTGGTGGAAGTACAAGTGTCCCAGCTATATGTTTAAGTCTATCGTGGATGAATGATTACACCAAGTGCAGGGGCAAGGACATAAACTTTGTAGTGGTCAGTCTGGTGAGCTAGGCATACATTTATGTGTCATTCTTATGTAGCCCATAAGTTACAAAACATTAATGTTGCTAACAATCTGCCTGTGCATTTTGCCAATGCCAATCATACCTAAAGTTAGAAAGGATTAAAATGTTTAAAGTCAGGAACTAGCAGCTGGTTGTCCGTTCTGTGATAGCAATACAGGTCATGTCTGTGTTCCTTCAGAGAGGAGATTGCAGGGTAATGTATTGTCATATGTGCATGATCGTTATTTCAGATTCACTCATTCATTAATTTGAGATTTCTGGACCTGTGGAGCAAGTTGCCTAACTTTGTATAATTCATATCAGAAATGTTATGTTGCTGTTGATAACATAAACAGTTTGCCTTTTTTATTTCTTTGCCTCATAGTCAGCAAACCTCAACCTGGATGTTGTGAGCCCTCCCTCTGTAACACCTCTATCCACAATATGCTTGGAGGACCTGGCCACTCTCCTCCCTGAAATCTCACCTCCGGCAGGTCCTATTCCCTCCCGAGCCTCCCTTATTTCCACCATCACCTCCATCTACTCCAACTCTTCCTGCACCTCAACCTCCAGCTATCCCAACTCTTCCTCCACCTCCAGCTACCCCAACTCTACCTCCACCTCCAGCTAATAATTCTTCATCCTCATCCTCGATGCCACAAGCACGGAGGGGTACAAAGGGAAGAATCGGGGATGATGTGATCCTTGAGAGGCTGGATCAACTAAAGCAGCTCAGAGAGGAAAGGCAGGCCCAGGCTAATAATGAGGACTTCCGTTTTGTGCAGGCTATGGCAGACATGCTTCAGAAACTGCCCCCACGGCAGAAATCTGAAGCAAAGTTCAGAATTTACCAGCTTCGTTTTTAGATGGAACAAGCGCTGTTCAACCAAAGTGAAGAGTAGTGTGTTCTTTTAAAATGTTTTCACCCTGTTCATCAACTGTCAATCCTGCATCAGCTTCTTGTTTACTCCAATATACTCCAATATTCAATATTCTGTTACATTTCTTAATTAATATTTTCTAAATTTTACAGTATTGAAGTAATAATCTCAAAGATTTTCATTAAAATAAATGGCTGTTAAATGACTGTCTATCACAGAATTAGGTAACAAAATGGTGATTGAGCCTATTATTATATTAATTATTATTATTATTATTTATTATTAAAGAACTGGATGTCTGTGGAGACATTCCCAGGAAAAAATCACAAACGGCACACAGTGACGCAACTCTCCAGTCTGCCAGAGAGGGTAGGCGGAGCTAACGCTCGCTCTTCAACTCACGTGTGAGTGTGAACAGCGTACTGTTTTTTTTTTTTCCAGTGTCTGCTAGCATTATGGAACCCTAACAAGTTTTTGTGTAACATGAGAGGTCATGTTATTTGTTGATGTAGATTTCGTATTACATTTGATGGAAATGTAATGTTATGAAATTGCATAGCTATTTGCACAGCTAACGCTAGCTACCGGACCATGTCAAGAGAGGCAACATTAGTTTAGACAATGTTGCACACAGTAGCCATCTCTCATATCAGGTACCGTTGCGTTAGCTTAGCTAGCTAATGTAATTAACATAATATAATGTCAGCTAACAATTATAGAAAAACGTTAGCTAACGCTACCGACCGGTACCGACCTCACAAACGGTCTCTCAAATGCAACCCTACCTTGTTGCAACGTAGCTAACTAAAGGCCAGTTCAACTTGCAAAATTCCAAGACGTCTGATTGTAAACGTTCTAAAACTGCACTTGGCAATTTGACAAGGTGGGTCTTTTGAGACACCAGGGCAGGCAACAGCTTCAGACGCTCTGCAACTAACCAATTTTCTCTGCAACATTCTAAAACCGTTCTGTCTCGTTGCGAATCATTGATCTGAACTGGCCTTAACGTTACCGATATTTACATTGCCATCAGGTTCATTACTATATTATAATGATCGGCCGTCTTTATTTACACAGAGCATTAACCCCGGGGTTTAGGTGGAGCAGAGCCGGGGTCTGATTTCTGTGTAAAGATGTCAAGCCGGAGAAAACTAAATTAAAAAATACGGCAGTATGGATTAGCGTTGTTATTATTTTATTACGCTTCCTCGTATGTTCCTTCAGCCTTGATGCCCTTTTTTGATGAAATATCCTTTGATTTTGTTTTATTCTTCTTGTTCTGATTGCTAATTGAACAGTTTAGCTATCAAAACCAGAAACACCAGGGGTAACATTTTGCAAGGCAGTTGTTTCAAAAATATCACACAACAATCATTCACAAGAAAGACAATATTTATTGTGCACAAGATACATAATTGCACGAGCCACAGCAAATCCTGCAGATTCTTCTCTGCAGTGTAAAGATGTTCATACCGGGCAAAAGGTGGATAAAGAACGTCTGTGGAAATTGATCATCACTAATTCTATCCTAGGTCTGCTACAGCATTTTAACCCGGCATGGCAGTGTAAAGACAGCCTAAGTTAGCCTAATGTTAGACAATGAATGATTATGTACATAACGTTACTTTTATAACAACCATTTTTTATTCAGTAAATAGTAACTGTTACAGTTACTGTGGCCCATGGTGCCAACTGACTGACGTCACACAGGCGACACTGTTTGGAAGTTGGGAAGTGAGGTCCAAAAACACACCTGCAATTACCGCTTCTTGCCATTGGTACCGCCAAAGAGAACGAAACAGATCTTCGAGACTGTAACTTTAAACAAATCTTATTTATGAAACAAACAATTTCATTCTCAATTTATAATAAATGCACAATCCAATTGAATACAATATGCTTGGAATAAATAGAGTATATTAGATTTGATATAATTTTTTTAATTGCATAAAAGAAATATTGACTATTTACACCAAGTTCAAAAATGCCAGACTGCAGATACTATTTAGACACTATTTACACTATTAAGGACTCACTATAACCTCTATACACTTTAAATATTGCACCCACAAAAATATTTTAAATTTAGCAGGCAGCCAACAACTGTGTGTAAGAAAATGTGTAAATAGCATCTGCCTAAAAGAAATAGGTAAATAAAAAGAAAGTGCAAGGGCAGGGGGTGGTTGGTTGGGAGATCAGTGCAGGAAACCTCTTCGGATTATCTCATTCTGCCAAGGCACCTGACCCTGTGGTGACAGGAAGAAGGCCTTAAGGTTGTTCCTGGTTGCTGCAGCAGCCTGTGATGCCCTGGCATTGGAGAGAGGACCCATATCGATGAGGTTGTTATGCCCTGCCACCACCCGCCTCCACTCTTCTGGCTGGATGTCACTGTATCAGTGAAGTTTGGGGGGATGTACCTGGAGGTTCAGAGGAGATAGTCAAACATCCTTGGGTCCAAAAAATTACAGTATACATTCCCAAAAGGAATAAGGTATATACACTCACTGACCACAATAATACGAGACCGGTTTTCCATAAAAAAGAGCTACCTCAGTTTTTTTGAAGATCATGTTGTGTAGGGCCATGCACGCTTTACGAGGTCTACTGTCTTATCTGGGTGGAACTCAATGGGACGGCCCAGGATCCTCCACCGTGCAGCCATGATGCCAAATGTGTTCTCTATTACCCTCCTCACTCTGGAATGGCGGTAGTTATAGATTTTTTGAGGATCCTCAAAGTTGGAACCTGTGAAGTGAAACTGTACAAAAATGTCACAATAATGATTGTATTATTTTATTTAATACATGTCATTGAAATCACAGTAAAGTTAACTTTAGAGAAGAAATCAAGCGATGCTCTCATCTGGGCCAGGATACGTGAAACATCAGAGGAGGTAGGCCTAGGCTTATATAACAGGGCCCACATCAAGCGTCTCAGAGTAGGAGTGCTGATCTAGAATCAGTTTGCTCTTGTTCTCTTTGCTCTTGTCTGCAGCCTCACTTTATTCATTATGAGTTAAAACGCTAAAACTGTAGATCAGCACTCCTACTCTGGAAATCGTACATAGATGGTTCTTGCCTTTTACTCACTAGGAATTTGATATGGGCTTAAACTGCAGATGCTGTAAGCATAATGGCACTAGCAATGAGCTTTTGAGGTGATTACTAATCTATTCTGAATGCATTTAGTTTTAAGAAAAGTTAATAATGTAATCGGTAAATATTACCATAGGGCTGCATCAGATTCACGTGCAGGGGAAACGCTGCATCTCCAAGAAACACGTGCGGGATTGTGAGTCTGGTCCCAGGTAAATCTTGAGGAGGTAGGTTGAGTTTCCCCTGGAGAAGTGCTTCTCCAAAACCACTCTCCTGAAAGACTCCTCTGTCACTATGCCTCCCCAATGCACCAATGTCCACCATTGTAAAGCTGTACTGTGCGTCGCAGATTCCCATCAACACCAGCGAGTGCGTTCCTTTATAGTTGAAGTAATCGGAACCGGCGGATGGAGGAGCTTTGATTTGGACGTGTTTACCGTCTATGCACTCGAGGCAGTCTGGATAGTTGCAAACTCTCCAGAGACTCCCTGGATATTTCCTCCCATTCAGTGAATGCTGGGAAGGCAACAAACTCAGGGCTCAGTGCTTTCCAATTAGCCTGATAGACCTCAGATAAAATGAGGCTGACAGTGGTGGAGCCAAGCCGATAGCTAACAGCCACACTCTGTTGTGTGCCCCCACTGGCAAGAATATGGAGGGTGATGGCTAGTTGCTCCGAAACATCCACTGGACTAGCGTGAGTGCCGTGGTGATTAATCTAAGGATGAATGCGATGGACCAGATTGTTGAACCAGTTAGCAGACATCCTCAGGTATCTGAAATGCATTTCTTCATCATTCTCCCCCATTTGCTGGACAACAAGTATTCGCCCTGAATCTCCCTTGTTCTGTTGAGTGGGTGTACCTACCACCTTCTTCTCCTCTCCCTTCTTCGTCTCAACAAAACTAAATTTGAAATTTCCTCCTCCAAAATATCCAAGATTTCATTGTGTAATGTTAGTGGCGCTGCCATTTTTCACGGAATGTAAACAAACCTCTGTTGGGCTTGGCGTCTGGTTGCTATAGTAACAATGCACACTGTCACTGAACTATAAATGCAAAACGTTGTGTCGCTGAAGCATAAATTAGCCTTTAGACCCCGCATGGACTTCATGACTATATAAGGATACTTCCTTTTCCCTACTGCGCTGTCTCTGGCTCCAAAAGTTGATGACACTGTGAAGACCAGAAGCTCTCGTAGCTAGTTAACGTAGTTAACGTAACCAATTCCATTGACAGAGTCCCTATTAACCCTCTGGAATGAGCAGACAACTAAAGAAACGTTACTGACATTTGTTCAATAGCTTACGTAGCCAGTTGGGTTTACGTATTGTTGGGTTTATCACGTTGCTATGACGTAATACTAATTTTTAGTGGTGAAAGAATGTTTTATGAATGCCCAGAATGACACTATTGTCCAGTGTGTCGTGGGTGGGGGGGTGTAGTTGCAGATTAGACTGTAGGGAAGGGGTGCTTGGTAAATGGGCAATGGCCAACAAAGGTGGCACTTCTGAAACTCTGTCTTCAGCATAGTTGTCCTGAATCATCTACTAATAAAGTTAGAACACAGAGTTTGTGTTTTCAACACATAGTTTGGTTGCAGAAGCACTGAAAGTATGAGTTGACCAATCTCAGGACGGCGGCGTCATGGCAACTAGGGGATTGCACCAATGAGTTAACTTTAACTTGTATGCCATTAGTAGCAGACACACCCCAAAATTCATGTTGTGGTTGTGTCATTCACATAACTTACTATAACTTACATAACTACTATAGCCAAAAGACTTTAATATTTAGATAACTTGGTCATTTATGTCAAAACAAAATGCAGCGAACTTGATTTTTAATTTAGTTTGCCACTGTCATTATTCAGTTTGACAGTAGCTGGGTTTACATGGAGCCTAATATTCTTTGCGCACTTGGTCGGCTAAGCAACAGTCCTTCATGGAGAAGATGCAAGCATCCCAGAACAAGTGGATAGAGCAACAGCAGGAAAGAAATCAACAACAGGAAGAGAGGATTTTCTCAAGGTTTCTTGAGGAAAATTCCCACTCAAATGAACGAATCATAGGGCAGCTGTTTGAAGGTCTTAGGGCTATCCTTCCACATTCTGCCCAGGCAGCTCCACATGCACAATGGCAAACTCCATTCCAGCATCCTCAGCACCCATATCCACAGCCCCAGCACCCATATCCACAGCCCCAACATTCATATCCACAGCCCCAGCCACAGTACCGTGACTCTGACTACACCCTACAAGACCTAGATTAGATAATCAAAAGGAAAAAACAAAATTGTTAGTCAGTAGTATGAGTTAACTGTTCAGAAATGTCTTAGGTCATTGGACAGATTTTTTTAAAAATTGTTTTATGTTGAACAGACTTGTTCAGGTTTTCCTAGAGGAAAACAAACTTATGTTTACACAAAAAAAACTTCAATGTTTAAAAGGTCGGTTTTAAAGACTTCAACATTTGTTTAGCTAACTACACTACGTTTGGAGAGCTCATCTGGTTCAGCGAAATTGTTTGGTGTAGTATTGGACTGGTGGTCAAAGTCAATTTTTCTCCAACTAAAAAGAAATACACATAATAAAAAGAAATATCAATAATGTAGAAAAAGTATCTTGTTTTCCCACTTTCCAAAAGAAAAATTTAGTCAATGTATTGTATTGTATTCTGCTCTATTCTATCCCGTCCCCCATTTATTCACTATACTATATGATCAAATACAATATTACACTGACACCTATGTTAGTGTTTGACACAAACATACACAATATACACTGCTGGCTGCTGGCACACATCACTATACTACATACAGTGTAATTCAGTATGTGCAGCCAAACCACTACAAACAACTTATGAGTAAAATATTTTGCAAATTTATCATATTGACTACCTATGTATTTTTGCCCTTTTGTTTGCTCTTTTGTTCTGGTGTGCTTCTGCCTCTGCCTCATCTGAACCACTGCTGTCCTCACTGTTGCTGCTGCTGCTCATGCCACCATCCTGGCCCTCTTCATGAATTGCAACCTCTTTGTCCTCCTCACTTGTTCCCTCATCTGATTCTGATTATTCAAAACTGCCACCTTATGGCTCTTCCTTTTTCCATAGAAAGCTTTGATAGAAATTCCCTGACATTTCTATCAAATTAATAAAACATTGATAAGTTACAACTGAATTATTCGTAACTAATTTAATAACATAAAATGTATAATTCAATTGAAATTTACATTCATGATTAAAACAAAGAATTAATAATGTTTAAACTAAATTCTATTGATTTTCTGTACTTTACAGGCCTCAAAACATCAGCCTCAGCATTAGAGAAAATCCTTGTTTTTTTTTTACCCCTATTCGGGCAATGTATCCTCAGAGATACAGATATTTAATGAAAGATTTTCTTAACTCTGAAAATTCAGTTCAGTATTTTTCAACACAAACATAAGATATTATCTTTAAAAAACAACATTCACAAAAACAATCCCCTCAAGATACAATAAACCTGTAGAAATATATGTGTGGCGGTCTGGAGAAACCTGTCGGATGTCGCTGCGAGTCATTGTTGGAAAAATGCCAAAAAAGTTGTAAAATGAGGTATCACACGATTTAGATTCTGTGAAGTCTTTCCTTTGTCATGGTAAATAAAGATATCGTGAAAACTTAACGGAAAATGTTTATTTTTAGGTATTTGTAAATGTTGTTTGCTAGCAAAAAAGCAACATTGTTAGCTTGGGACGGCGGTCTGTTTCTGTAGGTAGAGATACGCCTGCCAATTCAGTCTTGTCTTGTGTCCAAACAAAGCACTACAACAACGCGTTCAAAAACACTAAACCAATAACATAGTGTCTGCAAATTTAGCTGACTATAAAGAAATCTGTCATTTAATATTTCTGAAGACGTGTGGGGTTTTTTTTTCATTGAGCTTCCTCAGCACATACTTCAGGAAAGTTGGAGGAATAAAGAAAAACCACCCCTTTCACTTTCGTGAGGGGTCAGGCATAATTGAAATACAAGAGTTCTGTGACAGTGGTGCAACCCAGCAAGATCTTCTGAGAGGAGGAGTGCCCCTGCCAAGCAAAATGCCAGACCAGATCCTACCAAAAGGACTCGACGCGAAGCGGCAGTGGTGCCTCTATGAAGAAATAAGGCCATTTACTGCTGATCCCTATAAAGACACCGCCTGTCCCTGTCCAACAGTCCCCAAGCCTACGAGAATTGCAGTGTTCAATGGGGAGGAGTAGGTTTACAGTGCAGTGTGTGTGTAGGTATACAGTGAAGGGCTGCAAATGACTCAAGGAAAAACGTGTTTGTTGTTGTTTTTTTCTTGTGCTTTTAAATGTACATTTTCATCACCTTGTTAAAATATATTTGTATAATACTATTCAGAAGGTGATTGACATGTCAAATTGTAAAATTTAATTCAAAGAATACTTTTATGATAGTCACACATAATTAACCCTAATACAATGACAGTAATTTGTAAAACACAATTTTGTTTGATGCTTGTTACATGTACTTCTAAATGTAATTTATCATCACTGTTAAAATCTCTTTCTATATTTGATTTAAATAATACTGGTGATGTTCAGTTATTGATATACACCAAGGTGTTTTTGTTTTTTTTCTTTAGTACTTCTCAACTGATTTTAGTGCTGCCTCCTCAAAATTTAGCATAAGCATGTTACATGGATTATTATTATTAGTAGTAGTAGTAGAAGTATTATTATTATTATTATTATTATTATCAAAGCCGCAAGCGGCGTTGGGAGGGGTCCAAGCATTGGTACCATCGCGCCCCCTATGGAGCGATTTTTAAATGGCTTTTTCCTCATGTTCATAACCCAGTAGGTTAAACTGATTAACACTAACACAAACAAGAGCAGCAACAACGCAGTCTATGCAAAAATACAAGAAATAGTTAAGACGAGTGCATTAACTAAGTCACCTACGAAACAACTACCTAGTTACAACCCTAATCTTACAGTCAATTTAGAGATTAAATTGAGAATACGATTTCTCTCAGCATAATGACGGATTTAAAGAGTAAACAAACTCACCCGTTATTGTCTTCAAATGGATCCATGTCAAAGAAAAGTAATGATTCATCCTCTCAAAGCTTTACCGTAGCGTATTATTTATTTAAACATTGGCAGAGTACAGCATAAATTGCGTCTTTTGTGAATATTCAATGCTAGAAATTGCAGCGAGGAACTTCAGCTGTAGACACAAGATAGTCTGTTATGTTATGGTAGCAACGGAACGAAGCGGACTATATATGTATTACCGTCATTGCTTTATTATACCAGCGTGTTTTCGCGCGTGTGCACAGAAACTCAGAACCTATCAATGAAATGGTTTACCTATTTCTCAGCATAATGACAGATTCAAAGACTAAACGAACTCACCCGATACTGTCTTCAAATGGATGCCAAAGAAAAGTAATTATTCATCACTTTAATAGCCTAGCATGCACTCTGGCTGGCACTGTCTTTCATTCCCTGACGTTCAGACCCTCCCCTCACTGATAAAAACTCGACCCTACGGTGTCGGATTACTTGCGTCGCCATGGATGTCGCTTGCCGTAAAGAAGTTTACTAGATGTCGTAACGCTTAGATTTGGAGCTCCAGCTTTTCCGCACCCCAACTAATAAAGAAGTCCAAATGGCGGGCAAACCATATGGCGGACATTGGTGGTCCCAAAAGCAAAGTTGTGGAGCACATGCAGATGCATCGGTCGATGAAGTTCTGTGTTGATCTGACATATGGTGTGGGAGTTAGGACCTTTTAAACATGACCCTTTTGTTATTGCGCCACCATCTGGCCGACATAGGTGATTTTTAGTTCCTGAGTAGTGGGGGCCCATAGGAACCCACCCACCAAATTTGGTTGGTCTACAACTTATGGTTGCTGATCCTCAGACACTTTTAGCAGAAAAAAATAAGAATAATAATAATCCTAACAAATACAATAGGGTTCCACCAGCTTCGCTGCTTGGACCCATGATAATAATAATCCTAACAAATTCAATAGGGTTCCACCAGCTTCGCTGCTTGGACCCCTAATAATAATCCTAACAGATATAATAGGGTTCCACCAGCTTCGCTGCTTGGACCCCTAATAATCCGAACAGATACAATAGGGTTCCACCAGCTTCGCTGCTTGGACCCCTAATAATCCTAACAGATACAATAGGGTTCCACCAGCTTCGCTACTTGAACCCCTAAAAATGTGGCCTGGCCTCCCCATCACAAGCATCAAAGCAAATGTTATTGGGGCAATTTTAAATTCCTCTGATACCCTAATCTAGGCTGACAATCTATGGGTCTCACCTCCACAGAAGAGACAAACCAGATGACACAGGACACCATATTGGGGGTTGGAGACCCTGCATACCTAACATTTCCCATTACTTTTAGTCTGAATACAATCTATAGGTAGGCCAGTCCTTGCCATAAATTAGTCTGACCCCCCTTCCCTTCTTCCCTAAACCTTAACTTGGCATCACCCAATCAGGGCAAACAAGCCATGCTGGGTAAGGTATTTGAGATGGCCATAGGAAGAAGTTTTGTGTTGCGTTTGGTTTCGGAGGTTGGAATAAGAAGAGTTTTCCTCTTTTTATTTTGGTGGTGGTTCCTTGGTTCTGTGTTTTTAGTTGGCTTTATTTTCATCATCTGGCTCTTAAATTGGAAGTGGGTGATACTTTGGCAAGGTCTGGCTTATCCGTCTGTCGCTCTCTTTTCTTGTATTTCCTAGTCAATTGTTAATGTTTCGAATAATGTCTTCCCGTTTTGTAATTTAGAAGTAGTGTGCCTGCATTCAAAGAATTATGATTAAAATTTGTTAATCTAATTGACTGCTTCATATTGAATTCTGTCAACATAATGGGCAAATTACCTGTGTTAATTAACATTAAACATTGAACCAACTTAAAAAGTCAAACACATTGATGAGTAAAATTTAGATCTATTAAAGAAATTAAACACCATTTAAAATGCCTAAAGTCTCCCCAAAAGGACACTATATCTAGATGGTTTTCAATACCATCTAGTGTCCCTAATCTCCAAATTTGAAGTCCTCTCCATGACCTCTCTGGGTACCAACCCTCACATTTTCTCTTTAGATGGTGTTCTATGATCATATAACTGAAAAAAAATGTTTTGTATAGCAACTCAGACCTGGCATAACTGTAAGAGCTGTTACATTTATACAAACGGGGACATCATGTTTTTTATATAATGCAATTCACAAACAATTGTCACAATATGCTTCACAGACAACCCTGGCCAAAAAGGCATAGCATATTGAGACTTAAAATAACCATTTCCTGATAATGTTCAGTTAAAAATGGTACAACCAGTATTCTTAGTTACTGTACTTCAAAAAGCAGGAAAAATCCACATTTATCTCCACAAAATTATATTTAATTTCTGTTTTTGGTCCCAACTTGGCTAGGGCTGTATTTTGCCATAGTCTTCAGCCAATCACAATGCATCGTTACAATAGATGTGATCAGTATGTGTGTCACATGCAATAAAACAAATATATCTTTGATGAAGAACACAGGATGAAAAGATCAGATTAACAGAGATGTATCTTTATTTTTCCAAACTGGGAGAATTTTCAGAGATAGATGACTATATATGCTCCAAACATGCAGAAACAAGACACAATTTAAAGTTTTTAGTTTTACTGTGCAAGACAAATTCCCTTGTGGGATATTCTGTTTTTTTCCACTGCATATTTATCTGTAAAAAACATAAAGTTATTATCAAAGTAAATATCAGTATTGTTACAGTCTTTCAACTTCAGCACCATGGAGAGAAATGCTGATATTCCAAGTATAGAATTCCAAGTGCCCAATGGAATACAGTGCCTACTGTTGCCTTGGCAACGAAGATGCCAGTAGATGCCATTTGAAAAATTCTTTCTGCTTTGTAGAACTCCAGTAAATATTATGTTTTAAAGGATCATGTGTATTAAGACATCACAATGGATGTCCTTCATTATATATGCAACTCACTGATTAAATTACACACAATTGCTATTCTTAACATTATTTGAAATATTGCATTGGTTACATTTTTGGTTTAATGTATTAATTTACTTGTATTGTTTTTCAGGAATTGTTGTTAAAAAATATATTTAGCATAGCATATGAGCATGCCATCCAACGTGTTTTCACACTGGTGGCTGCTCATCCTTCCCTTTTCCCTTTTCCTTGTGCTTTTCCTAACACCTGTGACAATTTCCAACTTCGGTAAGTTGAGGAGGGTGAATTTTAATTTGAAACCTGTGACCCTGGTTTTTTTTTATGAATACTGTGGTGTACATTTCTAGAAAGTACTGTAGTTTAATGATAGGGGTTTTTATGTAGGAGGGTGTATTCCTATAATGTACAATACCTTGTTTTGCTTGTATTAAAGAGAAGGCACTGTTCTGTGAATTTTGATTTCAGTAATATTTTGTCTGTAATCAGTATTTCCTTCATTTTTTCCCCAGTGCAAATTTCCCCTGTGATCCCTACATTCTCTACTGATGGACTTCTTCAGCTGTCCGACTCGGTACATTATGCTAGTTTGTAAAGGATTTATTATTAATTGCAGCATGTATATTATGTGATACATTGATATCAGAAATACCACGTTGCCATGGGTTTTCTTCCTCAAATAACCTTGATGAAGGGTATCAATGTGCATTTTAACTGATGGGGATTGGCCTATTATGTACCCAGCTGAGGCTTTGTAAAATCATTAAAGATTATGTTGTTTTTATGAATCTTTTTCAGCTTATCACCCATCTACCAGAGGGCTGGAGACCAGGCCCTAGCATAGGAGATACCATCCTACTCCTGCTATGGGTGTTGACAGTATGGAGGACTGGGTCAGCTGTAAGCTCTTCTTTCACTGTGTCTGCTGCCTGCAAATAGTCCCAGAGCCCTTACCTATGGCCTTCTCCATGATTACATGTCAAAACTTGTTCAGCTATTGTAATACAGTGAAGTTTATATCAAAGGTATTGACTATTGTTTCTCTTCTGTCTCCCTTCTGTTGTCCTCAGGTGAAAAACAGAATATACCAATGTAAGTTCAAAACAGTTTATTGAGCACATTAGTATATTTTTTAACACCTTACAGGATTGATTACACATGTGTCAGCACTTTAGTGAATAAGAAGTTTTGATTTTAACCTTGGGTTTTCATTTTGTTTAGGGACTAAAAAGAAGGTAGCAAGACTTTCTGAAGAAAGAAATGCTGCCATAAATGAAATTTTAGATCTGCACAAAAAGGTGAGTTTCAGACTTCCTTTTTATGATTTTTGCTATATTTGTTGGGAATACCTTTTACTAATAATTTCTCGCACTTGTCCATTTTAGAAAGAAGACCTTGAAGACCAGTTCAAGAGGATGAGGAACACCATAACTTCCCTCATGATGGACTATTGGCTTCTCAAAGTAAAGAATGAACATTGTGATTTCCAATAAATCTTAGCATTGTGCTACATTGTGCTATCTTTACATCAGAAATACCTCCATAGCTGTGATTCTTGCATGTACTTCACGACAAAACTAAGAGCATTCGCCGATTAGACATTTTGTTGAATTTATTGTATACAGTGTATTTTTTATATTATAATTATATAAATTTTAAGAAACAAAACATTACAATATCTCATGACCATTTCAATTTATATCATTTACTTTTCAAAAAGGAGTCATGCAAGGCATACGAAGCGACAACTTTGGCTTCAGAGAAGATGAATCGTGGACTGAAGATCAACCTAGAGAACCAGTTGAAAGACCTGGAAACGGAGGCAGAAATCTTAAGAACCAGCCTGAAGATGACTGCCAAACGACTGCAACAGCGCGAGGGCTTTCTACAACAGTAAGTTTCAAACTTTGGAGGAGAAAGCTTGGCTTGGAAAGTGACAGGACAATAGTTTTATAATAATTGTTGTTGCAATGATATTGGTAAATGTAAATGTAACCGATAAGATAAGCCTTTCACTCTGGATTAAGCCCTGCAGTATGGCAGAAACTGTGTCCGTACTGAATTTTAAAAATTTAATTTGTGGTGAGGGATATATACAGTTATTGGACATAATAAAGGCATTTAAAGAATAATCTGTAAAAAATAGTCTCAACACCCGGTGGTCTCTATCTGCTGTGGTCTGTGTTTCTTAGGAAACTAGTGCAAGAGAAAATTCTTCGTCAGGAGTCAGAAGCAAGACTGTACTCGGAACGTAAAGCTTCTGAACAGACCACAAAGAAAACGAACACGGACCATGAAAAAAGAGAGAGTTCATACAAGAACCAGGTGAACAAGTCCAGCTAATCCAAATTCACTGTAGTACTTTTCCCATTGCATACATCACTTGTTTAAGTTTTTGTTATTGCATGCACAATGAATAAGATTTGGGAACAATCATCATGTTTCATTTCCTTTGCTTCTCCAATTCCAGATTGAGGAACTCACAAAGGTTTTGACTAACATGGAAACACTGCTGCACTCTGCCAAATTTGAAAATGAGATGCTGAAGGTGAGAAGCTGAAATGGGCCTATAATTCACGAACCAATATTGTGAATAGCACTTTGATTACTTTGTGATCCTGTGACTCATGGCAGAAAGTGTAGCAATTTCTTGTTTCCACAATTTAATATTTAAAACAGGAATCCAGCAAGGCCTACCAGGCAATGACCGTCAATTCGGCTAAAGAAATCCTTAGGGTCAAGACAATCATTGAAGAGGAGCGTAGCAGACACCATGAAGAGAATAACGCCCTCAAGACCCAGCTAAACATGGTCACCATTCAGGCTCAGGAAAAAGAGACCACCTTACAGAAGTAAATATCAAGTAAAACTATCGTGAAAAATGGGCTTTGACGTGACAGACTAACTACAAACTAGATCGTTGTACTGTAAAATCGTAATTTGTTCAAAAATTTATGGAGGATGTAACTAGCTATGGGACATAATGAGAAGTATTTGAGAGTACAGGAGTAGCAATATAATATTGATAATAATTGTGCACTCAAGGACTTAACACTCCCTGCTCTGCTGTGGTCCGTGTCTCTTAGCAAACTTGCTCAGGAGAAGGCCCTCTACCAGGAGACAAAGGCTGAATTAAAAGAAACTAATTTGGAGTGGGAAGAGAAACAGGAATTAGACAAGGCTCAGGTGACAGCGAATGCTAGCGTAATACTTCTCCCACTACAACAATCACTTGTCTGTTGTTTTGGATTTGATTTATTAATTTATTGGTTTTGAAACTAACTGCAATCCCGATGTTCCCTTTGTTTGTCCAATTTAGATCAAGGAACTGTTAGAGCGACTGGCAAGTGCACAAAATTTAGCCACATCTACCAAATCTGAAAATGAAGAGCTAAAGGTAAGAAGCTGATTTGGGCGTCTTGGCCCACATGCCAAAAATGTCAAAAATGCCGTACGAATGTGGTTATCATGAGATGCCTGAAAAGATCAAAAAGTGCTCAAAATGCAGTGACTAAGCGATTTCATATTTTGAACAGGAGTCTTGCAAGGCCTTCCAGCTAATGGTGAAAGATTTGACCGAGGAGATGCTTGGGCTGAAGGAGAACAACATGCAGGAGCGTAGCATCCATCAGGATGAGGTTCAGTCCCTCCAGAAGAATATTGAGATGATGACCATCAAGATGGAGGAAAAGGAGACCGCTTTACTGCAGTAAGTATCAAGCAAAAATACCATGCGCAAGAAGGACTTTATTTTGGTGTTTTAATAATGTTTGCTGCAGTGACATAGTATAAAGAAATCTCAGATTTTAGTGCTGCTAATGTTTCTTTGTGAAACTGCCACCACTAGATATAACAGACAGCACCATCTGTTTGGAGGCATAGTCCAAATACAAAAATCTGGTTGGAGAAACGTATAATGCAGCGTGCTATTTTAAGGAAATGTGATTCCTTTAAAATGAATTGTACAGTGGAAAGTTGGAATTTGTGCTTTGCTGAATCCCATGGACTCTTGTATGTCACAGGAAACTGGCTGAAGAAGAGGCCAGGACAGCCCAAGCGAAATTCATACAATATAAAGACGACTTAATCAAAGTGACTAAAGATCGTCAACATTTTCTGAAGAACGAGGTGAGCAAATTTACCCAGAACTAACAGCCGTATGATAGTGTAATAACATTTGTTTCATATTTTCCAGTGTAATGGCAGTTTACTTAACTTTTTCTCATAAAATAACTTGTGATAATTAGGGATTTCCATGACCATAGTGTACATTAACCAAGTGCAGAAGTTTGTATTTCCATATTCATCTCCATGGTGTATGCTCTGACTTACATTCAATCAATCAAGAATGAATTAATCCAGTGAGTTCTCTCTTTTCAGATTAAACATTTTCAGGGCAGAGCAGAGGATAATTTGGTAAGACATCCGGACACGTTCACATTTTTATGAGCACGTTAGCTACTTCATGCATCTGACCACAGCCGGATGTTAATTCCTCTCCCTCTATGCCTCTAGATGGCTTATCGAGACACTGAGAAACAGCTAGCCAGGGAAAGGAAGAAGACAGCTGATCTGCAGAGAAGGTGGGTTCAGTAGAGAATTCCACTGAAATTGGATAGTGACCAATACTGAGACAAATAACAAATGATTAAATCTGTTAATCAGAGGCTGAATACAATCAGTCAGATGCTGCGAGTGTGAATTCACTGGACTGGGTTCCAAATTGCTGAACGTTTTTGTAAGGTAAAGACTAGGGACAGAAATCAACAGGAACATAAAGAATCTGAGGCTGACACACGCAGATTTGCTTCATGTAATTTAGCTCACTAACAAACTAATGTTAACATGCGAAAAAAAAAACCCTTTACATCACATTAGCCAAAACATGGTTTTGATACATTACTGAATCAATTTTTCCCCCATCCATAGTAAATACTGGGTTTTGCCTGAAATGCATTTGTTGGTTTTCAGGCTGGATTCACTGAACAAAAAGTTGGCTGGATGTTCCCAGACATCCTATTGGGCACTAGGTGAGTTCTGGGCCCTGTTGAATAGTACATCCTACTACGATATAGGATTCCATTGTGTGGTTGTGTCCTATGTACTGGGATACCCACAGAGCAGCAACAAACTGGGCTTAATGTCATCCAGGGAGGGTTTCAGTCGGCAGGATAATTCTGGTGTCATTGCAAGCATGCAAGTTCATCGGACAGTTGCAGTCTGATAATGGCCTCAAGTCTTTCCCTTATACTTTAATAAATTGTCATTTAAGATTTATTGTCTTCTCCCTGGTTATTTTATGTTTATCTGTCCCTTCTAGATGCCACTGCTCAGGGAGGTTGTCAATATAATTCAGAAAGATTGGTACGTTTTTATCTGTGATTATAACTGTGAGTAATTCATATAATTCATCATAATTGGTGGTGCATCACAACTGGAGGTGAAGTCATCATTTGAACCAACATATTTATTTGAATGGATTTGGATGTTTGAAATAGTCAGTCATTAGCCTGGTCTGACACTAAATATCTGTGAAATGTTTGATTTCCAATTATTAGTTGATTTATCTGATGAAAAACTAACAATTGAAAGGCATTGGATCAACACCGCCAAGAGAGACAGCCAGCCTTCAGAGCCCGTAGAGGGAATAAGAAATATTCTTATTAAAATTATTAAAAAAGTGAATATTTGTTAGTGTGATTATCATTACCTTGCAATAATAGAAGGGAGAAATATAGTTCAAGAGTTAAATATAATTTGGTTTAGGTAGAAAATGCTAATGTTTCTGGTTTTTAAAGATACTGGTTTTAAAACAAAGTGAGTATTACTTTACAAACAAAAATGCTTTTGAGAAAAAGTACATGAAAATCAAAACAAGGACCAAAGTTTAAAATAAAAGGTGTAAAGCATGACCATGCTTAAATGAATGACGCTTGAGTCAATTGAAATACAATGTGAAGGCTCCTTTTAAACAATATATACTTTTTGAGAATGAGAGTGAGTGAAATGCACACTAATTAGTCCTAAAGTTGTATACATTTTTCTTGACTTCTGTCTGTAGGAAAGGGTTGCAGCTCTTGGTGCCTGCAGAAGATGAGATGTTATGCTAAGTCCTCCTCAAAAACGCTAGCATGGGAGCAGGCCATGCCCCTGAACAGCCTACGTCCCTTGTAGCAGCTCTTCTACCACAAGTCAACAGGAAGCCAGCTAGACCAATAGCAGCCATTTCAGGTGAGCCAATTCAGGCCATAACAGTTGAAGTCTTTGACAACCGACAAATTGAAAAGCTGTGTCAGTTCTGCTGTTTCATCAGCAGATACCGAGCCAAGGAAAGACATTTTTAAAAATACTCACAATCATGATCGTATTATATACGGTGAGCTCCATAATGTTTGGGACAGAGATATTTTGTTTTTCTGGATTTGGCTTTGTACTCAATTCTAGATTTGCAATTAAACAATGCCCATGTCGCTAAAGTGCATTCTCAGCATTTATTACTGGATATTTTAATACATTTTGGTTTCAACATGTAGAACTAACAGCCCTTTTAGCACCTGACTAATCATAAACATGTGTGAAGTCATTAGTCCCAAACATTATGGTATCCTGAAATGGAGGGAATGAGTGTATAAAAATGTGCTGTAATTTCTACATGTTGAGAATTCAGTTAATATATGTGCATTTATAGCAAACCATAAAAGTACATATATACACATATATTTTCAAATTTTACCAGCAATAACACAAAAAGATGAGTTTTACTTAAAAAAAAATTAATCAATACATGGGTTTTCTTGAAATAGCCACTTTTGGCATCAAATACAATTGAACAGCATTGTTTTAGTTGGAAGTAGAGGGGTAATGCAATAGAGTGAAATTATCTACCTTACGTTTTTTTTAAAACCATAGGTAACCCAAACCTTCAATTAAAATTGCAATAAATACGGCAAAGAAGAAGCAGTTAGGCTAGATCTACAGTAAACATATTGGACAAGAAGGATATTCGCATTGAGAAGTTGCAAAGAAGCCTATGGTTTCAAGGTGCATTGTTCAGCACATACTTAGAAGGGTTAGCTGATGGACGGTAATGTTAACAGGAGAACACCAGGAAGATGAAAATGCTCAAGACATAACTTGTGTTGTCAAATGAAAGAAACCATCATAAAACTGCACCACAACTACAAGAAGAACTCAATGCAACTAGAGTTAAACCAGTTTCCCCGATACAGTGAAATGGCGACTATGATCTGTTAGTCTAAAATGATGTGTATCTGTGAAAGAACCCTTTCTACGCGCTGTTAAGAAGAAGAAAAGACTCTGGTGAGTCAAGCACCATCAACACTGGACCAAGAAAGATTGTGAAAAGGCAGATACACACCCTTTTTGACTAGATGATCGTAGTTGCCATTTCACCGTAGTCAGAGAAACTGGTTTCTCTCAGGTTGCGATGAGTTCTTACTAAGGTGCAGTTTTATGATGGTTTATTTTGCTACGCCTCAAGATATTTGTGCAACTGGCACCTACTGATGGTAAACAAACACAGAGCTCAGTTTCCCTGCCCAGAAGAGTTATTGGGACATATTCCTGGAGCCAGGCCTTGGGGTGGTGTCCGCAGGCTAGCGCCTGGTGGCTGAGCAGCCCGCGTATCTCAGCCGGGCCAAGCCCAAAAAGATTACGTGGGACAACTGAGTAGGCCCACCAACCGCAAGGCTCAGGGAAGGGATCGAGTGCAATGCCGATCAGGCAGGTGGAAGAAACAGGGTCGATCCAGGTGTCATCTGCCCAGACGACAGAAAGAAGGAGCCGGGGCTGGTGTGTGAGGCTGAGAGGTGCCAACTAGTTGGGCTCACCTCTACTCACAGTGTTGGCTCTGGAGCCAAACCCTGGATCTACCCAGTTTCTGCCCCCTTCCGGAAAGGTATTGCACCCGATCCCTACCCTGAACCTCGCGGGTGGTGGTCCCACATGGTTTTCCCCATGTAATCTTTTTGGGCTTGGCCTGGCTGAGATATGTGGGCTGCCCAGGCACTGGTGCTTGCCTGTGGACACCACCACCAGTCCTGGCTCCAGGGATGGGTCCAGGTAAGCCTATTCTGGGCATAGTAAACTGAGCTCTGTGTTTGTTTACTAGTTTGTCTGTCCAGTTGGACAAATATCTTGTGGTATAGCAAAATAAACCATTATAAAACTGCACTATATTTAGAACTTAATGCAACTAGAGAGAAACCACTGTCTGACTACAGTGAAATGGCACCTACAATCTGCTGGTCTTAAAGGACGTTCATCTGCCTTATCACAATCTTTGTTGCTTTCTTTTGCTAGACAACACAAGTTATGTCTTGTGCCTCTTGATCTTTCTGGTCTTCTCCTGTTAACACTATTGCCCATCAGCTGGACCCTTCAGAGTGTGTACTGAACACTGAACCTGGAAATCTTAAGCTTCTTTGCAATTGCTTGCTGGGAACAAACTTGCAACAATCTGCTTATTTGGTTCCACACATTAAAGGCTAACTGCATCATTTCTTGCAACAGCCTATTTTACAGGCTAAAGGTTTTAGTCTACCGGTGATTTAAAAATAACAAGTTAGTTAAGATTTCAGTCAATTTAACTACCTCTCCATCTCTCTCGCATCCCTCCACCTCCCACATTGTAAAATAATTTGTTCATTGTAATCAAAGACAAAGAAGACTATTTTGAGGTCATGACTTAATATTATTCAGTAATATTAGTAAAAGTCATCTTTTTGTAGAATTGTTGGTAGAAATAACAATGAATACTAGTACTTGGGTTTGTTATTAGTGCATTAATTTAACTGAATTCTTCTATATTGTACAATACATATTTATATATATTAGAAAAAAAGTAATTACAAGGTCACAGCAAATACACTAAGCATTTAAAGGATGGTTAGGTGTCTATTGGGAGCTTTTTATCTTTTAATGTTCCCTCTACTTTGATTAAAATGAAAGATTGAAAAATGTATATAGCAAAATGTTTTCCCTAATAATGAGATCTCCAAATAATGGGTGATAATTGATCTGACCATATTTCATGTGTATAAGGCCATATGGTTCATTAGACATTATGTAAACCTTAATTTTTAATTTTGCCAATACCAATAATCACGCAAATGACTAATACATTCCTATATCAAACCAATGTACATTATAATCGAACCAATAGATGCATAAATAAAAAACCAATATATGCGCAACTGACTAACCAATACATGCCTATATTAATGCTATATGAAAGTGAAGCCAATAAACATAACAAACAAAATAATATATGTCTATGTGTGAATGACTGACAAATGCAGGTGTATAGCAAACCAATATAAATGTAAAGCAAACCAGTATATATGACAATCAAATCAACAGATGTGTAAATAACAAACCAATATAAAAGCAACAATGACAAAACAATATTTGCACAAATCAAATCAATAAATGTGCAAATAACAAACCAATATGCAAGTTTCTACATCAAACCAAAATATATGTAAGCAACAAACCAATATATGTACAAATTATTAATTCATACATACGTATATCAAACCAATATATATACGTAAATGACAAACCAACAAATGCGTCAATGAAAAACCACTACATGCGCATATCAAACCAATATACATGCCAAGCAACCAAAACATAATGAATTAATATGGATTATTTTTTCCCTGAATGGCGTCCCATAGTGTGTGGAGGTTTTTGTAATATCTGATTAATCATATGGCCTTACAAGCTTGACTTATGGTCAGATCAATTCTCCATTTTTTGAAAATCTCATCATCAGGAAAACAAAATGCTATATGAATCTCAAAGGGTTCAAAAGTACAAGCGTTTATTTTAATTTTCAAAAGATTGAGTACATTCCAAATAAATAAATAAATAAATAAATAAATAATAAAGCTCCCTATAGACACCTCAATATAATATAAAGAACACAATACAAGTTTAGGGATTTTGGATTTTTCTTTATTTGAAGAAAAATAATACTATCATGATGGTTGGTATTTTTTATTTGTGATTTTTTTAAGGAAAGGTCTTTCCTTGTTTATTTTAAAGCTGGGTATCTGCTGCTAACACAGAAACTCTCATGCTCTGCAGTTTTGTGGTTGACAAAGCCCCCAACTGTTGTGGCTTGAATGGTCTCACTAGAAATGGCTGTTATTAGCGTAGCAGGCTTCTTGTTGCCTTGTTGCAGCGGAGCTATGACAAAGGCTGCAAGATATTCAGGGGTGTGGCTTGCCCCCTTGCTAGCCTTTTCTCGATGTCCCCATCTAGCATAACATTTCAGCTTCTGCAGGGAGCAACAGCGGCGGCCATTTTCTCTGGACAAAAGCCTTTGCAGAATCCGAGCAACTTGAAACTAGCAGGCATTTTACATCTCACTCATTCTTCTTCTAAAAAAGTATTTTTGTGTGAAGTTGTATTCACTGTATAGCATGAATTATTAAAATGAGACATTTTGTATACCTTTTGTTTCAAACCTTTACCACGTGGGCTTGTATTAGCTATATTTAAATTCTTGAAAAAGAAACTCATCAGACTTTTTGTAATTTAATTTAGCTTTTTCTCACCTTTTTTTGCTTCTAAAGTAGCATTCACTTTGTTTTAAAGCTTCATGCTGAATCAACATCTTTCAGTGACCAATGATTGTTTTAATGTATAACCCTTCATGCAAATAAATTCCTTTTCTCCAATATGTCTTCGGCCTGGCCTAATTTATCACACACTAACATTTAAAAGAACCTACAGAAATGCACCAAGAAGGTGTTAATCTTTAAACCATTCCAAAGAGACACATCAAGAAACATACCAATGGGAAACACAAAGGTCTAAGGTCACCCAAGCACCTGAATGGAAACCGGACAACTGGGGGGAATAACTAAAACATAGGTACAGTATTAGTGTGTGACTGAATGAATGAATGAATGAATGAATTAATTAATCATTGCATTTATATAGCACTTGTCCGAACACTCAAAGTGCTTTACCGTGATGAGTGGGCACTCAACTCACCAACCACCAATGTTTAGCACCCACCTGAATGGTGACTGAATGGTGTGTGTGATTGATTGGCAATAGATTGGTGTATTCCTACCTTTCGCCCAATGCATGCTGGGATAGGCTTCAGCAACAACCACCACCCTGACCAGGAATAAGCAGCTATAGATAATGAATGGATGGATGGATGCACGGAAACATTCATAATTTTGACTGAAACCAGATTATATTTATTTCTCCTTCAATTTCTATGCAATAATAAAGACTAACTTTGTTCACAATTGTGTTGTACAAACAGGTAGCTGCACACTCATAATGCTTACTTTAACAACACAAGAAGACAAAATAGATATAACTCATAACATTAGGCCGCATCACGGTCAAGAGTCTCTCTCTCTCAAGAACTTAATTGTTGATCATTGTATTTGTTTAATTTTATAGTTCTTTTATCATCTATGTTCTATTGCCATCTTGCAGTCATTTCTTGCAGCCATTTCAATTACATTCATAACGTACGTGAGTCAAACATAATTAAAACCAAGGTATACACAGTCCAAAATTAGCATCATACCATCACATCAATTGTGTTACAACAAATGAAATAACTGTAACAGTAAATTATTGTAACAGTATATTAAAACACCCTATAATGTACATATGTTGTTATGTGATTTTTTTCTGCACATACTAATGTTAACAAGGAAACACATTTTGTAACGTGAGACCAGCCACATCCTCAGATTACGAAGCATGAAGCTTTATTCATGAAAAAGACATAGCAACTTGTAGAATATGTAGTGTTTAGATATTGGCCTTAGAGAGGGAAACAGTGAATAATTAAAGCCGCAAGCGGCGTTGGGAGGGGTCCAAGCATTGGCACCATCGCGCCCCCTATGGAGCAATTTTAAAATGGCTTTTTCCTCATGATCATATGCCTTCACCCAACATATCCACTGAATATCATGATGATTGTATAAAATATTGATGACTTATGGCCAAGGCGTCACACTAGTGTTACCACGATACCAAAATTTTGACTTTCATACTGATACCAGGTTTAGTATCACGATACTCGATACTGAAACAATATTGATTCAATACTCGGTACCTAACAATACTGAAAATACCTTCATAGATCAAAAACCTAATGTCCAAAAGGGTAATGGTAAATGGACTGCATTTATATAGCGCTTTTATCCAAAGCGCTTTACAATTGATGCCTCTCATTCACCAGAGCAGTTAGGGATTAGGTGTCTTGCTCAGGGACACTTCGACACGCCCAGGGCGGGAATCGAACCAGCAACCCTCCGACTGCCAGACAAGTGCTCTTACCTCCTGAGCTATGTCGCCCCCATTTCGACACCTCATTTTCGAATTCACAGTTCATTAAAAACCTGGTTTATTAACAACCTTTAAGTTGAAGCCTGTTCAACATATTAATAAGCATAGGCCTATAGTGTTACAACACTAAACAATAGAAAAATATATTAAATATATTTCAAAAATTAAACAATTGTAAACTAAATAATCTTTAAACAGGTCTTTCACTTTTAAATAGATCTAAAAACAGCATATTTTAATAACAATACAGCATCTTCCTATAATCAAATATTTCCAAATTAGAACACCTATTGCTACTGACATGAACTGAGTTGAAGCTTGCACTGTATCAACGAGCGAGTGCACAAGCGCAAGTCACCTCACTTGACAACCTTAGTTGCTACTGCCATCTAGTGAAGATTCCGACAAATTACACCTTTCATCCTCTAAATCAGTAATGCGGGAGACACATTTCCCTGGCTTTTTACATTTGACACAAAACTACCGGATGTCGGAAAATTCTAATACAGTCTAAAACAGTTTCTTTTTTTAAGTACTGAAAAAGTGCTTAAGTTTCGGTATATGGTGCAACACTACGTCAGACACATATTCCAATCCATTGCTCAGCTTAGCAGAGAATGCACATTTCAGAGCGCCTCAGAGACAGATAGAATAATAACACAAAAATACACATTTCAAATGATAAATAAATTAAATAGACATTGAGAAAAAACGAAACAAAAGACGAAATTTCAACTCGCGAACTGCGTGCTGCGCGCAGAGTAGCCTACCGTATTATTTATTTAGACACTGGCATATAAGAAAATTTTCGGTTATGCTGACCTATAAAACGCTATTCCAAAAGCAAAATCAGCCATGTTATATCGTTAGAAAGCTTATACTCTCACCTACTGAATAAATGAATTGTCAATCAAGCCAAATTGTACTAAAAAGGGCGACAACTCCGTAAGCAACAAGTGTGGTATTACGCACAGCTATTTATGAAGATAGCCGACCCAGGCGTCACAGATGCGCGTATTTTTCAGAAACGGATTGTCCAAGACAATATATGACCACTCACATCCACCCAAATAGCCTCCCTATTACATTTCTTTTAAATATGCTCAGCATGCACATAGGGCAGAATTTGTACTGACACTGTCAATGTATCAAAGGAAATATCCTAAAATGATATTGAGCAGTCTGGCCCCGCAGCCCAAATACAGCACCGTCTTGCCTGCAAATGTCTCCCCCTCATTCTCCACATACTCCAGCAGGTCATAAGTACACTCTCAAATCTGGAGCGGTCCTCTAAAACACAGAACTGTTGAGGTGGAAGGGAGGTGGCAGTGTGCCCATCCTGAGTGTATCGGTGATTGCAATTAAGGAAAGCCTGGTGATCTGACATAGGATGATGTTTGGCTTTTTTGAAATATCTTTTGGGTAAGAACATTACAATAAGGCAGAATACAAATAAATAGCTGCTACAGATTGCACTCCAGTCTCACTTCCAAGGTTGGACTTTACTAAGCTATTCCTCTGAACCTTTCTTCAAGCTGTTGAAAACATATGATTACTCATTTAAAATTGATGTAAAACAAAGTCAAGATCATGAATTCCATAATGCAAATGAAAAATAATATGTTTGAGGATATTTTAAAAAGTTAATGTTTCCCTTGAAAATTTATGTATATATTATGCATCTTTTATGGTCATAGGTACCAATGCTACAAGAGAAAATTTTTGGCTCATCCAAAATCTAAAAGGAACCCATGTCCTAACCTTTCTTCAAGCTGCTGAACACAACTGTAAACTTGCCTCAACCCTCAGACTTATCATTTTCCTAACCCTAACTCTAACTTAACCCTAATGTGAGCCCTAAAAACGAATTGAAGCCATAGGTACCGTTGAAAGTATCTGATTACTCATTTAAAATGAATGAAAAACAAAGTCAAGATCATGAATTTAATAATTAAAATGCAAAACAATATGTTTGAGGTCATTTAAAAAGTGTTCTTTGAGCAAATATGCATATATTATAGATAAATTAGACAAAATAGAACATTATTGTACCTTCAGGGTATAGTTGGACGTAACCTTTCAATGCTGACAGAAATTGGACAGCCTGGAAGGACGATGTACAGTGAACCAGCAAGTTTAGTAGTATGCTTTCATATCTGCCTCATAGGTTGTATCTACTGTAACCAGCCTGACAGGAGGTTAGAAAAGTAGCTTATATAACCTCTGAGGCAGATAAGAAATACTGCTAAGCATGCTGGTCCACTGTACATCCTCTTTGATGGCTGTCCCATTTTGATCAGTGTCGGAAGGCTAGTTTTACAATCTTTGAGGCTGGTTATAAAACAAACACCTTCAATGTCATTTGAAAGTGTATTATTGCTTCACAGGCAGGCCATTAGTCAAATATTGCCTTGCAAGTTGATGCTTTTCAGATTGAGGGAGTGCATACTACTACAACCAGCCTGGCAGAAGGTTAGAAAAGTAGTTGGATCACTATAGAGCAGGTTGTTGCGATAAAAGCATAATTGTTTTAAAAAAAGAAAATACTATGAACTATTAGAATACCAGAAAACATGAATGCACACTACTATTTTTGAAGTTTTTTGAGACCTACTAAATGAGTTGCTAAAACATGCCAAAAAAGTTGGGCACATTAACATCAGAACCCAGGGATATTCTGTATATCCCACAGTTCTTGTCTGGCAATAACAATGACGCTAATTTTGAAGAAATCACATTTCGTCTAGTTATTCTGATGTGGTGTTTTATAGTGATAAATAAACAGGTGTCTAGTACATTATCTCCTCTCATTGGTATTGAGTAGGATACACTGGTGATTACTCAATATTCCCAGGTTAGCCCAGTCTAGCATCAATTACTGTCACTCTCAGGTATCAATATCATCATTGAAATTTGAGAGCATTCTTTAATATTTATATATTGAACTTTTTGCTCAAAGAAACAATAAGCCTTTTCCAAAGGAAAGCTGTAATACAGGTTTTAGGGTGATTTTAGCACCACTTTTTGATTGTCCAGTGGGTCATTTTAGGTCATATTCATTATTCAGTTTTAAGAAGAAAAACACTACAGGTACAATGAAAACGTGATACCTTTAACATGTGTGCACAAGATAACAAAAGACTGATTCCTGCATAATTTCCTTGTTTTATTAATTCATTACATATTCTACATTTCTCTACTCATATATTTTCATTACAGTCTGAGGAAAGCATTTGAAACTTGAACAGACCTAACTAAAAACAATTTACACAAAAGTCCAAAAATGATTATATCATTATTTGGAATAGTGTTTTACTTAGTCAAGGCCTAACATGGTATTGTTTCCCATCATAGCTGGATGTGGCATGAGGTATACCATTCCCCAGTGGGCTCCGATGGATGTGATGCCAATTCCATTGAATCGCCCACTAAGGATGCGCAGCTCACTCTGTGGGTATTTGGCGTAGAAGTTGAAGGCGGTACTAACAGGCTGCCCTACGGTGAGAGAACGCCCTCTGCTGGTGACAAACACCAGTTGGTAAATGTAGTTACTGGGATTGTATTTCCCTGAAATTTGGACAAAAGCCTCGTCTTCGAAGAGCGACATCTCTACTACATTGCTGCCGTTGCGACCATACAGGGGGCTCCAGGCAAAGTCATATCTCATCTGAAATCTGAAAAAAGGAAAGAATTTCATTTTTATCCCAGATGTCATTTTCTATGCAATGCCATGGACATTTTAACCATATCAGCATATATGCAAAGCCTTCAGAAGGTTTTCAGCCCCATTGGTTACTTCTCATTTTGCTGTGTTGTAAAGTCTAATTAAAATATGTTACATGTATTTTCCTGTCTTCAGAATTATATTCAAAATAAAACCTGAAAACAGCTTCAGCCTCTGTGTATTAACAACCTAACTTTTGCCTGGTGTTTTCCATTCCATTATTATATATGTTAATGAGGTCCACCTATGTTGATTTTTGACTCCACATTGCAGAGTAAATATCACCAACTTTGTAATGAAGGAACTGCTTGAGGAACTGTTCAGAGATCAACAGTCTGTTCTGGACTTCACAGATTTGGCCTCTTTGAGAGGCATGGCAGAAGCCACTTCTGAGAAAGGCATTAAGTCACACCTGGAGTTTGCCAGAAGTCATGTGACAGACCCTGAGACCTACTGGAAGAAAAATACCTTCTGGAAGTCTGCTGTGACTAAAGGTCCTGAAAGCTCTATCTTTGGTGCTAACCATCACCAGGTACCACCATCTCTACCATCAAGCATGGTATTGGCAGCATCATGCTATGGGGTTGCTTTCGAGCAGGAGGCACTGGGAAGCTTGGGAATCTGCAAAGCTCCTATAGACACACCCAGTAAGACTCAGAACTGTCATTTCTACCAAAGGCCTGTCTACAAAGCTATCAGATATTGAGTAAATGAGAAATGTGCCTGTGTTATTTTGTTACTTTGTGTACAGCTGTGTTTAGTGCTGAACATCACTCAGCAGTGTTTTACTGTAAGTAAAATTTACCCAGTGATGAAGCTGCCTTTGTTCTCCCACACTCTGATGGCAGTTATGCGACCCTCTCCTGAGGAGGCATAGGAGCTGCCACTGCCCCCACCAACAGCTGCTGAATAGGAATAGTACTGTGGTTGGTCTGTGATATCAGAGACAAAACAATAATGCAAATTAAACAAGTTACGCTGTAAAGAAATGTTGACATAAGTGATTACAATAGCACTTTACAAATTCTAAGCTCCAGTGAGGCCTTTTCTATTGATCATAACTAGAATTAGAATTAGTAATATATACGTTTCAGTGAAGCTGAATTTTAATTCAGAATATCTAAATTACACCCTGTAGTACAAAGGTAAGGCTTTGTGCAACCCAAGGACTTTACAAAGCTAAACCAATTGCCAAAAAAACTTGTTTATGAGTGGTTTCATTCAGATTGCAGTCTTGGTTAACATTTTTGATGCACTTCATGAGGATGTATGTGATCTTTCATGTTTTCTGCAATGTATGTCTAGTAGTTAAAGGAATAAATGTATTTGTTGTATTCTTGATGTGCTGAGTTGTTAATATACTCACACTGAGCCCAAGTTGAAGCAAATAGAAGACACAGAACGAAGATGACGAACATTCTGTCTCATGGGAACAAACAGAAGTATTAAAGTGTGGATATGTTCACTGATCAATAAACACATACAAGCATTAATGCTTTTATAAATATATTCCTCTGGAAATGTCAAATTCACCATAAAATGAACAATGATAAACATTTATTAATTGACCAAATAGTGAATTATGCTGAAGATATGAGATACCTGCATAGAGTCTTGCTTGTAAGCATTGTAACATTCAGAGGTACAGTTTGAATCTCTCTTTGATCATGTTAAAAAGTGCGTGATCTGATCTGAAGGAGCTTAGGCCCAGTTTATCCACTTGTTAGCTACCTAATAGCCTAATCGCATCCTTGAGGAAGGTACTTAACCCTAATTGATTTAGTAAATACACAGTTGCATAAATGGCTTGTATGTCAAAATAATGAACGCTGTAAGTTACCTGAATAAGAGATCTGCAAAATGCCTGAAAATGTAAAAACACAAATACAAATAATTTAATTTACCTGAGAGGTGAAACTGCTTCTGTAAAGAAAAATAGAAATTATTTAAATGTTTTTTCTTCAAATTACAGTAATATGCAGTTAATAGCCCTTCTAAAATTGTTCATGAAGGCAATATTAATTTAATATAGTTCCCTAACATTTTGAAGAAATTGAATTAACTTGCCTGTCAAATTCAGGGGTCAATGAATTCAAGTAAATGCCACGTAAATTGCATATGCCTAACGCAAGGTAAGGTAGAGCTACAGTATATCCAATAAAACACAAGCAGCTGATTGGAGTAGCAGTAGCCGAATGTGTAATTTACATTTACAAAAAATACAGCCATTTGTTACCAATAAAGTATGCATTTCATATTGTTGTATACACATTTCTAAATTGTATCATGCGCAAATTATATCAGACACGTAAAAACGTCCTAAAAGGCCAACCATACATCATACAAGTGAGATCTTCACTTGTGCACCTCAAGACATCAGTGCTGCCTGATGTAATTAATTGTTTGAGAAAATGTTGTTTCAAATATGAAAATATCATTGTGTAAATTTGGAGACACTTACCGAACGAACAGGAGACGATGAGAAAAATAAAACAATATAGCAATGTCCACTTTCCTTTCAAAGGCTGTAGTGCTGTGTGCAGTTTTCCACTTCTGTGAGGCTGTAATTTATAGTCCCTGGTGAACCTTTTACATAAAGAATGAGTAGGTGTCCTTCTGCCGTTTCCAACTTGATGAAAAACTGTCTATTGTCCATTGTTATTTATGATTTTGTTCACACGCTTCCTGATGTGTGGGTTATACATATTTGAAGCCTGTTCAGTGAGTTTTAGTGAATTCTTCTCCCTTTTGACCCAATTAGCTGCTTTCCACAACCCAAAGTTTAAGATCTTTTAGATACAATTCTTTTAGATATGTACATTTTGATGAACAATGGGCATGAAAAATTTTGAGTTGTTTCAGTGTCATAATAGTTGCTTGGACTGTATTTCTATCTGGGTTTTTGTTTTCCTGGTATGTTCCAATTTCAGTATGCCATCATCCTTGTTCAGTTATACTTTCACCCTCCTGCGTTGTTTATTTTTTTGATACATACATGCATACATACTGTACACTGAAAGCCGGAGGTCTGTCAGAGAAAACAGGCCTGTGTCACAAAACAGAGCTGTGTCAAAGTACAGTACTTTGTTTGACAATACATACTGTATTTATGTGAAATTACACTCAACAAGGAATAATGTGTAACAGATAGAAAAATGGCCAGTGCCACGTGGTTATCATGAAAACCAAAACTGGCAACAGACGTTTACATGAAACAGCCCGGTTTTGCCCTCAACTCCAGAAATTGTTCAGTCCTATTTGTTATTAATCATATCCTAGTTATTGATAATTGACAGTAAAACAGCAACCTGTTTTGTGGTCAATAATGTTTTTCTTCCTCTATTAATATAAATCTGTCATATGAAAGAGAAGGGTTACACCTTCAGCAGGTCTATAATATGGATGAAAATAATATTTTTCATAATTTAAATTAATTCTAATTTATTCAGTAGGCTATATATAGCAGAATTCACAATCCGGATTGTCTACAATTTGCAGCTTCAAAGACTCAGCTTGAAGAGATTATTCACACTAAGCACTTTATTAATGCACTACAGTAACATAAACATACCTAAGCTATTATTATGTTTCAGTTTTCATTTTCTGGGAATATCAGAGCACTGCATTTTTTCAGCAGTAATGTGCCAAAGGGAAGCCATGGGACTTAAATTTCTGGAGAATGAACTTTATTGCTTGGATTTTTGTAACAGTAGTCACTTGTAGAAAGACATGCCTCATTAGTCACACCCAGTGTCAGCACAGAACTGCTGCTGAAAAATGTACAATCCAGTACCTTCCTCCTGGGAAACACCAAAAACACTTCCTCATACCAGACTCATCACTGCACTTCTGCATCTGAGGTTGTGTAAAATTAACACAAGCATTTTGATTGGTTGGAACCATCAGCTGTTAAGGCTTAATTTAAAGAAATAAAAATACTGTGCTGCAGTGCACTTTCTGCCTGGCTGGCAGAAAAAAATTGCACAAAGAAATGGTTGGTGGTTTTGTGGTGCTGTTGAGATTGAATTTACAATTTAATAAGCCATTCTGTAAAATGTGGATCGGGGACAATCCAGGAGCTCCCCATTTATACTACTTTTGTTCTATCCATAAGGGAACTCACAAAACTAGAGAAAACTGTTAATTGTTCTCGATAATACTCTTAATTGGACTGCATTTATTTAATGCCATATCCCAGCCTCTACTCCTCTGTGTTTAATCTTTGACTCTGTCACTGAAGTACACAATTACTGTATCTTACTTAGTACAATGCAGTACACAAGTGTGAGTGTTGGATATACTGTAAGCAAAAAAAAAGAAGAGCGGTCCTCTTAAAATGTCCCTCATGATGCCTTTGTGTGACTTTGGTGGGATTTTAAGGGGTCTTCTTTGCACTCACCTCTTCTTTTTTGGTGGAACAACCTTCCTAGCGGATTGACTGGCTGTTTTCAACAAACATCTAAAAACTTACCTTTTCATAAAAATAACCGTTCTCTCCCTTGTGCACGGGTCTCGAGGCACACTCACTCACTTGAGGCATGTTAGCACTGAAATATCTTGCGCTAGTGGTGTTTATTTACCATGTGAAATTCACTTTTGTAAGTTGTTTTGGGCAAAAGTCTCTGAAAAATGACTAAATTGTAAATTGTTTGTTGACTTCTTGGTGATACTGTGCTTTTGTAGTCTTGAGAGGAACACTGACGTTCTCCAGTTTTGTATGTTGCCCTGGATAAGAGCATCTAATAAGTGACTGAAATGCAAATACAGGTCATGCTGGCCACACGTTATGGCCCAACACTCCATTAATAGCATTACATTTGTATTTCAAATTCATGTCAATGACATTTCTTTGGTACCTGTATATGGACCAGGAACTAAAGCACAGAATACGAGAGACAAAGATTCAGACAGTCAGTTTATTGGGAAATATTGGACTATTCAAAATTGTGAAATGGTTTTAGAGTACTGACAGATATGTACATGCTTTGCTATTTTAGTCCTAAAACGGGGTGGAGGAGACAAAATGTATGGGTGCTGCTGAAAGGAATACAAGGAAGTAAAATTATCGGTGAAAGGGAACTACAGCAACGAAGAACATTCTTTTGTCTACTTGTTCTATGTCAAAGCCAACTTACAGTACACACAATATCTCAGAAGAAAAGAAGGAGTTTTTCATTGGCAGCAAACATGCATGTACACAGACATTTAGAGCATCTCAGAATAATTTTTGATGGCAATTGCTAGTATAAGAGGGGCACTCTAAAAGGCTTTAATGTAGAAATGGCTTAATGGTTTTTAGAATGTTTTGTTTTTTTCAAAATTCTAAGTCAGTGTTCCAGAACTCTGTTGCTTTCAATGACCAGTAGTGATTGTTACACCAACAATAGAATGTTCAGTTAAGAACATTCAAGTCGCATATTTTTTTGTTACATCTTAAAGGGTGAAAAACGTTTGAGGTGTAGGGCACGATCTGCACAAGCTATTGTGAAAAGGAAAAGAAATCAGACAACAATATGATGTTGGTTTATGAATTAATATTGTAAAAAAAAATTGTTTTTTTATACCATTATACCATCAATGACCGAAAAGGAATGATCTGTAATTAATTTCAGTGATACTTCCCCTTGAGGTCTTGCTATGTGGAGACGCTCAAGTTAAAATCCCAGTGGAAACTACTGGAAGAGCAACAGAAACATTGGCCTGGTGAAGGGCATGATGGTAGGAACTAGACAGTAAGGACGAAACCTCTTCAAAGCTTCTATTTCTAAAGATTCCACACAGTATATCACAACTGTTATTGATCTCATCGACAAGTCCTCACATCCAGAAAATGTACTTCAAAAAATCATCAGACAGAGTTCAAACAACCAATAGAATGGTAAATGGACTGCATTTATATAGCGCTTTTATCCAAAGCGCTTTACAATTGATGCCTCTCATTCGCCAGAGCAGTTAGGGGTTAGGTGTCTTGCTCAAGGACACTTCGACATGCCCAGGGCGGGGTTTGAACCGGCAACCCTCCGACAATCAGTCTTACCTCCTGAGCTATGTCGCCCCTTAGTTGAGGCAGTGGGCACAGGCGTACAGTATAAAAACCAAGACACTTAAAACTATGGAAGGCTCTGGTCTGCACTTTGCAGATGATAAAATTACAAGGCAGTGTGCAAAGAAATTTGGGGTGAGCCGAAAACTCCTTAGCCAAGGAAAGCAATGTGTAACAGGTCATCATGAGTTGCCGCAATTACAGCAGTCAACATTTTGTTATGAGGCAGTTTCTTACCAGGTTCCATGTAAGAAAAAAATGACTGTAACAGGGTTAGGATTGTTTTTACTTACCTACCCACAGTGCCTGTTCTTCTGAGTGACACATACCTCTTTAGCTACCTTATTGTCCGCTAGCTTATGGCAGTGTTTTACATGAGCATGGTCCGAAATTCTCTCTTGGGAACGTAAATGATCTTGTCGAGCATGACATTAAGCACAAGGTAAAAACACCTAGGCAACAGTTGCTAGCCAGCTAAGCTAGTAAAATTAATAACTGTTAGCTAACAAGTAGTTATCGTGCTGTTTAGCTGTACTAGGCCTACCCAGAGCCGTAGATAGGGCTCTACGGCTCTGGGCCTACCCACAGTTCTGTAAGAGAAGTGAAGCCACTGAGAAGATAACCACTGCTTCATCCCGTGACAGGGCCTTTCTCAAGATCCTATTTCAAATATATATTATATACTGTATATTATAGTTTTCTTTGTTCTGTTTAGCCAAAAAAAAATTGGCTCGAGGAAAAATGTATAATGTTATTGCCTGCTTCTATTGATTACCTCAATGTGAGCTTTTTGCGTCTAATTTGCGCAGGAGCGAGTTCGTTGAGGGCTGTGGCAGCCATCTTGCGGTGGTGCCACATGCGGAAGTATCAATGAACTACATAAGAACTACAAGGAAAACTATGAAGGACTAAATGTGCCAAAATTAAATAAATAATAAAATAAATAAATTGGTCAATAATTAAATAAATACTTCATTTTATTACAAAATAATTAAATAATTGACACCTCATGATTGTACTTTTAACAATAATGTGATTATATTTTATTTCATAATAATGTTGTATTTCTGAATGGCTTTCTTCATTTCATGACACTTTTCCGAATGACGTATTTCCGAATGGCGTTTTTGTTTCCGCACGCCCTTTTTAAATTCATAATGGCACTTTTCAAAATGGAAAGACTTCCTGTCAATCAAACGGAGCGGGCTGGACCTGCCCACTGATTGGGCAATCTTTTGCGATCGATTACTCGGTCTTGTTCTGAGCAGGGCCTGGGTGAATGCGTGGAATCTGGACTCATAGTTTGCTAATTGTGCTCGTTTCAATGGTATTACATAATATTCAGATAGGAGGGGCAAAGTAATGCATCTACTGACTGTATGATGCAGATGTTTTCTGTACACGACAAGAAGAATTTTCAGGGTTTTTTGGGTGGCGGGATGTTCCGTTTTGCACTACATGGATGCCTTTGTCAGTATGTCAAGAGGCAGCCGTGAAGACCAAGAGCTTACCGGAAACTGCGAGTGGGGTGGCGTAAATTAATTCTCAGGCAGCCGGTGAGAGAACACCTTTGCAAATCTTTGAAAATGTCATCTTGTCTCCACTGAAGCCTCAGAGAACTACCATCAAGGGCTGGAAAGCTCAGGTGATCACCTGGGTCCCTCCTCAATGTCCAGAGGTAACCATTTTGGAGGAAATACCTTCAGGACAACTCGTAGTTAAATTAAATATATTAATGAATATGCAAAGCAATCGTTTTTGGTCTGGTGCGGAATGGATCTGCCTTAGGTACGTCTGTGCATGTATCAGCGTGCACTAACCTATTAAACAGGGATCGCAATACATCTCCCTTACTAAATGGGAGAAATACCAAAACCCCCAGTACCTAAAAGCAGATGCAAACAACAGGTGGAAGCTGGGGTAGTGGAGAGTATGTGCAATTCTATGAGCTGCAGCAAGTGCAGCATGCAAAGAGCAGCACCAGAGAGGTCTGGCTATCGTTATAAAAAATGTGTGCATGTGCTAAGAGTATGAGTATGAGAACATGTGGTTGCTGAGGCCGACAAATGATCAGCTGCAGCAAGACTGTCACTCATTAGACTATCTCCAAATAAATACTTCTCTCATCAATACACAGAAGTAACGGCTTCAAAGCCGAAGTTTAGTGCTTGAAATACTCTTTTCTTTGCCAAAGTATTGTTACCTTCCCAGGGTGAAGTCCCAGTGAAATGTGAATTGAACTTACAGCTAATGAGTATTTAATCAAAAAGTTGTTTTTTGTTGTAAATGTTTGGCAAATTAAGATATTGTAGTTTATTTGCTCTTTGGTGATATTTCAATTTGACTATTGCAGAGACAGAAACTGGAAGACCATTTTCCTTCACACCAAGGGGACAGAATACTTCCATTCCATGCAGTGGTAGGTTACACAAACCTTACTAAATACAGAAGGGCAATCAAATACCTCTATATAAATTCAAACTTGGGACAAATATAACAAGGGATAGCACAATCATAATGGCTTCTTGCTTATAACTGATCATTTGATTGTTCATTCATGTAGCTGCTGAACTGCATTTATTGACAATTATGGAGTCAATAAGGCATCATCAGATTGAGCAGGCGGTGACAGGAAAATAAATTTCTAGTATAAAATTAAAAAGAAATCCAAAACACACAAGGACAACAAAGTAGAGGCGAAACCCCTGAGTTACCGACTGAATTTGGTTATCCTCTAGAAAGCACAGAGGAATTGGATCACCATGAATCATGGCCGGAGGCTCCAAACAAATAAAAATTCAGAGCTAAAATGGTAAATAATCTTCCAATCATACAGGTGGTCATATCTGCCATTTTCCTGTGCAGTCACTTAAAGAAACAGCACGTCATTTTTCAGTGCCATTAGTTGTTACTATTGGCCCTGTAGAAGGTCACACGGCCAGAACAAAAACTAACCTTCAAATACATCCTGTAAAGCTGTAGAAAAGAACAGCTAGAGGATATGCACCTGCATTAGCCTTTTCTGAAGGTCTCCATGTTACATTCCATACTAAATATCTTTATGGAATAATTTTTGATATTTAATGTAAAATGCTACACGCCAGCGTGACACCCCAGGGAGGGAAATGCGGCAGAGAGAGAGAGAGAGAGATAGCACCCACATAAACATGAAATAAAATAAATGCCACCTTCACCCTTCCCCCTCACAGGTTCCAGATAAAACAATAAACAATAAAACAACAAAGACAAAAAACAGCAAAACAGAGCGACAACTATGTCAGTTCCCGCTCTGTAGCTGGCCCGCTTTCTAGCCGGTACCAGGTCCTCCAACTTCCCAAGGGCTGATTAGTCTTTTTCTTTTATGCTCGAACAAAGCTCCAAAATAAAACGAAATGAAAATCATAACCGCGCTCTTGGTGTGAACTCCTGGTCTCGGCCGTAGAGAGCAGCACACCTTTAACCCCTTAGTGCACATGCCAAATCTGGCCAATCCTTGCCCATTTAGGGGGTACCCTATTTAAAGCTTTATAACTCCAGATGTGAACACCACAGAGACTTGAAAAATGGCTTAAATGAAACAAGACATTTGTACCATTTACAATACTAGCTTATATTACTTTATATTCATAATTTTGGGAGAAATAAAATGCCACAAATGCAATTGTCCAGGCAAAAAATCTAAAATGAATTTGCTCTTTTTTTAGTTCATGATGAAATACTGAGAGATTGCATATATACAGCAGGTTAAACTATACATATCCTGGATCAAAAACATCTTGACCACAAGTTCATAAAATCTAAGGGTGGATATGTAAAACTACCAAATATCTATGAAGCAAAAACTAAGCAGTGTACCCAGCATCTCCAAATCTACCCAAAATGTCTAAATTATGCATTGCTGTAAATCACAACATATTCACATATTTCACTACAAATTAACTGTTTTTACTCAAGAAACTCACGGTTGCATCATTTTCAAGTGGGAATTACAAGCTTTACGTCAGTACAGTGGTCTAGAATAGCTAGGGGTCCAGAAACATATCCAAAATCTCTCCATAAAGGAATATAATGCTTTTTGTCCATTGTAAAACATATAAATGAGCCCATTATGAAGGTTTAAGATGAAACATCGATATCAGATTTAAAAATAATGCAAACATATTGTCACACAATGCTTTACAGTACCTAAATGTGTAATAATTAACTCTTGTATGTATTTCTATACTCTCATATGTTTTCTTGTATGGAGATGGGACGACATGAAAACAATTTTCAACCGTCCACCACGTTTTGGAAATGGTCGAACTCTCACGTCATCACTGTTGCATGCATCACAAAAACTACTAGACTACCAACGAAAGCTTACATTATGGTGTGAAATATCCTCATGACAAAATACCACTAACCTATTTAAAGACACTCAATTTCAAAAATAACGTATATAACCGAAATATTTTGAGCAGTTATACTTACATAGCAATGATGAAATCTTATCTGTGTTTAGTAGATAGAGACAGAGACAGAGACAGTAAATCAATGATATAGTTCTATCCGCTTCTGTCTTACACCAGAAAACGATGTCAGCTAGGTCTATCAGCAAACATATGGCTTAGCTATGCCCAGAAGTCCTCAATAATAATAGTATTTTCCAAGAAATTACAAAATATCGTTGACAACATTTGGTTAGGTGCAGCATTTTTTACTGCTACCACAGAGTGAATGCGGAAGTGAATGCTATGCTAAGAATATTTTCTGTTACGCTGACCTATAAAACGCTATTCCAAAAGCAGAATTAGACATGTTATACATCGTTAGAAAGCTTATACTCTCGCCTACCGAATAAATGAATTGTAAATCAAGTCAAACTGTACTAAAAAGTGCGACGACGCCGTAAACAACAGGTGTGGTGTTACGCACAGCTATTCTGGAAGATACCCAGGCGTCACAGATGCGCCTATATTTCCCTAACGGATTGTCCAAGACAATATATGACCACGCAGTCTCAAAAGGGACATCTCTACACGTAAAACCAACAGTAAGGTTTTGTATTTATTCAATATTTAGTCCCAAATATTGACTGTAGAATGACATGGTATCATTTTAAAAAACTTTTTCTCGTTTATTTCGTTATTCAGTGAGCAGCGTTTTCACTGCTGTATAGGCATATCTTAGGGCTATTGTCGGGTTTATCTTGTTGCTATGACGGAATACGATTTTTTAGTGGTGAAAGAATATTTTTATGAATGCCAAGATAGACAATATTGTCCATTATGTCAAGGGTGGGAGGTGTTTTTTAGATGAGACTGCAGGGAGGGGGTGCATGTTAAATGAACGACCAGAGCGACAGTGGTGGGGCTGCGAAACTCCGTTTTCAGCATAGCTGTCGTGTGTCGTCTACTAATGAAACTAAAACTAAAACAACGCGTTTCTGTTTTTATCTCACACGTTGGTTGCAGTAGCACCGAATGTTTGACTTTAGTAATTTCGACACGCTGGCGTGCCAACCACTAGGGGCTGTGCGCTAAGAGGTTAAGATATCAGCAGCATCGCATTCCCCCCGGTTAAGTATGAGTAGTGTAAAATCGGATAGTCTACTTAAGCTAGTAAATCTACATGAAATTTTAGTGAGATATTTACATCAATCATCAATGGTTTCTGCATATAAAGAGGTTCATCATTGTGTTTTGTTAAGAGCAGTTAATGTGATGTTGGGCTTTAATGAAAAAGCAATAGAAGATCAATTTAACAGGCCTAATTCTAGAATTCTAAAATTATCCAATGACAACAAAGAAAAATCGAGTGGCTGCGAGTGGTTTGCCAGAACCGGGCCAGACGTCAAGGCCCAGCCTTGGGCCATGTTGCATAACGGCTCTGGCCCGACTGTAGAAACTATCCCTGGGCCGGTTGTGTGGTGGGCCGGTTGTGTGGTGAGTCGGTGAACAGATCTGGCCCACCTTAGAACCGGCTCTCTTTGGCTATCTGGGGAGCCGGAGCCAACCAACCACCACCATCTGTGTGTAAGGCTACCAGCAAACTTTAATGCTAGTCTATAGCTAACCTTTCACAGCTAATTTAAAACGAGTATAAATTAATATCGTCAGTTTTCAGACTAGAAAATCTATCATTGTTGATTTTTCTTAACCATCTCACCGCTGTCAGGCTACCCGCAGATCTGTCTTGCGTGGTTATCTAATAGGCCTAAATAATGATAAATCATGATGGAAATGACCACAATGGAAAAAAGCCTATTTTGCAGCCCCCAAATGTTACAGTTTGGCTATATTGACAGAATAAACAATCATCTTGTATTTTATTGCAGGCGGGGTAAGCCTATCAGTACCCAACCTTAAATGCCATTTTGACTGACACGTTTTGCTGGTAGCCTTACACGGACATTGTGTAACTTGGTGTCACTTCTTTAAATGGCTATAAAGGCTGATTTTAACGGTGCAAACCATTTAGATCACGGCCGAAAGACAAGCGCCAAATAGCCAGCATCTCTGGGCATATTCTGATGATAAAACTTTGCTGTGAGTACAGTACAAATTCTATCTCCCTGCTGGAGAAATGAACCGCAAGTATGCTAAAACAGCTGAACAGGTAAAGCTTAATAAGCTACTCATGATAGGTAGGCTACATTTGGTATATGGTCTAAATTTAATTCACACGGAAAGCGTGGTGCTGGTTATATAAATTGGTATAAGGCTGATTTTAATGGTGCACACCTGTTTAAATCACGGCAGGAAGACAGCTAAGGGCCTGATAACTAGCCAGCAACTGCCAGATCCATCCCGGTGTCACTGGCTATCTGCGGCAATATACAATCTGACGATAAAAGTGCGCTTTCAGTACAGCCTGTATTCAGAAATGCCATCACAATACGGGAGAAATAAGGCAGGAGTAGCAAGATGCTAAATAATTTTTTAGTTAAACAGCTTAGCTTGTTAGGCTAACTGTTTAGTTGGAAGAAGTGCTGTGTGAACTACGTTGCAAATGATTTAGCAAACAACCCTGCTGTAGGCTACTCCCAAAATTAAATAGCCTAGCTATATGGACAATACCTTTCATCGTCATGTGTTATACTTATAGACTAACAACACTTGAGACATGAAACCATAACATTATTGTGCACAAGATATCATCAAAATAACCTTTATAACCATTAGCCAACCTTAGCCCAACCCCTATGTTAAGTCAATGAAAAAAGCCTAAAAAGAGCCCAATTTTCTCTGTGGAAATATAAAGTCAATAACTAAATGTTTTTACACAAGAAATGACGGTTTAACTAGTTAATGTAATGTCTACCCAGGGTCTGATTTTTTTTAAAAATAATTCCGCCAAAATTCTCAAATTTGGGTTAATTTCAGTGCGTTCAATGTGGCTTGTAATTAGGAAATAAGGAAATTCCCCACCCTCCAGTGACAGGTGTGATGCGGTGTCGTTTTATTCTGATTAGCTAGCTACATACGATCTCACCAAGTCCAAGGTCCAAAACTGTTGTGTGCTGCGTTCAGCTGTGCTAACCACTATTCTCAGGATTCTTCTCTCCAGTTCTTTCAAGTTAGAACCTTGTTTATCTGAAAATGTCTCAATGTACTATGTCAAAACGCGATTTTTGACCATTTCGGGGTTTCAGTTGATTCTCATAAAGTCTTGTCTTTATAATTTGTATATGTTGTTGGTAAAATCAAATTTGTAAGCAGTTTTGAAGCTAGGGGGACTTTAAAGCTTACTGTCTTGCTATCGATCTATCTAGCTACAGCTAGCTATCTTGTGATATATCTGTCTAGCTATCTAGAGATCTAAGATCTCTGTCTGTATAACTAGCTAGCTAGTATGGTAGCTAGCTAGCGATCTATTTTATCTATCTATCTATGTCAATATGTAAACACATCTTGCACAATTAATTTTATTAAATTTTATTGCAGTTGGTAATTCAATTCATTATTGATGTTGCACATATGTTCATTGTTGTAGTATGTGGACTTTTTGTGGTTCAATATAATCACAGATTTTTAGTTTTCCAGTAAATAAGTCTTTGTCTATTTTCTTATATAATTTTCTATGTTGGTGTTGACTGTGTTCATCTTGTCCATGTCTGGTCTTGTGTCCCACTCTGAGCCTGCACCCGCATCATGCTGAGTGGGCTTTAAACTAAGACAGGTCATTTCACATATGCTTCCTGACAAAATGTCGAACCTTTGGTACCTCATTGCATTTATCTTGTTCTCTGCTAGTATGTAGTTTTTTTCAGCACAGTAATCCAGGACCCCCATATTTATGACTGATGTAAACTCCAGTTGTCAAGAGATTGCAGATCCTGGTGGAAAAAATCCCACCTGCCTATTCATGAATCAGCAGAATTTAACCAGAATTCTTTTGCTGCAGTCACCAGAACTGACCTCAGGTGCCACTTTCAAGGAAGTTGAAAAGGGGATGGCAATTCACTGTTAATATTTATATTCTTTTTCTTTTTTTGGAGCAGTTGATACACAATACTATTATAATAGCTATAACAATAATAACTATTTGTATAGCACTTTTCTAAACAAGACTACAAATTACAAGTATAATCATAATTAGCATGTTTTGTATATGTAGAGGATAGCGCACCTGTCATTTCTTCAGTTCTGCTCAACATCCATAAATACAACACAAAGAAGACTTCACCTGCAGTGCATCCAGCATTCAAAGAAATAGGATTTTTAGAACAGAAACATGCAAATGATTATTATACTTGTAATTTGTAACACTGTATAGAAAAGTTCAATACAAATAGTTATTGTTATAACTATTGAAATAACACTTCAGCACTTGCGTACTGTGCATAAAAGCACTAAAGAACTTCGAGAAATGTGCTGGTATTATACAAAAACAATGTTTCTTAAGGCAACCATGATGATTAGTCAAGTCAGTGAGATCTGGCTAAATAACAGCTTTTCAGCACGGTAGTGCAGGAAGGGTCCTCCCGCAACAAGCTGTTGATTATCGTTCTTTGGTTGCACAGACACACTTGTTGTCCAGACGTGGGAGCGTGTCTAATTAACGTGTAAGATAGTTGGGGTGGATTTTCCTGTAGTCATGGACTCCACTGCGCTTGCAATTGGTTGGTACCCTGCTCGATTTGAATGTTGTAGCAGTGCAGCCTGTGTGGGAGGAATGTTTTCCATTGAGAGACATTTTTGAGAAAACAGGTCCTTCCTTGTCATACAGAACACAGGTGTATCTTTCCAGCAATGCAAAACTGTTTGATTCCTGGCTGAGCGGTTGAACTAAGAGAGAGAGAGAGACCAGGGTTTAACTGATATCCATGACACTTTGACAGCATGCATTTACGACTGTCTGCATCTCAGAGTATTAATCAATTCAGCAGGGAAACCGATTCAGTTCAATGTCGAGAGCTGGCATCCGTTCAAATCATTGACAGACAGGGGCAGTATGGATGACATGATTGATTATAACTTAAGTATTTTTTTCAAAATCACAGACACATAGCCAATGTGTCACAGGTGTCATCTCCAGTCATTCCGATAGACGGAAAGTCCTACATGGAGAGCCCCTGAAACAACTACACTGGATTGTCAAAATTGTCATGAGGTCCTCATGCCTCCCGCCCACATGTACCCCTCATCCCAATGCATATGGTATCCCATCAGCAAAAAGGTGCTATTTGCCTAAGACTCACCGTCTCACAATTTGCTAATAGCATGCTAACGTGCTAATGTTACTGAGTCAAACCCCTATTCAAACAGATTGGCTTGCACAAATGCTAATGCAAGACATGCATTTAAGACTCCTTGTCCCACAATCCCACATGCTAACGTGCTAACATTACTCAGTCTTGCTAATGCAAGACATGGCATGCTATATTTTTGATGGTGATGAAGGCAAACCATAATCAACTGTAAAATACCAGCACGTTGTACAGTTATCTAGCAAGACAGGTGATATATAAGTTGGATAACCAGATTAAACAACAAATGTAACAAATAGCAAGAAACCTTGGAGAAGTTAGAACTTGTTTGCAGTTTGTAAACAGCACCCTTCTGTGTTATTATCAGTGAGGAGCAGTTTTTTCCCCAGTGTTCACAGATTGCTGATACCTTGTTCAACATGCTTTGGTATAAAAGTGTCAGCTAAATACCTAGATTGTGAACAGTATAAGTTACGGTAGCTCAAGTTTATTCAGTGCCAATGGGAAACTAACCTAAGATAGTTAAATGCTAAATGTGAACTTCATAATCCAGGGGGAATGTTTTTTCCAGCACAAAATACATAGCTAATCGAGTCACGAGCACTGTTCTTATATACTGCCTTTATTGATGAATTAACCCTCATAGGAATCTATAGGTTTTAGGAATCTTGGGTCTTTTGGGTCATTCTAAAATTGCAGTGGTATTCACAGTTGGATTTTTTTTTTAAACCAGATGTATTATTCATATGCAAATCCTTTTGTATTGTATTTGTGAACATCTAAACTTTCTAAATCTACCAAAGGCACATCTTAATGAATTTTAAATATTTTTAGAATTTAGATAATATCCTGGTTAATTAATTGGTGTTACCGACACTTCAAATACACATTTTGGCTTTTCAAATTGTTTTTTTTTTTTTTTTTTCCCCAGGTTTTTTGCACAGTCACTACAAGAGAGATATAGTTTAATAAGTCAAAGGTAATTTTTGTATTTAAAAAACAAAATTGTAACTAGGTAAGTTTGAAGCTGCAGTGTATGGTACTTTTAGATTTTTCCATCTTAGTTTTACTGTAACTTAAATAATAATTTCATGAGAATCATACAAATTTTATAAATGTGCACTTAAAATGCTTACATACTAATATCATTATAATAACACATGTATGAGTGATGAGTATTTTAAATATTGGAACGCCATGTACCAGTATACCAATTAACTGTGCTGTAACACTAATGACTGATAAGATGCAATTTGAACTGATTAAGTCCATTTATTATTACCAAATTAAAAAAAACAATAACATCATATATTTCCATTCCCTACATCCTGCGCCTCACTCCCACTTAACAGAGGGAAACTGATTTACAACAAAAACATTTAACCATGAGGGTCTTGTTGGGCAACTTGAACATTCCGTATTCAAACGAATGTGTATATGAAAAGACACAAATCCACTGGGGTAGCAAGTTGTAAGATAACATTGAGTAATCAAATAAAACATAACAACATTAACATAAAAAAGTATAGTAAGCACTTAATACCTGCAATTCATCTCTCATCTCTCTCCTCCAAGTACCTCCAAGTACTGGGCTCAATTTGAACGTTTCTTTTGTTGATCGGTAGCGGCTCTGGAATCAAACAAAGGACCTGGTCATCCCCATACCAGTTTATGTCTTCTCTTGGGCCCGGCCAGAAGAATTTATTTGGACCATTGCTGTGCATGCACTTTATCTTCTTCTATCTTCTTGTAGCCCATAACATGGGCAGTCAAGGACACCTTCAGCTGCTCTGCAAGTGCAGCTTATGTCCCTGTGCTTTATGTAACCTGGTGTCACACTGATGACTTGGTGCATCTTCATGGTTCCTTTTATGGTCACAAGCGATGGAACCTCCAACAGTCTCTCTCCATAGGTCTCCACTTCTTGGTCAGTCACATAAAATAGTTTTATCGACGATCCAATGCCATTCAGCTGCTTAAAAAATGCCTCGGCATCAGGGATGTCTCTTCCCTGGCGGACTAAGGTGTCTGCTGACCTCTTCCGTGAACCTCCAACGCCATCAGGAGCTCCCTTCCCATGGCTCACTTCAAAGAAATTCCATGAAATGTCACGGAAGCCCCCCCTTGTGTGGCTCAGTCGAAATCAGGAAAAAATTTCCCTTTTTCTTATATTGAGTTGCAGGACCATCACTGAAAAAATGAAGTCTCTGCACTTCTGGATAGTCATGCTTCACCATCTCCAGGATAGGGTCTAGGTGCGCCCAGATGGCTGGTGGGTCATGACGCCTGTTTGGGGAGATAGAGCAGAAGGCCACAGGATCCTCTCCCTCCACATGCACCGACTGTATTTCATGAGCATATTTGCATGAATAGTTCTCAGTAAAGTCGATGTGGATCAAGCATTCATTTCTTCTCAGGTTCTCTCTGATGTTTCGTAAACTTCATACTGCCACCGGATGTTGAAGATGTGTTTTCTAAACTTGAATAGTCTGTCATAAAATTGACATGCTAGCTCTTCCTCAGTGATCTGAACATTTTTGACCGTGACATTGGAGGTGTTTTTGTCTGACTCTCCACCGCCATGTTCAATCTTCTCCAATGTCCACTGGGTTAGGGAGACCTCAGTGTTGGAGGGCGACTTAACCATTGTATAGGCAGTGCAATCACATTCATTGCACTCACCATATGCGCATGGTTTTGACCTTGCATCACAAACTGTTGCATCTGACATTTCCTCTATATTTTTGCATGTGGCCAGCCCAAGACTGAAGAGCTTGTCTGCCATGAATTGAATGTGTTCTCATGCGTTTTGCACTGCCATGTTTCCCTATCAGAATCAGTGGGAGCCATGACCCAAAAGGGTCGCTGGCGACAAAAAAAGGCATAGGAAATCTTTTCTTGATTCTCTGCTAGGAATTTCCTATGCAGGTTGAGGAGGGAATCACAAAGAAGTCTTCGCTGTTTCTTCGTTTTTCTGACTGTCACTGTATTTCTTTTTCCAGTTGTGAGCCTACTAATGTCATCTCAAAGGAAAAACTGTTTGATGGTTTTCTTCCTATTGGCAGAGGCAGAGTTTTGGTTACGTTCATAATCTAGTGACTGGCCAGCTTTCTTCCAGTGCCTGTAAGGGAAGCCCAGGCTGTGCTGACAGTGCTGTTGTAATTTGTACTTCCTCACTAATTTCCTGTGAAAAGCCGACCATACACCTGCTTGACTCTCTCCTTTTTGGTTGCTATGTACTTTGCCTTCAAATCCCCTAAAAGGGCAAAATGGAATGTCAGAGTGCACTTTATGGGTGAGTTGACAGGGCAATCTTCCAAAAGGTTGGAGACCTTTGACCTTGGGCTTTCAGGGTCAAGACAGGGTGTACCCTTCAATCGCATGCAGCGCTTCCTATATTTGTTGTATTGTTTGGTGGTTTTCTCTAACTTCTTTTCCAGGTTGTGCAATTTGTTTCTGTACTTTCTGTAATTTCTCTTCACCCTCCTGCTCCCTTCGTTTTGCTGTCTGTAATATAATAACCAAGAGATATACTAAGTATATGGCTAAAGGTTCACTTGAAAACACTGCTCATAATACAGTGGGATACATGAAGTTCAAGCCCCTCCATGCCTTTAAAAACACCCCCCCCACACACACACCTTACATTCTCTCAGTCACTGCTGTCATGCTGTTATGCTTTTACTTTTACTGCACCCATTACCACCAGGAATAACAAAGTACTGCCTCAATCATTTCAATCAGTGAACAAAAGCCTTCACACCTCAAATCATTTAAAGCCAGCATCAGTAATGCTGCTTACAATGATCATATTTAGTGCCCTCACTGTATGTTATTTAATGATTCATAATGCTTTAATGTCACTGTCTAAAGTCTTTGACATTCATAACTGACCTTGGAATTCTGGGAACACTGTCAGAGCTCTGGACTGAGTCTGGAGTTGAAGGGGGGGTCAAAACTCTCTGTCCTGCTTTCACCATCTCTCTGTGCTTTTTCTGATTTGTCCGCCACCTCTTCTGCTGAGCTCTCTTTTCCCTCTCGGAGAGATCATTTATGCTACGTCTCTTTTTACTTGCCAAATCATTTAAATATATCTGACGCTTTTTCTCAAGATACACTGCTCTACGCAAAGGGTCTGCATCTCTGCGTTCCCTATAAAGCTTCTGCTTGCTAGCTGCACTTAGTCTGGCCATACCTGACAAACGAAATGCAATAAGATATGATTATGATATTGCAACAATACTATTGTGTTACTTATTAATCATTATGATTTCTCAATGTATTTGCCTAAAGTAATGGGAATTGATGGTTGTCATTGGTGTTACCATAAAAAGAGTAAAAGAGAGTAACACCAATGACGGTAACACCAATAACAAATGTCAATAAATGAGGGCATTTCTAAAATGGAGGCTATAGTCTGTTAATAGGAACTCGATGTTTACTTGATGGCGGGTTTACAGATGGCACAACGTTCGTTGAAGCAATACACAAGCATTTGCCCAAAATGTAGCACTGGTCCACATGTTCTAGTAAAAATACTAAGAACAACAATGGACTGCGTGCATTTTAATGTACGAAAAAACAACATGGAACTGACAACTGGGCTGGCTAATAAAATGAAGTAAAATAAGATATATTTTGGCCTATCTATTAAAATACCGAAACAAAAAACGATTTCAATAATAGAAAAGTCTACATTTGCCCTCATAATTGAGATGTAGCCGGTCAGGGCAGTAAAGTGACCTAATTGGTTGCGAGTGCTTCATAAATAATCGATTGGTCCTAAGATAAATGACACCCTCTTTTTGAAAGGACAGATGCTCCAGCAGCTGATTTGCTTCTTTTATTGTAAATTTTGTGGAAGCATCGTCCACCGGCCGGGGTAAAATGGAGCATATAGCCAACCTTACTTCATGCTGACATACTCCACTTATTCTATCTATCAGTTCCAGCATTCCCCTGAGGATGACGTAAGGGGAGTCCCCGCTTGCGACGTTGTTCGTTCCAATATGCACCAGCAGCAAGATCTCCTCCCTAATATGCGAGAAGTGATACATGTGCTGGTGCATGGTTCTCTGAAGGGTGGTGCCCGGGTTACCAGAGGGTAACACCGGGCACGGACTCCTCCATGCCCCGAAGCATACTGTCGGAGAGCACGCACACCTTTCTGGCTGTTGGGGGGAATAAGGAGAATAAAGCAAAATACTTATTAGGCTACATATAAGCATCTCAGAGAAAATTTGATGCAGATAACGAAGGAATTTTTTATTTATTTATTTTAGTCTTTCGGCCAACCGAACATTTCATATTTAGCGTAAGCCTATTGCTACCTCTGCAGAGGAACTGAGAGCGAATTTAACACTGCTAACAGGATTACAATACACAATTATTGTTCTAGATTCCGTATGAATTATTATTTAATATTTCAATTCATTACCCCGGCCTCCCGCTCTCCACGCACAGTCCTCGCGCCAAAACGCTCGGAATGGGCGAGGAACATCAGGAGCAAAGTACCTAGAAGATCGTTTTGCAACTGACAATCTCAGGTACAAAGAGACCCAGTTTAAATCGCGACCAAAGCATGTCCAACCAGTGAAAAGTATTTGTCAGGAACCGATTTGCGTATATTTCATTGGATTTATTCGATCACGTGCAGGGGAAAATGTCAGACGTAACTCTGACCCACTCTGCGCTGACCAGCAGCACCCCCAACGGTCATCCGAAGAAGAGATACTTGTCCAATTCCACGAAAGATTGCTGAGACCAGAAAGTGGGGTAGGGGAGGGTTGGTGCAGGACTTTGACTGTTGAAGCACAAGAATGAGAGAACGAGAAGGTAAAACCGGCAAAAGATGTGGATACTACATTTTAATACATAGTCATCCAAACTGCTATGTTAATACGCCAATTACTTTGACTAATTACTACTGTTAGTACTACTGCTGCTGCAACTACTACTACCACTACTACTAATAATAATCATAATTATATATTTCAGTATTACTATGTGATCAAAATTGCCCTCAGGTAACATTTCAAATTATAGGTCTTTGACCTCATTGATACATGCTTCTAGCAATCACATGATTGGTTGCATGGTACTGTCATAATCATTGGGCATTCTGCATTGTAGTGGGGCACATCCAAAACACAGATGGCCCAACCACACCATAAATACTGTACACGTTAACAACATCATAGAACATAGTACAGCAGGTAAATCTTTTTAAATCCAGCTGTCCTGGGATGGAGTGTGATTAAAAACTCAAATTTCTATGGCTCTCTGGTTTTTCTGGGTCTCATCTGGAATACAGAAATTAACTTTTGGACAACTGGATTTAAGATGATGTACCTGCCATTTTTTTGTGTGTGTGTGTGTGAGAGAGAGAGTGTAGTGGAAGAAGGGTCAGGGTATGTGTGTGTGTTTGTGGTGAGTAGGCTATGTGATAGTGGGTAGATGTGGTTTGGGGGAGCAACTACATACTGAGTGCCTACCCTACTTAGCCTCTCTCTTAACATCTATACAGAGTAACCATGATTCACCTGTACTATGGAACGCCTAAGGACTGACACCTGGCTTAACAGGGAGTCACCCTCTCGGCCCCTATCACATATCACAGTTGCCAGTCATTACATTAATAACAGTTTAACAGTACACCTGCCTAGAACCGCCTATTTAGTGTAGAGTTTCCCTTAATTTGTATTGCCCATTTTGAATATGCTATATTGAATCCCCTATTTACTCTCTTAACATCTATAGAGAGTAACCATGATTCACCTGTACCATAGAATGCCTAAGGACTGACACCTGGCTTAACAGGGAATCACCCTCTCCGGCCCCCTGTCTCATATGACCAGTTGTCAGTCCATTACCATTTAATAACAGTTCAACAGTACACCTGCCTAGAACCGCCTATTTAGTGTAGAGTTTCCCTAAATTTTTATTGCCTATTTAGAATACGCTATATTGAATCCCCTATTTAGAACGGCCTATTTAAAATTACCCCTCGTGTAAAACTGCCTATTTACAATTTCTGCATATTTTTATGATATGATTATGATTTTTATGAAATTCTAACTTCATTTTCAAAGTAATCTAATAAAAGTGGGTAATCTGCTATAGAACTACTCGTTTCATCATCCTCCTCTTCTTCATAATCTATGAGGAAGGAGTCTTTACTATTAAAACTAATTACTTTGCCTGGCCACCAGCAAGTGCTACCATCTTCTATGCTAATAAACATATGTTAAATTTTCTTCCCAACTAAGTCATCTGGACTCACGGGAATCAACTTTAAGTGGTTTTCCTGGTAGTCGGACCATAAAGAAAACCAGTACATTTTCTTATAACCGTCATATTTTATTTGAAAGTTATATATATCGTTTATCTGTCTAAAGTCTATTATGGTGGCATTAAACCATTGAACTATTCCTTTTTCACTGCACGCATGTTTTACACGCTTGCCCAGTAATTGTGTGGGACTTGCAATATTTGGAATTCTAAAGACACCTAAACCGGCTCGCTTTCGTCCCACATCTTGAGCTTTGAGGTGCTGTTTAGCAGCATCCCTCAAAAACTCATCTTTTTTCTGTGCAACTAAACCTACAGGTGCAGCAGAACATGATACCTCTAACCCTGTATCACACGGGGTAGATAACGATATCACACTCTTCAGATTACTGATGAGTTGATCTAAACTGAGCCTTTTTCCACCATTGGAGATTTTTAAAACGCCGTTCTCATTTTTCTGACCGATTACAAATATTCTAAACATCAGCTGTGCAATTACAGCTTGAAGTTTAGAAGACTTGTCTAAAACTTTAATGTTTTCCTGTATTTCGGGTACACTAGTCCAAAGCCCTCCATATTTCCGTAACTCAACTATAATTTTTTATTTTTTTGTGAATTTCCTTAATTTGTTTTTGTGTTTGGCGATCATGTTTTTCTCTAAGTGCTTGCAACCGGTCTTCTCTAATTTTGAACATTCGTTCACAAAATGTGGCCCTCTGCTCTT